>NC_137696.1:95930423-96530855 GCF_964034855.1 Anser brachyrhynchus | reverse complement strand
CAGAAAGATTTGTGGTTTTGTAACTGAAAGAAAGAAGAAATCAAAAAAACAGCTTTTCCATAAGGGAATATATTTTAAAAGGAATTTTTAAATTCCATTGAGTAAGTCTTTGACTGGTATTAAATAATATGTTAATCCAATATGCAGAATGAAACTGGATTTCTTTTACCTAATCTCTGTTGGACAGTATTTGTTTGTTTGCTTGTTTTATATGTGTGTGTGTTTCCCCCTTCTGTTCTTTGTTTTGACTCTTGTCTGTTAGACAATGTCAGAGTCCATTCTGATGACCTGTTTCCAGATGGTCCTCTGCTTGGCAGATTCGATATGCCATGTCACATAAAAAGCTCATAAAACTGAAGTGGCATTCACTCCATACAATGCTTTGTTTATCAGCATACATACAGGGAATGTCACAACATCTCCCTGCCAGGCACTTAGTGCCCACTGATTCTATCATCCAAGTTCACTACAACACAATTTAACATTTTAAGCCTTTTTGTGACACTTCTGTCTTCTTGGATTTTGTTTGTTTGTTTTTTGGAGTCTAAGAAAAGACACTAAGAAAAAATATAAGAAAAAATATCTAAGAAGAGAAAAGAGAAGAAAAGAGAAGAAAAGAGAAGAAAGAGAAAAGGAGGAGAGGAGAGGAGAGGAGAGGAGAGGAGAGGAGAGGAGAGGAGAGGAGAGGAGAGGAGAGGAGAGGAGAGGAGAGGAGAGGAGAGGAGAGGAGAGGAGAGGAGAGGGGAGGAGAGGGGAGGGGAGGGGAGGGGAGGGGAGGGGAGGGGAGGGGAGGGGAGGGGAGGGGAGGGGAGGGGAGGGGAGGGGAGGGGAGGGGAGGGGAGGGGAGGGGAGGGGAGGGGAGGGGAGGGGAGGGGAGGGGAGGGGAGGGGAGGGGAGGGGAGGGGAGGGGAGGGGAGGGGAGGGGAGGGGAGGGGAGGGGAGGGGAGGGGAGGGGAGGGGAGGGGAGGGGAGGGGAGGGGAGGGGAGGGGAGGGGAGGGGAGGGGAGGGGAGGGGAGGGGAGGGGAGGGGAGGGGGGAGGGGAGGGGGGGAGGGGAGGGGAGGGGAGGGGAGGGGAGGGGAGGGGAGGGGAGGGGAGAGGGGGAGGGGAGAGGAGGGGAGGGAAGGGGAGAGGAGGAGGGGAGGGGAGGAGGGGAGAGGAGGAGGGGAGAGGAGGAGGGGAGAGGAGGGGAGGGGAGGGTATGGGAGGGGTGGGGACGGGAACAGGGGAGGAGAGGAGAGCAGGGGAGGGGAGGGGAGGGGAGGGGTGGGGAGGGGTGGGGAGAGGTCAATTCAGAAGAAATGTCAATTTAAAAAATACTTATTGAAAGATAAAAATTATGAAATTTCAAATGCTATCTTCACTTTAGTTTTGTTTTAAATCATTTTTTTTCCCAATATTTGGTAATATTTACATGGTCCAACTTGGGCAGAACAGAAGTATTTGAAGGAGAGCAGCACTACTTTTATTAAAGATGTTATAATTTTACACCTGAAATTTGAACTAATATTTCAATAAACAATATCTGTAAGACAGTTCTTTTTGTTGCCTTTAGTTAAGCACTGTCAGCCGGAAGCTGGGTACAGCAGCCCAGAATTAAGTAGTAGAATTCACAGTATCACAGTATCACAGTATCACAGATTTCTAGGTTGGAAGAGACCTCAAGATCATCGAGTCCAGCCTCCGACCTAACACTAAGTACTCCACTAAACCATATCGCTAAGCTCTACATCTAAACGTCTTTTAAAGACCTCCAGGGATGGTGACTCCACCACCTCCCTGGGCAGCCCATTCCAATGCTTAATAACCCTTTCGGTAAAGAAGTACTTCCTAACATCCAACCTAAAACTCCCCTGTCGCAACTTTCGCCCATTCCCCCTCGTCCTGTCACCAGGCACGTAGGAGAACAGACCAACCCCCACCTCTTTATAGCCTCCTTTAAGGTAACTGTAGAGAGCGATTCACTACAGTTGCTTTTTAAAAATGTAAGCCTATTCTTTATATGCAGAAACTGTCTTCTGAATTACATTCTGCTGTTGAAGCAACAGCAGATTTAACTTTTTGTAGATTTAACACAGCCAATGCCATCTTTACTGGCTTCATCAAAGCACAAAATAATAATTAAAACAGCAGTGAAGAGCAGGCCTTTCCAGTGAATGTAATGCTTATGTAAGTTTTAATTTACCTGTTTTATTTGTTTGTTAGGGTTTTGGTTTTGTTGGTAGTTTTTGATATTTTATAGGTCTGACCTGGAAAGTAAGATGTTTAAATGACATAGGAGAGGCTCCCTTCCAAGAAACACATAGATTAGTAGCCCTAAAAAGTTGGATACCTGCCTACTTCTTTCTCTTTCCACCTACCTCTTTAGGCATTGATCAATAGCTCTAAAATATGATCTTGATTTAGTGATTCTTTAGTATTTCTGTCTTTTTACCTAACATTGGAAACAGACATAAATATCTAATTGGAGGATATGGTTCTATGGTTCTTCTGTGGTTCTCATGAAATCTACAAAGAAAGACAAGCTTTAAAGGATGATTCAATTCCTAGAAATTCACGTGTGACTTTCTCTCTGTTTGGCTGTGTGCAGCACAATTAGACTTTTAATCAAGAAAAAATGCCTAGATAGAAACAAGAAATCCAAGTCATGGAGTGTGAAAGACAGAAGTACTAAATAGTTTAAATACAATTCTGGCCTTGTAAATTCTATTGAAAAGTGAAATAGTCTGAAGATAGAGAATTTTCTAGTGGTATTAAATACCACATCAGTGGTATTTAAATTATTTCAAGTTCATGGTTATGTAACTAAGAAGAACTGTATGTATGCATGTATGTATGTAAAAAGGATAGTTTCTGAGGTCAAAACTAATCAGTCAAAAAGTAGGAAAAATAGAAAAGAAATAAGTGTGTAGAATTTCCTGTTCAGCATAAAATATTTTGGTAGTCAATTTATATTGACCATGTCTGAGATCTGTACATGATTTCTTCATTATTAAGTCTACTTTCATTGCTGAAAAAGATAATCATGCTCTGCCATCTGTACATTACACACGTTTTTATAGTATGCATTACTCATCAAATGTGAATGCCAGTTAGACGATTTAGATTCTTGGATTCCTGCTTATTATGAGTATCATTATAGAAACTTTTCTAATTCTATCAGCTAAATTCTTTTGTTTTCTCATCTAGTAAAATATTGAGATTTTTCGCAGTAGTAGAAAAAAATATATTTAAATATATATATATATATAAAATCTTGGACATCCCATCCCCTTTTGTACAAATGGATCACAAAAAAATAAAGCATACGTTGTTTAATTATTTTTATTTTTGAAATTAGTAGTTATGTTCAGTCTTTTTTCCTCCTTCATCACCTACTGCCATAGCATCCAGAAATTCTATCTTAGTGAAATTAAGAGATATGAAATTTAAAAGAACAGATTCATCAATCATTACATCTATAGCTCAATTAATGGTTTTATATGTCAGGGACACTCTCATAGAGCCAAAGTGAAATGCCTTACAAATAAGCCCTATATTGTGACAGCAAATTTCTATTGCAGGTAGTGCATACAGTGGAGTGAAAGAGCTTTGACTGGTTAAAGCAGAAGGACTATGTTTTTTTTCTTCATTTAAAAATTAAGAATGGTTAGCTATACAAGAGTTATTGATCTATGTTAAGAACTCTATGCACTTTGAAGTCACCATGTAGATAAGAGATCTAATCATCCTAATATCTGTGTTGCTGGAGAAGTTACTGTCATTAACTGTTGAATTAATTTAAACCTGAAGTTATTAAATCTGTTGAGGTACCTATTGATGTTACCTGGTGAGGTAACCAATTTCACAGTAAATTAATGCCTTTAAAGATGAACTACCTATTTTTCCTTCTCTTCCTCGTACATAATTGGATGAACTGGAAAAGACCTGCATTTGTTACATGACCAAAACATTCTAAAACAATGCATAGCCATCTGCATCCACCAACTTTAAGGAGATCTGTTTCCCTTTTCTCCGGTCGTGGATAATAGAAGGTAACCTGATAGTAACTTATAGTTATAAGCAGAGAATTAGAATTGTGGTCTTGGCTTGAGTTCTCAGGCTCTTATTGGGGAAAAAACAAACAAACAAACAAAAAAGCAAACAAACAAAAAATACAGTTACTGTCTACAGACATGACTGTATTTCTGTGTGCATCAGCTCTCACTTGAAAACTTGGCTATGTGTGAACCTTAAAATCATAGTTTTATGCCAAATATGCACAACTATATGTGTACCACTGCTGATCCATTTGTAGATTGTTCTACATGGCAGTAGCTTTTTCTAAACTGTGTTTGGAATCAAGAGACACAATAGGAATATTTTAACAAAGAATTAAGAACTACAGCTATTCTATTCCTCTTCCTCTTTCATCTATATATTATTAATTTAACAATGGATGTTTAGGCTGATTGTTATGCTATAACTCCTTGCACTAACTCCAGATGTAAAAAATATCTATGGTTATTAATGAATTGTTATACATTGGGGAATTTCCCATCATGTTATCCTTTTATTATCATTTGCTGCAAGAACCATTTAGCATTGATAATGATCGCTCACAGAATTTTTGCAGAGAATACCCTATTTCATCATGTGTTCCTGCCAAAGATCAGCAAAATAAAAGGCTTCAGCAGGTCTGCAGTTGTTTGTTCAGCTGTTAAGGAGGTAGGCAGCCATG
Organism: Anser brachyrhynchus; assembly: GCF_964034855.1. Classification (NCBI taxonomy): domain Eukaryota; kingdom Metazoa; phylum Chordata; class Aves; order Anseriformes; family Anatidae; genus Anser; species Anser brachyrhynchus. Next base: position 96,526,136 of record NC_137696.1, on the reverse strand, counting down.
TTTTAGCGTTGGCTCATTATAGTTCCCATTTGACATTACCTATCTTTAGTATATCCCTTGTCTTGCATCTGTAATGACTGTCTTCAGATGCTTCAGGCTTTTCTTAGGCTGCTTTCTAGTTTGTTTGTTGTTGTGTGGTTTTTTTTCCCCACTTTTTTTTTTTTTTCTCCTCAATTTTTCGTAAGTTTCAAATTTTCCATTGACTCTAATTACATGACTTCAGGCCATTTAGCGTGTTTTACCTGGAAAGACTTTATGACTCTGTACAACTACTTTACTTCATTAAGTAGTCATATTGAGTCATACCTATAAAGTCTACCTCATTTTAAAAGTCCATTATAAGAGCAGCAATTTTTTTTTTTTTTTATCAGCTCTTTTACCAGCTCTTAAACTGTTGTGATGCAGGCATCACTGGATGACAGTCTATGCTCTGTATCATCCAGAACTGAGACCAACATTCTCTTGCTCTTTTAAATTTATGGACATAATCTTTTTTTTTGTTTGTATCTGTGGAAAATACTTCATAAATCAAAATGATCAAAATGTCTTCGGCATTCTCCATGATTATTATTGCTGTGAGTTGATATTATTAAAAGACTGAATGTATTTAGCAAGATAGCAAAGAATGTTTGTGCTATGCATTATATATAATTGTCATTAAAATCTATCCTTTGTCCCCAAAAGTTGTGACAACTGAGTAAAAGGGTAAAACTGTGTGAATGCAAGAAACAGATGGGGAGAGCACAAGGTAACAGCTAGACAATTAAGAGAAAGGTAAGATGCAGAGATCACAGAACTCTAACTGTCTAGATGTAGTTATATGTCTTCCTTCCCCATTTCTTCCTCTGATTTTTAATTAAAATTAAATGGCCTGATTTTCAAAGGTCTTGAGCATGCAGAACTTGCACTGATTTCACAGGCAGCTGTGGGTGTCAGCACATTAGAAAGTTAGACCAAAATATTTTTATCTTTGGGAACTTCATAAGATTTATCCTTCAAATGTGACTAACAGAAAACCTGGATAGCTGTAGCTTAAAAGAATGGAAGTGCAGGCTTCTAAAAAGCATTATAATTTTAGTATGATATAGCTATCTTTCCTCTCAGACTTCTCTTTCTTCCCTGATGTTGCATTTTATGCTTGACGCATTTCTTATCCATTCAGATTCAGGAGATGTTCTAGTGGTTCTGGGTAAAGGTCATATTGCTCTGTCTCTGAATCAGAAAGTGTGGTACTGGCCTTGGAATTTATCTCCAAGTGGGAAATTTCAGGTAAGCTTCAGGTAAACGACATGGAAATACATGTAGGTTCCTTAGATTATTTTTTTTCTCTATTTTTTTTTTGTACCACATTTCTTTAGTAATATGCACAGAGAATGCCAGCCATTACAATAGTACTCTCTTTACTACGATTACAGTTCATACCTTCAATTCCATTTTCTCTCAACAGAAATCATTATAGATGTTCTACCTATTACAACACAAAATCTTTCAAAGATGACCAACACTTTGACTGTACATACTATACACTTCAGGCTGTAGGGATAGAACTCCCCATTGGACAGTTGCATTGCTCCATTTCAATATTTGAAAAAGAAATGGTATGTAGAACAATTGCTGGAGATGACTTATTAAAATTAAAAGTATCTCCACATCTTAAGATAAGGTTGAGCACTGAGGAAACTTCAGGGTGAGACGTAGCAGATATGTAGGAAATCTATTCCATGATAGTTCCCTTAGCAACATAACCTGCAACCTTTGATATTGGCAACACCACGAGAACTTGGTGTACTAACTCTAAGAGAAATAGCATGGAGGGTGGAGTGGAGTGAAGACACCATGGCCAGACTGGATGATATCAATGCAGGGATGGGGAACTTGATAGCAGTATGGAATTTAATAGACTGCATAGCCAGCCCTGAGCCACAGCAATAAACTGCGTAGCCAACCCTGAGAACATTAGAACATTGCTGACTTCTGGGATTAAATAAAGGGCTGAACCTCTCTTCCCCCCCCCCCCCCCCCCATAGGGAGGCCTACTGGGTGAGATCTGAGCTCTCAGTCAAACTAAGTGCTTCCCTGGGAAACCTAACAGCCTCTATAGACTTGTTTCTTAAGTTAACTCATTTGCAGTTGGTTGTGTTAGTCATATGTTTAGTATTTGCATGTGCTTTGCAGACAGTGTATTTATCACCAACAATCCAAAATAACCAGTTGCTTCAGTAAATTACACCAGTCGTTAATCTACTAGACTGAAGGTGTATCACGCTATTTGTGATTGTGGTCATTCAAAATATTGAATGCAAATGGACTTATATTTCCAGATTGGGCATCACACAGAATATAAACCCACCTGCTGCAAGCCCCTCTGATATCTGAGGATAAGTTGGAATGCAAGGGGGTTTAGTTCCTGACAAACTTCTTTACTCTGTAATGCAACAGTGGGAGAGCCATCATTGTAACAGATTACTTTGGTTCACTCCCTTCTGTTTCCCATAGTTTTCTACTCAGGTTTGTATGATTTCTAGAGCCTCCATTTCTTAGCTGACTTTGGTATTGACACTCTTAGTGATAATAAACTTTGCTCTTATAGTTTACTGTCTTAGCATAGTAATCTTCATAACATTTTTTTAGGCTAGGATGTCCCTCAAATTTCAGATTCCCACAGTCCAGCTTGAAGTAATTCATCTGATGGCCTGCATTATGAACAGAAATACCCAAGTGTCATCATATCCATTTTCTAACTAGTAGAATTCACTGAACACTAACAATCAATGTTCATGAATATTCATGCAAATAAAGTAAATACATTCACTTCAACTGTGCTTGAGCCTGTTCTGTGTTAACTTTCTGTAAAACTTGAAGTGACTGGTCATTAATTAACTTTTGGCAGAAAAGAGTATCTGATAACCTGTCTAAAACTAGGAAGAGATGCATGCTTGAATGTGAGCAATATCCTGTGTATTTTTATGGTTTTTTTTGTTTGTTTGTTTTTGTATGCATTGTTTATAAAGAATCTACTTTGCCCTCTTATTTCAGATATATAGCAGCTACTTAAGCCGTTTAAATTATTAATAATTGATTGTTCATTGGTCTGGGGAAATGCAAGTGGCTGATTTCTTTAATGTCTGTAATTAAGAAAGAAACAGGTATTTCCTTCAACAGAAGATGACAAACACAAATCTCTGTCTACAAAATCTAATTTTGTGATGTTATTCAAAGTTATAACTATTACTATTTTTAATATAAATTGTCTCAGCCTAGTGGGAAATATGTTTACAGATCATTTTTTAAATATTGGCCCCAAAATCTGATGAATTCAGGCAAATGAACATAAATTTGGCTTTAATTTGAGTCAAACTTTTTATATTGTTTTCTCTTAAGGTATTAAATGTCATAATATGCCAGTTCTCATTTGATTTTTTCTTCTTTCATCTTAACTCCAAACAGGTATGTTGAAAAGGTCACGGAAACATGCTGATCAGCATTACCAAAGGCCAATTTAATTCCTTTTGCAGTCAAACGAACTTGGAAGAGGATTATATTTAAAGCGTATAACCATTTGTAATTATCTGTACATCCAAAATTTGCATTGACTGCTTTCCAGCCAAAAATTAGAGGTATCTGAACTACAACAAACAAACAAACAAACAAAATAAAAACAGATACAACAGATTATATAATTATTGAACAAATATCAGATAACTACACAAAGTTAAAAATATATTGATGACGACTACATCTTTCTGTTCCATGTCATAACTTTTTGAAAAATAAGAATAGATGGGACACAAAGTTGTTTTGATTCAGAAATCCTGTTAGAATGGCTTTAACATTAGAATGTTGGTAGAAGTTGGTAGTTGGTACATTCATGACATTATTATAACATTATAACTAGTACTGCATTAGCTGAATTAGAACTATGTAGATTTTTTTGTTTGTTTGTTTGCCTCTTAATCCTCACCCTGCTTGGAGAATGAAATGCAGATTAACAAACCGGAGCTAATAATGGATATTATATTGCCTTGTGTTTTGGCCATTTCCTCAGAAGATGATTATTAAACTAATTTAATTAAAAATCACCTTTAAACAATGCTGTTGGCCATAGATGCACCAGCAAAAATCAATGGGATATTGTATCTTACATATAAATTATTTACATATCATTTGCAACTGATGTATATAAACAATTGTATGTCAATGACTCACTAGTCATTGAGCTGAGTGATTAAAATCATAATCTTTGTTGACTTTAGGTTCCCTTAATATATAAACCTTGAGTGGATTTGTATATCAGAAACAGATCTAAATAAGTGAATTAAGTTAGACATAAAATATGCATTCTAATAAATTATCTATTTTCCAAGAGTAGCTGAAATTCAACTTGCATCACAGATGTTTAGAATGAAGTTCAGGAACAGCCACTTAAACTAACAGAAACTTGGACAATATGATCCCACAGTAAGAATGATTCCCTTCCAAAACAAGGTATTTCTAAAGATCCAGACTATGCATACTCTATGTTGTGCATCCATTTAACATGTAACTAGTTAACCAGCAGCTCTTCATTCTTTTTCTCTAAGATAGGTCAGCCCCAAATAGCTCTGGTTTCTTTCCAGATACTGAAAATATGAAAACAACCATTTTGACATTATACAAGAAAAACAGGTTTTCTCCTGAAAACAAAACAGAACTAAACAAAACAAAACAACAAAACATAATTTAAACAAAAAATAATATAAAACCAGAACAAATATACAATTCAAAACTGCAACAAAACACTACCAAATCATGTTCTCAAAAATCACTTGCATATTCTTCTAGAATATTCCTTCAGAGGGTAGTTTAGAACATTTAAGTACTGCTCTGAATTGCAATAAAAATAATCTTAGAGTTCTTAAGAATGGCATTTTGGTTTTCCATGCAGATGTAATAGTGCAATAATGGAAAGTAGAGAAAAGATTCTGAAAGCATCTTGTTTTCATTAACTGGTGTTCAGATAACATTTATTTCAGAAACATCTTAAATTTAAATAGATCCCAGTGTGTATATTCAAATATACTTTTACCATTTTCAGGGAAAACATTTGTGAAAGCCCCACCCAGCAGTTTTCCTAAAAAGTTTTTAAGTTAGATTAGTTTTTAAGTTTCTAAGTTAGATTAGTTTGACTACACCCAGAGGTATGCTGTCAAATGATTCCTGCCTAACTATTTGCACGTAAATAAGTAATTTTTAAAATAAATAAATAAATAAAGACCATGAGGGAACCCAGTATGACTCTGTTCCTGTCTTAAGCAACTTAGCTGCTTGAAGCTGAGGCAGTATAAGCTGTCACCAGATATCTGTTATTATTTTAAAGTTCTGTTACCTTTCCTTTTATTTGTTGCCATTATATGCCATCATACCTGAATGTGTCTTTCTAATGTCAGCTGCTCTATCACTGTTATACTGGCATATATTCTCACATTTTCTCACACATATATCGCTTGAATACTGTTTTTACAAAAAAAGAAGCAGTAGATCTACTAAGTGCAATAAGACATTTATTAAATCTTTAACACAGGATATTGTAAAAATAAATGTAATGATCTGTAATCACCGTAGTAATTCTGTTTTATGCCACAGGCTTGAACAATTCATTATCTACTCAAAAAGTAGAAGAAACTATCACTGTCTGTTCTATGACTATTTTTACTACTATAGTATGAGGACAGTGACAAAAGTTACTGAGCAGCACCTAAATGTTGATAAAGGATACTATACAAAAGCAACGTCTTTAACCGTCATAATTTGGATTGATATCTGGATGCAAAAAAGTGTGATACAGTGCCCAAATATTCATGAAATATGTAAAGGGAATGGTTGAATAAGATTTTATTTTATTTTATTTATTTTTTTTTTTTTCCAGATTTCTGCTTCATTGAACTGAATGACACTGTTTGGAATTGTCATCTCATTAGTGTCATCGCCAATAACCAGATCATTTTTTCAAGAACAATTCTCACTGCTGCCATGTAAATTAATGCAGCACTTCTAGAATATACTTGAATCATGCAATAGCAATCATAAATACATACTTCGGGACTTCTATCCTGGATCTTAAACTATTACAATCAGACTAATATTAAAAATGACATGGTGATTTATTGATGCTACTTGATTAACTTTTTACCATCAAGCTTGTGACAACTAGAAAATGTTTCAGTTTTGATAATGATGGTGATGATGATTAATCCATAAGAGGTGGCAGACATCCAATAAAAGTGATGCTGTGAGCTTGTATTGATTTTCCTATGTCTACTGGCTTGTGTTGCTTCACTTACTAATATCTGTATTTGATCTGTGTCAAACTCTTCCACATTTTTATTTTCCCCTATGTACCCATTCTTCCCAGAGAAAGGATTTTTGTATTTGATCATCCTTATATAACTCATTAACATTCTGATTCTTGATGTAGTTATCTTTCTTGAGTTTTTGTAGGCTCTTGTCACATTTCTTATTACTTAAATCCTTCATGGATTTCTCTGCAAGACCTATGGCCAGAAACAAGTATGGCATTTGATTGCAAATACCGTAACCTTATTTAACAGTAGGCAACAGTAGTAATCTGGCTAGCACAATCAAGACTTCTGCTCCAGAAATCTACAAAGGAAAATATAAAATATCTTAGCATCTTTATTATTGTTATTATCAATATTTAACTGTACTGTTATGTACATGCATTGCAATACCTGCTTGCGGGGAAACGTTCGACTAGTAAACAATGTACATACAGTATTCTGCATGTATTAAACAATAAGAATATAGATCACATAAGTGAAATCACTTGTTAGTTTGTTGCTCGAGATTTTTACGTATAAATTAAGGTGTCTAGATATAGATGTCTATATACACAGTAGGTATCTTAATTTCCTTTATAATCAGTGGGGCTCAATGGAATTGCCTACATGTAAGTATTTGGCACCATTTTACATGTCCTATGTTATCAAAGATATAAACATGGGACCAAGTGATTCAGTGCAGAACCTTCAGAAGGCCTGTGCTATCCCTGAGTCACAACTGGAGGATAGATACTCTATGGCATCTTAAATATCTCCAGACCCTGAAGGGTGGGCAGCTGAAGACAGCACAGAAGACCTAGTTAGCTCAGTCACCAAGTCTGAAGATTATTATTTTGTGTATCTTCTAAATTCTTGATTCAGTTGCTCACACAGTGGTCAATTTCAAATGACAGAAGACATGAGGTACACGTGGGTAAATGAATCCCTGTGCATTTCAGGGTAAGATGGAAAACTGTCTGGGCTCCGCTGTGTTTATTGACTAGATCTCTATTGACAATAGCAGTATCTTAGACCCCTTTGCATTTGTAAACCCCTACACAGAATTAAAAACTTATCCCTGCTTTATGTGTATAACTGTCTTTCAGACATCATCTTAGTAACACATTTATTATTAATAATATTATTATTATTAATATTATTATTAATATTATTATTTGATATTCTGGATAGATATTAAGTTCTTGAAAATCTTGAAAAAATATGCATTTGGCTGAGAAAGAGAGACCTTGTTAGACTACTACTGAAGAAAATGCTTTTGTGTGCTTTCAAATCTTATTTGACATCAGAGAATTCTCAACCTGAGACACAAATCCACAGGAAACTAAGCTTTACTGGTTCTGCTACTTATGGTCCTTTTTTCTGCATACCTCTGGAAGTGCTATAATGCACCTAGTTGTGTGTTACTGCTGTGTTTTTGCCATCACTTCCTTTATGCTAGCTTCCCTACTGCACAGCATAATGAATGGTCTCTCCAAAGATAGCTTCTTGATTTGCAAAATGTTTGCAACTGTTGAAATTTCTTTTTATTTCCATGGTTTCCACAATAATAACCTCACTTTAAATAAGTAAAACAACAACAATCATTATTGTACACCACAGAGAATAACTACTGATTTTTCTGTTAAAGAGGACAGACTGATGGATTAATACTTCTTGGGTTTTTTGAAGAGTTCCTTCCACAAGATTAAATGATTTTTGCACAACTTCTAAAATATCTAGCTGTGTATTTTATTGAATCCCAGAGCTACAATAATTTGCACAATTTTCCTGTATGAAAAACACTTAAGTGTTCTTTTATCCATTGCTTCACTAGTATTTTTCAGAGTACAAACCCTCCACTAACTGGCTTTGTCATTTCACAGAAAATTAACATGAAGATATAAAAAATCCTAATCCACCTCCTACAATGTTAAGGACTGAATAATGTTCAGCATTAATGCACACCATAATATTCTAAAACAATTATTCGCTATAAGCATTTATTTTCATATATCTGGTTAGAGTGAGTTATTAGAATGATTCTCCTTTGTGCTGTTATAAAAGGTCAGTTTGCCATTTCCATTGTGATGCCAGTTTATGACCCTGCGTTTCCCTCCCATTTCACACAAAGTGTTAGCTCCTTTAAAAACTAGATGATAACCAGTGAAATTATTCCATAGGTAAGGAAAGGTAAGAAAGATTTTTATTGGTCTAAAATGTGTATAAAGAAAAGAGATAACATTATTATATTGGAATTAGTATTTTCTGATTTCAATCGTTTCTTCTGAATCTATGATTTCTATAGGTGAAAAGAATTAAGAAGGTTGCTATTTAGTGTTGAAAAATAGCTCCTGGCCAAACCAAGCAGATACCTTTACTATGCTTTACCTTCTGCCTTAATAGCTAAAATAAATCAGAATAAAACAGAAATAATTCTATTGACATTTGATTATCCTAAAATCATCCACTTATTCTAAACCTCAATGGAAAAAAATATGTTTTCATTTAATTTTAAATAGCCATTATACCACTAGATGTACAAGGAATAATTGCACTGGCTAGATGTACAAGGAATAATTGTACTGACTAGGCAATTATTCTGACAATAAAGAAACACTATATTGACTTTTTGGTTGAAGAGGGGTCATTATGTTAATAGTAAGAGAAAGTCACTTCACTCTTGTATTGACATGTGAGCATTGTTTCTTCAAAAACTTCATTCTGAGGCAGTATTTTTGCTTCTTTGTGTGTTTCATATTTTGGTATTAAAACATAAGAAACTGAATAATAAAAGTAAATATGTAAAGTAGGGTCAGGTGTAATTTAGAGTATAAACAAGACAAATGCTCAACATAAAACTCTTCACTTACTGATGCTTCCTTGCCCCAAACATACCTGTACTCATGGTGACTGACTGCTAGGAAAAACACAAGACTGAGATAGCCTGATTTCAAGGTGGGAAGAGGGATAGGGGAGTCGTGTTTCTTAGTATTTTCCCATGAGTCTTTTCTGTCAACTGAAAATAATAATAATAATAATAATAATAATAATAATAATAATAATAATAAAAGTCCTATACTCTTATTTATTTTTTTTTCTTTGTTTTTGGGGGGGGTGGGTGGAAGCAGGCTATGTACTATTCTCAGCTCATTATAGTGCTCATCCTCCTTATCTTTTGCAGCAGTCAAAGATGTCAAACTGTACAGATTTTTTCCTCCGCAAATACTTATGGCTCCCTGGCACAATTCTCAAGCATCTGGACTGGTAGCTTCGGTGTTGTCACTTGCACTGTCATGTAGATGTGCTGCTGATTAGTTCTTCTTGCTGTTGTATTCACCTTCATGTCATTGTCACTTGTCTTGTAGATGTCATTTTTCTTTTTATTATAACTTGTGCTCTTTCTTTTCTTTCTTTCTTCCCCCTCCCCCCCATCAAGGCTTCCCTTCCCTTCCCTTCCCTTCCCTTCCCTTCCCTTCCCTTCCCTTCCCTTCCCTTCCCTTCCCTTCCCTTCCCTTCCCTTCCCTTCCCTTCCCTTCCCTTCCCTTCCCTTCCCTTGTGTGTGAGATAATTTTTATTTCAGCTTTTTATAACCTCATACTAGCAAAACACATGTAAAAGCATCACCTGTTCATTTGCTTTCCTGTGAGAGTCAGGACTGTAGTCTTCCACTGTACAGTGAAATACCTACCTAGTCACATATGCAATAAAAAAATATTTTGAGTCCAGAACATTAGTAGATATAGTGTTTTAAAATTCACATTTGGTTCTGGATGAATAGTTTGATGTGACTCTGATCTCATCTATATTTTTATATATAAATATATATATGTACATAGAATGATCATTTGCAGGGAAAGACTGAGGTACTCTTAGATGTAAATAATGAATGTTTACTAGTATGACTGCAACAGTTAAGTGAGACTGTATATATCTATGTTGTATAGACATGACAGAAAAAGGAGGACCCTAAGGGAAGTATGGCAGAGCCATAAGTATTTTCTTACCATTACTTAGGTAGTATGGTCATATTCATAATCTCATCTAGCTTTTATTAAATCTGTAGGTTCTGTCACTTCCTGCTTTAATAAATATATGTAATTGTTACTTACATTAGATAATTGTTGCATTAGGTTTTTACTTGGTAATGGGAGGTAATTCAATGTGCAAATACAGGAGCAGAATGACCAAAAAATCAACATTTTTGAGGTGACTCACAATTCTTTCATCATCTTTTTTTCTTAAATGCTAACACATAATGCTAACACATAATCCTTTGTTAAAGGATTATTTCACACAATAGTATGTTCTGACATCAGAATTTGATTCAGATGACAGAAGAGTTCTTTAAAACGATGAAGATGATTAAATCTACATTAAGAGCTGAAAGAGGCAAAAAAGACTTTTGTTCATTTGATCATAGAATATCCCAAGTTGGAAGGGACCCATAAGGATAATCAAGTCCAACTCCTGATGGCTGTTCCCTCCTCTTTTCTCTGATATCCGTAAACAAAGTTTTACTGAAAATGGCAAACCAGTTAAAGTCAATCAAAGTCCTGTGATAAATACTGATATTTTGATATAATGATATATGAATACTGATATTTTGATATAATACAGTATTTGGCCAAAGGGAAATGTCTGAGACTGTATCTGAGGAGAAAGACAAATTATTATAAGGTCTTCCTAGGAGAATCACTGAAACATGTAAGAGGCATTTAGTCAGCTGGCCCACAGGATTAAAGCAAAACAAAAATAACATAATTAAAAAAAAAAGAGTATGGACAAAGAGTATGGGTCAAAGTGAAGAGATGTGACAAGGACAACAGATCTAAAAGGCAATAGGGGGACTAATATAAAGGATAAGGAGACTAGCTATAGGTTGCATATAGCTTACAACAAAAAACATCAAAACAAGTTTTATAATATATATGACTGTGATGTCTTAACGTGAGTTTAGAAATGTGTACTCCTGTCACAAAATGGAAGGGCTACTTCATGCAAAAGAGGGATCATAAAAGAGGGATCCTATCATAAATAGGATTTGGAAATTAATAAGCCAAAAAAAAAAAATGCTGTGGGAGAGGGAGCAGTCTAAAAGGTAACATTCAGCATAAACTCCAAAGAAAATACTATGAGGAAAAGAAAAACTTTTTTTTTTTTTTTTTAAGAAAAATTCTTATCTGTTGATGACAAAGCAGAGATTAGAGGGCAAGTATTTTTGCACATGTACAACACCTTTGAGAACAGCAACAAAATAATCAAAAATCATAGTGCTGTCGCTAAGCAAAAGTATAAATAAAAAGAATTACAGGTACACTTCTGGAGGTGAAGGAAAGTCCTTAAGGTTGAGAAAATTAAGAGCTTGATTAATTCTGTTTAATGAACAAATGATTTGGAAACATCATGGTAACATTCAAAAATTTAAAAAAAAAAAGTCTAAAAGAATCCAGTTGTTAAAATCTTCACAAAATATTTCAATATTGTTACTTACATGGTGAAGTGAAATTGTATTTAGTTTTGGTTTACATTTTATGTTCTCTCATGAAATATACTCCTAAATTTTTGAAAATGGCAAAAGCTTTTGTGAGATATGAAAACAATTTGCCTGCCAGGTCTAATTACAGTGCATGTGTATTTTCTTTGGTAGGAAAATGATAAAGTTTCTATTAATGAAACAGAGAAATGTGTAACAAGAATCAAGGGCTGGAAACTGAAGCCAGACAAAGTAAAATACAAAAGAAAACAGGTTTTTAACAGTGAGGATAATTAACTGCTGTCATAAACAAACAACAGAAGCAGTAGACTTTCCATTGCTAAATATTTTTTAAAACTGTGATTGAAGGCCCAATTGAGAGTGCCTCCTGTGGTTTTCAAGCCTGTAAAGATGCCTGCTTAGTGCACCATTTCAGAACACCCAACTGATTGTCCTTTCTCAAAAGCCAGTGGACATAAAGGCAGGAATACTACAATTCTAGATGTGATTTAATGGACTTGACATCAGTGGTCCTGTTAGCCTCATGAGCCATAAATATCCAGCAGAACTATAGATGCATCCAAGATGTTTTTAGCATGAAAACACTGGTTCTTCTTGTTTTGTTTCCATCTTCTAATGTGTCAACTTCAGCATGAAAGGTGTGAGGCTGCCCTGTCCTACTTAAATTATTAGATAGACTTGGGGGGAGGGAGTTGTTAAAAAAAAAGTATGCGCGCCACATTTTGAAAGAAAATTATTGTAACTTACACTTTAAAAAGGAGATTGTTTTCTATGTGATTTGAGTGAACCTACCGGACTGGGTACTTAGTATACCAGAGGTCTCTATACATCGCCTCTAAATGGAGGTGAAGTTCAAACCAGAAGAGCCTTGTACAAACTTAGTTGCTACTGTTTAGGCATTTGAGGGTCCAGAAATTCAGTCCAGAAATCATAGTGATCATTTAATTTTTGCAAGTGGATATTGTAGGAAGAAAATAGGTTTTACTGATCACTTTCTTAGTCATGAAGAGTTGTTTCATTTACCTGTCCACTTCTCATCTTAGACTGCTTTGGAATCTTACCATAACTGGTTTCCTAAGAAAATATGTTTTAGTCAAATACATGTTCTTCAAGGATAGCAAGGATAATTGGCTGTAACTTTTCCGGCCTTTCTGTTTGCTCACATATAGTTGCCTTGATGAAAATCAAGACGAGAAATTTCTAGTTTTTTTTTTTCTTTCCAAAAGAAAAGAATCAAGAAAATATCTTGATTAGATCTTGTAAAGCACTTTCAGGTTTAATTCTTCAAGTGCCTTGAGAACAAATCTGTTATTTTATATGCCAGAAAATGTTTATTTTTATAAAGACATATCTTTATTGTCATAAAGGAATCATTATCTGAGTTTTCACTAATCATACACATATCTGAATATGCATGCAATTAACCACCTGAAGTAAATAAATAAATAAATAAAATTACCATTTTGGAGAAAGGGTAAATTGATGGTTCCTGTCTAAATTAACTGGCAAGCCATCTACTGAATAGCCTGTAAGTTTTACCTAGCTCATTTTAAAGTGTGGTGGGTTTTTTTTGGTCTCTACTCTGATAGGATTTTCTGTTGAAGCTATTGGTTTGTCTTCTGTTTTGCTTAAGAATTTATTCCTTGATAGCATCATATGCCGTGAGGTAGCTGAGGTCAAATCAGCTTTCTGCGGATCTTTACCTACTTGAGCATTGCACTCCAAATTATTATCAACTATGTCTGCAGATCTGAGCACGTATCAAAACATCTTTAATTGCCACATTATTGTGAGTTAACGGTTAGAAAGTGGGTTACTTCAAGAAACTATGGGAAGCCCCAGTGAAGAATATATATTTTTTTTTCTGATTTGTTGTTGTTTTAAAATAACTTTGTTGAAAGGCTGAGGGATTTTGATCATTGAAGGGAACCTCTTCTGCACCTAAAAGGTCAAAAAGTATTCCAAATCTCTAAAGGGAAAACTAACTACCTTCAACAGAAAGGATGTCCCAGAGGCCCAGGCCTGACCTGCACTGCACAGTCCTCTCATTTTTGAAACAGCTTTTCTTTGTTGCTATTAATGAAGATGATTACTGTAGGACAGTATCACCCAAAGGCCCCAGTAAAGGTAGTGCTGCATGCTGAACAAATACAGATAAAAAGACAACTTTCACCCAGCAGAGCTTACAATCAGAAAGGCACAATGAGAGGCCAAATCAGAAAGGGCTAAAATAGAGACATAACTTCCAAGCAAGTAAAAACAGTGATGAGTGGCACAGTTTTGGTGACTGAATGCTTTCTTGTTTGTTTCTCTTTTCTAACAGGCATAGAAGGAATGGCAGGACTATGGCTGAATGAAAAGAATGAAAAAAATGGAAAAAAATGAAAAAAATGAAAAAATGAAGAAAAAAATGAGAACGAAATATGAACAGCAAGGAATAACCACAGCTTGCTGTCTGGTTCTATTCTACATAACTACATAAGGGCGTAAGTAGGCATGACATTAGAGGGAGTTTTGAGAGATTTAAATAAGAATTATCAAGCTGCTTTTCAGATGTGTGCAAGATCTTTCTTTAATATTATGGAAGAAATGCAGGGACAGGTTATGCTGAGCCTTCAAGCCTCCATACAAATATTTCCTTAAATATATTACCTTGTAAAACAATGGGTAAAAAATGTGTCTAACCAAGCCCTCAAATTCTATATGTGAATTTATCAAAAAGCTGAAAAATATGTTTCTCTTCAGCTACTCATATACTCTGACCCATACTATAACTAAGACAAAACTTAAATAAAGCTTAGAAAAGATGTAATTTTAATGTGTTTCAAAGAACAGAAACTATTAGCTTAAAAACACTAAAAAAGGGAAAAACTTTCTAGAGTTAATTTAGTGGATGCCAGTAAGCATTTCCATGTTTTCTGTCTATAGACAGATCCAGGATCTATTATAATTCTTTCAAAGACTTCCCTTCTGTCAAATTGCAGATGTGGACTGAAATTTGTCCAACAAGTACAGCAGAAGTAGGAGGGAATGGTAGAATACAACCCACCTGGCATTCAGAGCAGAAAGCTTGTTAGAGCTAGCCTGCAGAAAAAGCTTTAAAAACCCTTCATTTCAGCACTTTACTGCCTCAGACTATTCAAGCAAAGGTAATGATCTTGTCCTTGGTAAAGGTCTATAATCCTTACAGTGGCATTTATAAGTTCTCAGAAGCTAACAATGTCTTTCCTTTAAATGTGATAGCGGCCACAGGACCCCATTTTCCTGATGGTTAGGGTACCTGGCCAGGATGCAGTACATAAGAGTTCATGCTCCTCTTGTGTCTGAAAGGATTCAAACACGCCTTCCCTTCTCTAATGATAATACTGTAAATTGTTGCAAAATTGGTTAGATAGACTGACATGATGGACATGTGGTCTCAATATGTATTGCTAAACCTTCTTTACCATGCACAAAATACAAAGATAAAGACATTGCCACTCCTTAGTGGGACTGAAACTAGCTTAGCTTTATCTTGGTGCAAAATTGCAGGACTCAGGTCTCTGTAGACATACTATTAAAAATGTATGATGAATATTTTGAAAAAAATTACCTACATCTTTCTTCTACATAACACAAACAATGAGTAAATTGATTTATTATACTTAATAGCAATATAGCACATTAACCTTACTTGCCTAAGGTTCTCATTTTAATTGCTAATAATAATAATAATAATAATAAATACAGTATACTAAAATATGTCAACATCTGAAGTGTAAGTTGTTCAATCATTCTTACAAAGCTGTAGTAAAAGCTAAGAATTGCTAAGAACTTAATGACAACAAAACAATAACTGCAAAAATATAACATTTAAAACTGAATCACTGTATATTCTTGTATTTCTCAACTCCACTACTTGAATAATGGAAGCATAGGAATGTATTAGCAGTTCCACCACATACTAAAGTTGTCTTTAAAAAGTTGTCTTTTTCCAGTCACCATAGACATCACAGACAGCTAACTATAGGCAGAGTAACTGTTAAAAACAGTTTAAAAATGTGTTACAGATACAGTGAACAAGAGTTAGACACAATAAAGAAGCTAAGGGACTTGGACATTTATCATGCCATGTGCTGGAGAGTCTAAAAGTTAGACATCCAGCTTGGAAGTGAAATCCATAAACCTGAATTAAGAGCCTAAGGGTGTTGTTCATTGATGCTTTCTTCTAGTGACAAAACTGTAACTGCTCCTATCTCCCAGTTATTTATTCTTAGCCTACACAGCAGTATGCTGTTTTCTCAATCTATCCTGATTCAGCTGTGTGCAGAGAAAATTTCAAATGGATTCATTGGATTTAAAAATAAATAAATTATATATATATATATATATATATTAAAAAAGAGCTCAACAACAGTAACAACACCGAAGATGATTTGGAGTGGTTTTTTTTGTTGTTGTTGTTGTTTTTGTTTTTTTCTAACCCGGTCACTTCAGAGATCCCATTTATCATATAGCCCCACACAACTTGGCTTGACTGACAAGACAGTGAACTATGGTGTCAAGTTGTATGGCATAGACAGAGAACATATTTACTCTCTGAGCAGCCAGATAAAATGTCTCACCTGAGAACAGGATTTAAAAGAGGCAAATCTATGAAGGTGTGGTCCTGTAGTTACGTTACATGATTTCATATTAATTTCATACTACCTCTGTTGTTGAATCACAAAGCACTGCAGATCAGCTTGCAGAATAGGACTGCATTTCTGTCCAGGTAATCAGTGATGTGACTTCTATGCTGACTTCATACTTTTAACCAAGTTTTATGCTTGCTGTAAGTCTGTAGATGACACCTGGAGCAGCATAAAGACAGAGTGCTGAAGATAGGTAATATTTTACCGAGAATAAGGCCAGCAAAGAAAAAAGTTATTCCTTTAAAGACTTATAAAACCTGCTTGGTGAAATAGTCATATGGATGAAGTCTTTTGATCCAGTAGTAAGTACTCTAAAGCCATATTTATTATCGCATCAAATCACAGCATGAAATAGCTTAAGTCAGCACTTAGCTCGGCCAGTAGAAAGTGTTAAAGAAGGGTCTGATTGACTTTTCCACACATATCAAACTAAGCTTGCCTTTTGACTGTGAAGAATTTTCTCGCTGCTTTCTTTATAAAAATATCCATTTCTCACCATTTCTCACCATTTCTCTGCTTTGCATATTAACCTATCTGTTAAATTATTTGAGCAGAAACTTGAATCTGTGTGCTTCATTTCATCCTGGTGTTAAAGTACTAAAATTCTTCAGTTGAGTATTTACCTATTTCCCTAGCCAAGAATCTACTGAACAGTCTGAGTGGACAGTTTTGGAGCAGGACAACTGGGTGACCAGAAATGAAAGACTTGTTCAACCACAGTGGAAAGCAGGGGCCACAGCGGATTTCTAAGAGTCTTTGTGACTTTTAATACAGTGATTCTCAGAAGTACAATGGAGTCTCCAAGTTCTCCAAGATGGGTCTCCAAGTTGAACTGTTACTATACTGGTAATCTCTGTACAGGAATCAGGAGCTCATATTGTGCCTGTTCTCTCCAGGAACCAACCAACCAACCAACAACCAACAGAAGACACAACCTTTCTATTCTTGGGGTGGTGTCTGCAGGACCAACAAATTAACACAAGGCAAACAGGAAAACAAACAAAAAAGTATATTCTTAAAAATCACAAAACTTCTTTCCAAAACTGTACGGAGTATTTATCTGGACCCATTAAAGGTGGATACAATCCTACATGCTTCCTTTTCCTGTATAATCCCTTTCTCAAAGCTACAAAATAGCATACATTTCAGCTACAGTCAGAGGTGACTCCTTCCAGACCCCATTAGTGCCATTCATTAGTTGGATAAGGAAGATCAACACCAAACATAGTGTTTATTTGTCATATAAGCAATACAAAGATAACCTTTTTCTTCAAAAGATAATTTATGACTGCCTGGAGTCATTATCTTAGGCAGAGCACCAAGGTATCTGTAACATGATATGAAAGGTCTTTATTGGCTAAGTAATAAAAGCTGTATTCTACCTGCAGTACTTTCCTGATGCCCACTACAAAAGTACATGCGTCTCAACCCCACCACATGTTTACCTACATAGCTCTTTGGGGCAGGCTAATAAATTTAGCCCAGTTTACAACTGGGAAATTCATATTCACCTCTGTTCCTATCAGTAATATGTTGTTCCTGATGTCTATAAATTTATTTTACATTCAGAATATAACTGGATGACTAACTATTTTGTTTTAGAACAGAAGAAGTTGATGTTATTAACCATAAATGTAGTGATCTGAATGCTCACATAGTTTAAAGAAAAACTGTGTCCATTGTCTTCCTCTCCCAAGTATACAGCTTTCATTTCCCAGAAAATAATATATATCTTCATATTTAGGCATGTTCAGCAATGTTCCCATTATATCTTCTCAGGTTTCAATGAATTTATGACAAACATTTACTCGCTAAAGGCTCTAAACAGAAAGTTAATATAAGTGTATTTTCATTATCTTCACTTCAACCTAAGTGTTAAACAAACATGATCATAAGCCATGATTTGTTCTGTTCTTAGAACAATCATTATGTTGATCAGGCACACCAAAGGGCAACATAGGATAATAAAATTCCAGTTCTCTACTTTCTCGATACCCTTCAGACATGCTTAAGAACAGTGGAAGGGTGAATAGAACAATGAAGAAAACATGAGAAAAAAAAAATGTTGGAAAGTAGAAAGTTGTTTTTTTGTTTGTTTTGGTTTTCAGTATAATAACTTTAGGGGTATTATTCAGAATCTAAAAATCATATTTGTAACAGTCTACTTGAGAATACTAGAAATAGACACTGAGAAACACTGAGAGGAGGTTCTAGGATTTGGGTGCAGCTCTAAAGCTCTAGATCAATCATGAGTCTTACAACCCTTTCTGTTCCCTTTTTTACCTGAAGGGAATTAAGTGGTTTAACAAGTCACTTTAGAATAAGTATAGGGTACTCACATGGGCAGTCACCATAATGTAGCTGCTAGCTGACATGTTGCTGTGCTAGTTCAGTTTTGATCCTTTCTCCATATCTTTTTGAAACAAAAGTTCAGCTCACTCTTTAAGGAGCTGGTGGTAATGCTCATTCAGTAAAACATTTAGTAGATGGCTAGAAAACTGCTAACAGGGTGTAGAACAAGGAAAGATCGCTGAGAAAGCTGAGAAGAGATTGAACTTCAGTTACTTAAATTCTAGATCAGGTCTTTTAGGAAATTTGAGAAAGGTTGTCAGCCTGATGGGGGATTTCTACCACCTGGATGTCTGCTGGGAAAGCTGCACAGCAGGCTGTAAGCAATCCAGGAGACTCCTGGTGTGCATCGAGGACGGTCTTCCTGGTCTAGGTATTAGACAAATAAACTAGAGCAGAAGTGTTACTGGACCTGGTGCTCAACAATGTGGATAAACTTATTTAAGACGTTAAGATTGGAGGCTGTCTGGGCTGCAGCAACCACACCCTGGTATAGTTCATAATCTTGAGGAATAAGGGCCTAACAAAGAGCAAAATCAGGACCCTGAAATTTAGAAAAGTGAAAGTACATCTGCTTAAAGACCTAGTGTATGACATGCCCTTGGACATTGTTCTTAAGAGACAGAGGAACTGATCAAATCTGGCAAATCTTTGAGGACATTTCTCTTTGAGTGCAAACCCCAGGTGTAAGAAATCAAGCACAGAGATCAGAGACAACCAGGATGGCTGAGCAATATCTGTTGGTCAAATTGAGGTGTAAAAAGGAAAAGCACAGGCAGTGGAAGCAGGGACGTGGGGCCTGGGAAGAGTACAGGGATGCCATTCAGATATTTAGGGATGGGATCAGGAAAGCCAAGGCACAGATGAACACGACTTGGCAAGGGATGCAAAGAATACTCTTACTAAAATTAAAATGTCAAACTGTGGTTCTTGTGACCTTCTTGCTCTAGATGAGCTTTTCTTATTGTTTTCTCGGAAACATTTAGAACAATACAAGATAGCAGGTGATCCTCCCTTATGAAAAAAAGACTCACTATTTAAGATATAAAGCTATAACTATTTAGAGTTCCTTAATTAATCTAAAAAGGCCAGTAAATTCCAGGTCATACTGATTTCTTTATATTTAAGGATGATTTGGCTTATATTGCCTTATGTAATTAATCCAGTGTTCAATTCTAAAGGAAGCTTTTTTTTTTTTTACCCTTTTTTTTTTGTAACCAATTTCCTAATTCTCAAAAATTGAATAGTCTAAAATTTTTTAAGGCCTGTTATCAAAAAGAACAGCTATATGACACTGTGTTTATAAACTGGAAATCAAAATGCATGATGTGTATAGGATACATTAATAAGTATGTTCCATTTAGGTTATGTTCTCAATACTTTATTATTTCTATGTGCCATGAAGAAAAATGGTTAAATAACAGAATCCAGTATTTTCTTGATGTCAATAATTAGTGTTTACTCTCATTACATTTTATTTATACTATTTTTATTGATATTTATATCTCGGTTATTCCAATAAAAGTAGGGTAAGAATAATCTAAAACAGAAATTTAGATGACTGATGGGACTTCTGAAATGCAAATAACTAAAGACACAGAATTTAGAATTTATCTAGGCAAAATAAATTCCTACCTTTGAGATAGTCACCTTTCCACATGTAGCCAGTAGGGAGAAATCAGTACTTTCAAAAAAGATTTCATAATTAGCATAGACATGAAGAATAGCTCAGGTGATTCATCTGCTTACTGTAAGTCTAAGGTGATTGGGTCAGATGTAAATGTCATCACCAGACATCTAAATTTAACTCAGATGAATCACACCTAAAAATAAACAAATAATCCTTCACGTTGTCTATTACTACTGATGTAAACAATAAGGTATTACATTTGTATGACAGGAAGTGGAAAGTTATGGTGTTCATTTAGGCTACTAGGGAGAAAAATGAATAAGGAAAACCTGGGAACTCTATAGAGAAGAAAAAGAATTGAGGTGGTATTGGAAATACTGCAATCCAGGTATTGCACCTGGAAGTATTCTTCAAAGGTAAAGAAATATGGGCTCTGTTAAATACTGAATCAGCATAGATTATTTACCATGAGACATTTTCACTCATTTCTAATCATGGTGTTGTTTCATGTAAAGGAGTTAGTCAGCACTGCTGGTATTAATAAATCACCTCCTTGAGCAACAATCTGCCTCTTAAGTGCCTGTGAGTTGCTGACTGGGCAGGACCCACTATAGAATAAGGCCTAACAACTTTTCTAGCAAAGTTCCAAGGAAGTTTGGCTGTGAAGTAAGGAGTGTGAATATGTGGGTGTTTTTTGCTTTTTGTTTTTTTTGTCTGTTACAAAAATATTTTACAAAATTGTGAAAAAAAAAACAACTGTATTTTGACTAACTTAGCAAGCAGAAACCAAAACAAAATAAATAATAATTATTATTAATAGTAGTAGTAATAATAATAACAATAATAATAAAAAACAACAACCAACCAAACAACATCAACAACAAAAAAACAGAAGACAGTGAGTGACTGGTCTCCAACTGCATTTCATATCCTGAGCATTTCTCACCACTTGGATTTCATAGAGGAGAGGTACCTCCTGGCAATTAAGTGCATTCAAATTTTCTTCCAAAAGAAATGCAAACAGTATTTGCTGTTGAAGTAGAAAGGTAGGTGTATCTGACACTAATGTTATCTTTTTTTATATACAGCAGCTGAAGAGTATCATTCTAATTTAGCCCATGGAAGTGCAGACTTTATATCTATCTTTACCTTACTGGATTAAAATCCAGTAACTCAAAAGCCCCAGCTTTTATTGTACTCTGGAAGAAGGATCAGGGCATTCTTTTATCATCCTACTCAAGTCCAAACCAATTTCAAAGAATAGCTTTTTTGTTAGATAGGTGTCCAAGGGTGTTTTGGTGCTGGCTGTAGGTGTTACTTATACCTTTTACCTTGTAAAAGCACTGATCAAATATTTAAAAAGGGTGATGAGCTGGAACCCACTAGTCCTTAGATGAACGTACTAACTAGTAGACAAGAAAGTTAGGCTTACACATATTCCTTCTGGTTCCAATGCATTCGCCTTTATAAAAAGATTTTTTTTTTCCTTTATGTTGGCTTAATACTACTGCCACATTAGAATAAGGCATTATTATATATCATATAAGAAATGTGTGACTTGAATTCCTGTCCAGAGATACAAATTGAGTTCAGGTCTCTTATCTGATCATAGTAAAATATATATATATATATATAAATTAATAAAAAAGACCTCTATATCTTTCCCTTGAAAAGACAGGTTTATGCTTCACCCATGAGGAAAATTATCTACTTATCCTTCAAGAAAGAGAAATGCTGTTTTAATGAGTCTGGCAGAGTTTACTTTTGATACAGCCAAGTTGCTCTCTACTGTCAAGACCAAGGTATTTATAAATGCATAAGCAGTATTTCTGGCATCTAAGAAACTTCAGTGTAAAACTGTAAAAACTTAGGCACCAACCATATTTCTAGCCACCTACATAAAGACTCATAACATAATTTGAAATGCTTTGGTCTTTTGAAATCAGGAAACTTAAACCTTAGTGGGCATATATATCTGTCTACTGCTTTACTGGATGTCTCAGTTCTTATTGTGAATATTTGATGCTGTCTTTCCGTAATTCCCACTCTTCTCCTGGGCCAGTTTGTTTGAGCATCTTTAGCTAGATATGAATACACTCTGCAAGTAGGATATATCCAGACTAAAAATATGAAGCAGTTATGTGTTGGTTAACACTGATAGGATCTAATAAGCTATGAAGCTAGGCCCTGGTGTGTCTGAACTCATGAATGGCACTCAATGAACCTTCACCAGCTGGGCAGGCATCAGCAAGGAGGGAATTGGTGATGACAATTCCTGGGAGGCGTTCTCTGGGGTGCAGAGCTGCTGCCTTTGTCCTGCCCAACAACACTGATGGCCTCAATGGCCTGAGTTACTAGCTAGCCTGCCCCCAGATAGCCTTCCTGTGGTTTTTGTTTGTTTTTTTCTTATTGTTATTGTTTTTTATTCTCACATTTAGATTGTTATATGCTTTGGTCTTTTGGTCCTTGAACTACTAACTTATGTCAACAATCCTACCTTTGTAATTTTAACTTTTTTTTTTTTTTTTTTTTAATGCAGACTTGAGATCTCTCTATAGACTTGAAAAATTAAGTTTGTGGAAACTGAAGTAATGACTGCTTTCATTTGCACTTCTTTTCCTGAGTATTTGTTGAGGTATGTCCATTGCAAAACAGCTTGGGGAGTGACCCCAGACACTGCTACTTGTTGATAAAGAGAAACGGTGAAGAGTAGGCAAAGTCTACAAGTTGCACTTGGTAGCTGCACATAACTCTTAGAATACTAAAACATCTATAAACACAGAACTGTTCATCATATTGAGACTAGGAACATGTTCAGAGCTCAAAGCTGATTGGTTGATAAGGCATGCATTCTACAGCAATCAAAACCTGACTGTCAAACAGTGATGTTGGTACTAGATGTCCTGGCCAAAAGGGAAATGGAAAGAGGAAATACAGTGGCTGTGATGAACACTGCCACTGAGGCTCTCTTGTTGTAAATGTACAATTAAGGTATCTTCTTGCTCCACTGGGAGTCCTGCACATGAGATTTTCTTGGAGAAGCAATAGTGTAGCATTTTCATTCATTCAACATATGAGATACCATCACCTCAAGTGTCCAGCACAGTCTGTGAACTCATATGTAAGGATACAAAACAGAATATCTCATGGCCTTGCAGGGTATCTGTTAACAGACTGGACCAGCTCCCAGATAAAATGCTCTCAAATTTTCTTTGCTAAAACAAAGGATGAAGAAGTCCTGGGAGGTCTAATAAAGTCCTTGCCCTCCTCCTGTGTTGTTTCCACATGAATCTTTTTTTCTCCCAGTGTTCACAGACCAATTCAAAGATGAACAGGTGAGCAGGCATAGCTTGAAGGTGGGTGTGAGGGAGCGCTTCAAAACCACCAGGAAGGAAAGTATAAATGCAGTCTATAAAATTTCATCTTAGTTTTTATTTATTTATTTATTTATTATCTTTCACTTAATTTGTGTGGTGGTCTATTAATTTTTCCACACAGACATACACTTCAGTAAGCCACTTAGACTCAGTGTATTTCTGTCCCCAAAGCTGTTGCATTTAATGGGAAATAATTCATTTCATTCCAGACAGCCACACCAAATGGAAGTAAACTACCCAACATGCTTGCTGCTAAGTTTTTCATCTCAGTATATTGATTTTAAAGCTTGTACCAATTTCTCCCAAATTAACCTTTTATTTTCTTGAGTTATATAAATAAAAAATGTGAAGGAAAGGAAGTGAAACCGAAAGGAGAAAAATCACTAGCACTGCTTTGAGATCCTGAGCAAACTATTCTGATCTTTCTTAAAGGAAAATTAGTTCTGTGTCTCTCATCTCATTTTGCTATTAGATACATCAGTTTTACTAATTCTAATAATATTAACCTGATCTGAATTTAACACGGATAAATATGAAAATTGCAGGCAGAACCAAACAGAAAATAAAAATACATACCCTCATCTGCTGGAAAGCTTTTAGTTTTATATAGTTCTCTGATAAGATGAACTTAAGATGTTCATTACAAAATTGAATTAGTTACAGAATTTATGATCAAAACTCTAAAACTTAGCTTACATGTCTCCTGATATACCCTTAAAGAGCTGATTAGCAATGCTTTATCTTGAAATAGTCACTGATATATAAACAATCTACTGAGTATTGTGTCCAGGTACTGCTGTAAATTCTAGCTATGAAATATATATATATATATATATATTACAATCAGAAATGTCCTATGACATGCCTGCTAGAGAAAAAAAAAAAAAAAAAAAGTCAAATATTTTGGCATAATTACTCTAAGCTATTTGTATTTAACTTAGTGTTGGATCCAAAGTTTTGCAACCCTTTTCTCTTTTTTTTGAAGTGTGTTGTTACTGCAGGGTGTTCTTATAAGAATTGTATACTTCAATCATGAGAGACAGAAGCAGCAATATATTAATAACAGTGATTTAGAAAAACTTAATCATGAATAAAACAGTGATTTAAAAAGTTGTAATGGTAAATGTGACACCAATGAAATTTGTGGTGGCAAGGTCACCTGATTAGTTACTACACAGAGGTCAGGGCCAGACTGAAAGCATCAGGGAGACCCTCACATTGAGTCCACAAGATTCAGAATGAAGTCCCTTTTGCAGTCCAAACTTCAAGGAGTCTAGCTAGGACTATCCAAATTCCAGACTTAATAGTTTATGTCTAAAGGATTATATGCACAATCAGTCTTTTATATCACTTAACTAAGATTACAAAGTTTCAGCATGCTTAGCAAATTACTTGCAAAGTTTCAACAAGCTAGTTTTATAAGTTACTTACTGAGTATCTGTTGCAGGTAAGGAATCTCCTGACCTCAGGGAATAACCTAGAGGGGTATCTCCCCCTTCTTCCAGGGGAAGATCTTGGCATGCAGCCTGCTGCAGTACAGGAGAGCTCAAGGGGCTCAAGGGTTCAAGAAGAATGTGGAGACAGAAAAAAAAAAAAAAAGGAAAAAAAAAAAAAAAGAGGGAGGTGGCCGGGGGGTGGATTTACTTGGCTGGCCAGAAAACTCTCACATTTTATTCTTCTTCTCCAAATTACCTCATTTTTTCCCACTTGTTCATATCATCTGTCTGTTCTGTCTTGTTCTTATAATTATTTCCCCGTAGAGTCTGCAGCACTTTGCAGAATAGGGCTGGATCCATATTATTTTACCCTCTGGCTAATGTTCTGAAAGCTTTTCTGTTTCTGGCTCCACTTCAGGGCTTATAAACCCCATTTCCATTCTCATTTCTGGGGTCATTTCCAAATTTGCAACCACACTTCTGTTTACATGGTTATTACCCTAAGTGGGATCATGATTCCTCATGTTTGAGAATCTCTCTTCTAGGAACTAGAGCAATATAAAGGGTAGATAATAATGAGGTGAACAAAGAAAATTAGAAAAATATAATTTGGAAAAAGAAGGTCATATCAGAAGACAGAATGAAACAGACAAATGAACAGGGAAGATGAACAAAAGTGAATGTTTTGGAAATGTATTTCATATTATAAAGTCCTTTCTAATTAGCTTCCAAAGCAATTGCATATCAATATCCATTAATATAAAATTTCTCTCATAGTCTTTACATAGAAATAAGGTGCACTGCCTCAGATAGTTTTTGTATGCTTAGAAAATGCTTGAAAGCATAGAATGATTTTCTTGCACTATTTTGTCCCCTAAGTGAAATATCTGCAATAAAACTAATTCCTCATTCCATTGCTTTTAAGAACAAATATACTGTATTATTTGTCCTGTATTAATTGACATTTACTTTATCAACATGTTTATAGTATTTCTGATTCTGATCAGTCTAAAATCCCAAATAAAAATGTGAACTACTACTGAATGCCTCCATGCTCTTGTTTTTCTCAAATACTGCTGAAGGATAACTACAACTGAAAACATCAGTCATGTCAGCTTTTTGTTTGTTAGTATGCAAAGTCAATTAAAATATCACGTTACTACAAAGAAATCTAAAATACTTCCAGTGCCAAAGATTATTTTAGGTATCTGAGGATTGGTTGGACATATGTTAAAATGATCATTGAAAAGATGCCCACATGTTAATGGTTTTTGATATTATGAGGTTTAATTGGCCTAGCAATACACCATAATATCTCAAATTGTTAGATAGTGACTTTACAGAGAAAAGTAATAATAATATATTTTTAAAAAAAAAATCCCTTGTTCCTATTAATTCTGGTGACGAAATCAATAATAACTAGAAGTAAGAGATCTTTAAAATATTGCTTATGCAGTTAAGACACTGTTTCATTTCAACAAAATGCAAATCTCTTCATAAACAGGAAAAGTCTTTAATTTCCTTAGACATCCTGAGAAAAGAAGGTCCTCCACATCTTGGACGTGGGCAACCTGATCTCATGGGTGGCATTCCCACCCATGGCAGGAGGGCTGGAACTAGATGATCTTTAAGGTCCCTTCCAAACCAAGCCAAGTTACAAGAAAGTGATGCTCCTTCCTCTGCAAGTTCTATCAACAGCTACCAGTCAGCTCGTGAGTCTGGCCTATCCTCCATTCAACAGCCCTGGAAAGTCTGCCTGCCCGTGCTATGTACTGATCAGTACAGTTGGATTCTACATATTAAGACTATAAGACATGAAGTGAAAGGCCATGATAATATGCAAGGATAATGAGTTTTATTTATGCTGAGAAAAGCTAGTTCTATTATACATGCAGCTTCATTTAACAAAGCAACTGTGATCATGATAAAAGCACTGCCCAGCTTGCAAATGAGACTTCTCAGATTAAGTGGGTGAACACTATATTGTCCTAGCCAAGGATGTTAAGTAACAATCCTAGCAAAAGCATTGCAATATGCATGATTTACAACATTGTATTCAGCTGTGTCCATCTTGAGGTATTCAGATACTAAGAAATCAATTTTTCTGACAATCATATGAACTAGACAAAGAGCTCCATGTTACATGTAGGGAAGCTGTGGACACAGAAATAGGGTATGATCAGCCAGTCACAAGTGACTGAGGTTTTTCAGTTTCAGAAGCTATTGTCCCCTCATCTCAGATGAGATAACTTTCTGCAAGAACATTTGTCATCCATTATAAGTCATATAGTTTAGTTCCAACTCTTAGAAAGCTAAGATGATAAAAGTGCTGTGTGTTGGATCATTCACAACACATATGAAAGCATCTTAAGTATAGGGTAATAATTTCCATTTGAGGGACACTAATCTTCTGAAATAGTTCTAACCTGACCCTTTAAATTGTTTTTGTATAATTAATATTAAAGTTAAGAATTCATTCTTCTTCCCTTCCATTATTAGACCATTTAAACCACATTTTTTTCTTTTAGAAATATATATGTGTGCATTATATACATATATGTATTATATATAAGTGTGTGTGTGTGTGTGTACATATACATAATCCAAATAAAAAATAAAGTCCGAACTAAAAGTTGTTAAATTATGAAAGTGTCCAGAAAAGCTTGGAAATTATATTATGGTATGATATGGAGTATGCAGTAAGAAACTAAAAATCACACAAAAGTTTTATCATACAGTGTGTATCTCCGTGTTTACAAAACAGGCCACTTTTGTCTTGCAGCTTATCACATACACAATCACCTGTTTAATTTGGGAACAAACACTGTTATTTAGAACTGAGAATGTGTTAGAGTACTTCAGTGTCCTGAGCTCAAATACAATATCTTTGTTATTTCATCCTACAACTGCAAAATCTCAGAGGACAGTGATAAATTCTCTTCTGTTAGTTTGTTATCCTTCAAAATAAGTTCAGGGTATCACAGTATCACAGTATCACAGATTTCTAGGTTGGAAGAGACCTCAAGATCATCTAGTCCAACCTCCGACCTAACACTAAGTACTCCACTAAACCATATCGCTAAGCTCTACATCTAAATGTCTTTTCAAGACCTCCAGGGATGGTGACTCCACCACCTCCCTGGGCAGCCCGTTCCAATGCTTAATAACCCTTTCGGTAAAGAAGTACTTCCTAACATCCAACCTAAAACTCCCCTGTCGCAACTTTCGCCCATTCCCCCTCGTCCTGTCACCAGGCACATGGGAGAACAGACCAACCCCCACCTCTTTACAGCCTCCTTTAAGGTAACTGTAGAGAGCGATAAGGTCGCCCCTGAGCCTCCTCTTCTCCAGGCTGAACAAGCCCAGCTCCCTCAGCCGCTCCTCGTAAGACTTGCTCTCCAGACCCCTCACCAGCTTGGTCGCCCTTCTCTGGACTCGCTCGAGCACGTCCATGTCCTTCCTGTAGCGAGGGGCCCAAAACTGAACACAGTACTCGAGGTGCGGCCTCACCAGAGCCGAGTACAGGGGGACAATCACTTCCCTCGACCTGCTGGCCACACTGCTTCTTATACAGGCCAGGATGCTGTTGGCCTTCTTGGCCACCTGAGCACACTGCTGGCTCATATTCAGCCGACTATCAACCAATACTCCCAGGTCCTTCTCGGCCAGGCAGCTTTCCAGCCACTCATCTCCCAGCCTGTAGCTCTGCTTGGGGTTGTTGCGCCCCAGGTGCAGGACCCGGCACTTGGCCTTGTTGAACTTCAAACAGTTGACCTCAGCCCATCGGTCCAGACTATCCAGATCCTCCTGCAGAGCCTTCCTGCCCTCGAGCAGATCAACACACACACTTAGCTTGGTGTCATCTGCAAACTTACTGAGGGTGCACTGGACGCCCTCATCCAGATCATCGATAAAGATATTAAAGAGGACTGGCCCCAGTACGGAGCCCTGGGGGACACCACTAGTGACCAGCCTCCAACCAGATTTGACTCCATTCACCACAACTCTCTGGGCCCGGCTATCAAGCCAGTTTCTAACCCAGCGAAGCGTACACCAGTCCAAGCCCCGAGCAGCCAGTTTCTTGAGGAGAACGTTGTGGGGAACGGTGTCAAAAGCCTTACTGAGGTCAAGGTAAACCACATCCACAGCCTTACCCTCATCCACCAAGCGTGTCACTTTGTCATAGAAGGAGATCAGGTTCGTCAAGCAGGACCTGCCTTTCATAAACCCATGCTGACTGGGCCTGATCGCCTGCTTGCCCTGCATAATTGCCCTGTATAATTCATAGAATCATAGAATGGCTTCAGTTGGAAGGGTCCCTAAAGACCACCTAGTTCCAACACCCCTGCCATGGAAGAGACAACTTCCACTAGACCAAGTTGCTCAAAGATCCATCCAGTCTGGCCTTGAACACTTCCAGAGATGGGGCATCCACAACTCCTGTGGGCAACCTGTTCCAGTGCCTCACCACCCTCATAGTAAAGAACCTCTTCTTAATGTCCAGTCTGAATCTCCCCTCTTTTTGGTTTAAAACCATTATCCTTTGTCCTATCACTACATTCCCTGATAGAGATACCCTCCCCATCTTTCTTGTAGATCAGTGGTTATATTGTGTTATTGATAACTTAGTAACTTTTCTCCTGCAGCTAATTTTTGAATAAATGCAAAGAGAATATTTTTTTTGTTCCTTTGTGTGTGTTTTGTTGTTGTTGTTGTTTGCGGTTTTTTGGTTTTTGTTCTTTGAACTGTTCGAAGAACAGGTCTTTTTGTTTGTTTGTTTGTTAATCTGTTATAAGACATTCTCATTCAGAAAACCCCGAAATATGGTATTATTGTAATAATGTCCTCATCTGAGCATAAAAAAATCTGCTACATTTAACTCACGTTTGGCTACAGTTCAATAGCAAGGGAAGTGAAACTTAGGTATTCTTTATCCAACCCACTGGGGTAATTTAAATCTCAATTAACAGACGCTAGTATGTGACTTTGAGAACATTAGGAACTATTACTCTAAAGATGAAGAAATAATGACTAATTTTCCATAACAGCTTTAAATATGAACAAATAGTATGTTAAATGTGTGGTTTTGATCCATATATAAAGACACTTGCAAGTAATTTATTTTAAGATATAAATTATGTGTTGCAATATGTGTTCAGCTACACTTGTTCTATTTTTAAGCAATCAAATGCAAAGTTACTTGCACAAAGTCAAAGTTGCATTTCTAAGTGACGAATATACATTTTTTTTTTATTTTATTTTTTTTTTCCCTGGGTACAGATACAGACTTTGCCACTATAATATTTGAGCACTTTATACTTTCTAATAGTTTTTCTTTGAGGCAAGAATGCCTCGTTCTCACTGTTGTACATGAGAGACCAACACTCTGAAGCAAATTTAAGAATGTTTATATTTAACCATGGAAGCAATCATGTTAACTACACTCTGCTTGACCAGATATACAAGGTTAAATGGATGCATAAGAATCTTGCTGAGTCAGAAGCTAAATGACCTGTCCAATGAAAGAAAATTTACATGCCATAAAGCCTATTTATTTTAGATACTTCTGTTATCCATCATCACTGCATCTGAGAGCCTCACAAATCTTAATCTCTTTGGTATCCACTCAGATTTGAAATACTTCAGCCTGTATTCAATGCAACATTATGTTTAGAGATCAGGCATATTAATGTAGGCACTAAAATGGGGCTATACTGTTCCAAAGTCCAGAGTCATTGCTTCTCAACTAACGTCAATATTTACCCATTGTCACCACTAGAAAATAACATCTTCATATTTAACTTTGCACTAATGACTTTGCCATCCATTAGTAAAGAATAGATTCTATCCATGTAATTTTTTTACTGCAAAAGTCTTGTGATCTCTTGCTATCCACCTATAGGCTTAGATCTCCTTCACAAAACAAAAACAAAAAACAACAATAACAACAACAACACAAAAACAAAAACAAAACAAAACAAAAAAAACACTACAATGCCTTTCAGTATTTTAATTAATACTACTTATCAAGGTTGGTGACCCAATGATGTGTTTTGCTCTCTGCTTGATGACATGGTCCACTGCTAACTAAGGAAGATAGTGCCAGTTTTGTTGTATTGTCTCAACCTGATTTATTAAATAAACCGGTTTGATGAGGATGTCACTGCTTAGACAGCTGCTATTTCTCCTTTACATAATCTTCTTCTATGAATAATTGAACGGCTCATTACACTACAAATTTGTCAAAAGATATCCAAAACATTCCAGAGACTGGAATATATAGAAAGATGTAAAGAGTAACTATAGAATCTTCAAGCTCTGGAGCAGGAGTTCCTGATTTTCTTTTCACTCATGCTGATATATTTAATAAACCATTTAATTTTAAATAAATTGAAATATGTTGTAACTAGAAGAGAAGAAACTCTGGCACAAGTTTCCCAGTTCCTTCTCTAGCTTATGAACTTTTCCTTTAACCTTGAGACACATAATATAGACTACAATATACTGATTTCTAAGACCCAAGGCTATCTGGAAAACAAACATTGTATTTCTTGACTGATTTTGAAGTTTGCTTTCATTCCACCTCAGCAGAAAATTGTCAACCTTTTGTGATTTTTTTATAAAGAAGGCAGGGAGAGGGTAAAATGGATATGTATGCAGCAGCTCAGCAGACAAGGTATTCTGAGATAATATGGAGACTTTCGCTGAAAATCTCTTTCAAAGCAAGAGGTACAGATTCATATTATCAGTTTGTCAAATAAGCCTTCGTCTCTACACAAACATTTTAACTCCGGACCTGTAGCTGATTTTGAATCATTGTCATTTGCCAGCACAATTTATTGAAGATAGATTTTAAACTATTCACATTTTCCTAATAGTTAAAATAATTTAATCACATTAAAATAACCTTTAAATTTAATGATAGCTTGCTCCTCAATTGGCTGGTCTCCAACAGAATGAAGAGAATGTAATTGTTTATTTTGAATTATTACTATATTTACATATTATAGTGTCAGATTTATACTCACATATTTTGTTTTGCTATTTTATACATAAATCCTTGCAGCTTTTCTTACATTTCAGCCTAGTTCATTCTGCAAGTATATTAATTTGTTGTTTTGAAACAGTTTACTGCAGAAAAATAATATCCTTTTCCTTCAGTTCATGAATGAAATTCTAACAGTGGTGTTAAAAGCCCCAAAAACTCATTTGCATGGTGGAAACACATTCAGTTCATAAATGTCTACTTTATAAAAGCTTTGTAGCTAAGCATGTCTAGCAGAGCTATCCCTTCTCCTGGGAGGTGGTGTAATGCCAGCATTCAATTTTTACATTTGCTGCTCCAGCACCTACGCAATACCCTTTGGTGGTGTTTCAGTGCTCCAGACCAGAAAGAGAAAACTCCAAAGACATGTAGCCACTGTGTATTATTTTGATCATTCCAGAATTGTAACATCAAAGAACACACACACACAAAACAAACAAACAAACAAAATGCTTCAAAAAGATCCCAAGATCCCAAGTTCATTTTAGAATAACAAAATTTAGAGTTGAGCAGATGACTTCAATGAAGTGAACACCTAAAAAAAAAAATTAAAAAAAATGTTATGGCCTCTTTTATGGATACACAAGAGAAGGTGTCTATACGTGGAGGAAGGTAACATATAATACAGCTAACAGATCCTCAGCACAACTTATTAAACCCACATGTAAAAATAAAATTTTCTAAACTGCATTTACAAGTTACAGAAAATATGATATAATGCATTGATTCCCCCATCCTTCCCCCCCCCCACCCCGACTTGTTCATTTGTGATGTGGTTGGCTTTTTATGTGAGAAATGCAAAACATTTTTAAGTATTTGTTTGTATTCATAAGTAATTACATGACGATGATTATATATTTTCTGTTTTGTTTTTGTCCTGCTCGTCCTGTCCACAGACACCTGCTTTGTCTGTGACTGCCCTAAAAAATTACTAAAAATCAATCTATCTCCTTTCACTGTACAGAAATTTTCCTTTTCAATCTCATATACCATATGCTGCAGTAAGGCCAGAAAAATCATAACACATGAAAACAGACAAGAAAGTTATGTTTTAATGTTTTTGTTACACTTTTTAAGTCATGCTTAAGTGAATATGATATTGGGCTACAATGAAATACTACTACCCATTTTGGTACGAAAAAAAAGGAAAATGTCACTTTAAAGATGGATGTATGCCTAAACTGGAAGGTTAATATGTCTGAGCCCTTATGTTAGAAAAAAAATATGTCTTTAGAATAAACTAGGAGAGAGATCACCTGTTTATTTAACTTTGGAGGAACAAAGGGTTTCTGAAAGCGTGAAGAATCATTATAGCAGGAATATTCTTTTCTTCATACTATGATCACAAATATATATGTATATATTTTTCCTTTTATTGTTTGAAGTTCAACAGAAGTTGTGGTTTAAGTACCCAGAAAATTTACACTAGATTGAGACACTTTTTAATAACAATTTTATAATGGCAATGTTCCCTAAAAAAATATTTGGAGTTGGTGGGTATTCAACCCACAGTTGAATACTATGGGTGGTGGTAAAGAACACAATAAAAATCAAAAATATATTTTAATTTCATTAAACTTTTTGTAATGTTATTTTATCAGAAGAACACCCTTGGTTTTATAACTTCTGTCTTTACAACAGGATGATATCTTTTTGGAATACTTATGTATTTTAAATAATTGACCTATTCTTCCTGAGCTTTTGAGGTTGCCTCAAGCACAGCATTATCTGATCCTTACAGTGACCACATGGATCACTCTGCCCTACTAAATTTTTAAGCCCAGGAATCTACAACTGCAACTACAATCAGGCAGAAATTTTAATAACCTCTACCAAATCAGCGTGCTGGGAGAGTACTAGGTAGCAGTAACTACAGTAATGGTCAGAAATGTCAATAATTTTCATATTGTTAGAAGTAAACGCTGGGAATAATGACAGAAGTTGTTTTACTTTCTGATTGTGTTGATATTCACTCCTCCCTGTTACACATTTGCTAATGGATGAAATGAGGTAATCATTTTGACTTGGACAGCCTGGAGAGCTGGGCAGGGAGAAACCAAATGAAGTTTAACAAAAGCAAGTGTAGAGTCCTGCACCTGGGAAGGAACAACCTTATCAGTACAGGCTGGGGAATGATCTGCTGGAGAGGAGCTCTGCGGAGAAGGATATGGGGGTCTTGGTGGATGACAGGTTGGCCATGAGCCAGCAGTTTGCCCTGGTGACCAAGAAGGCCAATGGGATCCTGGCACGCATTAAAAGGAGCATGGCCAGCAGGTCAAGGGAGGTGATCCTCCCCCTCTACTCTGCCCTGGTCAGGTCTCACCTGGAGTACTGTGTCCAGTTCTGGGCTCCCCGGTACAAAAAAGACAGGGATCTCCCGGAAAGAGTCCAGCGGAGGGTCACAAAGATGATACAGGGCCTGGAGCATCTTCCCTATAAGGAAAGGCTGAGAGACCTGGGTCTGTTCTGCCTTGAGAAAAGAAGACTGAGGGGGGATCTTATTAATGTTTATAAATATCTGAACTGTGAGAGACAAAAGGATATGGCCAACCTCTTTTCAGTGGTTTGTGCAGACAGGACAAGGGGCAAAGGCCACAAAATGGAGCACAAGAAGTTCTGTACCAACATGTGAAAGAACTTCTTCATGGTGAGGGTGACGGAGTACTGGAACAGGGTGCCCAGGGAGGTTGTGGAGTCTCCTTCTCTGGAGATATTCAAGGCCCGTCTGGATGCCTACCTGGGCAACCTGCCCTATGGAACCTGCTTTGGGAGGGGGGCTGGACCCGATGATCTCTTGAGGTCCCTTCCAACCCCTGCAATTCTGTGATTCTGTGATTTTACTTTACTGAGAATACATCTTATCTTTTTTATCTTTTACTTTGTATAATAACCTATTGTTTGATGATTATTTTCACTAGGTTGTCATAAAACCCGGTCTTTTTTTTTCATTTTCTTATAATGTAGACCTCAACAATGTAGATCTTAATATTTTTTGCAGTGTTTATAATTAATGTTTCAAAGCTATGAAGTGCATCGGCATATAATAGTATTTTGCTTATTAAATGACATTTTATGAATATGTTTAGTACAACTATGATTAAGAAAATATACCTTAAAATGTCACTATGTCCAATATAAACCCATAAAATAGATGAGAGCCAGAATTGCTACTCTCACTTTGCTCATCCCCTTTGTCCTTTAATAATGTAGAAGCTTCCTAATTCTTTTAACTATTTAACATGCCATCTGTATAACCTTATGTAAATATAGCAGAGAGAAAGGAGAAGAAAAATAAGTAATGTGTGTATGAATGTGTAGAAGGGAATGATAAAATCAAAAAATATGCAAGTTTAAATTGGCTGCATGCTTACATCAAGTGATATGGAGAAAAGGCCAGAAAGCCTAACCTCTTAACCTCTGGTGCTTGGAGATTAATGTGGAACAAGCACTAAATCTCTGTAGATCTGTGGACATCTGTTTTCTGCATAGTCTCTTTGGCTTCCTCTCTCTTTGAAAGGGTGGTTGGCTCTGTAGCTACAGTGCTGTGGTATCCAGTCCATGTGATACTCAACAGCAGGCAGGAGTTCAAAATCACCTCACTTGACTCTGGTACTCTGACTGTATTATATTGCCATGGTACAGGAACTTTAGTCATAACAGAAATGTTTGAAATCCCTAATACATTCAGTGTGGCAGAAGCTCGAGTGTTCTATAACCAGTCTATGATTCTAAGATACCAGCTGAGAGGGAGAGTGAGAAAATTAGAAACAAACGAACAAACAAACAAAATAAACAACCAAAACATTAGTTTACTTTGTTAAAATCATCAATAAATGTGAATATTGTAAGAAGATAATAAATAAATACAAATCAAGATTGGTTTATGTGGCTGGACAAAATAACAAAAATGTGTGTCTGTTACAGAAGAAATAAACAATATATTCTATTATATTTTTCAGGAAAAAGAAACATGCCTGTAGTACTAGGACCAACACTGAATCAGTTTGCCAGTGTTATCACATTATCCAGTGTGAATAGGTTAGACAATTCCCTTAAAAGATTTTTAATTCTTGTTGATTTAAAGCCCTGAACTTCTGAATTTCAAGAATATAACGTGTACTGCATTTTAAGCACAAATAGTACTATAGATGTTGACATATCAGATAGGCATGTGTTTAGATATTTTATTGGATTCAAAACTCATGCTCTGTGGCTCTGTTAAGCAATTTCACCATTTGTCTTCTCAGCATGTTCAACAATGTGATTCAGTGACAGATCTTTTTGCTGTAAGATCCATCAAAATAAACCTTTCTTGTCTGAATCATCATGAAGATGAGCGCCACTGGAAAAATGTAGTTATTTTCTATTTGTAGAAATGTTCAGTTATTGACTGCACAGGCAGAGCAAATAGGGTAGGTTCAGCATCCTGATCTTGTCAGAAGGGTCCCCTTAAGAATGTGGAGTTTTAAACTGATGGCAGTTTTGTTCATACAGGGTCTCTGCTTCAAGTACTCCTTTTGTCTACTAGAATCCTCCAGACCCTCATCTCTAAGCAGTATTCATAGAAGAAAACACTGACCTCTTACAGCTAATTTCCCAGGATATCTTCCTT
This sequence comes from Anser brachyrhynchus, assembly GCF_964034855.1. Taxonomy (NCBI): domain Eukaryota; kingdom Metazoa; phylum Chordata; class Aves; order Anseriformes; family Anatidae; genus Anser; species Anser brachyrhynchus. The sequence continues at coordinate 96,489,203 of NC_137696.1, read as the reverse complement.
ATGTGAAGGAAAGAGATGTTTGCTAGAGGACTATTCATAGTGGTTGATTTACACACATCCTCTGAATCACTCTTCCAAGGACCTATCCTTGTCTCTTGATTACTGAGGAAGCCAAGGGAGGTTAGCCTCATGAGGCTAGTTAGCCTTTATGATTACTGCCTGTAGCCTTATATTTTATCTATATATCATGAATCACAGCTAGGCCAGTGTTGTCAAGTGATGAGATTTGGACCACTAGTTCAGAAGATAGTAAATTATTTCTGCTTCAGATCACTTTCTTTGCACCATTTCATGAATGACTGCTTAAGAATCACATATATATTATTAAAAATATATATATCATGCCACAGAGTTTATTCAAAAAAAAGTAATACACACTCGATATCATATATTTGTAATACTGCGTATCCACGCAGATTATGTTAATAATTTAAATCTACCAAAAACATACAATTTAGAACTATGGCCACAAGCATAAAGCAGCAGTCTTTGCTATTATGTAAAAGGCATGAAGACCTGGAGCAGAGTCAAAAGCTCCAAGTGGCTTGTAATCTTCAGAACGTGAGAAGATAACAATAATGACAAGTAAAATTGTAGGTCTGGAATAGTGCCATAGAGTAGGAACATATCAGTTATTCTGTCATAAACCTAGAGAGTTTATCAAAATTATATGTGCATTATAAATGTAGTATTTTTCCTAAGCTCTACAGGTGACAAGGGAGAAAAACAAAACAAAACGAACAAAACTATTTTCAAAGGGGCATCTCATAGTTGTTAAACCAAACACTTTCTCTGAAACACTCTCCCCGAAAATGACTACGCTCTCATAAAAAGTCATACATCGTGACTATCACAATAAATGACTAAAGAAGCAGCTCAGAGATAGTAATTATATATGTATTACTTAGGTAGAATTTTCTGTTTTAAGGTAGGCCTTTCATATGGATCCAATGAATAAGCTGTATGTCTACATACTTTTGAATATAAGGAACTAGACTATATTGTGTATATATATATATATATATACACAGTAAAATTTATACACAGAACAATCTACCTTCTAACATTTACTGAGGTGGACAGTGAGGTGGATTGACAATTGGCTGGATGGCAGAGCTGAGAGTGTTGTGCTTAGTGGTGTGGACTCTGGTTGGAGGCCTGCAGCTGGCGGTGTCCTCCGGGGGTGAGTACTGGGTCCAGTGCTGTTCAACTCTTTATCGACAACCTGGATGATGGAACAGAGTGCACCCTCAGCAAGTTTGCTGACGACACAAAGCTCGGAGGAGTGGCTGATACCCCAGAGCGCTGTGTTGATATCCCAGGGTGACCTGCTGGAGAACAGCTCTGCAGGGAGGGACCTGGGAGTTCTGGTGGACAGCAGGCTGACCATGAGTCAGCAGTGTGCCTTTGTGGCCATTGGTATCCTGGGGTGCATTTGGAAGAGTGTTGCCAGCAGGTCAAGGGAGGTCTCACCTAGAGTTCTGTGTCCAGTTCTGGGCTCCCCTGTATAAGAGGTATGAGAGCTCCTGAAGCGAGTTCAGAGGAGGACTACAAAGATGACTGGAGCAACTGTTGTACAAGGACAGGCTGAGAGAGCTGGGCCTGTTTAGCCTGGAAGAGGGAAGACTGAGGGGAGACCTCATTAATATATCTGAGGGGAGGGTGTCAAGAGGTTGGAGCTGGTCTCTTTTCAGTTGTGCCCAGTGAGAGGACGAGAGGCAACAGGTACAAACTGAAGCACAGGAGGTTCCAGCTCAAAAAGAACAACAAACAGCACTTTCTTGCTCAACCTGCATATGTCTGCATTAAGGTTAGCGCTATAAAGTAATTGCCCAAGGACATACTGTTTTACCCACCTGGTTTGAGGACCATTACTAGCTCAGTCATGGGATATTATATTCCGGCATGGGCCAGAAAGTACATTAAGCATCTTTTGCCCTACACTTGCATCAAACTTCACATTTCCATGGTTACATTTCTGGTTTCTAAATAAGATTTTGGAACCAAAAAATTATCCTGTCCTTAAAAGTAAATGGGCTGAGAACCTCACAGCAGTTGGTAAATGTAAGAAATCTACATTCCACTAAAATATGTATTTTTCATACTAGTTGTTTAACCTAAATATATAAGCATTATAAGAATTTTTCCTTTGATATTTTTCGCTAGTCATAAGAAAATAAAATCCTGCTAGAATCCTGTCAAACTACAGAACTTATGGAAGGAAAATTAGAAATAATAATAAATACACACACAAACAACAACAACAAGCAAACAAACAACCAAAACCTTTTTACTATAAATATTAATAATGTGTTTAGTTCACTCGGAAAATACTTTTCATGCCGTGACACTGACAGAGTATTTTTACATTTAGATGTTGTATTGTAGAAACAAAACACAAATGTTAAAAATATTTCTCCTCTTTGGTTATCTGTCATTTTGATTCAAATAGCTACTAACACAGGCCATGCAACATTGTCAACCAGGGTCATACTGCCTTTTCAGCTGATCTCTTTCTTATTCTTGTACTTACAAGAGATATAAAACAATTCAGACCATACTGTATGGTGATGGAGTCTATTTCTAATGGTCTGTAGTTAAAAGATGTTGCAGAAAAATGTACATCATTCACCAGTAGAAACTTTTTTTTTTTTGTCAGAGTGAACAATACGTTATTTAATGAGAATGGGCACATTCACCTTAATCTTGTTGCATTTCATACATCACATTGATGCAATTATGTTTTGGTATCAGAAAATAATCAACACATTGAAAAGTGGTGTTTAAAAATGACAAAAAAAAAATCTTATTTTTGCCAAGATTAAATGGCTTAGCTCACCCTTTGCATGTGAGATGGTCAAGAAAAGCAAGACTACTTCTAATTTATTATTTTAGGCAAAACAACTACAAAAATATCACAATCCATACAACTTGAACTAATATTATGAGCAGGCTGACTGGAATTATATTTGCAAAGCAACCAGCTAAATTGTTTGCACTGTCACATTAATTAATGTTCAACATCTGTGCCAAGCAGGGTTGTAAAACTGTCTTTTGTTTCCAGTTGATATGCTCATGTTCAGGATAAGAAAATAGGTGCCATCTTTTTCCCTGAAGAATAGCTTTATCTATAGCCACCTGAATTAGAGTTTATTTCCCCACAGACTCTAGAAGTTGATGACAATATTCCATATTGCAATTTCACATGGAACTTCACAAGTGGGAGTAGTAAAAACATTTTTTTCTTCAACATGATCTGATAGCTTGACCTTTACTTAAAATGAAATTTACATAAATGACCTTAATATTTTTGGATTTCATTTTATTCTCACAGCTTCTGTGCAGATTTTAAAATCTAGCTAATTCATTCTCTGTTTCAAGCTGTTTTATCATAGCTTGAAATTCTATAGGAAAATTGATTTACTTAAACATAAGTCAAATGTAAACAAGTTATTTGGAGTAAGTGCAATGATGGGAGTTTTAATGCAAAATCTAAAAAGACTGATTAAATTTAATGGTCAGCTCTGCAGGACACAAATTCAGTAAGTTATATGTTACTGTATTTTTAAGTTCCAAAAGTTTGCAAATGTTTAAAAAATAAATGAAATGGAATTAATAATTACTACTATAACTGACATTTCCTTCTAAACACTAATACCCTTTGCAATTAACTTTGGTTTAATATTAAACCTAGCTTTTAAATTATCATATGCACTGTTGGTAAATGATTAATCATTTCATATTAAATTACCAGTACTTCAGATATGTAGAAGTTCCACCTGTGCATACAAAGAGAAGGTTTGACTATACCAGAAAACCTAAAAAAAAGATATCAGAGAATATTTTTTCTTCTACATCCTCTTTTGCAAATCAAGACTGAATTTTCCTAAAATCTGCCAAGTACTTGTAGATCTAATTTACTTGCATTTAAATCTTAAATCTGAGTTTAAGAGAAGTTGTCAACCTGACATCAACTGGGCCATTTACTCAGAAAGCCAAGCATTTGCATAAACATTTGTAGATTCCAAGTTGCAAAAGGTCAAAATCAATCCATCTCTAATTTGTCAGCATTTTGCTTAGTAGACCCTCAAGCACTCAGACCAAACAACATACAAAATATGATGCTGAAACAAACAGAAAGGGGTGATTACAGAAAGTTTTAAAAATGTGTGCTAAAATAAATTTCTATGCAAAGCAACAGAAAATTATTTGAGAATACAGAATCTATGTCATAATATGCTTGAAGATTCAAAAGTAACGCTTTATTTAGAAGTCTACATGAATTTTACAGGAATGTTGAAGTTGTTTTTTTGATCATGTGAAGTTCTTCCATGCTAGATGATACGAATTTATTTGTTAGCGGTTAAAATTGCATCAAATGAAAATAACTCTGAAAAGTGCACCTTTTTTTTTTTCTCTTTATTTTAGATTGCACACGAGTGACACATTCTTAAAAACATAAAGCTCACAGAGTTACAGAGCTTCAGTATCACAATACATTACCAGTATCTATGGAGCACCTTTGAATAACAGAAATTAAAAATTATTTACAAATGTTCTTAATGACACTTTATTTGACAGTTGATTTTACCTCTCGTATTGTTGAAAAACTAAATAAGCTTATTTATCTTGTAAAAGGACAAGATTCTGTTCAACTCTATAATGCCTGTTTGTATCAGTAATATACAAAAGCATCACCAGATATTTTATTTATGATTTTTATTAAATGTTGTGTATTTAAAATGCAATTAAGCTTCAAGGGTGGGTTGTTAAACCAAACAGGCATTAAAGGTATTTCCACCTAATGATAATTAAATGAATAATATCATAGGATATCAGGGTCATTAATTTTGTATAACCAATTATGGAGTGGTTCCACCTGTACAATTAATAGTTCTTGTTGTTGTCTTATATGTCCAGCTATAATATCAGTTATAGGCAGCTTCATTAAGTTGTTACACAGTTCTTTATCAACAATTGACCATTTGTCTGTATAGTCCTGACACCTGTAGCACTATCCCGTGCCTATACTTGCAAAGTATCTGCTATTTTACATGCATTATAGGATTATGATGGATCACTTTCACATATGTTCTTATTCTAGTGTCTCTGACAATTCATTCTACACACCTGGTGTTTCTAAACTTATATGTGCATACATCTGTAGCCCTTTCTGAACTACTTGCTATTGATATCTCACTACAGAAATATTAATAGTGATCATCAAAGTTGATTGCTTAAATTCATTTGATTCTCTTTGAGTTAAAACATCATTTATTAAAACATTGAATTCACAGTACCAATGAAAATAATTATAATAATCCCGTAAAACTAAGCACTTTATAATGAGTACTAAAGCAGCTGGCAGTTTAATGCCGTACAACTAATGTCCAAAACCTGCTGTTTCTCCATTCTCAAATGGTTATACTTACATTCAAAACTTCTGTTTCTCCATTTTCAAATGGTTATATTTATGTTCATTTCCAGATGATGAAACAAGAATTATATGACAAGCAAGAATTACATGGAAAATGATTTCTTTTTTTTCTTTTGCCACAGGACTACTAGAAAGCATCCAGGGCAGGCATTTGTGCTACCTGACCAGTCTAAAACAAATATGTGCAATATAATTACCTGACTAAAGTCCCAGTCTTTGTTTCTTTTCTTCATGTTTATATCACCTGTTCCATAAAATAAGTGATGAGAAACTGTATGAGAAGTTCATTCAGGTTAAAAATATGATCCAGTACCTCCAAGGTCAGGAAGCCCTGAAGCCCTGTAGGCATCTGCTGCATGATTCGTGCTTTTTACAAGGTGAGGACACCTGAAGGTCATTAGTTTTTGACTCTCATTTAATAGGACTACTATATACTGTATATTAGAAAATATAACCTGCTTATCATAGGTTTGCTACTACTCCCACTGAAATAGCCAGACATTTGCATGTTGACTCTGGTGGGAGTTCAATGAGATTCTTAAAATAATCCCTATTCTATTGCCTTTTTTTTTTTTTTTCTGTTCTCCTCTTAGTCACTTTATCCTCCCAGTATAATGAGAAACTGAAAAACTGTTGTGGTTTAACCCGGCTGGCAGCTAAACACCACACAGCCGTTCGCTCACCCTCCCCCCTCCCTCTCTGGGATGGGGGAGAGAAACGGGAAAGTGAAGCCTGTGAGTTGAGATAAAGACAGTTTATTAAGACAGGAAAATAATAATAACAATAATAATAATAGTGATAATGATAATAGTATTAATAATAATAACGTGTAAGAAACAAGTGATGCACAATGCAATTGCTCACCACCTGCTGACCGATGCCCAGCCTATCCCCGAGCAGCCGGCCCCCCACCCCGGCCAGCCACCCCTATATATTGTTTAGCATGACGTCAGATGGTATGGAATACCCCTTTGGCCAGTTTGGGTCAGCTGTCCTGGGTCTGTCCCCTCCCAGCTCCTGCTGCACCCCCAGCCTGCTCGCTGGCAGGACAGAGCGAGAAGCTGAAAAGTCCTTGGCCTGGTGTAAGCACTGCTCTGCAACAATTAAAACATCAGCATGTTATCAGCGCTCTTCTCATCCTAATCCAAAACATAGCACCCTACCAGCTACTAGGAGGAAAATTAACTCTGTCCTAACTGAAACCAGGACACAAACTTATAATAGTGTAGGAGAGACACTACTGATATTGTGTAATTTAAATAACACAGTACTATAATTCTACATTAAAATTGAAGGTGTCAACTTTGTGTAAAGACAAAATTTTAATGCTTGTTCATTAGAGAGAATTAAGTTGATTGATCAAAAATGTTATGTCTTTTTGCCACCTTTCTGTTTTGTAAATATTTATTTATTTTATGAATTTCGGATGAGTTGAACATTAGTGTACTTGAAGTGTCTTCTGCTCACACAAATCATTGTTAATTATAATACTAGTGTAGAAAATACACTGGTTATAATTATTATCAGTTCATTCACACTGATTCTGATCTCAGGAAAAACAAGGAAAGAAGTATTTTTTTTCTGTTTTTCTACCAAAGTTTATATACAGCATATCCCATTCTAATTCTTGTTCTACAGCAGTAGGCACTGCAACTTTCTTACGTTTACATAAATACATAAAACCAAGTTTTTACATTTTCCTCTAGTTTATAAAACAGAAAAGAATCTGGGTTTGAGACCAACAACCAGTGCTCCAGACTGACTTAGACATGTAGCAGTGGCTAGTAGAAGCTGGGAAACTCCCAAGTGGAGGGATGGATACAGCTGCCCTATTTTGATGGAGTAGAGTTTAACACACATTGATGCGAGTAGTGTTGTGCCTCTTTGTCTCACCATTAGTGGATGGTACTCAGCCCATTTTCTGTAATAATTCAAATATATCCTTTACCACGACCACTAAGCATGAGACAAGAAATAGCCCAAAGAGGAGGGAACGGATTCCCAAAAGAGTTCTCCACAAATTTTTAAGACTTTTAAACGTAAAATGATGTCTCCAAATCTAAAACCCAGTTCACTAAGATTTCTGACAGTAGGTTTGAAGTAAGCTGTCTTGCTCACCAAGGAAACCATGCATTAGACACAATACCTTCAGAGTCTGATCTTTTGGGCTGAGTTAAGAATTGCAGGACTAAAGAAGCTAGTTCAAGATTCCAGAAGCTCTCTGCAAAATATATGGAAAATTCAGCACCTTTAGTAGGATTCAGTGTACTTTAGATCTGCAGTGTAGTTGTCAAAACTGAGTGTCAAATCTGAGTGTCTCCATTTAAGGTCAAGAAAAAGAAAGACACTTTATGGCATGAGTTATCTAATGTCTAGATTTTGAGGTGTTGAATTGTACCCTAGAAATTCTTCTTTTGCTTCACTGGTTATAAATGGAACATTTGTGATCAACTCAGGTAGCAATATCTACACTGAGTGTAACTCAAGTTTTTGAAGCTGAGAACTCTAAAATTTCCATACAGTTTGTTACTTGTTGACTTTGTTCCCCAAAGCTGACAAGAATCAGGAACAAGCTCTTGCACAGACCTGACTGTGATGATGTCTACGTACGGAGAAATGCGGCATTGTGAAAATACTAATTCATTTTGAGGACTTAAAGAAGTTTGCAATTTAAATTGAAATTATGTGCCTAAGAGCTTAATTACAATATTGGAACTTAATTAAAAATAAGAGCACATGAATTATGTCTATATAATGTCAAAAACAGAGCTGTTTAAAAAAAAAAAAAGAGAAAAAAAAAAAAAAAAAGCTTTTTGATGAAAGTGGTCACTGACATTACAAATCTTTACCAAAGGAGGTGAAGAAGAAGAACCCATCTTGGGAATATGAATGTTTTAATTAAACAGACCATCCCAGTAGAAGCATAAACTGGTTTTAGTCAGAGACACAAGATTTCATTTTGGTGACTGTGTGACTATTTAGTTAAAGCAGACAACAAATGACAACAACATTTACACTCCTGAATTATGGGTGTTTTTTCCAGATTCTATATAAGATTATAACTCAGTGATTTAAATTGTTTGGAATTTTAATTCTTCAGGTAATTGTATTTTGTATTGCTTACATTATTTCATTTTTGAAAGATCTCTTTCTGACAATTAAAGTCACTTATAAAGGCAATATCCATAAAGGAATGCAGAAGTATACTTTCTTTACAAGACATGAGAAAAAGATGAAACATTCCTTGCATTATATTTTTTCTAAGCAATCTATGGAGCCTCCCTCCAGAAGAATTATATGAACTGGCACCAGACAGTTTGTGGAGGAGTCATTGCCTCTTTCCCACTGTGGCTCATTTTTTTCACATAACATAAGTCATTGCTTTGGAGCCTACATTATTGCCTTTGTTTCTTTCTAATGAGATTAATGTAAATGGGTTCATGCACTACTTGTCAATCTCCTGTCTCTTGTCCATCATATGAATGGAAGTTAAACCCTTGCATGCATTTTATATTTTAGCTCAAGCGGGAACCTTATTGAGAATTCTGAATTTACCTTTAATCCCCAGTAAATTGCTGGTCTTTCTAGAAGACAAAGAGGTTTGCTAATCACCCTACCAAGACTCATTAGACCACTTCACAGTTTCCAGAAGACTGGACATTCACTGTTGTTTTCACTAATGAGCATCCTTGAAGTACAGAAACGGATGCACCAAGGTTCAGTTATGAGGAAAACAATAAAGTAAAAAGAATCCTTTTGCTCATTCAAGAAACCCCTAGAGAGTCTGGAGCCATGTTTTAAAAATATGCTGAATTACCCACAACTGGGGCAGACTAACAGAGCACCACATCTTTGCAGGAAGAATAGAGAAAGAAAGTTTCACAACTACATTTTGGATATAGTTATATTTTGGATGCTTTTTCTAAAATTAAATCACTCAGCCTTCTAGAGATTTTGTAATACCACAACATGACTCTAGCCTCAAATACAGGCAATACTTATTTTTAGTTTCATTGCCCTACCTGTATCTGTTGGGCTGATTAGCAAACAAGAAATTTAGTCCTTCACACTCCCAGATCCTGTTTAACTGTTGTCTGAATATATACACTGCATTTGTAAATCCAGGGGAAAAAAAAATACATAAGGAAATTACCAATACAGCAGAATGATAGCCATGCCAATACACTAAATACTGTTATTAATAACACATTAAAGCCAGTTGCTAACTTTTCTTACAAACTCTCTCAATTAATTCACTTTTTATGGGCAATACGTTTTGCCAAAATTATGTTATCTAAAAGCTATTGTTATGTTGGGCCTGGCATTTAATCACTATAACCTTATGCCTGTTACATGATTTCAATCTTCCTCTGACAGCTTACAACATATTATTCAGAGATAAGTCTAAATATATGTTCCTCTAAAGCTCAATGTCTTTTTGAAGTATATAGTCTCTACTTGCAGCATACATGCATCTCCTAATAATGGCATTTTATGCATTTGTTGATAAAGAATATAATTTCAGGACACTAGATATTTATATGTGGTATAGATACCAACAATATATTAAAGCACTTAATTTTAACTTTATTTATAAGACAGCTCTGGACTTACAGTAATTTGATATTAAGATATTCAGCCGCAGCGGAGAAAATACCAGCTCACATGTGAAACTATCCACATAAATAATAAGCCAGCTTGATTATTATCATCTCCATCTCAATTATATTTCATCCATATTCTTAAGTTCATAAAACTAGGACAGATCCTCAAGCTAGGTGAATCAAAACCTTTTTTCAGCAGAACACATTTCTCATGATAATCTAATGGATGGAAAATGGAATCCAAAAATAGTAGTGTCTCATTTTGTTTTCAATCCTTCCCAAACTGCTTCTAATATCAAACTTTGCTTTTAGGTATATGATTGTTACTTCTGCTGATGTCAGTGAGTCATTTATGTGCTGCTGTTAATGTATTGAAATCACTAGAATTAGGTCAGTTAAAAAAAAATAAAAAATGTGGGGGGTTGTCCAATAGAAGCATCAGCATGTCTTGGATAAATATTGCTGTGTCTTGGAGCACAACATACACTTGCAATGAATACACCACAGTCACATTCATGTGCCAATTAGATCCAAAAGGTTATTTGATTAATGAATGTGTGGCTATGAGTGAAATGTTTAGAATTACAAACATAATTTATTTAAAATTAAAATAAGTGGTTTAGCAGGTGCTGTGTACTTATTTTGCCAGATAGATATACATGTATACCAATAAGGGACACAAAAATCTTAGAAAGTCCTTATAATCAGTGAATTCTTAGGAAAATCAAGTCTAAATCCTTAGTGGTATGCTTCATCTTCACAGATCATAAGAAATTTCCTTTCCTTACTGCCTCACCTTGACTTCTAAATCTTTTCTCTTTGCATTACCAACCTTTCTCATACTTTTTACGTTATTCCTTCTCCCATACCTGCAACAGAAATTCCACTCCAACATCATTTACAATCATAGAACTTAAATAACGCAAGTAGCTTAGGAAAATTCCTGTGGAGGAGCCATGTATAGAAGGAAGCATCATACCCAGAGATCAGGGGACACCACACACCTGGATTCAATAGGGAATGCTATGGGGTATCTCAGAGTGGGGTGCAGCACACAGCATTTGGGGATTGCACAAAACTTATTATGGGATCTTTAAGAGAGGAACCAATGACTGGGAAAATGATGGATCTAGATCATTTGGGGAGGAACAAGCATGTGAAAATAAGGATAAATGTTAGTCAGTGTGTATGTCTGACCATGTCCTGCACCTGATCAGTGCAGTCTGCCTTCCCTTCATATTAACCTCTGTAGGGACTACCTAACTTTGTGGGGAGGTGGGAGAGTAAAGTTGTGTGTCTGAGCACCAGCAATGAAAGGGGGACCAAAAGACAGAGTGCACCTCTGTATGTGCATGGGGGCCAACAACTGGAAAGATGGGTTTGCATGCATATGGTTTGAGTGTATATGTCAGTCAGTGTGTAAACACTAACACCAAACTGGAGTGTCCAGTGAACACGATAAGAGGCTTGGGAGGCGGGTACTGGAGCTGCCCTAGTTCTGGGTTAGATATCGGAGAGATCAGAAGCTCTCTGAGTTGGCTACTGAAGGACCAGGAGGTCTGAGCCAGAGAATGGAGAGTCTGTGGGGTCTGAGGGTCAAATGAGATACGCTTTTGTACATGTGTGTTTGCATGAAGCAAATGGAAGCAAGATGATTCAAGGGTCTGTTATTCAGTAGACTATGTGTCGTATGCCAATCACTGGGGGATCCATACTGTAAATGTAGGTAAGGGAGATTGCACCAGCAATTGGAGTGAGGCTGTGGCTGTTGGGGGTTTATGATACAACTGCCTGCAATTGGGGATCCAGGGACTGGTTACTGGGCAGACAGGTGGGATCCACGCTGTAGATATGGATATGTAGTTCTCACTAATGGACATTCATCCTGATCAGCCGGAGACAAGAACATGATGAAGTCATTGGTACTATTCACATCTGTGTTAGTGCTGAGTGGGTCGTTGTTGTGGTTTAGCCCTGGCAGACAGCTAAATACAACAGAGCCCCTTTCAATCTCCTCAGGTGGGATGGTGGAGAGAATCAGGTAAAAGTGAGAGAACTCAAGGGCTGAGATAAAAACAGTTTACTACATAAAACAAAAGACACATGCACAGGCAAAACAAAACAAAACAAGGAATTCATTCACTGCTTCCCATCAGTAGGCAAGTGTTCAGCCACTTCTGGGAAATCAGGGCTCATCACGCCTAACAGTTTCTTCGGAAGACAAACACCATCGTTCTGAATGTCTCCCCTTTTCCTCTTTCCCCAGCTTTCATTGTTGAGCATTACAATATGCTCATATGTTCATATTCCATACTATCACATGGTATGGAATATCTCTTTGGTCAGTCTGGGCCAGCTGTCCTGGCAGTGTCCCTTCTCAGCTCTTTGTGTTTCCCCAGCCTCCTCGCTGGCTGGGCAGCATAAAAAGCAATAAAGTCCTTGGCTCTGTGTAAACATTGCTCTGCAACAAACAAAAGCATTGGTGCATTATCATCATCATTTTCAACAAAAATCCAAAACACAGCATTGTGTGAGCCTCTACAAAGAAAACTAACCCTGTCCTATAGCCAAAGCTATGACAGTCATCCATGTTGATCTTTGTGTCCAGATGTGTGTATGTGCCCATGTGTCTATCAGGAACACGCTCTCAGTCTCACTACTGTCTGGACCTAAAAACATGGAACCATGGCAGCCTCAGCTCTGTCAGTGTTCTGGATGTGGTCACTCATGACACTTTTATTAGTGATGTCATACTACTTCTGCATCAGCACCTATAGCTCCAATCCTAAGGAACTAAATTGTATTCATTTACCTTTGCAAGAACTAATGCAGCTTTTGTATCTGAATATCAAGTACTTTTCTGTTATCATAGGTTATTTCTTCCTGAGAAATGGCCATAAATTATATCAAGAAAATTACTTTTCATTAAATTATTTTTTTCCTTTAAGTTACAGTTTTAAGTTGATCTCATAACTCTGAACCTCCTGTAGTTATTTACATCAATACATTCTGAAAATGGCTTATACGTGATGCTAGATTAGAATAGCAAGTTTACATTTCCTTTGCACAGCAGACAGAAAAATGGGAAATAGTATCGATGTACTCATATTTTGTTCAATGATTACAAATCCAATTTACCATTTATTTTAATAATAGCAGGCAGTTTAGCTATTATAGTCTAACAGTTATTACAAAAGAGACTTCTAGCAGCATCTGTACATTTTTATGCATCTAACACACACTTGGGTTTGATGTAAACAGGTGTATCTCAAACTGCCGTGGATTCTGAGAGAACATATTATTTCACTAGTACTCTTGCAGTGAAAGCAGCCGATCTTCTGAAGGTACATTAAATCATAAGCATTTTCAGTAATGAAGTATATGTGACCCCATATACACATTTTACAGTGTGGTGATGACTACTGAAAAAAAATAATAAAAAATAGGCAAACAAACAAACAACAACAACACAAAAACACATAAAACCACAGTAACATATAGATGTTGGGTGGATGGCATGCTCTTCCTTTGAATTGTTCTTTATTGTTCTCTAGGAAAGAAAGAGAAAGGCAAAAAGCACATTCTGGAAACCTAATGTACTCAGGTAATATTTAAAGTGTCAATTTATTTGTAATACTACTGCAAACTCGTTGCTATAAGGCATTTACGCAGTTCCAGTAAGGTATTACAAAAAGATAAAAACATGCTGTCATAATTGCTTAAAATATGTTTGCCTTCCAACATACCCTTTTTTTGCATCAGTACTCACGTCTGCAAACTAGCAGCTTTTACACATAGGAAGCAGGAAAATATGAGAAACCATTCTAACTTCTCACAGTATTCTGACAAGCATGAAAGAGGATAGAGTCTGTCCTCAGCAGTGAAGGCATACTAAACCAGGATGCTGCTCTCAGAAACCTCCATGACAGAAACTGCATGTTCTCACAGGCAGGTAGCACGTAGGCTCCTAAGCAAGAGCAAATAAAGAGCTCCAGGTCACACTGCTCGTTGCTCAGAAGAACAGCAAGAAAACATTTCCAGCTTGCTGAGACTTAAGACAGTCCAGGAAAGTCCTGATTTCTTCTCAGTCCTGTTAAGCGTGACTGAAAAACTATAGAGCTGGATAACCTTGCGTATTATGAAAAAACATGCCTTGGAAAATCAGTTCCACTCCATTCAGTGAAAATACCAAACCTTTAGGAAGACCCATTAATCTTCTTCAAAATTCTTAAGAAAGAAATCAGCCTCCTCAATTGCCTGTTTCTTTGTTGTTGTTGTTGCTTGTTTGTTTTTTGTTTGTTTGTTTTTTCCATTGCATCTTCTGTTCTTTGGGGGGCTGGCAAAACCATTAGCTCACAGCTCTGTCCTGATCACTCCTAAATCCTATTAATAGGCCCAGAAGTCTCAATATACCTGAGCTACAGTTGCAAGAGGTGACAAGAATTACTTACATTTTTATTTATTTATTTATTTTGGAATGCGTTAACACGGGATGGAAGTTTCAGTATTTACTGGATGCAGGTGTCATGGTGTTGGTGGCAGGGGGCTGTGGGGCAGCCTCTGTGAGGAGAGGCCAGGCCTGCCTGATGCTGGCCCCAACTGGTTTCAGCCAGCTCCAACGGCCCCGCTGCAGGGCCTGGCTGGGCCCAACAGCCAAGATGGCAGAGTCTCGTGGAAATCCATTTAAGAAAGGGGAGAAAAACGCCAGAGCAAAAGGATCAGGGAACAACAAAGAAAGGGAAGAATGTGAGCAGAGGGCATATAAAGGTCAGAGTGCTCCATGGCAAAGCACCCTTTTCCGAATCACACTATTAGCAAAGTGAATATTTTTTCATGCTTTGCCAATGAAACAGCTCACGAATTTCTCACTATCCCTCCATGTGTTTTTCCTACCACCTCAGTGTTCAGTATTCCATATTTTACTGCTCATGTTTATGGGGTCATAATGCACACTGACATGAAAACTAATCCTCCATGGTAAAGCGATAGATATCTGTCTGCAGTTGGTTAAGATAGCCTTCACAGATTGTGATTGTGAGAAAACAGACTGGAGCATACTCATGATCTTGTCAAAACACGTGTGTTTTAACTTTCCAGAGCAAAATTATTTCCATTGTCTCTTTTTCTAAGATAAAAGAAGCAAGTTATGAATGCTAAGAAAATAAGAAACATACTCTTAGACCCTGATCCTGCCAACAGTTCTGTATAAACCTAATGCTAAAACCATATATAGGCCCATCTACTGACGCATAATGTTTTTCACAGAAAACTGAGATTTTATATTTGACTGCCTACATCACCATTTGCAACCTGTGCTTTCTCTCCAATAATTATTCTATTTTTAATTTATATTTACCATCTACTGTTTCTCAGAATGAAAAATTAGTCTGATTGCATTTTTACATTACATCCATTTACAGCACTAGAACTATTGCCAGCAGCTAAAGTGATTTTTAAAGATAAGGGTTGTGGAGAAGTAGCTCTTTAAGGTTATTCTTTTTTCTCAGTAAGGAACTGCTCTCCAACTGTCCTCCCACTTACTATTCTTTTTAATACCCCAATGAGAGAATTACTATTAATTATGGGATGCAGTGATAGAAGCAATGTAAAGTGTAACTGTGTAATACAAATCATTATTATCCATAGATCAAGCTGTTAGTTGGGATTTATGTTAATCAATAGATGTGTGTTACATAGTACCTTCTGATGTAAAACTGAGAGTACTGCAATATATCACACTCTTAGTTAATTACAGGATTCTAAAATTTTCTTTTGAGGCATTCAGCTCCACAGAACACTGTCTTTATCTTCTCTGTATCCGTTAGTGATGTGGTTTCCCCTGTATTATGATGATGTCATAAACCAACAATCTTCATGAGATTTATGACTCAGCTAGACAAATTCAGTTTAAAATCTATCACCAGAGTCATCACCCTGCTAGGATATCTCATTTTCCTTGTTGATTTTTACTCAAATTGGCTTAAACTGTTAAATTAAGGAGCCAATTATGATTGCATTCATCTTATACAATAGGCCCTTTGTGTGTCAGCAGTCTATCTGATTTTAAGTTACCTTTTAAACCATTAGAAGAAAATATTATTTTTTATTTATTTCCTAGTCCTTTTAATTATTTTCAAATGTAAAAGTGACAGATATGAAACATGATATGTTGCCAGACATTTTAATAGCATCTCCATAATTAGGTTGTTGCTGTTTATTTGGGGATTTTTCCTTTTTCTCTCTCTGTATTATTGAATGTGGATGGTAAACAGCAAATACTTTCCATTAACAGTTTATGAAACAGGCTAATCAGACTGTGTAAAGAACTGAAAGGAGATCATATAGGAAGGATATAGACAAACTTAGGATAGCAAGTTGCTGGCTGGCTGATTGCAGCTGTATGTTTTCCAATTTTATGCAGCAAAAACATACAAAGTCAACTGTTTTGGCTTAAGTGCCTTTCAGATAAGTTTCCTCTATTATATCAGAACAGGCTGCTGTTGCACTAGCAATATGTTATATAATTTCTACCTTTTATTTATTAGTTTGTTTTACTGTGAAATATGGTAAGCAGATACATACTGCCTTTAAAAATATTCATGCTCTCAGGCTGAGGCAGTTATCTTCTCTTAAAAAAAAGTCATAATTTCCATATTTAGCATACTGACACTGCTACTATAATTTCCATTTGACTACTTCTTTCCCTTTGAAACCTATGACTGATTTATAGTCTTCAAATTTTAAACGGAACCATATCAAAGGTTGAAACCAGCAACCTTCAAATTGGAAATTTTATCGTTTTATTTCCAAATGTGAGACACAGATATTTCTGCCTCATCATTCTGTAAATCACTTCTAGTTGTAACAATTTTCGTGTTGTCACCTATATGTTTTTAACAGATCTAGCAGTTACATCTGCTCTCCCTTTCCACTGTCCATTTTTCTACTATCTAATACTTTAACTGGGAAATTTACTTTCCCTGCAAAATATACTCTGAAATGCATAAACATAACATTCAAAAAAGTTTCAGATTTGATAATCTGTACCTATTCTCTGTATACATTTTAAAATATATTTATTTTAATATATTCTGATTCATTGCTCAGATTCTTTAAATTGGGCACGTCTGGTTCTTTAATTCCTTTTGGTCTGCTTCCTTGTGACCAATTCTGAACCAGTGTGGTTTTTTTTGTTTGTTTGTTTGTTTGTTGTTTGTTTGTTTGTTTTACATTGATAGGATTCTGCAGAATGACCAGGTAAGTAGTTTTCTTCCTATACTTCTTTCAGTTTCTTCCAAGACCTGCATTTACAGAGCCTGAACTTGACTGACTCAGACTGGGGGTTACCCAGCTTATTCACAAGCCATAACCAGCCATAATCACAAAGTAAGCAACCTTTACAACCAAGTTTTACTTTCCTCTTTTTATACCTGTGGTCTGTTTCTTACCTTTCTCGTTGTATTGTCTTTTTCATATAAGATTATTCTTTGTCTCGTATCCAGATTCATAAGCTACTGTTTTCCTTCTGTTTCTTAGTATGCTGCTTCCAGGGTTTCCATTTACCCTGTCTTCCATAAATGCCTCTCTTTTTCTTTGACAAATTCTAAATATGATCATGAAAAGAGCAGACATGGCAAAGGTCATACTAATAATTTTCCTGACATTTTTTATTCATGCTTAGTTAGGAGTGTCTTAAATTTATTAAGATAACTATGATCAGAATGAGCTGGATATTTAATATGCCCTAAATATAAACCTCAGGTGCTTCAAACAGAAAGAGATAGGGAAGAGCTTTTTCTAACTATGCCCATCAGCTGAGGAACAAATTTCTTGCTACAGATCTTAGTCTATGTTAGAATATGAACATGGACTAAAGGATTATACCTTCACTGTTTCATTTAAGTGTTCGTGATCAAAAGCAATTTACACTATACTGTGCTCCAAAGTATTTTATAAAGAGTTGTCATTATTGTATTTCATGACTAGATCGTGATTTGTAGAAAAGTGTAGTCCATCAAATAATGTTAAATTTGTCAAAAAAAAAAAAATATTTCCTGGAATACTAGAAAGGTTAGAGAGTCCTACCTGGGTTCTGTTAAATTCTGCAATTTCTGGTTAGGAGGTTGGAAAAGAAGAGGCGTATATAAGATGTATCAAGAGCCACTAATGGTTGGCCATAGACATTTCATGTGGATATTATGCCAGAAAGGGGGAAAAGTGACAAGAAACAACAGTGATAAGGGAAGAGTTGTAGGATATTTGATTATTTGTCAGATTAAGGAAACAATAAATTGAGTGATGCAAGTGATAAGGGAAGAATCGATAAAGATGCAAATGTGAATCCCAGGTTCTGTTGCATTAAAGGAACTAAACCAAAGCCAAGAGTCATTGAAAAATGGTTTGTATACATCCTAAAAACATATACTTGGTCTTGTAGCAGGATACCATTGGCAGTATATTTTGACAGCTGAAAAAAGGATAGATGTCAGTTTTATTAGTTCAGGCTAGTTACGTACAGAACTAAACATAACGCTGAAAACAAGGTTTATTTAGTAAGCAGAAAACTCTTCTGCTGAGAGAAAAACAACAGGAAAAAAAAACTGCCATTCTAATTATTTATTCAACATTTTATTTTTACACTTTCACAAATTCTTCTGACTGATAGAGAATACCTAGAATATGTGTTTTCTGATTAGGTATGACTGATGATAGAAATCACATTGTGTTTTTCTTCTATTTCTTGAATAGAAATGCACTTAAGCATATCACTAGCAATGTGCTGAATGTAGTGAATTTTGTTAACATCAGTGGGACCATTCAAACAACACAGATACTCTGGAATGACTTTTAGCAAACATGGTGATCATGTTACTTTATGTATTCCCTTTTTTTCATTTGTGTATACACTGCTTCTGTAATTTGGTATCTAATTTTAGTGTTTTGGCCTCTAACTTCAGTATCTTCTTGAATCATCATTTTTTCTGTTTCGTATGAAGTGAAGAGCAAGTGGTATGAAAAGCAGACGTAGCTTGAAAGAAGTGTGGTGCTACTGTTTATACAAACATGTAGAGTATGAATTTTGGGGAATGATATTAGAGCCATGTAAAAAATTATAATAATTTATAACTTGCATATGCAAGATGGAGGCACTTAATATATTTTTTAATTAATTGATTGATTGATTCAATCCATAACTGTCTTGTGTTTTTTACTCAAGCAAAATCTTCCAGAATTCTTTTTATTTTTTTCCCCCTCCCAATATCCTGTATATGCTTGAATAGTTGAATAGCTCTTCCTCAAGCCTTCTAAGGCAAATATTTCTAGATATGTGCAGATGTATAATTTTGGTTATATAGTGGCTTTCCTGATTGACATATAGAATACTCTGTGATTCTATAGGAGTTGTGATCTCTTGGGATTAGTATCTTAACTGCACCTAATTTATAAAAGTTGTTTAGGGCCAGATCTAAGATGGACCTTGTATATTGTGGCTTTATACTAAATTATTTAACTAGAAATCTTCATAACCCTCTGAAAAAGGAATTTTTAGATTTTCCTCATGTAGCCTACTGAGAAGATTAGTGTCTAAATAATTTGAAAGGAAATGCTGAAAGAAAAGAATGAGTTTATATTTCTCTCTCTTTCTTGAATCCAGCTATAGCCATGAGATTAAAGTTTGTATGAAACAGAACCATAATCTGAAAATAAAATTGCTGTGCTTAATGGCCTAAGATACATTTTGGTAGTGAGAGTTTTCACAGATTCATTTTGTAAGATGAGATAACAGAAGTAACTCTTTCTGAAAATTACCTAGAGGCTTGAGACTTTGCACCATAAAACGCATGTCTGTCAGGTCACTGGACAGTCTGAGCTGTTTGAAACCCCTCCATTCCTAAGAGTGAAATGCAAACAGCATGTTAAGAGAGAGATGCACCAAAGCTCTACAATGTTCCCATTGAAAACAGACCTATGTGCGGACAAAAAAATGTAAAAATTACTAAACCTATGGGGAATGAACAGTGAGAAATCTACTTTCTGAATGGCCACTTGTCATGGTCTGGATAACTGTAAACATAACTAGATTTAGGTAGAAAGGTTGAAAAACATTCCTTCTGAAAGGGAAAAGGACTGAAAGTGTCTGTCTTTCTTCACTGACTACTTACAAATTGTCAAATAGCACAAATATTTTTTTTGTTTCTATGCCTGAAGGTAGATAAGATGTCAGACCTAAGTCAGCCATTTGTTAAAGATACCAGAATTCTGTTTGCAGAAGGTGGCCATCTTAAGTGGCATTTCAGTCTTCTTGCTAGTAGCCACCTCTTCAAACCATAGGAAAATATCAAGTCTACATCAAAAGACATATGGGCACTGTTTCCTGTCTGCAACATAGACCCATATTTGTCAGTCCCTTCATCTGCTTTGTTTTCTTATTTTAGTATTCAGACCTACTGGATAATTCATTCACTATGAATACTTCCATATAGATTCGAACATCCTCTGAGAATATCTTGCAAATGCTTTAAAATGCTGTGTTTGTGTTGAGCTGCTAAACCCTATTTGGCACTAAGGTAAGATAACATACAGTTTTCTCGTGTCCTCTTAAGTTCTTTTTAGATGGCGAAAGTGAATTGGTGATAGATATCAGTATAAAAGCATTAGAAACATTTGATTGATATCAGTATCCTATTATGTACATATATAACTTCATATTCTATTCCTGATTTCCCTTACACTAAGAACTGAGATTTGTCTGTCATCTACTATTGCAAAGAAATTATGTCACAAACTTACTAGGATAAAAGGATGGAAAATAGTACCTAGTCACGTTTACTGAACAATACATTTATATGAATTGTCAATTTTAATTGCCAAGATCTTTCCCAGAATAAGGAAGGGATCACGCTTGGACACATTGACAAAGAGTATCCCTTTTTCCCTAACCTAAATGAAGATAGAAAAGAAATTCAACTGAATTAGGAATCAGCACTACTGGCATCCTTGTCTATAAGGATCATAGAATCATAGATTCATAGAATATCCCAAGTTGGAAGGGACCCCTAAGGATCATTGAGTCCAACTCCTGGCACCACACAGGTCTACCCAAAAATTCAGACCATATGACAAAGAGCACAGAGCAAATGGTTCTTGGCCCTAGTGGCTAACAGGGCATACTGCTGGCTCATATTCAGCTTGCTATCAACAAAAACCCACAGATCCCTCTGCGGGGCTGCTCTCCAGCATCTCTTCACCCAGTCTGTACATATAGCCAGGGTTGCCCCGTCCCAGGTGCAGGACCCAGCACTTCCTCTTGTTAAACTTCATGTGTTTGGTGATTGCCCAGCTCTCCAGTCTGTCCAGATCTCTCTGCAAGGCCTTTCCACCCTCAATAGAGTCAACAACTCCTCCAAGTTTAGTATCATCAGCAAATTTGCTCAGAACACCTTCTAGTCCTACATCCAAATCATTTATAAAAACACTGAAGAGAGCTGGCCGTAAAATGGAGCCTTGAGGGACCTCACTGGTGACCGGATGCCAGCCTGATGCGGACCCATTTACCATAACCCGTTGAGCCCTGCCTGTCAGCCAATTATTCACCCACTATGTAATGTTTTTGTCTAGCTGTATGCTGGACATTTTATCCAATAGGATCCTATGGGAAACTGTGTCAAAATCTTTACTGAAATCCAAAAAGATCACATCAGCTGGTTTTCCTTGATCGACTAGATGGGTGATCTTATCCTATGGATATATCAAGGATATGCATATATTAATGTAACCTGACTGACAAGTTACTGTTACGTTATAGAGGCAGGTAGATATCTGAGGTTTATTTGGCAACTGTTAAAAAGATTTGCATTTAAAATTGTGTCCTGGTTCCAGTTAGGACAGAGTTAAGTAGCTCATAGTAGCTGGTAGGGTGCTATGTTTTGGATTAGGATGAGAAGAGCGCTGATAACATGCTGATGTTTTAATTGTTGCAGAGCAGTGTTTACACCAGGCCAAGGACTTTTTCGGCTTCTCGCTCTGTCCTGCCAGCGAGCAGGCTGGGGGTGCAGCAGGAGCTGGGAGGGGACAGACCCAGGACAGCTGACCCAAACTGGCCAAAGGGGTATTCCATACCATCTGACGTCATGCTAAACAATATATAGGGGTGGCTGGCCGGGGTGGGGGGGCCGGCTGCTCGGGAATAGGCTGGGCATCGGTCAGCGGGTGGTGAGCAATTGCATTGTGCATCACTTGTTTTCTTACACATTATTATTGTTAATACTATTACCATTATCACTATTATTATTATTATTGTTATTATTATTTTCCTGTCTTAATAAACTGTCTTTATCTCAACTCACAGGCTTCACTTTCCCGTTTCTCTCCCCCCATCCCAGAGAGGGAGGGGGGAGGGTGAGCGAACGGCTGTGTGGTGTTTAGCTGCCAGCCGGGTTAAACCACAACAGTCTTTTTGGCGCCCAACGTGGGGCCCGAAGCGTTGAGATATCGACAAATCTGACCAGAGTGTGTTAAACTAAAATTGGTATAAGTATTGGACCTGCTTAATAGTTGCTAGTCACGATGTTGATTGCCTTAATCTCCAGTCTGCTGTACCTGTATTCCAAATTGAGTTTTATGGTGCGTTACTTTCTGTATGTGCTCCCTGTTGCACTGTTTATCCTTTCCGGGCCCTGGTTTAAGATTGTTATGGTACTGTGCGGTGTAGCAATGGCTTATGAAATGATGAAATATCTGGTCACGACTTTAACCTGGTATTTGTACTCAGCACTGACGTCGACTCTATACTTTGGAACCCATATCTCGGAAACTATTAGCAATTACACCTATTGCCTGTTTTCGTTAGGGAGCCAATCTGTGAAGGGGACAGGGGAAGACATGTTTCCCTACCTGTTCACTCTCCCTTTCTCCTTCACCACCACCCTCTTATCCCCCGAGTTAGTTACGGTGGTTCTCCGAGATGTTGAATATCCTTGGGATACTCAGACCAGCCTGCTCTTGTTGTTATGTCTCCTGAATGCGCTTCAGATTTTGTGGAGGGTTAAACAACTACTTAGGAATCTCATCCGGAGATCTGTCTTGAGGCGGGATAGTTGCGAGTGGCAGGGAGTGTGGGAGGATATGGGCAGGTTTCTAGAGCAGTGGTCACCTCCAGTGTTTTGGACATTCACCCCTGAACAACTGCAAAATCCTAAAAAGCTGGCAGAATGCTTGAAAAAAAGGTGTCATGACTCTGGCAGTTCCAAAGTGACACAAATCACTGTAGCGTGCTGGGGTCTGGCTTGTGCCTATCGAGCTGCAATTGATGTTATTAGCAACCTAGCTCCAGCTCCTGCAGCCGCTCCAGCTCCAGCTCCTGCAGCCGCTCCAGTTCCAGCTCCTGCAGCTACTCCAGCTGCAGCTCCTGCAGCCGCTCCAGTTCCAGCTCCTGCAGCTACTCCAGCTGCAGCTCCTGCAGCCGCTCCAGTTCCAGCTCCTGCAGCTACTCCAGCTGCAGCTCCTGCAGCCGCTCCAGTTCCAGCTCCTGCAGCTACTCCAGCTGCAGCTCCTGCAGCCGCTCCAGTTCCAGCTCCTGCAGCTACTCCAGCTGCAGCTCCTGCAGCCGCTCCAGTTCCAGCTCCTGCAGCTACTCCAGCTCCAGCTCCTGCAGCCGCTCCAGCTCCTGCAGCCGCTCCAGTTCCAGCTCCTGCAGCTACTCCAGCTCCAGCTCCTGCAGCTATTCCAGCTCCAGCTCCTGCAGCCGTTCCAGTTCCAGCTCCTGCAGCCGCTCCAGCTCCTGCAGCCGCTCCAGCTCCAGCTCCTGCAGCTACTCCAGCTCCAGCTCCTGCAGCCGCTCCAGCTCCAGCTCCTGCAGCTACTCCAGCTCCAGCTCCTGCAGCCGCTCCAGCTCCTGCAGCTGCTCCAGCTCCAGCTCCTGCAGCCGTTCCGGCTCCTGCAGCCGCTCCAGCTCCAGCTCCTGCAGCCGCTCCAGCTCCAGCCCCTGCAGCCGCTCCAGCTCCTGCAGCTGCCCCAGCTCGTGCAGCTGCTCCCACTCCTGTGGCTGGGTCAGAGAAACGAGCTGTAGCAGTGCAAGTTGACCCCGCAGAGGGTATTCCAACCCCTGTGGCAGACCCTGTGTCTGGGTCAGAGAAACGAGCTGTAGCAGTGCAAGTTGACCCCGCAGAGTGTATTCCAAGCCCTGTGGCAGACCCTGTGTCTGGGTCAGAGAAACGAGCTGTAGCAGTGCAAGTTGACCCCGCAGAGGGTATTCCAACCCCTGTGGCAGACCCTGTGGCTGGGTCAGAGAAACGAGCTGTAGCAGTGCAAGTTGCCCCTGTAGACAAGGTGAAAAAATGGTATAGAGGCTCAGGTCGTTTAAAACGCAGACAGTCTTCTGCTAAGTCTGGGCGAAGTGAAGACGAGGCTGGGCCATCAAAGGTGCAGGAGACTGAAGATGAGGATGAGGATGGCGAAAAATCAACAGTAACTACCCGGACTCCATACCAGCCATCAAAGGTGCAGGAGACTGAAGATGAGGATGAGGATGTCGGAAAATCAACAGTAATTACCCGGACTCTATACCAGCGTGAGCTACGAGATGTGCGAAAAGATTTTGGTCGCTGTATAGGCGAGCAGCTTGTCACCTGGCTGCTCCGGTGCTGGGACACGGGAGCCAATTATGTGGAATTGGAGGGCAAGGAAGCCAGGCGGCTGGGATCCCTTGCTAGGGACGCATGCATTGACAAAGCAATTGGAGATGGAGCACAATCTCGCAGCCTCTGGAGGCGTCTCCTGTCAGCTGTGAAGGAAAGGTATCTCTTCAAGGAAGAACTTGTATGTTTACCAAGCAAATGGACCACCATGGAGAAGGGAATTCAGTACCTGAGGGAATTGGCCGTACGGGAAGTAATTTATAAGGACCTAGATGACGCACAAACATCCACAGATCCAGATGCAGTCCAGTGTACACCACCCATGTGGCGGAAGTTTGTACGGAGTGCCCCATCATCATATGCCAACTCATTGGCAATACTAACCTGGAAAACGGAGGAGAATCCCACAGTGAATGAAGTGACTAAAATACTCCGGCAGTACGAAGGAAATCTCTCCTCTTCCCTAAAGGCCTGTGTCTCAGCTGTGGAGAAACTCTCTGAAGAGGTCCACCAACTTAAAGAGAATTTATCTTCCCCTCCACCTGAACGAACCAGTGTCCACCAGCTAAAAGAGAATGCTTTAGAGAAACTTTCTGAAAAGATCCACCAACTTGAAGAAAGATTATCTTCCCCTTCACCTGAACGAACCAGTGTCCACCAGCTAAAAGAGAATGCTTTGGAGAAACTTTCTGAAAAGATCCACCAACTTGAAGAAAGATTATCTTCCCCTTCACCTGAACGAACCAGTGTCCACCAGCTAAAAGAGAATGCTTTGGAGAAACTTTCTGAAAAGATCCACCAACTTGAAGAAAGATTATCTTCCCCTTCACCTGAACGAACTAGTGTTCACCAGCTAAAAGAGAATACCTTGGAGAAACTTTCTGAAGAGATCCACCAACTTAAAGAGAGTTTATTTTCCTCCCCACCTGTACAAACCAGTGTCTCAGCTATTAGGGGTAAACGTTCATCTATGCAAGGAAGACAATATGGTGGGCACACACACCGCGCCACCCTGTGGTTTTACCTACGTGACCATGGAGAGGACATGAGAAAATGGGATGGAAAATCTACTGCGACCCTAGAGGCACGGGTACGTGAATTGCAAAGGAAAACAATTGGGAAAAAGGAGTTCTCTGAAAGGTTTGCTGCTCCAACTTCCAGCAGGCAGTCCTTTAAACACAGAAATGAAGATTCTGACCAGGACTAGAGGGGCCCTGCCTCCAGCCAGGGGGAGGAAAGGGACAATCGAGTTTATTGGACTGTGTGGATTCGATGGCCTGGCACGTCAGACGCACAGAAGTATAAGGCTTTGGTAGACACCGGTGCACAATGTACTCTAATGCCATCAAGCTATAAAGGGCCAGAGCCCATCTGTATTTATGGTGTGACGGGGGGATCCCAGCAGTTAACTGTATTGGAGGCTGAAGTGAGTCTAACCGGTAATGAGTGGCAAAAGCACCGTATTGTGACTGGCCCAGATGCTCCGTGCATCCTTGGCATAGACTATCTTAGAAGAGGATATTTCAAGGACCCAAAAGGGTTCCGCTGGGCTTTTGGCATAGCTGCTTTGGAGACAGAGGACATTAAACAGTTGTCTACCTTGCCTGGTCTCTCAGAGGACCCTTCTGTTGTGGGGTTGCTGAGGGTTGAAGAACAGCAAGTGCCGATCGCTACCACAACTGTGCACCGGCGGCAATATCGCACCAACCGAGACTCCCTGAGTCCCATCCATAAGCTAATTCGTCAACTGGAGAGCCAAGGAGTGATCAGCAAGACTCATTCACCTTTTAATAGTCCCATATGGCCAGTGCGAAAGTCTAATGGTGAGTGGAGACTAACAGTGGACTGTCGTGGCCTGAACGAAGTCACGCCACCACTGAGTGCTGCAGTGCCGGACATGCTAGAACTCCAGTATGAACTGGAATCAAAGGCAGCCAAGTGGTATGCCACAATTGATATCGCTAATGCATTTTTCTCCATCCCTCTAGCAGCACAGTGCAGGCCACAGTTTGCTTTCACTTGGAGGGGAGTCCAATATACTTGGAATCGGCTGCCCCAGGGGTGGAAACACAGCCCTACCATTTGCCATGGACTGATCCAGTCTGCGCTGGAGCAGGGGGAAGCTCCTGAACACCTGCAGTACATCGATGACATCATTGTGTGGGGTGACACTGCAGAAGAAGTTTTCGAGAAAGGGAAGAAAATAGTCCAAATCCTTCTGAAGGCCGGTTTTGCCATAAAACAGAATAAAGTTAAAGGACCTGCACGAGAGATCCAGTTTTTAGGAATAAAATGGCAAGATGGACGCCGTCAAATCCCAATGGATGTGATCAACAAAATAACAGCTATGTCTCCACCAACTAGCAAAAAAGAAACACAAACTTTCCTAGGTGTCGTGGGGTTTTGGAGAATGCATATTCCAAATTACAGTCTGATTGTAAACCCGCTCTACCAAGTAACCCGTAAGAAGAATGCTTTTGAATGGGGCCCTGAGCAACGACAAGCCTTTGAACAAATTAAGCAGGAAATAGTTCATGCAGTAGCCCTCGGGCCAGTCCGAACAGGACCAGATGTAAAGAATGTGCTCTACACCGCAGCCGGGGAGAATGGTCCCACCTGGAGCCTCTGGCAGAAAGAACCTGGGGAAACTCGAGGTCGACCCCTGGGGTTTTGGAGTCGGGGATACAGAGGATCTGAAGCCCGCTATACTCCAACTGAAAAGGAGATATTGGCAGCATATGAAGGAGTTCGATCTGCTTCGGAAGTGGTCGGTACTGAAGCGCAGCTCCTCCTGGCACCCCGACTGCCGGTACTAGGCTGGATGTTCAAAGGAAGGGTCCCCTCTACGCATCATGCAACTGATGCTACATGGAGCAAGTGGGTTGCACTGATTACTCAGCGGGCTCGAATAGGAAACCCCAGTCGCCCAGGAATCTTGGAGGTGATTATGGACTGGCCAGAAGGCAAATACTTTGGGATATCACCAGAGGAGGAGGTGGTTCGTGCTGAAGAAGCCCCCCTGTACAACAAGCTACCGGAAAATGAGAAGAAATATGCCTTGTTCACTGACGGGTCCTGTCGTATTGTGGGAAAGCATCGGAGATGGAAAGCTGCTGTATGGAGTCCTACACGACGAGTTGCAGAAGCTGCTGAGGGAGAAGGTGAATCGAGTCAGTTTGCAGAAGTAAAAGCCATTCAGCTGGCTTTAGATATTGCTGAACGAGAAAAGTGGCCAGTTCTCTATCTCTATACTGATTCATGGATGGTAGCAAATGCCCTGTGGGGGTGGTTACAGCAATGGAAGCAGAACAACTGGCAGCGCAGGGGCAAGCCCATCTGGGCTGCGGCATTGTGGCAAGATATTGCTGCCCGGGTAGAGAACCTGGTTGTAAAGGTACGCCATGTAGATGCTCATGTGCCCAAGAATCGGGCTACTGAAGAACACCAAAACAACCAGCAGGTGGATCAGGCTGCTAAGATTGAAGTGGCTCAGGTGGACCTGGACTGGCAACATAAAGGTGAATTATTTATAGCCCGATGGGCCCATGACACCTCAGGCCATCAAGGTAGAGATGCAACCTACAGATGGGCTCGTGATCGAGGGGTGGACCTGACCATGGACACTATAGCACAGGTTATTCATGACTGTGAAACATGTGCTGCAATCAAGCAAGCCAAACGGTCAAAACCTCTTTGGTATGGAGGACGATGGCTGAAATATAAATATGGAGAGGCCTGGCAGATTGATTACATCACACTCCCTCAAACCCGCAACGGCAAGCGCCACGTACTTACAATGGTGGAAGCAACCACCGGATGGCTGGAAACATATCCTGTGCCCCATGCCACCGCCCGGAACACTATCCTGGGCCTTGAAAAGCAAGTCTTATGGCGACATGGCACCCCAGAGAGAATTGAGTCAGACAACGGGACTCATTTCCGAAACAACCTTATAGACACTTGGGCCAAAGAACATGGTATTGAGTGGGTGTATCACATCCCCTATCATGCACCAGCCTCTGGAAAAGTTGAACGATACAATGGACTGTTGAAGACTACACTGAAAGCAATGGGTGCTGGGACATTCAAAAATTGGGATACACATTTGGCAAAGGCCACCTGGTTAGTCAATACCAGGGGATCTGCCAACCGAGCTGGACCTGCCCAATCAAACCTGTTACGCACTGTAGAAGGGGATAAAGTTCCTGTAGTGCACGTAAGAAACATGCTGGGTAAAACAGTCTGGGCTACTCCTGCCTCAGGAAAAGGCAAACCCATTCGTGGAATTGCTTTTGCTCAGGGACCTGGATGCACTTGGTGGGTAATGCAAAAGAATGGGGAGGTCCGGTGTGTACCTCAAGGGGATTTGATACTGGGTGAGAATAGCCCATGAGTTGAATTGTAGTATGTTAATTATTATATAATAATGTATGTCATCACTACCATGATTGCTATATATCATAGATGAAAATGGTGATTAATTAGAATGTATTGGACAGAGTGTAACCTGAGCATGACATAAATGGTATGGAATAAGGGGTGGATATCTGTCCTGGTTCCAGTTAGGACAGAGTTAAGTAGCTCATAGTAGCTGGTAGGGTGCTATGTTTTGGATTAGGATGAGAAGAGCGCTGATAACATGCTGATGTTTTAATTGTTGCAGAGCAGTGTTTACACCAGGCCAAGGACTTTTCGGCTTCTCGCTCTGTCCTGCCAGCGAGCAGGCTGGGGGTGCAGCAGGAGCTGGGAGGGGACAGACCCAGGACAGCTGACCCAAACTGGCCAAAGGGGTATTCCATACCATCTGACGTCATGCTAAACAATATATAGGGGTGGCTGGCCGGGGTGGGGGGGCCGGCTGCTCGGGAATAGGCTGGGCATCGGTCAGCGGGTGGTGAGCAATTGCATTGTGCATCACTTGTTTTCTTACACATTATTATTGTTAATACTATTACCATTATCACTATTATTATTATTATTGTTATTATTATTTTCCTGTCTTAATAAACTGTCTTTATCTCAACTCACAGGCTTCACTTTCCCGTTTCTCTCCCCCCATCCCAGAGAGGGAGGGGGGAGGGTGAGCGAACGGCTGTGTGGTGTTTAGCTGCCAGCCGGGTTAAACCACAACAAATTGTCATGTTACTTAGTTTTCAATCAAAGAAACAAATCAGTGTACTGCAGCATTACTCCAAGGAAGGATATGGCTTCAAATATACAAGTATACGTACATATAATCATACAAAACATAGATTGTGTAGGTGTTTTAGTAGGTCAGCTAGTTCATCCCATAAGCACAAAGAGGTTGGCTATGTTTGTACTATTCCTGTGTTGTTGTTGTTGTTGTTTTTAATGTCATGATACAGATCATGTAGCCTTTCTAGCAAATGTATTCTAGTGCTTCACTATACTTAGTTGCAAACAAACAAAGAACAAACAAACAAAGAAACAACAACAACAAAAGGCATAAATATATATATATATAATATATATATAATATATATAATATATATAATATATTATATATATTATATATAATATAATATATATATATATAAATATATAGTATGCCATATTTTGCTGTTAATAGAACATAGCACATTGTTATAATTCCGTAATTAGAATTTACACTTCCAGAATTACAAATGTAGCAAATTCGCTTAGCTTATATACTACGTCATTATCGTGTCGGTTATATATGTCTAACCAACCAGAAGAGAAGCATTACTGTACCTGGTACTAAACAGTGCAGAAGAACTCATTAAAGAGGTTAGGAATGGAGGAAACCTGAGTTGCAGTGACCATGCCCTGGTTGAATTTGTGATTTCGAGGGATTTGGGCCTGACACAGAGCAAAGTCAGGACCCTGAACTTTAGAAGAGCGAACTTGCAGCTTTTCAAAGAATTAGTGGATGAGATCCCATGGGACATGGTCCTTAGGGACAGAGGATCTGATCAGAGCTGGCAACTCTTCAAGGCTATTTTTCTTGGACCACAAGAGCTCTCTATTCCCATATATAGTAAATCAACTAGGGAAGGTAGGAAACCAGCATGGCTGAACAAGGACCTGCTGGTCAAACTTAGGCAAAAGAAAGAAATGCACAAGCAGTGGAAGTAGGGACATGTGGCCTGGGAAGAGCACAGAAACGCTGTCAGGATGTACAGGGTAGATAATGATAGGACAAGGGGGAATGATCTTAAACTAAAAGAGGATAGATTTAGAAATTAGGAGGAAATTCTTTGCTGTAAGGGTAGTGAGGCACTGGAACAGGTTGCCCAGAGAAGGTGTGGATGCCCCATCCCTGGAGTTGTTCAAGTCCAAGTTGGATGGGGTCTTGACCAACCTGATCTAGTGGATGGCATCCCTGCCTATAGTGGGGGGGTTGAAACTAGATAATATTTAAGGTCCCTTCCAACCCAAGCCATTCTGTGATTCTGTGATTCTATGATTCTATGATTCTATGATTCTATGATTCTATGATTCTATGATTCTATGATTCTATGATTCTATGATTCTTATCTTGGTCTGTGTATAAATTAAATAAATTAAAAAAAAAATATGTCCACTCAATAAAATAATTAACATGAGATACATTTCATGTAGATACATTTAACTGTTCTTTGTAAAATGCGCTGTAGGAAAGTAAAAACTCCTTTGAAAAATCCTAAATTGTTTCAGGTGCACATTACCAGAGACAATGCTAAGGTGTTTTTTAATCTTTTTAGATTAAAATACATACATGTTTAGATACATGTGTTTTTTTGTTTTGTTTTGTTTGTTTGTTTTTAAGCAGATAATACATTTTTTCTGCATCATTTCTGAAGATTCAGTGTAAAAGTGATGACAAACATTAGCTGTAATGCTATTACTAGACAAAAACGTTTTAATAAAGATAGCTGTTGGAAGTTGTTGATAAGTGTTTACAAAAGTAAAAAGTGATTTTCTTTAGGAATTACTTATGTAGCTTAACTATTTTCACCTCATTAATATAGCTTCTTCAGATTGGACTGAAGTTGCCATATCAATTTTATTAAAGTGTTTTATATTGGAGGGGTTGGGAGAGAGGAGGATAATTCTTTAACTATTGTTTTAATTAAGAGTATTTTGTTTAATAAGTGACTAAGCAAGGGAACAGTAGATAGCATTTTACATAAATGGGAATTCATTTCAGGTGCTTTACAAGAACGGAGTTACCTGAAATACTATCTTCAGATTTATACCAAACAGGAAAGTCATATTGCATAAAAAAATATTTCTCTGTCTTTGATAAGAAAAAAAATGCAATTCATCAATTCTGTCAAAGGTTTTCCAATAGATTTGCAAAATGTTTAGGGACAGTTTGGGATCACAGTATCATTTAGGAATAAAATAAAATGGAAAAATAATGTCAGATAGAGTATATTCCACAAGTCAACTCATTGATGAAGTCCCTAATTTCATTACACGTAGCACTACTTGCACCTCAAAATTCTAATACAAGGAGATGATCTGCCTGTGTAATGTTTCAGCTCTCAGGAATTTCTTCCATTATATTAAAGGCTTTCAAATTGCTTTCAGTATTTTCTCTCTTCATCTGAATTCTACACTAAAATGAGTTCTGTAATTGGATTTCCACTGGTATCTTTTTTATTTTTTCCCTTATTCTAAAATCATTAACTTCAGTAAGGGAAACTGACTGTAGGAAAAGTAAGCTATTGGATAGTCTATTGTCTAGTAAAAAAATGCTATTTATTTGTTATGCTTCTCAGAAATCCACACGGTAGATTTGAGAGCAGAAACAGCCCTTGAATTAAGATCATACAGGCACAGGACAGAGGATTAACTACTGAGGTGACTGCACTGGTCTGTGCCAAGCAAAAGAATATTTCTAAAAATGTAGTGGTCATGAGTCATGCTGGATAGTACTCTTTAAAATTTTCTTTAAAATTTCTTTAAAATAAACTTTGCATTATAACCTAAGTTAGGTTATAACAAGAAAGCTGATTTATAATAAATTACCAGTCATTGCTCATTAAGAAAGCAGCTATTCACCTTGCAATCTTTAGTAAAGCTTGACTTTTTGATCAATATATATGTTTTAATTGTATTAAGAATTTTTATGAAGCATGCATTCGTGCTACATTTTTAATGATAAAGCAGGTTATAAATCCTTTCTGAATCATATGCAAACTATTTTCTGTTAGACTAACATAGAAACAAAACTTCAGTCTCACTTTCCCATTCTCTTGAATAATGCAATCTTGTTAAACTAGAATTATGCCCATTTACTTACTCTTCATGCTTTTGTTCTTTATTCCTAACTTTTTGTTTTCCATCAGTCCCTCTTAACAATATATTTCTTACTATAGCAATACAAAGATTTACAGAAAGAAAATAACTAAAACTGGTGTAACTCTCACACTGAGTGCCTCAGATTTGTTGTACCTGCTAAATTCTATACAAACAGTAAACATTAATAAGAGTATTAAGTCAACTCAACATCTGTAGGCATGCTGACATGCTCTAAAATTAAAGATATGGAGAAGATAAAGAAAATCTGAAGCCTATAAGAACTGGAATAGTATGTGATGAAAAGCATCTTGCAAATGAGCTGACTACAGTCAAACAACTCTCTTTATATAGGATTATTCATTGTGAGCCAAAACATTGTAATGTGTTCAAAGGACAATGCACTGGATTTAAAGATGAACATTTAAAGCACTGCATAACTAAATGTAGAGAATAATTTGTTGATACTAAATCATAAAGGACTAATTTGGTCATAGCTTTCAGCATCTGTCCTGGGCATTAAAGACACTCTTTACATACTATTTGTATGCCAGTGGGGGGAAAAAAAAAAAAAAAAAGAGAGAGAGAGAAGACTGGAGTCAAGACTCCCTTCTTACTGATCAAAATGCAATATTATCTGAGCATCAGTTTAATTCCACTGTTCGTATGCACTTGACAGAATAGGTACCTCATAATTAAAGAGTGCACTATACTAGACACAAATCTGTCAAAATAGATGTTCTGCAACAGAGAAAAAAATCACAGTTTCCCTGAGTCACATTTCCCTCCTTAGGGGCACTGGAAGAAATGCAAAATTATGGTGGTCCTTACATGGAACAGAACATAATCTTACAATCCAGCTAACAGATTGTAGAATGGAACTGGGCAAATGTTTGGTGCTGCTTGTGTGTGTCTTGGCATGCATTTTTAACTGTGTTCACTACAACTGTTTTCATGCCCCTGCCTGCAGAAACATTTGAAAAATTAGTGAATGTTGAGCAAATATTAATACTGTGAAAGAAACAAAGGAGTTCATAAAATTGCCTGACTGATGCCTCTTCCACTTGAGAAATTAGTCTCATTAAATTTGAGAGTTAAAAGATGCCATGTGACTATTGTGGTTTAACCCCAGCAGACAGCTAAGTACCACACAGCCATCCACACACTCCTCCCCAGTGGGATGGAGGAAAGAATCAGAAAAAGAGTTAAAACTTGTAGGTTGAGATAAAGACTGTTCAATAGGACAGAAAATGAAGAGTATATTATAATAATACATTATATCTGTGTATATACAAAACAAGTGATGCACAATGCAATTGCTCACCACCTGCTGATTGAAGCCCAGCCAGTCCCCATGTAGCAGTTGCCCAACCCCCACCAACCTACGGATGGCTTTGATATTTTCAGAATTGAATATTACTTTTTCTGTTCAATAGTTCCCAACTGAAAAAGAAAAAAAAAAAAAAAAAAAAAAAGAAAACAAAAAAGAAAATTGGCAGAACCAAAAGTACAATTTGCCTCTCATTTCTTTGAAATGACTAGTATTTTAATGTATATATTTATAGTTGTAGTTAGTTGCCTGCTGCTGCTTATATTGCAATTTTGATATAATTTTATTACATAAAAATTACTCGTGCAGAAAATTTATTTCACAGAATCACAGAATTTGAGAATCTCTGAGGTTGGAAGGAGTCCTCGTGACTTGCGGAAATCAGACTCTGTAACCTCGGAATGGTTATAAAGCAGGTATATTTATTCGGTGCTGCGCACACACGCCGGGCGCAAGGGGGATAGCTCCACCTAACTTGCGCACCAGTGGTTACTGGCAGTGTGCTTATATTAGTGGGACAAATACATTTTCATTTCATTTCCCGTAAGTCTCTTGTATATTCATCAGGTCTCCGAAGAATCATTAACGTAGGTTCCCGTCTCTATTCGTATGTGTACTGGAGTCCTTGGGTGGTCATCCGGCATACTCTGGTGGTCTTTTGTTGAACGCCAGAAGTCTTCCTTGCTGCTAATCTTCTGGCCTTTCCTGTCTTTGACAGACTTCAGCAGTCAAGCCAGTTCTTGCTGGTTCCATTACCTATGTATACAGTTTTATTCCCTTATCTTTGGGTCGTTAACATACAATTGTGCTAGCTAAGACCTAGGAATTGCTAGAAATCTCAGAGTTTGACCACCCCCACAATAAAAAAAAAATCATGTATTCAAATGGAAGTTCATATATTTTAATTTGGGACAATTGCCTCCTGTCCTGTCAGTGGCTATTCATGAGGAGAGTCTGGCTTCTCTTCTTCATTACCTCCCATCAGGTATTTATACCCATGAGTGAGATCCTACCTGATCCTTCTGCAGGCTGAACAGTCTCCCACCCTTTCTTCATACTGAAAATACTCCATTCTTTTCATAATCTTAGTGGCCATTGGCTAGACTTACTCCAGTCCATCCATGCACTGGGGAGCCCAGACCTGGGTCAAGCACTCCAGTGCTGAGTGGATTGGAAGAATTGCTTCCACTGACCTGCAGAAAAGTCTCCTCCTAATGTAGCACAGGATGCTGTTGGCCTTTGTCCTAAGGGCACATTGTTTGCTCACAATTGCTGGCTCACAGTTCTGTATCACCTGATGGTTCACTTAGTCCCATCATCTAGGTCATTCAGTAAGATGTTTAATAGTATTTGACTCAGTATTTACCCCTGGGGTATACCACTGATGACTGACCTCTAGCTGGACTTGGTGTAGCTGATTGTGACCCTCTGGACCCAGCTGTTCAAACAGTTTTCAGTCCAATTCACTGTACATTTATCTAACCCTAACTATCTAATGGGAGACAGTGTCAAAATCCTTACTAACTCAAGGTGAAAAATGTGCATTGCTCTCTCTTGTCCACTGAGACAGTCATCTTGTAGAAGTCTGTAAGGTTGGTAAAGCATGTTTTGCTCTTCATAAATTCGTGATGACTATTCCAGAGCATCTGCTTGTCATTCATGTGTTTGGAAATGATTTCCAGGATTAGTTGCTCGATCACCTTTCCAGGAATCAAGATGAGGTTGATGGGTTTGTGCTTCCCCAGATCTTCCTTCCTGCCTTTCTTGAAGAGTAACAAGAATTACATTTGTTTTCTTTCAGTCTTCAGAAACTTCTCACAGTTGCCATAATCTTCTGAAGATAATCAAAAGTGGCCAAAAAATAGTACCATAGAAGCTATTATTAAGAAAATTAGTTCCATCCAAACCAAAACCAGTACAGTATCCTAAATTACATTTTATCTGTAGCTCATTATTTACTTTCTGTATTCACTACATAACAATCATAGGAGATCAGAGTAGGATATGTAGTAATAGCGGCATGTAAGAATTTATTATCTAAACCCTCCCATTTCTAAAAGCAAAAATTGTGCTTCATGTCATTCTAAATGCAGTAGTAATCTCATAAATTCTAATCCTTATTAATAATTCCAAGACAATCTGTTGCAACAAATCTTAGACAAAAAACTCGCCCTTCTAACAACAGAATGAACACTCAAAAACATAATTAGTCTTTTTCAGACAGTTTACTTCCAAGGGCAGGTGAAAATATTTTTTCTCTCCTTCTCATTAACTTCCTGACTCCCTGATAATATTTTCTCTCTCTCTTTATAGAAATGTATTGGATCCTTACATTAGCTAATGTAATGATCATTAATTGGCTACTGTAACCACCCTGAAAATCTGTCTAGTTTCCTATATACAGATGTGAAGAGTTACACACAAGAATGCTGTTAGTCTGTGGTAAAGAAAAGGTATCTACTAGTACAACTAACCGGATGGACAGCAAAGGCGCCAGTTTGTTTCAAGTCTCTTCATTTATAGAGCTATTACAACTCTGAGTGGCTTTGAATAGCCAGTTGTGAGTGCATAATCACCCCCAAATAGTCAGATTTCAGACTGTTCTTGACTTGATCATTCCTTTTCCCTACAGATTTCTGCCTGTCCCCTAAAACCATCTTTCCTTACCTAGTAGTTTCATATTTGCGGAGCTGTATAATAGATGATCTTAGTTGTTCCATCAGATTTCATGCAAGGAACTTCTGTTGAGGACATCACAAGCTGTCTTTGATTCTTATGTTGTGGCAGATAGGAACCTTGCCAGCAGCAGGGATCTCAATTAGAATCATACAGGTGTTGATGAAATTTCTGAATTATTATGGAAGACAATCAGGAAAATATGAATCAAATATAATGCTCACTAAGCAATATTAAAGGTTTTCTTAAATATCACATACAGAAACTCTGTCACATTATCAATAAGATTGAACTTTTTCCCATCTCTGTGTATTTTTGTCCTCCCAAAAATATAGATAGCAGTATATATATAGACCATCTTCTGTTAATGCAGATGGTGTCTCAAGTAATTATAAACATATTACTGCATTTATCTCAGGCACCCTATTAAGATCTAATTCAGCTTAATACAGCACTATCTTCTCATTACTCACTCTGCACCTATAATATGTTTTTGTTTTGTTCGTTTTATTTTTTATATTTATTTCATATTTTTTCTCAAGATCTACTATGAGGAATACTTCATGAGTGAACTCCAGACAAACTGTTTGAAGAATTTGATTCTTATGGTTAAAATAGAAGGTCCTTTCTTTTCACCATCTTTGACTGTGATTGGGAGTCCATAGAGACTGTCTCCTCGGTCCTGTATAACTGCATTGTTTATGTTCCAAGAGTTAAACATAGCGTAATATAAAATTGGATAAATGTGATATTTTTAATGTTGTATGTAAGCAGAAAATGCTGAATCAAGTCAATCTGACCTCCTTGGGTCTCAGGAATCCTAGTAGTGTCTTAAATCAACAGGAAAAGTATTCAAAAAATGCTTTTAATATTTTTTATGAACTGCATTGACAATTTACAGATAAAGCAAGGAAAAGAAATGAACTTGGAATAGGTCAGAAAGTGAGGGCAAAAAGCTATTAACAACAGTAGACGTAACACACATACACACAAAATCAAGATGGAAAAAACTTGCCACATGTACCTTAGATATTAATTGCACAGGGAATAAGCATTTTCTCATGGTGTCCTGGTTTTGGCTAGGATAGAGTTAATTTTCCTCCTAGTAGCTGGTAGGGTGCTATGTTTTGGATTAGGATGAGAAGAGCGCTGATAACATGCTGATGTTTTAATTGTTACAGAGCAGTGCTTACACCAAGCCAAGGACTTTTCAGCTTCTCACACTGTCCTGCAAGCAGGCAGGCTGGGGGTGCAGCAGGAGCTGGGAGGGGACAGACCCAGGACAGCTGACCCAAACTGGCCAAAGGGGTATTCCATACCATCTGATGTCATGCTGAACAACTAATATGGGGGGGCTGGCCGGGGTGGGGGGGCCAGCTGCTCAGGGATAGGCTGGGCATCGGTCAGCGGGTGGTGAGCAATTACATTGTGCATCAGTTGTTTGTACATTACATTTTACATTACATTTTACTATTGTGTACATTGTACACAATAGTAGTACTATTATCATTATTATTTTCCTTTCTTTTCTGTCCTAATAAACTGTCTCTATCTCAATCTACAGCTTTCATTTCTTTCTAATTCTCTTCCCCATCCCAGACAGGGAGGGGTGGGGGGGTGAGCGAATATCTTTGTGGTGCTTAGCTGCCAGCTGAGTTAAACCACAACACATGGTAAAGTCAGTTAGTGATTTGTTATTAGCTCTTTTTTTTTTTTTTTCTAAGAATATATTATTATTTTTAAATGGCAAAAACAATCAAAGCCTACCTTTGTATCTGCCCCCTCTGTGCATCTTCTCTGATCTTTTACTGTCCACTATGGATTGAGCATTCTGAGAAAACTGTTTAATGGTAGCTATGTAATTTGCTTTTATTTTGGCTTATTTGAAAGTTAAATAAGCCCAAAGAGAACCAGAACAGAGCAAAATCATAGACATACAAGAAGTCAGCTGATGAACCTAAGTAGTAAAACTATGGTAAAACAAAACCAAAATGCACACTTGCTGCAAGGCTCAGTGAATGGTCAACCTTCGCTGAACTTCTATTTTCACATGAGGAAATAGGACATATTGGACAAATGCCTACCATTATTGGTTTTGTCAGCATCTCATCTGGTACCTCATTCTGGTGTCAAAGATCTGTTCCTGTCTCTGCTCCACTGAGTATCCAGTATAGCACATCGGAGTCACTTTCTATAGCTAACAGATAGGCAGGTAGCTATCAGATGCTCTCTCAGCTCAAACGGCCATCTGGCTTTTCTGTTTCCAGATTCTGGAAAACACTTAACCTTATACTTTCCTACAGAAAACAGAGAAACAGTGGAATTAAGGAACCATTGAGGCTATACTTCTCAACAAGAGAATGGCATGGAGAACTTGTAGGGACAGAAAGAGATAAAGAATGCAAGAGGGGAAAAAGTGAAAGACAAAATGACTGTCAGAACAGGAGTAGAACCTAAGATCCCATGGGAACAGTAATGATATTTTTTTACATATTGATTTAATCTCTGTTACAGAACAATTATAACATAGATATCAATTAAGAGCTCAGAAGTAAAAGCCCTTGATGTAAAAGATTTTGATGTAATGCAAGTAAGACATTTGAAAGGCAGCAATGCCCCCAGGCAGATCAGCCTATGCAACAGAAAGAAGATAAAAAAAAAATAAAATAAAACATATTTTCTGTCCTTAGCAGGGCTTTTTGTTTCTATATGAACTACATTGATTCACTGTTATCTTTTCCCAATTTTGTGGTTCATTGTCCTTGCTAAAAGAAGACTGGTTCCAACTTCTTTGTCATATACAAAAGATGAGTCCAGCTTTCCAAAGATAACAAATGGCCGTTAGGTCTTACCGTGAATACAAACAGTAAAGGTACTGACAGGTGCACTGTTGTGGAGCAATTCCAATCTGTTACAGTCGTCCACTAATACGGTGACCAGTAGTAGGTAAATGTATACTTACTATCACTGTCAATCTTAGTTCTCTTAAGGCAATATTATTTTATAGTTTTGCCTCTTTCTATTCCACTATAACTGCTCCTGCTACACAGTAAGTACTTTGGGATAAGGATAATCTTTGGTGTATGTATAGTGCAAAATTTTGTGGTCTGGGACTGGGTCACCAAAGCATCATAATTATCATAGCCCAGAACAATGCCAGGGATAGTCTGTTTGAGAATATGTTTCAGGTTCAGATATACCAGAAAGAACTGAGGATCTTAGGCTATCTTAAGAGATATGAGAAAATCGAGAGGTTAATGTTGCCTGGGAAATCCCATTTCCTTTCTCATTCTTAGAAGACACAGATTCCATTACAGAAATGGGGCAAAACTGGAAAGATGAAATGAGAGCACTACAACCACAGCATAGACATAAGGAACAATAATCGGTCTCTACAGATAAGTGCCGTGGTTACACACTGATGGCTAACTGAACTTCATCACACCACTCTCTTACTCCCCCTCCCCAAAGGAACATGGGGTGAAAATATGAGGGGGGGGGGGGGGGGGGAAACAACTACCCTAGTAGCATCCTGTCTCCTCAGATAATAGAAGGAAAAAGAAAATATCGTGTCTTTGATCCTCTCATCTGTCATAGAATCATAGAATCATTCAGGTTGGAAGAGAACTCTAAGATCATCAGGTCCAACATTTAGCCTAGTGCTAAAGTCTACCACTAAACCATGCTACTAAGTTCTACGTTTACATGCTTCTTGAATATCTTCAGGGAAGGTGACTCAACCACTCCAATGCTGCACAACCCTTTCAGTAAATTAATTTCTTCTAATATCCAACCTAAACCTCCCCTGGTACAACTTGATGCTGTTTCCCCTCATCTTATCACTCAGTGCTTGGGAGAAGAGCCCTATCCCCACCTTGCTACAACCTTCTTTAAGGTAATTATAAAGTACCATTAGCTCTCCCCTGAGCCTTCTCTTCTCTAAGCTAAACAACCCCAGCTCCCTCAGCCACTCCTTTTAACATTTGTTTTCTAGACCCTTCACCAGCTTCATTGCCCTTCTTTGGACACGCTCCAGCATCTATTATCATAGCATTCATCATAGCAGTCTATGTCATCTGATGTAATTACATAGCCTCATGTGTGTGACACAAGCAGCATATTACTACAAAGAATAAATAAAAGGAATGATATCATAATTGTTTTCCAGGAGAGGAAAATTTTTCTTATTGGTAAAAATTGAAGTGTTTCAATACCAACAGATTCTTATACAGAGGTATTATTTTTAGTCATTGTACTTTATAGATTGCCTTAAAAACTTTGGTGTGTCAAGATTCCATAAAATTATTCCACCCTTCCCCCCAGAAAATATATATAAATAAAATAATGAGATAGACTTTTTTGGCTTCCAAGGAAAACAGAGTAACAGAGTTTTCAGACACAAAAATGGTAGCTATTGAATAGAGGTGTAGCTCCTTGGGCATATGTATTTGCTCAGGATATTTAATGATTTTATGCGTAAATTCCATACCACGGGCAAATGTTTTCATGACAGCTATCACATTCAGAATCACATTCATGTACCTCTATTATATATAAAATTAGCTAAGTTGTGCTGAGACTTTAAAGGTAAAATGGGAGAATGAAGATTACATGTTTGAGAGGAACATATTTGACCTATGAACAGCTGGGGCCACTTCGTTTAGGAAACAACTTTGAGATGTATGCTATAATCCAAAAGTTGCCAAAACCAACCAACCAACCAAACAAATTTTAAGTTCATAAAAAGTGCCATGACTATACCCTGCCCCATAAACCTAGAAATTATAGTTAACCATACTATTAAACTTCTTTACCCTCCAGATCAGGATGGACATATGCAAACTACCTTTTGGGAATGGCCCTTGGTCCAAACTAACTCCCAAACCATGCTCAGTTCTTTGGAAGAGTGCAGGTCAACCTAGTCTGAAACTGCAAAAGGAACCAGTCTAAAAACTCACCAATTAGATGATTAAGATGCAGCCCTGGCCAAAATCAGGAATCACTATGAAGGGATGCTTTTTAAAGACAGAGTAGACAATTATCAGGAAGGAATTTAAAACCAATGTTTCTGAACAGAATCACAGAATCACAGAATGGTTGACGTTGGAAGGAGGTCATCTAGTCCAACCTCCCTGCACAAGCAGGGATACCTAGAGCAGGTTGCTCATGACCATGTCCAGATGGGTTTTAAAGATCTCCAAGGAGAGAGCACCTCTGCCAGTGCTCCATCACCTGCACAGTAAAGAAATGTTTCCTGATGTTTAGATGGAAACTTTTGTGTTCTAATTTGTGCTCTTGTGCCTCTTGTCCTGGCAATGGGCACCACTGAAAAGAACTTGGCATTATCCTCTGTGTACCCTCCCTTCAGGTATTTATGTACTTTAATAAGATCCCTCATGTATTGGGTTTACACAGCAAGGTTTTGGTACTGGGGGAGCTGCAGGGGTGGCCTCTGTGAGAAGAGTCCAGAAGCTGCCCCATGTTAAATAAGAGTCAGTTTCAGCCAGTTCCAAAGGGACCTGCCACAGCCCAGAGCTGAACCAATAAGTAATGTTATTTGTGCTTCTCTCAGAGCATGTTTAAGAAAGGGAAAAAAAAGCTACACTACAGCATCTGAGAGAACAAGGAGTGAGAACCATCTGTAGACCCCAAGGTCAGTGCAGAAGGAGGGCAGGAGGTGCTACAGGCTCTGAAGTCCCCCTGCGGTCTGTGGAGAGGCCCCTGGTGGAGCAGGCTGTCCCCCTGCAGCCCATGGGTCCCACATGGAGCAGATCTCCACGCTGCAGCCCCCCCGTGGAGGAGCTCCTGGTGGAGCAGGTGGATGTGGCCTAGAGGAGGCTGCGGCCCATGGAGAGCCCCCGCAGGAGCAGGCCCCAGGCCAGAGCTGCAGCCCGTGGAGAGGAGCCCACACAGGAGCAGGGGGTCTAGGGGGAGCTGCCACCCGTGGGGGACCCGTGCTGGAGCAGTTTGCTCCTGATGGATGGACCCCGTGGTACGGAGCCATGTGGGAGCAGTTCTTGAAGAGCTGCTGCCAGTGAGAAGCCCACACAGGCTCAGTTTGGGAAGGATGGCATCCCGTGGGAGGGACCCCACGTGGAGCTGTGGCAGAGAGTGACCGTGAAGGAGCAGCAGAGATGAAGCGTCAGGAACTGACCGCAGCCCCCATTCTTCGTTCCTCTGTGTCACTCAGAGGGAGGATGTAGAAGAGGGTGGATGGGGTGTTGGATGGCTGGGGGCAGGGGGAAGCAGGGGGAGGAAGGTGTGTTTAGTTTGTATTAATCTCCTGTGCTGAGTGTGTTTTGCCCACGATGATATTTTTTGAGTGATCTCCCCGTCCTGATCTCAACTCTTTTTTCTTGAGCCCTTTTTAGTGTATTTTTAGGAAGAT
Source organism: Anser brachyrhynchus (assembly GCF_964034855.1). Taxonomy (NCBI): domain Eukaryota; kingdom Metazoa; phylum Chordata; class Aves; order Anseriformes; family Anatidae; genus Anser; species Anser brachyrhynchus. The sequence goes on along the minus strand of NC_137696.1, from coordinate 96,445,864 downwards.
TAATATAATTAATATAATTAAAATGTAATATTACTAACAAGGCAGAGCAGTGAGAAACTAAAAGCAAACTAAAAACACTGCAGTCAGTCTGTAACTTGTCTCCGTCACTTCTTCACGGTCACTGTCTTCCCCAGCTGTCTTCACTCTATACCCTACTCAGCTGGGTAAAACCACTGCACCCCCTGAGCCCCCTCTTCTCCAGGCTGAACAGTCTCAAATTTGTCTTACCTCATAGGAAAGAGACTCCAATCCCTTAATCATATATCCGTGGCCCTTTGATGAACTCTGTCCAGTAGGTCCAAGTCTTTCTTGTGCTGATGAGCCCAGAACTGGACACAGTACTCCAACTGCAGCCTCACCAGTGCTGAGTAGAGTGAAAGGATCACCTCTCTTGACCTTCTGGCAATACTGTGCCTATTGCAGCCCAGGGTACTATTAGCCTTCTTTCTGGCAAGGGCATGTTGCTGGTTCATGCCCTTGCCAGTTTACTTGGTGTCCACCAGAACCCCAGGGTTTTTTTCTGAAAAACTTCTTTTCAGCTGGGGTAAATTTTTATTTCCTAGATGAGATTTACAGAGTACATGAAAGTGCTTTTGAGTGTATGGGTCAATATGTCTTGGTTGATAGGTCACACCTTTGAGGCGTTTTATAGTTTGGTCTTCTATTATAGTTTTGAATGCAGCTAAAAGATCACTTGCAGCATTTTGTGGTTTGTAGGTCTGTAATATGTCAAGTAACTATGAACACGTTCATAACAATCATATTATTATTATTATAATATTTTTATTTATTAATTTATTTATTCACTGGATGCCTGTTTTTCCCTCCCCGTCTTATGTTTCAGGGAACCGTTGACAAAGTTGATACTTCTCTGAATTATGAGGGCTGGAGTAGATGGCCTCTGTTAGTTACCTTCAGCCTTAGTTTCTGTGACTTCCACAGGCATAAATAAATTTCAACAAAAACAGATTTAGATCCTCATTCCACAGGGGAATGTGTTTTTCCCTTAGATCTTCTTGACCCCTAAAGAACTGGGAGAATCCTTCATTATCACTGAATAACATACTGAATACTGAGGATAGAACTAAATGAGACGTGTTCCTTAAAAGCAAAGTATCAGTGCCCCATCTTGAAATTCATGTATAAATTTCTCTTCCACCAAACTCTACCAACATTATACCACCCAGATATATTTTTAGTTTCTTCATGATCAAGGTTACAGAGCCACGGTACCCATCTGTTTGATGAAATAAAAATGTCACAAAATACATTTATGTCTGGATAAGTGAGATATTGATCAATGAAGGTTAAAATGGTGCAATACAGTCTTCCCATTGAACTCTACTACTATACAGAATAGTTCTGATGCATCCACAAGTGTAATTCAGTTAATTAATTTCAAATGAATGATATCTAACTGTAAGATTTAGCTGTATTTGCCAGCAGATTATTTTATAATCAGATTACAGCCACCATACTGAGTCTTGTGTCTGCGTAAATTTTACTATGTTTCTGTAACACAAAATTTATTTTGTGTCTGTAATGTAGCATGAGCTATGCTCAATTTTAAATGGGAGCTATCTTTAAGTATAAGCCATTAATGTCATTCAGGAAGTATCACCATTTAGTGCTCCACACAATGTTTGTAAAATGCTATCATCTAATGAATATAAAGCCAATATTGACTCACAGCTCATTGAGCTCATTGGTATTTGTCCATGGGTCATTGACAGTAAAACAATTTACATCTACTATGATGTGTGAGTTTGGATACATATTTATATCCAACAGTTTATTGTTAAATAGAAGAATTAAAATTATGCTGACTTTAAAGCAGAAAGAAATTCAGTTTAAAGGCAAAGTGATACCATCATCAGAATATTACATCAGGAAGCTGTTAATATCCAGTACCGAGTTGCTTCATAAAATACAAAATCCATCTTATATTAAATAATTTGTTTACTGCACAAAGCTTAAAACATATTGGACTACTGTTGTAACCCTAAATGATGGAACATATCTTATGGAACCAGCCTCTTTCTTATATTAAAGTAACCCCACAGAAGCCTGAAGTCTACTCATTCTCATTGAATGCTAAAAGCTCTTTTATTAACCTGACTTAATGCACTAAAATGCTAGGATTTCCATCAGTACTCTTTCTAACTGAAAAGATTTCAGTGTAAGATTTTAACTATTCAATTATTTATTTGATAGGGTTTTATATCACAACTTAAAGTTATTAAATACCGTATAGTAATCAAAAAGCTTACCTCATACTTCAGTGAGGTACAGAAACAAATGACTGTCTTCAGAGACTAATCCAGAGAAAGTGTAATGGCCTTAGGAAGTGAAAATCACTTAGATATGTAGATATGCCAATTCCACGGACATTTTAAAAGCTGAAACTACAAAATTCTGTTATTTCAGATTTTCATAATTTGGGGGTCCTCAAAATTTAGTGTAAGTGATATTCTGAACTCAAAATTCAGATTCTCTCAAGGAATTTGCCCTAGGGACTTCATGAAACATCCAAAGATCCATGGCTGTATATTCCTACACACATCCTCTACTAAGGAATGAAAATGGGAATATCATTTCTCAAATTTCAGTGTCTTTAGCTTTCTCCCTCACTTCCAATTTCCTTGTATCTGTCACCATTCTATTTTAAATGGATATACCTTTTTCTAAAATTACACCTTCATATCAGTCATTCCTCCTAGATGGCTCCTGAAAAGTAATGCTCTGAGTAAATCCTGAGCCATCTTTTCTCCAGCTCATCATTTATTTTCAATCCCAAACTTGATTGTTTACAAGCAGGTATCTAACTGAGGGACAAAGCTGTATCATCAATACATCTCCAAGTAGAAGGTTTAAGTATTTCATCATAGCTATCTGTATAGCAGTCTGAAAAAGTATTTTGACCAACTTCAAATATTTACCAAAAAAAAAAAAAGTCTGGCAGAAAATAAAAATTTAATTTTCTCATTCCTTCTCCTGAGCTTTACAGATAAAAGTAATAACAACGTTCTTCACTGAAGCCCTCTTTTCAAAGGTTTATTCATACAGAGAAAAAAATCCCCTCTAAGCTAAGATTTTTTTCACAGGTTTCCAATCCAGATAGGAAATAATTCTCTAAAATCTAAACTATGACTGCCTACTAGAAGTGAATTTACTGTTGCATTTCTTTTTAATGCTCCAAACACACATAAGAGAAAGAATTTTTTTGTTTTGTTTTTCACTAAACTCCATCTATAAAAGACCTCATTCTATGCTCTTAATCTTTGAGTATTATAAATTCTGTTTTAACAATCATTATTAGCTAAAGTTTGCATGGTGGTCAGTAAATACATATCACTGATCACCAGTTGCATCGTTTTCTTTTGTTCTTATAAACTGCTTCTGCTGGTTTTAATAATTACTGTTTTATCATAGTACTCATAACACATTTGACCAAAACAAAGTTTTAGATTCAGTCCAGATGTCTTTATTTTTATGCTTGAATATACTATCAAGCAAGCACTGGCCTGCCTTCTTAGAATACATTTTTCATACACAAAAATTACTTTAGGGACTGAAGTGTAGCATTTATACTTCCCATCTGCCTACCAGTCAAACGCTCCTGGACTCAGGTAAGTATTTTCTCTTGACTTCATTTATACAATCTGAATCTTTCACAACTCACAAGATAATGAAAGTTTTCACAGTGAAAACCATGCGAGGGTTTTAAAGTTAGCTCATTTTCCTGATTCCAGGAAACTTCTCATTCTACTTGACTCTGTCCGTTCCTTAAACAAAGGGAAAACATATTCTTTTATACTTCATCACAGAAATAGAGTTAAGTGGAATTATTGCAGCACCACATCTGCTAAGCACACAAGTATCAAAGAAAAAGATCGGTATATTGATAAACCATACTCATACCTTATTTAACAATTAATTTTTTGTCAACTCATACCTCTTTGTAATATTTGTGTGCTTAAAAGTATGAGTATATAGTGAGTTGCATTTTTTTTTGTCAAGCACAGTGGAGTTTCCTCAGATAAAAAGTCTATCTTGTCTTTTGTTTTGTATTTTTTCTTTACTGAAGTTAATGTTTCAAGCTTTCGATCATAGACAAAGTTTTGCAGAATCAGTACCTTATTTATTATACCTTCTTGTTTTCCTCTCATTTTAAACATATTTGTTTAGAAATTAAATCATGCAGATAATTCAACGTTATTTAAAGAATGTTGAAGCTACATAAAATAATTTTAAATTTTATCAAATCTGTAACATTTGTTCTTATAACAATATAAAACACAAATAGGTCATATATATTTCTATATTTTTCAGTTTGGGATTTATATAGTCCTATCATGATCTATATATTTCAAAAGGCTTTTTAATTCAGATATTTAAATATCTTTCATACTGATCTTCTTAATGCTTACATAAAACATGCTGTAAAAATGCTAAGCATTCCAAATAAAATTAGAAAATGTGTATTATTGTTTCTCTATTGTGAATTAGATCATATGCAGAGAGAAAAATGTGATTATTTCATACATATTTTAAGTTATAATTTGAATGATATTATTCTGGTTTTGGTCACAGATTTCAGAATCCAGCACTGTATTACAGAGTATTAACTAAGAAAGACTGAGGTAAGCAAGGAACATTATGCGCCTACTAAGTATAATTTGAAACATAAAATCTGTCTATTCTCCAAATTATTGCCATATTCATTTTTTCCTCTATCATGCAATAGTTGTTCACTTCCTTAATAAATTGTCTATTGCTATAATTTGCCCTTACTTGTCATTTGGCCTTAGATCTGGTATGTAGTATACAGAACCAGCCCAATTTGATTAAAGAGTTTTAATGATTAAAATAGTCTAAAAGTTGGTTTGTTTTTTTTTTTTTATATGTTCAGGGTAAAAAAAAGAAAAAAAAATGTCACGCTGTCTAAAACCCCTAGTACATTTTAAATAACTAATAGTGATAATGCGTAATCTTTTTTTTTTTCCTTTTGGCCTCCTGAAAATCAGATAAAATTCATAAATGCTTTTTAATACATACATAGATTCTGAGATGACTCATAGAAAATCCACTCTAAAAATAGAAATAATTTACACTCCCACTCCTAACTACTTAGTGTATCATAGGGGACATTTTACCACTTATACTAAATAATGTCAAAATATCTTGTCAGGAAGGTTGTTTTAACATGATTTAAATATTAATGATAAATATATATAAATAATGATGTACAGTTAACTTTTAAATCAAAGTCAAACCACTGAAATCAACAAAAAAGATGTTCAGTGGTGTTTTGTTTTGTTGCACATCACAAGAAAGACCAAAGACATTTTAAAACCAATGAGTTTTTTTGATTTTTTTAATGACATGCTTTCGCACTGGTGGTAGGATTACTAACACAGCAGCAACCCAACAGCTGAGTTTCTGCTCCCATGTATCCTTTTTATTGCAGTTGCTAAGGTACAACTAGTGCAAAGTCAAGTTGGAGGCCAGTAACTAGCCTTATACATGAGGGGTCAATACTGGCTTCGGTCCTGTTTAATTTCTTAATTGTTCTGGACTAATGATCTGGATGATGGGGCAAAGTATATCCTCAGCAAGTCTGCAGATGACCCAAAACTGTGGGTAGCGGTGGATGCCCCAGAGCACTGTGCTGCTTTCCAGAGGGACCTTGACAGGCTGGAGTATCCAGTTTGGGCTCCTCAATACAAGAATCATGGACATACTGGAGAACAACTGCTGAGAAAGTCCAAAAGAAAAACAAAGAAAAATATTAGTTACGATAAGCCAAATCCAGCAGTCTTTATTTTATCCTTTGTCAGGTACTACTGACTGCCTTGCTTTTTGCTTCTCAGTAAGAATAAGAATAAGAATAACAATAAACAAATAAGAATAAAAGAATCTTCTGTAAGCATCACAGTCAACACAAATACTTTGTCAATTCATGAGCCTGCTATATGACAAAACTATTGAAGTCTATATTGATGATAGAATACTTGAACTATTGATCAATTTCATCTGGAATAGAACGCATGCATGTCACATGTTTAAACTTCTGTGTCAGTCTAAACTAAAAAAAAAAAAAAAAAAAAAACAAACTTTAAAATAACACAAAAGGTTTTTGGGGTCATTTTTATCCAGATAGCAAGTTTTCCTTCAAATGCAAGAATATGTTGCCAGAAAACACAAATTATGAACGAACTCATCTGTGACTGACTGCATTCAAAACTGGACTTGGACTTGGCAGTCCATGCCCAGTTTAATGCCGTTTGGTATGCTTAAGGTACCGTGCCAGGATCTGCACCACAAGGGCACAGGTTAGTTCCAAGTTGTGTTTGTTAGCCTTTCTAATATCTGTAATATCCCATGGCATCTCAAAAGCCAATGGATATTGACATCTGGGTAACAATCAAGTTCATTCTGTACCCCGTACAAAATTTCTGGGCTGAGTGCTAAGCAAAATTTTGACTTCCCCTTAGCAGTGGTGAGATCATGCATCTATATCATAAGTTGCACTGATGTGGTAGATTGTTACCTCATCTACAGAATTGTGCTATGCAAGCTTTCATTTGTATCTATTCAGTAACTCTCCAGGGCCAACCAAAGGATCCTTTTCCTCTACTCAGCACCAGTGAGACACAGCTGTGGCACTGGTTCCAGGTCTAGACTTCTGAGTACAAAAGAGACATGGAAATACTGAAGGTGATCGAGCAAAGGGCCACAAAGGGGATGAAAGGATGGAAGCATTTGTAATATGGTGACAGGCTGAGTGAACTGCAACTGTTTAGCGTAGAGAAGAGGCTGGTCTCTAGGCTCAGAGGGAATCCTATCAGTGTGTATAAATACATGATGAAAGGAGGTAAAAAATTGGAGCCAGACTTTTCTTGGTGGTATTCAATGTCAGGACAAGAGGCATATTGAAATACAGGTCATTTAATTTAAGCGTAAGAAAAAATAATTACTCTGAGGGTGATCAAACACTGGAATGGATTGTCCAAATGGATTATGGAGTATGAGTATCTATGGAGATACTCAAAACCAAAGTGGACATGGTTCTGAGCCAACTGCTGTAGCTGACCTTGTTTGAGCGAGAATGTTGGACCCTTGCTAGTGTGAGAATGTTGGACTAGAAAGTCTCCAGGGATCCTTTCTCCTCCAGGGATCTCTTCCAACCTCAGAGATTTTGTGATTCTGAGTTTTTTCTTCCATAAGTTGTCAGTCTCTACCAAAATTTTTAAGCTTGAAACAGGTACAGCTTCCCAGGGCAAAGAGTTTAACAGCTTGACAACCCACTGAATGAAGAATCACCTTCTGTTTTGAATCTGTCTCCTCCTGGCTTCATCTACTGTCTTTTCACTCTTGTGTTGAAAAAAGCAACAGAAAATCAATACCTACCTTCCCTGACCACATTTTCCATGCCACTCTTTATCCTATAAACCTCTGTCATGTCCTCCTTCACTCACATTCTGTTCATAAAGAAGAGTGTAAGTTTATTTAGTCCTACATTAGTCACTCCTCACACAAAAGTAATTTCATACATTTGATCACACTTATTTCCCTTTTCTGAAGCTTTCCATTGCAATATATCTTTTCTGAGGTATAGGAGTCCAAAATGTGAATTCAAATAGTGACGTAATTATTTTCAAATTATTTTTAATATAAAAATTGTTTGTTTTCTACTGCTACTAAAGACTGAATTAATATTCATATGGAACAGTTTATCTTAAGCACCAGATTTCAGACAGAGTTACAGTGGTCACCTCAGAACAAACAATTTCATATGCAGTGTTATATTTATTTATTTACATGTATTTTTTAAAAATGTGTTTATAATGAATTTCACTTCTTAATAAACTTATTGCCCATTCAGTATTAGAAGGACTTTTTGTGATTCTTCACAAGTTAACCCCTTATACCTACTATCATGAATATAATGAAATACAACAGAATACAGCACAATAGAGTAGAGTAGAGTAGAGTAGAGTAGAGTAGAGTAGAGTAGAGTAGAGTAGAGTAGAGTAGAGTAGAATAGGATAGGATAGGATAGAATAGAATAGAATAGAATAGAATAGAATAGAATAGAATAGAATAGAATAGAATAGAATAGAATAGAATAGAATAGAATAGAATAGAATAGAATAGAATAGAATAGAATAGAATAGAATAGAATAGAATAGAATAGAATAGAATAGAATAGAATAGGAGTAGTTCATTTAGAAGTGACCTACAAGATCATCAAGTCAAATTGAGTGACAATTTCATGGCTAACCAATAGTTAAAACATATTATTAAGGGCATTATCCAAATGCCTCTTGAACACTTGACAGGCATGAGGCATCAACCACCTTTCTAGGAAGCCTGTTCCAGTGTTTGACCACCCTCTTGGTAAATAATTTTTCCTCATATTTAATATGAATCTCTCCAGCACAACTTTGTGCCATTCCCATGTGTCCTATCACTGGTTATTTTGAATAAGAGATTGGCACCTCCTTCATTTCCCCTCAGGAAGCTGTAGAGAGCAATGAGTTTGCATCTTAGCCTCCATTTCTCCAAAACAGACAAACAATACATAACAAAGAATCATCAGAAATTTTGTCATTTCACACTTGTCAAAGGTCACAACAACATATCTTGTGCAGGTAACTGTGAATCTTCCCTTTGAACTCTCTCCACTGTGAAAACTGATCATTTGTTCATATCTTCCATTTTCTATCTTGTAACCATGCAAGGAACTTTCATTCTGATCTAATGCCTGCTAGTTTTTTCTAAGATTCTTTCCTTGTCAAAAGCCTTTCAGTAGTCTAACAATACATGTAATGGGATTGTTCCTATTGTCAAGCTTGTTGACTGCTTGACAAGGTAAGTGGGGCAAGACTTCATTTTCCAAAAAAACATGCTCATTTATTCCAGTATTCTGCATGTATCCACATATCAATTGCCTATGTTCTTTATCTACTAATTTAACAACTAAACATTAGTCTTAACATTAGTCGTCACTGGAAATCTCAACTAACCTTTTTACAGAGGAGCTTCATTTTGGTTTGTATAGTACATTTCCTACATATAAGGAAGAAATATACTTAACTCTATAGCTGGAACAATCAAGCTGCGAAAGAACTGCAATTAAACAGTTATATGCATAACATGAGATTACTAGGTGAGGTGGAATGTTAATGGATGCTCCAGGAAGGTAATTTGAATCTCTGACTAGACAGAATCAAAGTAACACTTAAGTTTTAATTGCACTTTCTAGTTGAGAATTATTTCACAAATATTTTATCTGTTTTAGATTTCTAATAACTTGCGATATGCAAGGCATTATTAATCTAAAGGTACATGAGTCATCACTAGTGGCTTTGCAAGTACATATTTTCCTTTCAGATGTAAAAGGAAAGCACACATCATTGTTCTGAATCAATTTTGCTCTAGTCTTGTAAATGCACAGTGCCAAGTTAATCTGTACTCTACATGGAAGAAGGACAGAAAAGAGACCAGGTTTAACACACAGTGTAGCATATGCTAAATGTCCTCTGATTCATTAGGCAGAGACACAGAGTCTCCAGGAGGTGTTAACCTATACATGCAATTAAATCCTGTCAGGTTCAATTTAAAAAATAAAATAATAACAGTAAAATAAGTTAGCTCTCTGGCATGTTGTAGTATTTCTTGTTAATCTAAACTTTCATTTAGAACATGTACTTTGTGATGGGCTGTTCAATAATTCAAAATCTAACCTCTGTTAACATTCAAGTTTGCTTAATTTTGTTAATCGAATTTGGTTAATCACTCTTACTATAGTTGTGCACGGACAAGAGACATCCCTGATTTTCCCATGTACTGTGCTACCATACATAACCTGCACTTTTTCTCAAAGAGAAGGTAGCAGAAAATGGAAGGAAAATGTAAGGGTGGGATAGGAAATTGAAGCTTAAATTAATGAAGAGGGGAATTAATATCCTGTATCTTGAGCTAGCTACAAGCTGTGTATGTAGGATTCATGTATGGATCCTATGTAGGATTCATCCTGCATCCATTTCCCAGCTGGAGCAATGGGGTGTTTGCCTCTTGGTGTTACTTGCCTGGTCATTTAATTTGGGTGATAAACTACCATAGCTGCCTTTCAATCAGAGTTTTCCTGTCATTGAAACTTAAGTTTCCCCATAGAGAAGAAAAGATTAAATGGTTTTAATGAGTGTCCAAACCTATTCTGAATGTAGGACCAGGACATGGTTGCAGAATACTCTTTGATTTAGTTTGGTAATATTCCAGACTTCAGCATTTTAGATGCAACTACTGCAAATTTCAGCTTCAAACTCCTGTACCTCAGTGATTTGACTTAAAAAGTCATTCTTGTCTGCCTATGGGTTATAAAAGTTATTATTCCAGAAACAGATGTCTTTCTAGCACAAATGGTCTGATTATCTGTTTGGTTTTTTTTTTGTTTCTTTGTTTGTTTGTTTTGTTTTTATTTTGGTTTGGTTTGGTTTCTTTGTTTGTTTGTTTTTGGTTTTGGTTTTATCTTCACAGATGTTATAAGGGAAAGATACATTTCCTGTTAGTTTGCTCATTAGAAATTTAAGTACTAAGTGACAAATGCAGAAGGGTGCAATAGTAGACATACTCAGTTTAATAGTCAACTGGAAAAAATGCACAAAGATTTTGTGCATTGGCACAGCAAAAATATGAAAAGATTATTTCAGTTTAACAAACCTTTTTAATAATCAGGAAATATTTAAATTGGGAATTATTTAACATGTCTTTTATAAGTTGATCTATTTTAAAAAAGAAAAAAAACTTTTAATGAAAATCTAAAATTTATTTAAAAACTTATATGCTTTGGCACTTCTTGAATGAAACACTATTTTGACTCAAAAAAAAAAAAAATAGATAAGTAATCATTAAGTAAGCCTATTCTTAGAAATAATGTTTTGAACATTACAATAGAGCTGTTGACTAGAACGTTCAAATATGAAGAAAGTAAAATATATTTCTTTATACATGAGGAAAAAATTATATCTCACTTCACTTTCAAGCCAAAGCAACTCAGTTAACAATATCTGGCACTTGGTTTGGGCTTTTTCAACCCTCAATGGCGTTTTTTATTTTTATTTTTAATTACAATTCTGATGAAAATTTAATTCAGGAATGTAATTATTTTGCTTGTTCCCTTGCCATCTTAATCTGTCATCTGACAATGGCTGAGCATATTCATCACAAGGGGTCAAGCATGGGTAATGAAGCAGTTATGAGCTCGCTGGCAGCTACTGTGCCAGCATTGTTACTGAAATGCAGTCCAACCCTCTTATAACAGTTGCTATATTAGGGCACTGTTTTTTTGTTTTTTTTTTTTTTTTCCAGAGCTTCTTTCTTAGTTGCATTATAATCATTCTCAATACTACTAGGTGCTTTTCCTCAAATCAAGCTATGAAGGCGTACTTTGACTACGTTAAGAGAAACTCTTTGTCTCAAAGAGCATACAAATAAAGGATAGGAAGAAAAATGATCAGTCTACCCATGGGATACTGAGAAATACTCAGCTTCAGCTTTCTGCCATTTTACAACCAATCTTCTTCTTCTAAAATATATATATATATATATATGTTTACAGATCATTTACACCTACATTCCTGACTGATTTAATTGAAAGAAACTTTTCATGCCACAGAACTATCTTGTAGTTTGAGTTGTAGTTTAAGATGGTCTGTGTAAGATACAGATCCAGCAATGATCTCCTCTGAGCTGAGGACAGTAGATAAAGCTAATCTTTTTATTCCCTAATCCTACTACTCTTCTGAATGATGTTTTTTGCTGAAATGGTTTTGAGCGACATGTTACTTCTAGAGGCACTTTGTAGTCTAATATTTATGAATCCTGAATATATAGCTGTGTAACAGTATTTATCAAGGTTCAAATTCTCTTTTGAACTTTTAACCTTCAAAAATCAGGGGATTTCAGAATGGAGTTCTTATACCTTTCTGCATTAGTAACTGTGTTCTTTGGGGGGAAAGGACTACTTGAAAGACAACGACAAAGCATTTCTTAATGCTTCATCTGAGATTGCAACTGAGTTACCCCTTTTACTTAGTCTTTTGAAAATAGTGACATATTTATTGTCCAAGTACTGTAATGTGACAATTCTACATTAATGCTGATTCTAATAATAATGGTGCTTTTAAAATTATTTGTTTCATATCAGAGTTTACATGTATTTCATTTCATATTTATATATGTAATAATCTACCTTATTTTGGTTGCAACTAGCATTCTATGCAGATGGTCAAGATGCTTAGAGCATAAGATGCAGTCTTTTAGTAGTTTCATTATCTCTTCCTCTTTGCATAATATAAACATAATAATACCTCACAGCAACTCAAAATAATCTAATTCCTTTTTCAGTTCAGTGAAAAAATCTTATTCATTTCAGTGAAGGCAAAAAAGGTATAGAAAACTGTGTGTTCTGTTAAAATTTATTCATCTTCTGCTTCAATGTCTTATGTACTATGTTCACTACCCTTCAAGAAAGCAATGTTAGGAAATACAGTTAACAGGCATGGCAGTGTGGTATTTTCCTGCTCTTGATGAATACTAGCCATTATTCTTTATTTTTCATGGTCTTTCGACTACACTATTAGCTTCCTCAGAGGACTGAAATAACTAGTCTCCTTCAATGAAGGATTCCTAAAGGAGACAGAATGTTTCTCCTGTTCTGGGAAGCTGATTGTAGAATGGTGAAGATGTCAGACATAATTAAGATGAATGATGGTGAATCCAACTAAATGAATTTTATCTTTGTAATTTTGACATTTTTTCTATGCTGTTCATGAGTCTAATAACAACAAATCAAATGCACATCTTAGCAGGATTCAAAGACAAAATTAAGTACACAAAATTTTTAAATTGCTGCTAAAATCACAGAAGTGTCCATGCCTTCTTCAGATATAATCCTCTCCTTCCAGTCTTTTCAATATAAATTTTCAAGGAACATATTTTATGATTTAGTACTTAAATGGGATTTATATAAGATATTATATCAGATTTCTGCATTCAGCAAAGATAGTAAAAAATGTACATACACTCTCGGGTGCACTAACAACTCATTAAAAAGTCCAGCACAGCATAATCTGATATTTGGTTCATTTTAGAGATTGGTGAATAAGGCAAAAAATAATGTACACTGGTGTTCTTTATTTTCTATTGTTACCAGTTTGTCCCAGTAATCTTCACAGTCTTATTGTGTTTTGTTTTGTTTTGTTTTGTTTTGTTTTGTTTTGTTTTGTTTTCTTTTCTTTTCTTTTCTTTTCTTTTCTTTTCTTTTCTTTTCTTTTCTTTTCTTTTCTTTTCTTTTCTTTTCTTTTCTTTTCTTTATTTTATTTTAATTTTATTTTATCTTAAGAACTAACAGTTTATGCAGCTGTTGCTATAACTAGATTCCTCAAATCAAATAGATTCTCCAAATGTACTTCGGATTCAGATGAAAGTGATCACATGCATAGTTCTTCATGAAAAAAAAAAAAAGTGTAGTTAGCCACATGCCATCAATTGTATTACTATACATCATTTGCAGTCATTACAATATCTAAGAAATGTGTCTGTGTGTGCAGTATCCAGGGAAGATCTCCAGCTATCAGTAATCACTACCAAATTTACTGGAGAAATATTGATTTATATTAGGTATGGCTCTGACTGACTGTTTGATTTTAAGAAGTTAGCAGTAACTGCCAGTCCACAACAGGCAATGGACTGAGACAAGATAGTCTTATTTTAGATAGTCTTATGTTGGGAAACAAAGAAGACATGTAGTGATAACAAAGAGAACAAAAAAACAAGCAAGTTTAAAGAACACTGTATAAAAATACGGACATGATATTGAATTTCAAACCAATGGGGGAAAAAAAAAAAGTAGGAAGATTGTGCTATCAGAAAATATAAAAATTATCCCAGTCTGATCCAAATGGGGAAAAGGAAATGTTGTGGTTTAACCCGGCTGGCAGCTAAACACCACACAGCCGTTCGCTCACCCTCCCCCCTCCCTCTCTGGGATGGGGGAGAGAAACGGGAAAGTGAAGCCTGTGAATTGAGATAAAGACAGTTTATTAAGACAGGAAAATAATAATAACAATAATAATAATAGTGATAATGATAATAGTATTAATAATAATAATGTGTAAGAAAACAAGTGATGCACAATGCAATTGCTCACCACCCGCTGACCGATGCCCAGCCTATCCCCGAGCAGCCGGTCCCCCACCCCGGCCAGCCACCCCTATATATTGTTTAGCATGACGTCAGATGGTATGGAATACCCCTTTGGCCAGTTTGGGTCAGCTGTCCTGGGTCTGTCCCCTCCCAGCTCCTGCTGCACCCCTAGCCTGCTCGCTGGCAGGACAGAGCGAGAAGCCGAAAAGTCCTTGGCCTGGTGTAAACACTGCTCTGCAACAATTAAAACATCAGCATGTTATCAGGGCTCTTCTCATCCTAATCGAAAACATAGCACCCTACCAGCTACTAGGAGGAAAATTAACTCTGTCCTAACTGGAACCAGGACAGGAAACTATTGCCATTAGCATTACACTCATCCTGGCAAAGAGTCTGGGGTTATAATTTGCCATCATCTATATCTCCTTCCTGAAGAAAACTGTTTTCATTAACTCTAGGACCCAAGGCACATAAGAAGAGTTACAATAAAAAAAAAAAAAAAAAAAAAAAAAAGAAAAAGAAAAAAACCACATATCATAAAGTTTGTGTATATAAGTTTTAACTGTACCATTAAAGTGTACGGCTGCTGGAAGGAGGGTCAGGCGATGATGAAGGAGTATAGGGATGCTGTTCGTGTTTGTAGGGAGAAAATTCGTGTGGCCAAAGCCCAACTAGAGTTGAAGCTGGCTATGTCTGTGGTAGACAATAAAAAAGGTTTTTTTAGATATGTGAACAGAAAAAGGAGAACCAAAGAAAACATAGGTCCGCTACTAGATGGGGAGGGTCTCCTCACAGACAATGACACAGGCAAAGCAGAGACGTTTAATGCCTTCTTCGCCTCTGTCTTCAGCACTGATGATGGGCTTCGGGACCCAGGGTACCCTGAGTTGGAGAACCATGATGGTGGGAATGACAAACTCCCAACCGACCCTGAACGTGTGCGGGATTTGCTGTTCCACCTGGATCCATACAAGTCCATGGATCCGGATGGGATTCATCCCAGGGTGCTTAAAGAGCTGGCAGACGTCATCAGGGGACCTCTCTCAATTATTTTTCAACGATCTTGGGAATCTGGTGAGGTCCCATTGGACTGGAAGCTGTCAAATGTTGTGCCAATTATCAAGAAGGGTAAGAAAGAAGACCTTAGCTATTACAGGACTGTCAGTCTCACGTCAGTGCCTGGTAAAATCATGGAGAGGATGATCCTTGAAGTTATTGAAGCACACCTGGGGGACAATGCAGTCATTGGTCCCAGCCAACATGGGTTCATGAGGGGTAGGTCCTGCCTAACAAATTTGATTTCCTTTTATGATAAGACCACCCATCTAGTCGATCAAGGAAAACCAGCTGATGTGATCTTTTTGGACTTCAGCAAAGCTTTTGACACAGTTTCCCATAGGATCCTACTGGACAAAATGTCCAGCATACAGCTAAAAAAAACATCATACGATGGGTGAGTAATTGGCTGATGGGCAGAGCTCAAAGGGTTGTGGTAAATGGGACCACATCTGGCTGGCGGATGGTCACTAGTGGGGTCCCTCAAGGCTCCATTTTAGGGCCAGCCCTCTTCAATGCTTTTATAGATGATTTGAATGTAGGACTAGAGGGTGTTCTGAGCAAATTTGCCAACAACACTAAACTTGGAGGAGTTGTGGACTCAGATGAGGGTGGAAAGGCCTTGCAGAGAGATCTGGACAGATTGGAGAGCTGGACGATCACCAACCACATGAGGTTTAACAAAAGCAAGTGCTGGGTCCTGCACCTGGGACGGGGCAACCCTGGGTATACGTACAGACTGGGCGATGAGACGCTGGAGAGCAGCCTAGAAGAGAGGGATCTGGGGGTCGTGGTTGACAGCAAGTTGAATATGAGCCAGCAGTGTGCCCTGGCAGCCAGGAGGGCCAACCGTATCCTGGGGTGCATCAAGCACGGCATTGCTAGTCGGTCGAGGGAAGTGATTGTCCCACTCTACTCTGCGCTGGTGCGGCCTCACCTCGAGTACTGTGTGCAGTTCTGGGCACCACAGTACAAAAAGGATGTGAAACTGTTGGAGAGTGTCCAGAGAAGGGCTACGAAGATGGTGAAGGGCCTAGAGGGGAAGACATATGAGGAGCGGCTGAGGTCACTGGGCCTGTTCAACCTGGAGAAGAGGAGGCTGAGGGGGGACCTCATCACAGTCTACAACTTCCTCGCGAGGGGGAGTGGAGAGGCAGGTGACCTATTCTCTGTTATCACCAGTGATAGGACCCGTGGGAATGGTGTTAAGCTGAGGCAGGGGAAGTTTAGGCTGGACATCAGGAAGAGGTTCTTCACCGAGAGGGTGGTCGCACACTGGAACAGGCTCCCCAGTGAAGTAGTCACTGCACCAAGCCTATCTGAATTTAAGAAGCGATTGGACTGTGCACTTAGTCACATGGTTTAAACTTTTGGGCAGACCTGTGCAGTGCCAGGAGTTGGACTAGATGATCCTTATGGGTCCCTTCCAACTCGGGATATTCTATGATTCTATGATTCTATGATTATTTGGGGTGAGCTACAAAAACTAGGGAATTTGGATTATACGTGCTAACGTCAACTAGGCTCATACCTCATTGACTGGCCTGATGATACATTATTGACTAAAAATAATTGCTGGGCTTTGTGTATGAATTATATATCCTTGGTCTGTATAAGTTTCTTGGGATGTTTGTGACTATACCCATGCCTTTGAGATCCAGCTGTTAAAATTTTAATGTACCGATTGCTAGAGAATATGGCTAGCCCTCCTGTGAGCTCCCCTAGAGCTCTTGCAGACTGTCCTTCTCTGAAAGCCTCTGTGGTATTGTTCTGGTTAACCCTGGCAGGCAGCTAAGTTCGACACAGCTGCTCGCTTATTCTCCTCAGGTAGGATGGGAGAGAGAATCAAAAAAGTAAAAGTGCAAGCAAGAACTCATGGGTCAAGATAAAGGCAGTTTACTAGGTAAAAAAAAAGGCATGCACATAAGCAAAGCAAAACAAGGAATTCATTCACTACTTCCCATCATCAGGCAGGTGTTCAGCTACTTCCAGGAAAAAAGGGCTCATCATGTGTAACAGTTTCTTGGGAAGACAAATGACATTGCTCTGAATGTCATCTCCCTTCCTCCTTCTTTACCCCATTTTTTATTGCCAAGCTTGATATCATATGGTATGGAATATACCATACTGTACTGTGCAGGGAGAAAGTTAAAAGGGCCAAATCCCAGCTGGAGCTTAATCTGTCTACTGTTGTTAAAAACGATAAAAACTGTTTTTATAAATACACAAACAAGAAAAGGAGGACTAAGGAGAATCGCCATCCTTTGTGGGATATGGTGGGAAGCACAAGATGAGGAAAAGGCTGAGGTACTTGATACCTTCTTGACACAGTATTTAATAGTAAGACCAGTTGTTCTCCAGGTACCCATCCCCCTGAGCTGGTAAATACAGACAGGGAGCAGAATGAAACCGACATAATCCAAGATGAAATGGTTCGTGATCTGCTACACCACTTAGACCTGCACAAGTGTATGGGACCAGATGAGATCCAGCCAAGAGTAATGAAGCAACTGGCAGAAGTGCTCACCAAGCCATTTTCCATCATTTATCAGCAGTCCTGGCTATCAGGGGAGGTCCACTTGGCTGGCGGCTAACAAATGTGATGCCCATCTACAAGAAAGGCCAGAAGGAGGATCTGGTGAACTACAAGCATGTTAGTCTGACTTCAGTGCCAGGGAAGGTCATGGATTGTCTTGAGTGTTATCGCGCAGCACATACAGGACAACCAGGTGATCAGGCCTAGTCAGCAAGGGTTTATGAAAGCCATATGCTTGACTAACCTGATCTCCTTCTATGACAAGGTGACGTGCTTAGCGGATGAAGGAAAGGCTGTGAATGTTGTCTACCTAGACTTTAGTAAAGCTTTTGACACTGTTTCCCACAGCATTTTTCTGTAGAAACTGGCTGCTCATCTCTTGGACAGGCATACACTTCACTCGGTAAAGAACTGGCTGGGTGGCTGGGCCCAAAAGATTGTGGTGAGCACAGTTAAATTCACTTGGAGGCAGATCACAAGTGGTGTCCTCCAGGATTCAGTATTGGGGCCAGATCTCTTTAATACCTTTATCAATGATCTGGACGAGGAGATCGCGTGCACCCTCAGCAGGTTTGCAGATGACACCAAATTGGACCGGAGTATTGATCAGCTTCAGAGTAGGAAGGCTCTACAGAGAGATTGGGGTAGGTAGAATTGATGGGCTGAGGCGAACTGTATGAGGTTCAAAAAAACTAAGTGAGGGGTCCTGCACTTCAGGCACAATAACCCCATGAAATGCTACGGACTTGGGGAAGAGTGGCTGGAAAGCTGCCTGGCGGAAAGGGACTTGGGGGTATTGGTTGATAGCTGGCTGAATATGAGCTGGCAGTGTGCTCAGGTGGCCAAGAAGACCAACAGCATCCTGGCTTGTATCAGAAATAGTGTGGCCAGCAGGACTAGGGAAGTGATTGTACCCCTGTACTTGGCTCTGGTGAGGCTGCATCTCAAATACTGTGTTCAGTTTGGGGCTCTTCACTACAAGAAAGACATTGAGGTAATGGAGCATGTCCAGAAATGGGCTACAAAGCTGTTGAAGGGGCTAGAGAACAAGTTTTATGAGGATCATCTGAGAGAATTGGGGTTGTTTAGCCTAGAGAAAAGGAGAGGGAAAACTTTATCATTCTTTACAACTACCTCAAAGGAAATTGTAGCAGGGTGGGCGGCTGTCTCTTCTCCCATGCAACAAGGAATAGGACAAGAGGAATTGGCTTCAAGTTGCACCAGGGGAGGTTTGGGTTGTATATTAGGGGAAAGAAAAATATTCACTGGAGGGGTTGTGAGGCATGGGAACAGGCTGCCCAGGGAAGTAGCTGAGTCACCATCCCCGGAGGTATTCAAAAGATGTGTAGACGTGGTGCTTGGGGATATCATTTAGTGGTAGACTTGGTAGTGTTAGGTCAATGGTTGGACTTGATGATCTTGGAGGTCTTTTCCAACCTAAATGATTCTATGATTCTGTGATTTTATGACTATTTCTTTGGTCAGTTTGGGTCAGCTGTCCTAGCCCTGTCACCTCCCAGTTCCTTGTGCACCCCCAACCTCCTCTCTGGCAGGGCAGTATGAGAAGCTGTAAAGTCCTTGACTGTGTTTAAGAGCTGCTTTGCAATGGCTAAAGACATTGGTGTTATCGCCACTATTTTCATCAAAAATCTAAACCGCAGCATCATACAGTCATCTACAAAGAAAATTAACTCTATCCCAAGCAAAACCATGGCAAAAAGGCAGCTTGCAGTAATCACAAAAGGTTAGAAACACAGACTACTTTTTGTTTATGTTGTCTTAGAAGTATCTTGCTTAAAGTAACGACAACTGATTTTTGGCAATCCAGTTTATAACACATCTATTGGTGAAAGATAAACAAAGTTGTAACTTACAATGAAATGCAAGACAAAATTTGGTGATACAGAGCTATGCAGTTAAAGCTCCAGTAGGAAAAATTTATCACAAAGGAACATACTGTAAACTTCTTCTTTATGACCCAACCTAGGGAAAGGTGTGAAAAAAAATAAAAATCTGGGTAAAGATTAAAAAAAATTAAAAAATACTTTTATCAGCTGTCATCAAAGAAAAAGGACAGAGAATAATTTATGCCATAGTTTTAGTAGATACAATTAAATGTATCTTTTCCTCTTTACCTGATCAAAAGGACATCGTGGCTTGCCCACTGTATTAACTTTAAGGTAAGAGACAGGGGAAAATTTTCTAAATGGCCCTATTATAATGGAGAGCTACTAGTGTCTTTAAAAGTGTGGAATTCCAGGCCAAATTTTCTGCTCTTAGAAATGGTCACAGTATGACTGTCTTACTCAGCAGCAGAAGTGGATCCCCATAGTCAGCATTTGAATTCTATTCTTTTTATTTTTGATGTGGAAACCTTCATTGCACCTAATGAAACCAGGCAGAAGTTCTTCAAAAAGAAACAAAAAAGTTGTAGCAGAGTAGAGCATCAGAATGTACCAGGTGGTCTATGGTACCTGCACAGGTATTCAGCTTCAGCCTGCAATCTCAGGGAGATATAGATGAAAAATTCACCTCAGTGGGGGATTCTGTGGCTCTGATGATGCACAGTAGATCATTATTTTACAATACCATCTCATGTGCCTGGACCGTAGTGTTTTTGTTGTTGTTTTGTTGTTTTTTGTTTGTTTTATTTTTTTTTTGTTGTTTGTTTGGTTTTGAATCTATAATTAGCTTCAAGTAATTACATCAATATAATTTTTGGTTTTGTCCAGGGACCAGGAAAAAAAGGCATACAGGGATTTCCTAATTAAATAATGACTCAGAGAGTAACAGTTGTTTTTTTCTGTTAGATTTAGGGGCTCTAGTTTCACTTCCTGAGCATGATCCAGCTAGGATGGCATTGAATTCATAAAAGTACTTCAGAGTTAGCATACTGATCAATACTGAAAACTTTTGCAGCTAAAATAACCCACTGCTAGATGACAGCATAAAATATTTATAATCAGATGTCACCTTGATTTCAGTGGGACAGCTCACATCAAATAGATCTCATAAGAGTTTAGGATCAGCCCCAGGCTCTGTCTCTAAACTTTGGTTAGGCATAATCAGTGTCTCACACTCAGAAGTATTAAGAGGTTTTTCAACTGCTGTAATGTTTGAAGTAGCATTTTTTTTATTTTTTTTTAATCTTGTTCCTAAGAATTATAGACTAAGATTAAGGCAAGGTTGTGAAGCTAAATTTTAAATCAGCACTGAACAGATTGCTCAAGGAGGGTGTGGGATTTCTATGACTGAATGCTATTAAAAATAGATAACACAAACACATTTTGGTGTAGCTGATCTTACCCTGAGACAGGCAGATGGGCCACATAGCTTCTTGAGGTCCTTTCATGAGCTAATCTTTATGATTCTTAAACATCCATATAGAAAACCAAGGAAATATAAAATAGTTCTTACTCCACTGACAGGGCTGCAAACCTGTGGACTGCAGGGCATTGAAGAAAACAATGTCTCTGGGTCAGTGAGTTGTCATGAAGAAGCAAATAACTATCACAGCTATAATTAAATTCTAGGTAGCTTTCTCCCTTGAGCAGGAAAGAAACAGAAAATTTATTTCAATTCTGTATCAAAGCTAGTTTTCTAGTCCAGTCCTGAGATATAGACTTATCCTCATTGCTGGAATGAAACTTTAAAGTTGCAAACTGTCCCCTAGAAGGAGTATAAGAGGATTGAGGATACATTAAATAATGGATAGATATGGCTTTATGAAAGATGAGAGTAGATATTTGACTACATCTGAAATCAGATTTATGCAGATAGATGATTAGGAATTAAGGTATGTACAGTGTGTCAGGTATAGTTATTATAAGGTGAAATGACTTTTAAAATCGATAGAGCCATGATCAAACAATGTGTGTCCAAAAGGGTTAAAGAAGAGAGAAACTGAAGAAGCTTTGGCAGACATTTTTATATGCTTCTGCTCTTCAAAATAGATCAAGTGAAATCTGAGAGGACTGGAGAGTAGCCAACATAATGCCATTATTTTTAAATGGCCTAAGGAGAGACAAGGGAGGTAAAGACTCACTAACTCATTGGAATTCTCAGAGGGTATGGCTGTCAACCTAGACAAAGAGGATATGCACATCACACACACTATCAGAAAGTATTCAGCAAAATTCTACATTGTAGTTACTGCCTAGGTAGCAAAGTCAAGAAATGAATTAGAAGCAGATGTATTAAACTGTATGGAATAAAATGGCTATAATAAATGCATGCTGAAAGTAGAAAATAAAGTTAATGAGGATGTTTTTGACTAAGAAGCCTGTTTAAAAAATTTATAAATGAGAAGTGAAACAGTTAAACTGCTAACTGCACTTCTCCTTTTCAAGAGGCTTCCCAAAGGAGGTTATTTGTTTGAGAGTGACTTGTTAATGTAGCTCCTTTCAAGTTTGACATATTTGTAATGCCATTGTTCTTTCTGCTGCTGTCAGAGCTCCCCCCCACACCACCCTTCCTCACTCTGTTAAAACAGGTGAATTTTCATGCTCATAAAAACATTTTCCTGTCAGCCCTAGAAAAGAATTACTCTTAATTTGCACCATGGGGAGCTGCAGCATAAGGTTCCCGTTCCGTCCTTTGAGACTGTGGGAAAAAAAGCTAACAATTCTGTATCTATACATATTCAGTTCCTGACAACATTATTGACACTACCAGCAATGGAACAATTAATAGGTGAGGGCGGTGCCACAGGCTAAGGTCACAAATAAACATAGCAAATAAGCATATTACATTCCATTATTATCTAGCAATAACCTTTGGTAGGAAGTCGAGTTAGATTTAGATTAGTAGGAAAGCAAGAAAAGTCTCTGAATCTGATTACTAATTCCCTACAATTGTTATTTAGTTTTCTAGAATGCTTTTAAAGGTGGAAGAGATGACTAAAAAATTCCAGAGAAATATATCAAAAGCTCTGATACCTAGAGTAGGTATCCCTGGCCTCGCTTACCAAATATAGAATCATAGAATCATAGAATCATAGGACCGTGGAATGGTTTGGGTTGGAAGGAACCTTAAAGATCATCTAATTGCAACCCCTCTGCCATGGGCAGGGACACTACATATACTAGCAACAAAAAAAGAAATGTATTATTTCCTCAATATCTTCTAAAACATTAATGAGGGATTTGATAAAATATTGTTAATCAGCTTTGAGATTAATATGGGAGTTAGTTGGGGATGTTTTCTGATGTTAATAAACTCAGACATATTTTTAAATAATTAAAAACACTTATTTTTTAAAGTCTTATTTTACTCAGGAAATGGAAGACATCTTCAGCAGTGTTCTCTTCTCCCACTTACACTTGATATTTTATTAATTATTCAAATATACTAGCTTGATTTGTTAGATTTGTGTTCTGAGATGGCTATCAGTGCTTTATGCTGGTTACATCCTCCTTGAGAATGGGTGGAAAGTGGTTAGAGAATCTTGTTTTTATGTATGTTTTATGTTTTTACTGTACCTAAAAAGCAGCAGATTCTACTGTACCTAACAAGCAGCAGGTTTTACTGTACCATTGCATGATCTAGGCACCATCTTTGTAAATTTTAACATTCTGTTTTTATCAGAAATTTTAACAAGATAAACAACAATATTGTATAGATAAATCACTATCCTAATGATAATTTCTGTATGTTCTTCCATTCCATTTGAAGAAACTGTATTAGTGGCACCAACTTCACTGATCTGTGAGGATACACAAGTTGTTCCTCTTGGCTTCCTACTCTTCAGTGTGCTTTCAGCACAAACATGGTTGAATAAGGAAATCTTTGATATATATATATATTATATATCCTTTGAATATACTGACTTTTCTTTTTGATAAGATATTGAATGTTATAAGTGAAGTAATGGCATAAGGATATCATCATTATTGAAATGGAAGCACTGGAGTGCAAAAAAAAATAGAAATTAGAAGACAGCAATTGTCATTGGGTTTTATGTGAGGTATTCTTTTTGTTTTGTTTTCAGTAGTAAAGAAAAATACATAAATATTCTTGTCATTCAGTTGCTTAGAATAGAAAGAATCTTGAATAATACTAATCTTCTGCCAGTGACTCTTATCCAGCACTTTCTTAGTGTTAAAGTGCAGACTTTATATATCCCAAATAGGCTCTTGAATGGAGCTCTGACCTTGCAGTTATTTGAAGTGGAAGGTATAGGAGAAGAATATAAAGCTTCCGCACATGCACAAAAACAAACAAACAAACAAACAAACAAAAAGACCTTTCTAAAAGAAATCTGTAACTAAGATATAGCAGTGAATTTCTGCAGACTATAGAACCTGTTGCTTCATTTGTCCAGAATAGCTAATAAGGCAAGTAATGTCTTATATAAAAAGTACATTGATGTTCTTACAAAATGTTTCATACATAAATATTGTGCATAAATATAAACTAAAAACCAACAAACAAACAAAACAAAAACAACAGGCTTAGGTATTTTTAGCCCATAGATAGATAGAATTAATTTTATCCCAGAGCTTGATAAGTCTCTAGCAGCTGAGTTTTAGAAAACTAAGCTTGTTCATGTAATCATTTCACTGAGTTTTTTTTTTTTTTTTCCAAAAAGTTATATATTGTTCTTATTGCTCCTATTGCTGTCATATTTGTCTGTACTTACCATAAAGCTTTTGTAAAAAGTGAGTCATTTATAGTTCATTGTAAATGGCCACGTCAGTATTTTCTGCTATGGCAGGTTGTTCTACAGTGTCAAGTCACCCTCTTCTATGTATGACTTTTCAACAACATCGGCACTCACATACAAGGCCAGATCATCATCTGAATGTGAAGCTGAACATCCCCCACAAAGTTTTACAAATCTCAGTTGTGAATGACAGAGGAAGTGGGAGCCATAACTGTAGTCTGTTTCAAGCTTTTCAACTCCTCTAGCAGTGTGGTTTGAAGTTTGGCTCTTCCTCTGCTGCTTACTTAGATTCTCCAAAATACATCTACCTCTTCACAATATTCACATGCCTTGACAGAGGATTCATCCTATATTTAAACAAACAACAAATGAAAGCATTGACAATATCTAATCAATTGGAATCAAAATGAGTTCAGTCATCCATAAGCTTGAATCCAAAGTATACCAGCCATAGCTTTCTTCATGTATAAAGTCATATGTATCCTACTAGATTAATTTTCCACCATGAGCTTATCATCTTTTTCACCTGTCCTCCAATATCTTGCTGCAGTTACACATTTAACAAAAGTTAAAAACAGCATTCCAAGTTTCTGTAGCACAGGTGTCAGATTACTGCATCACTTCATGGCCTAGACTAAGAACACTTCATATGATTATGTCAGTAGGAACACTGTTCATATACACAAAATGCTCTTTTGTGGGCACAGCTATCCAACAACAGTTTCTTAAAAAAATAAGCTTTACCAGGTGAAAACATCTAGACTCACTTAAACACTGTAATGCATGGGATGACTGATCCACAGAATCGTATTAGGTATGAAACAATAGATTCTAGGAAAACAATCTTGACATATAGCTTTACAAATATATAGACAACACAGGGTGGGTTATGCACTAAAATTCCTAAGCTACCTTTGCTGTGAAGTGTCCTAGATGCATAAATAAAAATGAATGCTAACATTGGAAATACATGGAAATACTACATGGAAATAACTGATTTTTAGTAAGTGGTAATCTTTTCTTGAGGGCTCTGTGTATATATTTGAGAGCTTTGATTGACTCTGGTTTATAGCTACTGTAGGCCTGACACATTGGAATAGCCTTACATCTGATACCTCCTTTGAATTACGAGAGTCTAATCAAAGGACAGGACTCAATACTTTAGGAGTCAAGGAAGACATGATTTCTGACAGGTAATTAACAGTACAGCAAACAGAATTAATTCACTAGGAAAGAAAGAAGGAAATGGAAAAAAAATTCATGTTGATGAAGCAGAAACTGCAGGATGACCCTGGAGAAAATTCCTGATAAAACTAATTATTAGTGAAGGGTCATGTATAGAACTGATGAGAAGGGGTTAAAAAAGAAACTCAATGCAATGCTGATGTTCAGGCAAGATATGAATGATGTGCTCGTGGAGCAAAGAGATAAGGCTGCCTACAGAACTGAGTGGCTGTAGAGGTCTACTGAGGAAAAGAGCATGCAAAGAATATTTCTAAACTGGGTAGATGCACATGGCTACAACAGCAAGGAAAAGGAATACATAAGTTAGCTAATAGAAAAGAAAGAAACTGTAGAATAGTGTGGTTGCTTTGAAGAGGAGAAATGGGTAGAAAAACTATAGCATTGAAGAGATGGAAATCCATTTGGACAGCTCTGGGAAAACTCACCAGGTTTTGCTTTTAAATTTAAACCTACTTTTAATTAAAATTCAAACTGAGAGTAATAGTAATTGCCAAAATATTCACAGGGAACAGAGCATTTCTTCTGCATATAATCACTGAACCAAGAACAAATGTCTTTATTTTAGGGACATTACACAGTGGAAGGGCTAATAAGTAAAAATGGACTTGCATTAAGAACCCTGTAATAAATTAAAATAAAGCCAAAACCAAGGTGTTCAAACTCAAAAGAAATGTTTTATAAGCTAAAATGGTAATTAAAATCAGGAAGAATATGGAGTATCATAACTTGCATTTTCAAGGATGCCTGGAGTTTCCTAAAGACAAATGTCATAAGATTATGAAGGATCTGTATCACAGTGGGATGGATACCATCTTATTTTTTTGTTATCAGTTTCTGTGTTCCATTCTTTTAAAACAGGAGTGACTGGATAAAGTGGACTTCTGTGAAGGTAGGGGAGATTGATCCTGCTGGAAAAGCAATAATTTAGAGGGGAAGAAAAGGACCATAATTAGTGATTGAAGAAAATAATCATAGCAAGCCACTTGCAAACACAGAGATTGCTGAAAAGAACTAAGAAAAGACATCCAGGTCTTAAAGGTGATGGCTGGAATTTCATGCTTGGTAGTAGCTGATTTTTGTAATTTCATGATGTCAGGAAGGTATTATAAGACAAATGAACTGAAAACTTCCTGTAATTTCACTTGCAATCAGGAAAAGTATGATCTGAGCCGTTATTCATCTGTAAGTATAATTTCAGTAAGATTCAAAATCCGGGACTGTAGAGTAAATTTTAAAGAAGTTAATACAGGGAGGTATACAGACACTGGAAGAAAGTGCAACAAAAGTTTGGAAAGATAACTAATGACAGATTAATATATTACTTAATCATTAATTAATATATTACTATAATATATTATGTTATAGTATATATAATATGAGTATATTACTATATCACTATGATATATTACTATTAATATTTTACTTATTTTTATATATATATATATATATATATATATATATATATAAAAGACCAGAGATTAATAGAGGAACTGTAGGATGAATAAAGAGGTTGTAAAATACAAGATGTAAATATGTATCAGTAAGAAGTCAAAATATCAGACTGGTTACCAGCACATCAAAGATCAGTCTGGGGATATATCTTATTTGATAAGTTCATTAGTGATCTTGGCAAGGCTATTAGACAGAGAATAATGAAGCTTACCACTAAGCTTTCCATTAAGTTTGAAACATCATCAAGCATTGGTTAGGGATATTGTGGAAAGAACTTCTTGACCTTGATAATCATGGGAATAAAAGTGGAATGAAATTTGTGTAGCACAGATGCAAAGTCATGCACTTTGTGCTTAATAAGCAAAGTTTTTTGTTAGCAAAACTTGAGAAGCTGAAAATTGAGAAGAAAGGGAAGGACAAGAATTTGGTCATAGTATGTTTATGAAGTGTCAGCATTTTCTATTTGTGAAAGACAAATGCAATTTTAAGGTGTGAACATTAATACATTTTTCAGTAGAATTAAGGAAATATTACGTACATCAAGCATAATCATCAGGGTACAGTCCAGGTAAATCAGATTTGAGAAGAGAGAAGTCAAAGGGAATTCCATAGAGGAAAGAGATAATGAGGTGACTAAGAGCATGAAAAAAGAGGAGAGAAAATTGTCTTGTTTGGCCTAGCAAATGAAATTTAAGAGTTGTGGGTGTGCCACATAGAGGTAAAATAAGCTTAAAATAACACACAACAGTGACACACATGCACACATGAATCTGAACACCAGAACATAGCCAGTCTAGAAATTAGAAGATTCCTAAGTATTGGAGTATCTATGTTCTGAACTAGCTTTCTGAGAGAAGTAACAGAAGGAAAACAAACAAAAACAAAACCACAAAGAAATGAAAATAAAAATACTAGTTGCTTTTAGCACAGAAATCTCTCTGTTTTTGGAGAAGATGAAAAGTTATGATGCCAGATCAAGGAGCTAGAGTCAGTGAATTAAGCTATCCCTTCCAGATTTAAGTTTCAAAATGCAAAGTCTGTATAAATTTGCTACTAAATAAAATTATGCTAGATATGTACATTTTAACACAGTTGTAAATCAAGAATTATATTCATTTTTATATAATGAGTATGTGGAAGGTCTAGGAATATTTTAAGTCATGTTTTAAGCCTTAAGCAATAATAGTATCTATCTACAGAACTTAAGCAGGAGATCGGAAGTACACAGACTTTTTACAACCATCTACAATTAATTCCAAACAAACCAGGTGTTTAAATAAGCTTTCTTTGAAAGATCTTTTATAAACTGCCTTCTATAAACACCTTCAAATTTCTCACTGAGGATTGCACCTTTTTAATTGAGTTCATTGTGCTTTATATTTACTAGGGAAAGAAAGCTAGAGAGGAAAGTCAACAAGATACATAATGATTTCATGAGCACAGCCATAAAGAAGGTCTGTAGGGGAAACAGTCATCTTCAGTAAGTTTATGGTGTTAAAATTATTCCTTTGCTGAAATTATTCAAAATACTAAGCCATGCGTTATTAACTGTATTCTTCTGGGTGCGACATAAAAGCTTTCTTCTAGTAGAAATAATGTTACCCACAATACACCAGTCTATAAATTGCAACCAGCTTTGTGAATGGTTATATGATTTGGGATACATGAATCCATGCTGCAGTGAGTGAGTTATTTTTTCTTTTTATGGGCTTGCTGAAAAATGACTGCATGAAAAATACAGGTGAAAATAAATTGAGTCATGAAGGCTTAATCTTATAGGATTGTCAAGACACCCAAAAAAGCTATGGGAGGAGAAGGCAACATTGGAATACAGCATTCTGCTAAATCTGTCAAATATTAAAGAAAGTCAGGGAACCTCACTTTAGGATTTATGTGAATATGAGATATATTCAAGTTGCATGATGGTCTCCTGCTTGAATGTATGGAACTTACCAAGCTCATTCAGGAGCTGGTACAGCTCTTTTGATCTTCAGAAAAAAGGCGAGGGTTAAAGCATCCTTGAGGGAACTGCTGTTTCTTATTTAGTTTTATTCTATCAAAATAGCTTTCCATCACCACCCAGAATCAAGGTCTTTGACTTATCTATCTGTTTGGTCAAAACAGAACAGATACGTCTAAGAGGCTGGAGTCTGAAAGAGAATTGGTCAAAGAATTTAAGTAAATGCTGATTGTTTATTAAAGAAGATATGCTGGGACTGAATAAAGGCATTGCCTTATAGATACGTCCAAGCAGGTATGGTAAGAAGGAGATTTTTGGGATGCATATATATATATATATATTTATTTATTTATCTGCATGTATTTATATGTATGTATAAAGATCTCTGGGAAAAGGTTAAACATGCACAGGATTCTGTTGATTCAATCCTTTTCTTTATGTGTTCTCTATCTTTCTGAGTGAAATAACAGACAAAGCTTTAATTTGAAGATACTGATGCCCATTTTTGAATGTATAATTCAAGCAGGAGGCAAGAACAGTACTCTGTCCAATAAATAGCTAGTCTCTTGTCACTGCAAGTTAAGATCTGGAACTAAATGTCTCCTGTGCCAGGGATTTCTGGGGCTGTGCTTGAGTTGGTGGAGGACGGGAGAAAAAGAGAGCAGTAGGAGAAACCTTGCTAGTGCTTTTTTTTTTTTTTTTTTTTTTTTTTTAATCAGTCCTACTGCCCAAGATCAAATATATTCATCTGTTTGAATGAATGTACATGGCCTCTGATCTAGTCACCATAACCTTTTTTGTGTTTGTATAGTGACAGTTCTACTTGAAAGCAGAGATCTAAATCATTTTAATCACAACCTAAAAGAAGGAACTATAAAGTGATGGACTCCAATATACAATATAAGAATTTATGTTTAGTTGAATCAGTCCCACTGCTGTGGTCGTTTGAGTTCAAACCTTGAAAAGTACAATATTGTTCTAATGCAGCTTTATTCAATCATAGTTTTCAGCTAATACTGTTAAAAAAATATGCTGTTGGTTCTAAGAACCCCTGCTTCAGCTCTATGTATGAAAGATGTAATTGGCATTTTATTTAGTAATTCCAGTGTTGCAATTAAATAAAACAACAACAACAAACCACTCATTTCTAATGTCTGTCAATCTTGGGAGACAGTAATGCAGTGATTATATCCATAGACTGTATATATTGATGATGTTCTACTTAGCATATTCATATGAATATAAATATAAGCTTAAAAACGTTGTTTTTATTGTATGTTTGTGTTTTATGCATTTAAAACACTACAGAAACATGAAAAAAATATGTTTCTATTCATCCATTTTAAATTCTTTCAACATGTTATGTATTGGCTTTTCTCATAGTAGCACTTGATACAACTCATTACATTGTTTTCTGTTTTTTTATTTTTATTTTTATTTTTTTTCTTTTGCTTGTTCACCTGAAACACTGCTGGTGCCACTATTGCCTCAAGCCCTTTAAAAGCAATGGTAAAGGGCCAGAAGAGTGAAGACAAGGGCAAAACACCATTACTTTGGGGCCTTATTCAATTCTCTTTAATCAGGCAGAGCTGCCATTGAAACCAGTGACAGTTTTGCTTGAATAAAAAGGGTCAAACAGGGATTTCAGTACTTACAGTGTGTAACTTAACAATCCTCCATGGTAGGAGAGGACTGCTACTTGGAGCAAAGGAAAAATAAATAGTTCCTCTCTGTTAAAAATACCCTTTGTAGGGTATTTTTTTTTAATACCTCTTTCTTTTTTTCTTTCTTTCTTTCTTTCTCTTTCTCTCTTTCTCTCTTTTCCTCTCTCTTTCTTTCTTTCTCTCTTTCTCTCTTTCTTTCTTTCTCTCTTTCTTTCTCTCTTTCTTTCTTTCTTTCTGGAGTTGAAATGAAATTGCTTTTATTTTTTGTTGTTTGTTTTGTTTTTGTTTGTTTTTGAATACTTTTTTTCCTTTTTTTTCCTTTTTTTTTTTCTCTCTTGCTGTTCATATATATATAAGCATCCCATATGGTTCACAGTGTATTGTAACTTGGACAAAAGCCCTTCTTCCTATCCCCATCCCTATCTCGCCGAGCATCATGCCCAATCTCACACAGAATCTTTAGGTAAACTGTCCCATATAAGCAACAGTTCTGTCATGACTAAAAAAGGGGGGAATAAAGAAGAATAAACGTGCCTTAAAACATTACCTACGTAAATAGTTCTAATGTAACCAAAGTACACTGATAATGTACCCCATAAAAATTATGCAGGAGAGAGTTTTTAAATCTTTCTTCTTAACAACAACAACAACAACAAACAGTTTTTCTAAAAGATATTTTGAAGTCTGAGGACATTCTCAGAAGTCTGTTTTGAACCATTAAGTCATTATATTTAAGTCGTTTTAGAAAGCTCCTAACTTGTGCTATAGAAATAAAATGTCAATGTCTTATTCTTAGAATCTACAGGTAGATAGCAACTTGGTACTCTTCTGGGTTTAATATAACACAATTCTGGTATCCTGATATTTACTTAAGTGTATCAGGTTTTGGTGAAAAATACAGTAGCCATAACACACTGAAAAAGAGAATCAGGTGTGAATTTCCATGCTGCTAAATATATTGTCCTCATTTTCTGACATGGAGAGTCACTTGGCACTCTCTGGTGCAATAGAATTATAGAATATGCAGTCCTTAATCAACTGTGTAATGCAGAAGCCTTCCTCACCCAGTTGTACCAATTTAATTTAGGTCATTAAAACTGCCAAAAGGCAGCTTTCCTCCTCTGGCATTGAATGACTGTCTAGAAAGCTGTGCTTTACTACCAGTAAAGTCAGCAGTCACCTGCTGAGAGAGCTGGTATGGCTTTTAAAAGCAGGTTCAGCACAAGAAGAAGAGAGCTGACACTAACTGTAATTGTCAGAAACTCAAGCACTGTGCTTTCAAACATCTGAGAAAACCAAACTGAAAAGGAGAAGAGAAGACAATATAGCAGGAAAAAAAATAAAAAAAAAAAAATCTGCTCCTATTTTAAAAAAGAGTTCCAACTCAGAATAATGAGGTAATACCACTAAAGTGAAACATATTCCAGGGCTAACACTGTATGGAATTGATCTAAGTCCATTGAAATCATGGGAATTTCTCTGCTGACCTCAGTCTTTATCAGAGGCAGTCCCTAGAAGCACAGAACTAGAAAAATATCTATAATGTAAATATTTATATAATTAAATGTAAATGAGTAAATGTAAATATTCATGACATTATATATAATTATATGAGTTTTCTGAGGAGGCTTTTGCCCCATTGACTTGTAGTTTCACAAGTAATATGCACTCTTGTCTAACCAGTGCATGGTGGCAAAAACGGATTTAACAGTATGCAGACAGATTACATTTATTTTAGCAAGGAACCTACACACAATATGCTAGCATTATGACTGAAAGTACAAGTACAGCAATTGCACGAAAACATCCATTAGTACTGGACATTAAATTCAAACTAACAATTTACCTGGACAAGCTGAAAATGTTAGTAAATATGAACAGTTTATTTGGAGGTGCTGATGACTGATTTGCGAGGAACAGAAAAAACAAAACAAAACAAAACAAAACAAAGAAATGGCAATCATTTATACAGGGTGGGGGGTGGGGATAGGATATCCAAGATCTAAAAGACAGTGGCATCCAAGATATCGAAGACAAGGAAAGAAGGAAGGAAGGAAGGAAGGAAGGAAGGAAGGAAGGAAGGAAGGAAGGAAGGAAGGAAGGAAGGAAGGAAGGAAGGAAGGAAGGAAGGAAGGAAGGAAGGAAGGAAGGAAGGAAGGAAAGAAAGAAAGAAAGAAAGAAAGAAAGAAAGAAAGAAAGAAAGAAAGAAAGAAAGAAAGAAAGAAAGAAAGAAAGAAAGAAAGAAAGAGAAAGAAGGAAAGAAAAAGAAAGAACTTCTTGGTATACCTGCTGGAAAAGTAAGAAAGGAAAATAAATCATTAGGTAGGAAACTGCTCCTTTTTCATGCTGTGTTGAAGGAAACAAAAATATCTCTGGTGCAATCCTGTTCTTTGAAAAAGGTTGTGAAACAAATAAATGCCCAGCTCAAACAATTTCTCTTGTTAACAGAAAATTGGTAGCGATGCAAAGCTGACTGATCACTGTGACCATGGGGAACAACTTCTGTTTTGTTTATTTTAATTATTCCATAGAAGAAAACTTTTGAACTTAAACATCCTGAAGCCCAAAGCAGTCACTCAAATTTATACATGTAATTTATAACCATATGTGGTGGTTTTACTCGGGTGGGCGGCTGTGCTCGACCACAACCGCTCTCTCACTCCCCCTCCTCAAAGAGGAGCGGGGAGAAAATATGATAAAAAGGGCTCAAGGGTTGAGATAAGGATGAGGAGACTGCACAGTAATTATTGTGACAAGCAAAACAGACTCAGTGTAGGGAGATAGTAAGATTTATTGCCTATTACTAACAAGCTAGAGAAGTGAGAAACAAAGGAAAGAAACCAAAAGCACCTTCCCCCTCCATCCACCCTCTTCCACCTCCTCCCCCCGAGCGGCGCAGGGGAATGGGGGAATGGGGGTTATGGTCAGTCTATAGCGCTTCTTTGCCGCCGCTCCTTCTCGGTCACTCTTGTCCCCTGTGCTGTGGGGTCCCTCCCACGGGATGCAGCCCTTGCTGAACTGATCTGGCGTGGGCTGCCCACAGGCAGCAGCTCTTCAAGAACTGCTCCAGATATGGGTCCGTACCACAGGGTCCATCCCTCAGGAGCACCTGCTCCTATGTGGTCTCCTCTCCACAGGCTATAGGTCCGGCCCGGAATGTGCTCCAGCAGTGGTCTTCCACAGGCCGCAGTCTCCAACGGTGCAGGTCCACCTGCTCCACCGTGGTCTCCTTCACGGGCTGCAGCGTGGAACCCTGCTCCACCGTGTTACTCCATGGGCTGCAGGGGAACATCCATGGTCCTCACAACAGGCCGCAGGGGACTTCTGCTCCGGCACCTGGAGCACCTCTCCCCCTCCTTCTTCACTGACCTTGGTGCCTGCAAGGCTGTTCCTCACTCCTCTCACTCTCCCAGCGGCTGTGTGGCGCAGCGGGTTTTTTTTTTTTTTTTTTTTTTTTCCTGTCTTAAATATGCTCTCACAGAAGTGCAAAACAACATCACTTATTGGTTCAGCTCTGGTCAGCAGTGGGGCCCTTACCAAACATGGGGCAGCTTCTAGATCCTTCTCACAGAAGCCCATGGCCCCCTGCTACCAAAACCTTGCCATGTAAACCCACCATAAAACTTGATGATCGCTGAATAAGCATTTATTTGAAATGAAGCTTATCAGGAATTGTAAGTCAAAAGCATTACTTTCATAAAACAGAAATCTAGGTTAATATGCAGACTTTATATGAAGAAATAAATCATAACAAATATTTGATACACATCGTTTTTCCATCTATTGAATATATTTTCAATTCATAGCTTCTTCAGATTTATTAACTATTTCTTCATATTGCCCAAATACTTTACGAAATTGTATATTATTTGAAATAAAAATAAAGAATCAGAGGTCAGGTGTATCTGGTTCAACGCTATGCTCCTCATCTGAAATCTCTTGTGAAGGGAGTTGTCCCAGCCCACTCATTCAAAAAGAGGTTAATGGAGAAATAAGCATCAATGAGTC
The DNA here is from genome assembly GCF_964034855.1 of Anser brachyrhynchus. Taxonomy (NCBI): domain Eukaryota; kingdom Metazoa; phylum Chordata; class Aves; order Anseriformes; family Anatidae; genus Anser; species Anser brachyrhynchus. The sequence continues at coordinate 96,411,065 of NC_137696.1, read as the reverse complement.
AACAGAACCCCTTTTACACTTTTCTAGAATGATCAACAACTCTGAACAATGTAACTCCTTTTGGACAAAGATTGTTAGCCTGCTGACAACAATAGCTAGGCAGGCAGAGGAAAGTATGCACCAAACCGCCAATTGATTAGAAAGTGTTTATATTAATCTCTGTGTTCCTACACGTAATCCAGTGAAATAGATTTAATGCTTTATATTTAAATTATTCTATGGAAAATAATGTCATTTAAAAAATATTAGGGGCATGGCAGCTAGGAAGGTAACAATGTTAGAAGTCTGATCTGTGTAATTTACTTGCATTTGAAAAGCTCTCAGTCTGCACTTTATTTATAATTGGTCACTCATATTTGCTATCTAGGACACTTTTCCTGTGCTTCCTGTCAAAATATCTACTGATAAGTCAAGCTTTTAGCAGCATAATACTGTAACGGCCAGGCTTGTATTTTCTGTTTTACACTAATGCATTGCAGACTCCTGTGTTCAGATATATATATATATATATATTTATTACCATTGATGAGACCCAAACTCAAAGTGAGGGGAAGTAATTTATAATTATGGGTAAAAACACATGGATAAATTTAACCTTGTTCAAACTAACATTAAGTATTGAGCAATAGCGCATTGCGCTGTCATGCTACACAGTTTGAAGCAGAATTTGCTGTTAAGGTACTCCATTGGGAAGTTCAGTGAAAAATAAGCACTACAAGGCATTTTAAGATGATCTCAGAAGGAGAGTTTGGGACTGTTAAAAGCATGAGTGTATGCAATGGAATTCCATTATTTCCATGTAAAACATCTAAAGAAAGAACGACTATGCTGCAGCCTCACTTCTCCATGTCCCTACCCCCCTCCTTTCTCCCTATATAAATACAGTATGATAATATAAACTGCTGCAACAAGTTTAGCTTTCATGAGCAATGAGGATCTTCCACAGAAATCAGATAGCTTCTTTACTGTAAAGACATATCCAATTACAATGTCTCAACAAAATTGTTTCCTGCATATCTGCTTCAGGACAATCTAGCTACTGTGACTGTCTTATCTTATTAGTAAACTGGATTTAAGTATTGTGCTCTCTCAACACCCAAAAAAAATGTAAATTACCTTACAGAAGAGAGAAAAAACAAAGACTAGAAACACATGTGGCTGGAAACAAAAGCCCTCTCCTAATTACTTTGCTTTGATAATTCTTTTAGGTTGTATTTAATGCTATTAATTTATTCATAGAATCATAGGATGGTTTGGGTTGGAAGGAACCTTAAAGATACCTAATTCCAACCTCCTTGCCATGGGTAGGGACACCTTCCACTAGATCAAGTTGCTCAAAGCCCCATACAACATGGCCTTGAATACTTCCAGGGATGGGGCATTCACAGCTTCCCAGAGCAATTTATTCCAGAGCCATACCACCTTCATAGTAAAGAATTTATTTCATGTATCTAATGTAAACCTACCCTCTTTTAGTTTAAAGACATCACCCCTTGTCCTATTACTACACTCCATCACAAAGAGTCCCTCCCCAGCTTTTGTTTAGGCCCTCTTTAGGTACCAGAAGGCTGCTGTAAGGTGTCCCTGGAATCTTCTTTTCTTCAGGCTGAACAGCCCCAACTCACTCAGCCTGTCTTCAGGCTTCTTAAGAGATGTGCTCTTCATAAGAGATGTGCTCCAGCCCTTTGATCATCTTTGCGGCCCTCCTCTGGACTTGTTCTAATAATCCTATGTCCTTCTTGTGTCAGGGGGCCCCTGAGCTGAATGCAGCACTTCAGGTGGGGTCTCACAAGAACAGAGTAGAGGGGGAGGATCACCTCCCCCAGAATACCTACCACACTGCTTTTGATGCAGCCCAGGATACGGTTGTCTTTCTGGGCTGCAAGCACAAATTGCTGGCTCATGTCTAGCTTCTCATCAACCAACACTCCCAGATCCTTCTCATCAAAGCTGTTCTCAATCCATTCTCTGCCCAGCCTGCATTTGTGCTTGGGATTGCCCCAGCCCAGATACAGGACCTTGCACTTGGCCTTCTTGAGCCTCATGAGGTACAGACAGGCCCACATCTCAAGCCTGCCAAGGTCCCTCTGGATGGCATTCCTTCCCTCCAGTGTGTCAACCACACCACACAGCTTGGTGTCATCAGCAAACTTGCTGAAGGTGCACTCAGTCCCACTGTCCATGTCACTGAAAAAGGTGTTAAACAGTGTCAGTCCCTACACTGACCTCTGGGGAATACCACTTGTTACTGATCTCCACTTGGACATTGAGCCATTGACCGCAATGTGAGTGCAAACATCCAACCAATTCCTTACCCACTGAGTGGTCCATCCATCAAATCCCTGTCTCTCCAATTTAGAGACTAGGATGTCATGGGGGACAGTGTCAAATGCTTTGCACAAGTAAATGATGTCAGTTGCTTTTCCCCTATCCACCAATGCCATAATCTGTTGTTTTGAAGAAAATCCCCTTTCTTCCCAGATACTAGTACATAAAAAAACTCTCAGTCTACATTAAAATTGTGTTTATCTATTTCATTAGTAAAAGGGAAAGCCATTTATGATCAGACTGCATTGCACAAATTAAGACTGTTGTAGATAATACAACAAATATTTTTTTAAATAAAAAGATGCCATATTCATAAAAAATTGATTCTACTTCCTGTAAAAAAATTCAAAAGATTATTAGAAAGGAATAAAGCCAAATTTATGTTTGTAGAGTGGAGTACTAATCACAAATGATAGCAAAAGGATTTTTTATATAGATGCCCTTGTTGGTTCATTGAAACAAATAAAAAAGGTCTCTGACCAATAATTTCCAAAGGAAAACAGATTTTTATTTTATTTTATTTTATTTTATTTTATTTTATTTTAAATTTATTTTATTTTATTTTATTGTATTGTATTTTATTTTATTTTGGAAAGAGACACTGGCAATTAAAATACAGCTTAAACTAAATAAATCAGTTTTGACAGTTGCAAAATGTTTCCCAGGTGAATGTTTTATAGAACAATCTTTTTTACTATTCTATGATCTAGGCAGAACCCTTCATTCAGAGGAAATGGCTTTGAAATGGAGGATTCCGTGGGTGAGACAATATCTAATGAGGCTGCAAGAAGGTCTACATTTTAAATCCCTTTCAAGTTTCATTTCACTGCAAATCTGACAGACTGTCTTGGTGTAAGGAATACAAATCTTGAACCAAAGACCCCCTTTCGAGCAATAAGGCAGACACAAATTGAAGATAAACTATTGATTGCATAGCCAGTCTGCGACTTGGAAATGGTCTGTGAGAACATCTTGTGCCAAGCACCTCTGGAATTCCTTCAGTGGGAAACACTAACCACTTCTCTGCACATGGGCATGCTTGAGTCATCCTAGATATATTTTGTGATATATCATGGACAGGATTTTGTCAGAAGAGCAAACTTGAAAACACCTTTAAAAGAGAGAAAACTCTTCCACAGAGTAACTATTACTGCATCTTAACTGCCTTGTTTTTGTTCACTAACAGCACAACTCTGAGCCTGAACAACATGTCTTTCACACTCTACACAAGCTCCTTACTTTAAAATTTAAAGGATTTTAAAGTGTTGATCCTTAAGGAGACTTCCATGCTTAAGTCCTATATGATACAACCATAGAATCATAAAATCAAAGAATGGCTTGGACTTTAAAGATCACTTAATTTCTAATAGCCCTAGCCATCTCTCAGCCTTTGTTCATAGGAGAGGTACTCCAGCCCTCTGATCGCCTTTGTGATCCTCCTCTGGATTTGCTCTAACAACTATGTCTTTGTTCTGGGGTCCCCAGGCCTGGATGCAGGACTCCAGGTGGGGCCTCACAAGGGCAGAGCAGAGGGGGACAATCACCTCCCTCGACCTGCTGGACACTCCTCTGTTGATGCAGCCTAGGATGCATCAGTTGTCCTTCTGGGTTGCAAGCGCGCACTGCTGGCTTATGTCAAGCTTTTCTTCCATCAGAACCCCCAAGTCTCTCTCCACAGGGCTGTTCTCAATGAGTTCTAATACAGGTCTGTCCTCATGTCTGGGATTGCCCTGACCCAGGGGCAGCTACCTTGCACTTGGACTTGTTGGGTTTCCGGAGGTTTGCATGGTCCTGCTTCTCAAGCCTGTCCAGGTCCTTTTGGATGGCATCCCTTCCATGTGTGGTATATACTGCACCACTCAGCTTGATGTCATTTGCATACTTGCTGAGGGTGCACTTGATCTCACTGTCTATGTCACTGACAAAGACTAAACAGCACTGGTCCCAGGATTGATCCCTGAGGGACACCACTCATCATTAGCCTCCACCTGGACATTGAGCTGTTGACCGCAACTCTCTGGCTGTGGCCATCCGTCCAATTCCTAGTCCATCAAATGGTCTACCCTTCAAATCCATATCTCTCCAATTTAGAGATCAGAATGTTGTTTGGGACCGTGTCAAAGCCCTTACAGAAGGTAGGTGACATTGGCTGGTCTTCCCTTGTCGGCTGATGCAGTCACTCTATCAGAGAAGGCCACCAGATTGGTCAGGTACAATTTGTCCTTGGTGCAGCTGAGCTGGCTGTCTTGGATCACCTCCTTGTCCTGCACATACCTTATTGTTGCTTCCAAGAGCATCTGTTCCATGATCTTGCCAGGCACAGAGCTGAGGCTCACCTGTCTGTAGTTGCCTAGGTCCTCCTTTCTTTTCTGGCCAATATACCTATAGAATCCCTTCTTGCTATTTTTTGCATCCCTTGCCAAGCTCAGTTCCGTGTGCACCTTGCTTTCCCTGATCCCATCCCTGCACATATTCAACCAATGTGTGGTCACTGCACCCCAGACTGCCTCTAAACCTAATGTCTTTAATGAGGTCATCTGCATTGGTAAGCACCAGGTCCAGTAAGCTTCTGCTATGGTTTATTTTTCTAATACCTGGACCAGGAAGTTATCCTTTACACACTCCAGGAGTCTCCTGGATTGCTGACAGCCTGCTGTGTTGCTTTCCCACCAGGCATTTAGGTGGTTGAAATACCTCATCAGGATGAGAGCCTGTGAGCATAATGCTTCATGTAGCTGAAACAAGAAGATCTCATCAACAGGTTCTCCTTAATTAGGTGGACTGTAGTATACTCCAATCACAAGGTGTCCTTCATTGGTACAGTCCTTAATTTTTACCCACAAGCTCTCAACCTGTTCAACTCTGTTTCTCAGAGGCCATTTCCTAATATAGAGGGCAACACCCCCATGTCTTCCTTCCCTACTTCTCTCTTCTGAAAACCTTGTAGCCCTCTATTCCAGTGTTCCAGTTATGTGATTTATCCCACCATGTTTCCATGATAGTTATCGGGTCATAGTTTTCTAATTGCACCATGGTTTCCAGCTCCTCCTAACTGTTTCCAATGTTGTGTGCATTGGTGTAGAGGCACTTCAACTGGGCTATTGACTGTGTCATCTTTTCAGAGGAACCCTTTAGTTCCTTTGGGACAATTCACAGGTATTTCCTTGTTGCTTCCTGAAGTGTCTGTGTTCCTTGGTTCTTCTCTGTCACTCAGAGGTACAACCCCTTCCCCAACCTCATCTAGTTTAAAGCTCTGCTAATAAATCTAGCCAGCTTGTTGCCCAGCACACTCATGTGCTACTTGGTCAGGTGACTGTAAATTTAACTGTAAATTTATCTGCAAGTGGTTACTATGTTGTCACAACTGTTCAGTGAGAAAACAAAGACGGACAAAAATAATACATTTTACTTGATTATTCAAATATTTGTGCCGCACTCCTACTCTACCCTTTCATCTAAACTAGATCCTCTTATCTTTTGTGATTATTACATAACTGAAATGCATAGTTGTAGTTAAATAACAATGTTAACATTTAAAGAGGTTTACCCAGATTAATTTACAAATGCACACAACACTGCAATGAAACTAGTTGGAACATGTACAAAGAAAAGAGGATAGTTCTGAATTAAAATACATTTATGCAAGACTTAGAATCTCCCACAGCCTTTATTTAAGAAGAAACACTGCTTCACAGTGTATTACTTTTATAAAAATTATTTCAAATGTTTGTTACAGCATGTAAGTCTCATACTTCAGATTTTTTTTTGACTTACCCATTTTAGGATTAAAATACAAATACACAGAATAGGTATAGTCTTCTTCATCCCCTATTAAAATATATATGTAAGATCAGGAACCCTTAGATATTACCAGCTTTACAGCCTGGAATCAAATGAGCCTCTACTAATCTTTTATGAAGAATCCTCTTCTGTGATGCTGAGTCCCTTATGATTTCAGAAGCTTCTTCAACACATGCTGCTAGTCCAAAAGGCATCAGAGGCACAAAGCTAAAGACAAGGACCTTAAGGCCCCCCTTGAGAGTCACAGCCTTATTGACTGTATTATATAGATCAAGAGGCTTCTCTGGTATCCATGAATTTCCCTGGTGGTTTTGTGCTGTCTTAAGCCAAAGCCTTCTAACTGATTCATTTCCACTTAACAATTACAAAAAATTGAGAACAAAACAAAAACAATCTTTGGAAAGTTGGTGAGAAAAAAAAAGCATTCTCCTCCTGGCTGTGTGTTGGAACAGATCCAGACTAAGTCAAATGGCAGTTAAATACTGGGTTCAGTTTCTATTAAAAAACAGCAACACAGCAACTAAAAGCATTAAACATGTACTCATTAAGTTTTCATTATTTATAATCATCAGACTTATTTTCAAGAGTATTAAAATATTTTTATCCCCAAATATGCATGTTTAAGGAACAACCCGGGACTGAAAGCTTGGAAGGAACACATAACTTTGTTTATTTATTTATTTTGCAGAGTCTGCTAAAAGATACTGGCTTATTTGTAGGCATAATGCAGGAATTTCTTACATCACATTGTACAGCTTTATATATGGACCAGACTATGGTCCATATATAGGTAACTATGGACATCTTTTCTGTCTTTAAAATCTGCCTTAAGTAATATACTGTGAGTTCCCATGGAATGTCATGAGTGCTATATGAACAGTAAGCATTTGTTACCAGTAGCATATGATTTATTTAGCTTTATATATACCATGCCTATAAACAATATTGCAGCCTAAGTTTTTGTGCAAGTCAACAAAATAGCTCTAAAGCCACATAAAATTTAGAAGTTAAGTTTTTTTGTTTTTTTTTTTTTTTTTTTCTGACAAGTTCTGGCATGCTAAGAAACTTTTAAAATAACCTAAAAATGCTACAAGCAGTCCTGTCTTCCACTCGAATTCAGCATCATGATTTACAGGTAAATAACTCTGTTCTCTAACAAAGCGAAGTTGGAATGATATTTCAGATTGATTTTGCCATCAAAACTGCATCACTTCGAACCTTCCATTATTTTCCATTAGTTTAACTCTTTTTTTCTTCATTATTTTAAATTGTGCTATTTTTCATTGTTGCAGATTATTGCAACTACTAAAGAATAGTTCCACCCAAGGCACAGAACAGAGATACTTCATTGCATCTTCTAGAGTCCTCATCCTCCGAAAATCTAGATCAGATACCTGACCACAGTTTGCCATGCCTGCCATGTTTTTTCTTCTTAAGATTCTTTTGATGTTTTCCCAACAGGAAGTCTGGACATAGGTAGTGTGGGGTGCTGGGGTGCACCTAGATCCACTTATTATATTTAATATATTAAATTAGATTATAAAATATCCCAAGAGGAAAAACTGGTATTTAAGACAATTGCATTTCAGACTTCCTAGATAAAACTAGGAGCTTAAATTGTATTTGGAAAACAGCTAACAGCCAGCTATGCCAAGCAGGCATATTCTGAAGATGTAGTTGTATTGTAGCTACCTAACCTTGAGATGACAAATGTAAAGATGAGCATAGCAAATTTCTTACCTAAATGAAGAGACTGTTACTTTCTTTCTTCAAAAACAGTAAGCAGCTGTTTTGGCAACTGCTATTTTCCAGGTCTCTGAATCTAACAAGAACCTGAGATGGCAAAACTTGACCAAAGATGGCAGGAATAAATTATGGAATACTGATATAGTTAGTTGCAGTACTTTATCTTATCCTAGAAGACTTAGGGTGTAGGATCCTGTAACAGTCTTTTGAAGTCATCAGTTTTTTTGCAGCAAATAAAGACTGAATTTCTTGTTCTGTCCCTGCACTAAAAGGAACTAAAATGACTAATACCAGATGGATGCTGTTATCATTTGTGATGCTAGAGCACCAACAAAGAAACCAAGTGATTCCAAGAGCCCAGTTTTTATACAATGATTATTTTGTAACTGTGTAGAATCAATTTTGTGTATATATAATATTTCTGAAATTTTGGGGAAAAAAAATCACTCAAAATATGGCTGGTAGTCTGCTTTTATATTAATGTTTGAAGGCAGTCTAACTTACATGACTGTACATATTCACTAAGCATTCCATTAAAACACCATATATGAAGACTAAATAATATATTACCTTGGTATCCAGAAATCAGAATAAATATAATAATCATCAAAAGCTCTTTTCCTTTCCTTTCCTTGCCTTGCCTTGCCTTGCCTTGCCTTGCCTTGCCTTGCCTTGCCTTTCTTTTCCTTGCCTTGCCTTGCCTTGCCTTGCCTTGCCTTGCCTTGCCTTGCCTTGCCTTGCCTTGCTTTGCCTTGCCTTGCCTTGCCTTGCCTTGCCTTGCCTTGCCTTGCCTTGCCTTGCCTTGCCTTGCCTTCCCTTCCCTTCCCTTCCCTTCCCTTCCCTTCCCTTCCCTTCCCTTCCCTTCCCTTCCCTTCCCTTCCCTTCCCTTCCCTTCCCTTCCCTTCCCTTCCCTTCCCTTCCCTTCCCTTCAATTTCTTGCAATGCCCTGCCTTTTCTTTTTTCTTTTTTCTTTCTTTTTTCTTTTCTTTTTTCTTTTTTCTTTTTTCTTTTTTCTTTTTTCTTTTTTTTTTCTTTTTTCTTTTTTCTTTTTTCTTTTTTCTTTTTTCTTTTTTCTTTTTTCTTTTTCTTTTTTCTTTTCTTTTCTTTTCTTTTTTTTTTCTTTTTTCTTTTTTCTTTTTTTTTTCCTTTTTCTTTTTTCTTTTTTCTCTCTTTTTCTTTTTTCTTTTTTCTTTTTTCTTTTTTCCTTTTTTCTTTTTTCTTTTTTCTTTCTTTTTTCTTTTTTCTTTTTTCTTTCTCTTTTCTTTTCTTTTCCTTTCTTTTCCTTTCTTTTCTTTTCTTTTCTTTTCTTTTCTTTTCTTTTCTTTTCTTTTCTTTTCTTTTCTTTTCTTTTCTTTTCTTTTCTTTTCTTTTCTTTTCTTTTCTTTTCTTTTCTTTTCTTTTCTTTTCTTTTCTTTTCTTTTCTCTTCTCTTCTCTTCTCTTCTCTTCTCTTCTCTTCTCTTCTCTTCTCTTCTCTTCTCTTCTCTTCTCTTCTCTTCTCTTTTCTTTTCTTTTCTTTTCTTTTCTTTTCTTTTCTTTTCTTTTCTTTTCTTTTCTTTTCTTTTCTTTTCTTTTCTTCTCTTTTCTTTTCTTTTCTTTTCTTTTCTTTTCTTTTCTTTTCTTTTCTTTTCTTTTCTTTTCTTTTCTTTTCTTTTCTTTTCTTTTCTTTTCTTTTCTTTTCTTTTCTTTTCTTTTCTTTTCTTTTCTTTTCTTTTCTTTTCTTTTCTTTTCTTTTCTTTTCTTTTCTTTTCTTTTCTTTTCTTTTCCGAAAATATTCCGTTTTGGTGAAGACTATAATTTAAAGTACAAACTTTGTTTACATAACATATTAATGACTGTTTGCTATTCAGTATGAACATTATTTTCTTCCTTTCTTTTGCATGCTATAACTAACCACCTAGTTTTGGTTGTTCATGTAAATAATTCAGAGTTGTCTTTTTAAATTCCATTATTGTCTTTGTAATGTTCCTTTTTTCTTTTTTTTTTGGTCTTTCCAATTTATTTGGGGGCAGAGAGGGAGAAATTTCTATTTCAGAGGTGACCACTGACTTGCTTGATCTAAAAGGGTAAAAGGACATACTGTGACAGAGAATTTAAAACAAACAAACAAACAAACAAAACAGATATTGACTAAGGGGAAGAGGAAAAAAAAAAAAAAAAAGCGTGGGCCCAGCACAGACTGGTGCAGCCCAGCACAACTTCATTGACTTCTTTCTCTGTCTGAGGTATCAAGTACTTTACATTAATGATGTCAGTATGCTGTTTGTATCTTTATCTGTGAAAAAATTCAGGAAGCCTGAATCACAGCAGTATATTACCAGGATGTTGCATATGCATTTGTTTTATGTACCAACAGTTCACATTTGTAACTGGATAACAGGCATAAAGGTCTGTGCAGCTGGAGGCTTAGTGAAATCTCTGCATAGCTGTGGAATGACAACAATCAGGGTGTTGCTGTAAATTGGCTATTCTGCAGAAGACTGAGGAAGTGAGCCTTATGGTTATGAGTTCATCAAACTATTTCTCTCATCATGACCAACCCTATCTTATATTCTCACCTTCTGGGCAATTAAGATATGCAATCCCTTCTATTCATAACACTCAGAGATGGAATAGAAGTTCTGTTCTATTTTGGCAGAAGTAGTTATTTCTGTAGACTACAAATATATGAAATGCATTGTCTTTTGAGGGTAACAAAACAAAATAAAACAAAAACCCTTTGCACACACAGTACTCCCTATAGTAATAATTGAAATTATATACTTACATCAAAAGAGCAACCCAACCGGGGAAAAAAAGGCTTCCATTTTCCTCTCAATAATTTTTACTTACATGAATAGAAACCTACATAAGGCCTTAAGATGGAAAATGCATTATATAATACTGAAAGTATAGTCATAATCAACTGCAACATTTGAAAAATACTTGCTGCCATGTAATTTTCTTTACTGAACTGCCCCCCCCACCCCCCCACCCCCCCCCCACACACACATTCTGCAAGCAACAGGTGCTTTGCTAAGGGAAAAAGAAAAGTTTCAAACAGCAAACACAGAGTCAGACCCATAAAAAGCTATTTAGACACTTAATTGTCTTTGTTTTAACAGGTGCTAAGTGCTTAAACACTTGTGTGGATATGAGTTTCAATATTTACAGAGCACTCTGAATGCTCATAAAGTACCTCAATTTTTTTGCCTAATTAATCCATGAAATACATGCATAATTGTTACTTGATAGACATGTTAACTGTAACATATATATATATATATTTGCAACATACAAAGAATTAGGACTCAAGACCTGGTTACACTTCACCATGCACATATTTTCCCACACCATACAACTCTATTGAAACTCAAAGATAAACCAATATAAAATTTACAAACAATAGGATGACACCTTCCCTGTTTTGACCAATATCTAAGCACAGCATACTGACATGTTAATGAATTTCGTAAAGTGTCTAATGACACAAAATTTAAGACACATGGAGTGTTTCGTTCATAACTGGATTTCCTTGAGTTTTGTTTTGTTTTGTTTTGTTTTGTTTTGTTTTCAGACACACAGGTTTACAAGTCTCCTGTGTTTTTGTTTTGTGTGTGCATGAATATAATTACAGCCAGTTTTTGTTATCTGAGACTTTTTAGTTCATGTTCTGGAATGCAATTCAATTTGCAGTTCTCAACAACAAGGGGTGAGTTTTCTCACTGACTAAGTAAAGAGGCTGATGGAGATGATTACTCCTGAAGAGAAGAGAAAGAGAGAAATAATTCTGGGAGTGCAGTTCTGTTTCTAAACAACGGAAGTCATGATCAATAAGCTCATCAAACAAAATACAGTTATGAAGCAAATAGTTTTGATCATGTTTATGAAGAGTTTACTCTAACATTTAGAACAGCAACAGAGAGAATGTCATAAAACAGAAGAGCAAGTTAATTGCAGCAAAGAGAATAAAAATCTTTCTTGAACAATAAATGCTAGGAAATGGAAGTGGCATTTCCAGACACCAAGAGATTTGCCTGCACTGCAGTATTCTGTAGAAACAGCTTAGCTAGTAGATTACCTGGCACAGATACCAGGGTGAGAACAACCCTAACAATGCTGAGGTCGCAAAACCTGACTTTTCAGTAAGCAAATCAATCCATGCACAGCTCCCTAATGCCATGAGCATATTGATAAAAGTCACCAAGATACGTGGCTTCAGGACAGCATAGTTATGTTATTATAACTATGACTGTAGCAACAGCATGAATGCCCCTTTTTTAATAAAAATATCCTTGTTTTCTGGGAGTTAAATTACTGGCATCAAACCATATGTACAATATCATTAAATAATATAACCAAAAATATATGGAGAAAACATCAGCCAAATCCTCCGTATCTTTTCAGATCCATCCAAATATTGCATCATTTATACTGAAAATTGAGAGCTGCAGTCTTTTGTTTTTCACAACCATAACAATGCTGATCTGAAGAAGGGTAAGGGGTGATCACTGAGTGACGCAGCTAAGCTGGCAGAAAGCTCTAACAAAGATAAAGCAGTATCACCAAACAGCACTTCAGAAGGATGGCTTGTTTTGTTTGAAGTGGTATAATTAACAATTATAGGGCAAAGTTCATATTTCCTGATATAATTTTATCTATACTAAAATGAGATTCCTTTGCTTGTATCACACACTAGTTTACTATGCAGTTTTTCTAGTGGGGCTGTCCAGCAACAGCGGAGATTCTGAAGGATGAAGTGGCTACCAGGGAAAAGTGTAAGAACAAAGCAAAAAATGTTTTCAGTTTTATATTCCACTGTGTTGCAGCCTAGACAAACAGTGTTTTCTTTGAGCAGTTGCAGTGAGCTTATTCAATAGGTTACCAATTTATATGCAGTATTTTTAATGCTGCAGATATCCCTTACAACACTTTTTTTGAGATAAGACCATCAGTGCAGAAACAGATTAAAGTCCTGATCCAAAGAGAGGTAGTAGATACCTTAAAGGGGATTAATGGTAATTTAAGTAAGAACACTTTATAAAAGCTTAAGAAGAGTGTGCCTAGCTCAATGTGTTTTCTTTGACAGTGACCAGTACCAGATGCTTTGGCAAAGAAAAATGATACAGTGCAAGTATAAAGACAATTTCACAGGGAATTCCCTCAATTTTTAGCCCCAAATCCAAACTATGATGTGGAAATCACCAAGGCTCATAGTCAGAAGTTTCATTATCTACTTAAATTTTGAAGTGCAAAGTCCTCTAGTCTCAATTTAGACCACATAGGAAATGACCCAACTTTGGTGGAATGATCATCTAATGTTTGCCTAACTTCCATTACAGTTAAGACACAAGGTTGAATAGTGCCCAAAATGCCCCAGTCCCAATGGCAGGCATTTTGATAGATACTCTTAGATCATATCAAATGAACTCCAGTAGATCAGAACAGCATGTCAAAGAGGAAAATAACTCTTTTGAAAGCATGTTGCCTATGATGCCACCAAGACTTCTGGAACACAGAAGAAATTTTGGAATATTTATTCCATGTATTTTGAAGTTTTAAGGGATCCAAGAAATGCAGAATGGTACTGCTCACTCCCACCCCCTTCCTTTTATTGGTAACTAAGTCAATCAAACAAGTCAAATAGTTTGTTTATTGCATGTCGATACCAGAAATGCTTTTCTTCTATGTTAGTTCTACATTATAGAAGCACTCATGTAAGAACTCTGAACAGCATTGGCCTGTTAGTTCTTAAAGTTCATCCATCATAATTTTACTGATTTACACTTTTAAATGGTAAAAGTACAAAACATTGAATGCCAGTCTAAAGCAATGTTTGCCTACTCATTGTGGAATCTACCTAGGCTACTCCCTTAATGTTATGCCTAGGAGAAGGGAGAAGTACTCTGTAAGAGTTGTAAAATGCAAACTCAAAGAGGAACACTTTTAATAAGCAATTCTACTAAAGCTGTATAATGTATGCAGAGCTGTCAAGTGAACAGAAAACCCTGATCTTATGTCATAAGCTGCTGTAAAATATTTACTAAATTAGGGACCATTTGTCTTTCACAATATTTCAGACTAAAAAAAAAAAAAAAAAAAAGCCTTTAGTACTATATTTTTTCATATCTTATTCAAAAATAAAAATAAAAATACTGTGGTCAGACAAGCTGCATATTGTAAATCAGCATCTATCTCATTGCATACTCAAAGAAGATTAGTTCAAAGGAACAAAAATGGTTGGATAAGGTGACTTCTCAGTGAGTTGTATCTCAGCCCTTCTGAGCCCTCTCTAGCCCTCACAAAAGCTAGGATTTTTTTTGCACTGGAATTAAATGGAGGAAACATATGGTGAGCCCAGCTCTTCTCTTGTGTACTGCAGTTCAGAAAGAACCCAGTCTTCCCTGGGGCAAATTAATGGTTGTCAGCAATATGTGCTGCTGGTGATGGTACAAAGGGCAAGGTAATGTAGTAATATTTTATAACTGTCAGATAGTGTTGTGCAGTAAGGGGCTAAGGCAATTTAATGCAACACCATTTATTTGTAATGGAAACCTGAAACTCCATCCACTGAGCTATAAACTTGCATTTTGCTGGATATACAGTCTATTTCCCTAGATCACTGAAGCTATTAAAATCTGAAGACTAAGTTATTGATATGGAAACCTGTTGCTGAGTTCTTTAGATCTATCTAGTTCTCTTGCACATATATTTTGGAGATAAACAAACATCTGTTTGTTTCTTTTTTAGGCTTTATGGTACACTTAAGCTTGCCACATAGTCAATATTTGTCTTATTGATGATGTAATAGAAATTGTAGCTTTAATAGCCAAATGGGAGAGAAGTTCTTACAAGGTATGAACTGATTTATCTTTAAAAGCAGCATATTCTCACTGACCCTGCATGTTTTAAAAGTTCAGACATAATTTTGCAAGACAAATTTTCACTTAGAGTCATACTTGTAATCTATAGCGGAAACTGGCATATAACTGTCATCACTGATTTAAAACGTTTCATACTAAGGAGTACCTGGAAAAAAAGTATAAAGCCAATCAAAATCTGCTCCTGCTGTTTATCAATAATTTAAGCTACGCAACATATATATTGTAATGGTATCTCCCTTCAAAGCAGATGGTTACAAAGGATTATCCAAGCACTATAGAGGAATGAGGATGGATTCAGATTTGTTTTCAATAGGTCTAATGTAGTCATGCCCACTGGATGATAATCTGTGGTTACAATAAATCATATCCTCTTTTGATTTACTAAAAGAGTTCTTCTCTGTCTCACCAGAACAGTAACAATACCTACTTTTATAACTTTCTTTCTCACTGCCAAGGACACTTCTCTATCAAGTCAAAAAGTTTGACCAAAGGGAGGGTACACTTATTTAAAACTACCTGTCTGAAACAGAAACTGTAGCATGCTATCTAATGGGCAAAGTCTTTACTGAAGTGGGTTTAGTCCACAGAGATACTAAACATACCAAGGACAGCACATTTCAAATAATGGAAGTAGTAACATGTATTTATGGTGTGAGAACAAAATAATAAAAGATGCTTTTCCTAGGGGAAGTGCAAAGGCTGTTCCCATGTTCTCAGACATATCACAGGCAGCAGAGCCATTCTAGACTCCTCGCCACTAATTCTCCTAATAGCTAGATAATATTCATTCAAAATTTTCTCACAATCAAAAAAACAAAAACAACAAAAAAAAACCTGCAATTCCATCTTGACAAGACTGGAGAATGCACTGAAAACTCTGATGATGCAGATGATGGATAGTTTTCAGATCTTAATGGACTCTACATTAGTTCTCTGCATAGAGCGTAGATAAGAATTGCAAGCAGATACATACAGCATATAATTTTTCTCTTTTTTTTTTTCTCTAGTTATAAACTTTTCTTGTTCAAGACATTGAACTTGTTGGGCCAAATTAATTTTTGGTCTAGGACCATTAAAATAAATAGAACTGAAAGAAAAAAAATATGAAATAATAAGTAATTCAAAATGAATTGATGAAACTATGGAGGCCTCTTAATGTTATGTCTAAGGCTGAATCACAGTTTACTGCAATAGAAACCAGAGCTCCTACTTTTATCATTAAGAATTCTTGATTTTCAAGATATTGTTTTTTATCTTCACTGGAACTTCCTACATCTGCATATCCCATATGTGGATGGTTATAGCTTAGGAACATTGCCTAAAAGAAGTCAATATATACTGCTGGGTAATATAAACCTATGAAAATTATGGAGAACTGCATTAAAAAGGACAAATTGTCTCCGTGGAGCTGTCTGTTTATATCAGATAAGATCTAGTCTAATGTGCAATGATAATCCCCAAGGTGATTACCAATTGTGAATTAAAAATGTATATACCATTCATGCAGCACATTGTTCCTGCAAGCGGAAGTTGGGTTAAATATACTTTAAATACCTTTCTATTTTTTCATAGCAATTACAGCAATAGTGGTACTGGCAAAAAGAAAAGCAAATGGACATGTTATGATATCAAAGCACAAATTTAACAGGGAAGTTAAAGGGCTAGAGACACCTTTCCTCAACTCCTTGTTAGTAACAATTGGTTTAATCATCCTGCTGTCAGATATGTGTTGGTGGGTATTTGAAGCTTTCCTCTTCTTCCCTCATATCGATTATTACTTCATACGTGCTGTTTTATAAACCATAAAATCATAAGTGACAGCCATGCTACCTATCAGGTACACAAGACAGTAAGATCCAGGCAGTGAGCTAGATGATGTGGTCACCAAGCCCTAAACTTCTCCAAAACAAGCAATGTTTAAAGCCTTGCTTTTGTTAGCCTTGCAGTTTCCTTGGTCTCTAAAGTTAAGCGCCACTCTCCAAAAGTAATAGTGATGAAAATAGTTTTGTACTAGACTAGCACTTCTCTAAGGAAAAGATGGCCTGACATCTCCCTATCAACAGAGTTGAGACAGCAGCTACTATAGCTTGACAGAATGAAGTTACCAGCACAGCAGGTATGTTGAAAACGGGTAGTCACAACTACTCTGGTAGATCATCAGCTAATCATATATGCAGGAAGCACTGTATGAGATGAAGATTGGTCAAAAAGGAACAGGGTTTCATCCCTGTAAGCTCTATCAGTTGAAGGATAAAGGTTCCAGCACCTTCTCTCTTTATGAGAAAGGTTAATATAATCATAGAATGGCTTGTGTTGGAAGAGACCTTAAAGATCACCTAACTCCAACCCCCCTGCCATAGGCAGCGATGCCACCCACTAGATCAGGTTGGCCAAGGCCCTATCCAGCCTGGCTTTGAACACCTTCAGGAATGAGGCATCCACATCTTCTCTCGGCAACCTGTTCCAGTGCCTCACTACCCTTAGGGTGAAGAATTTCTTCCTAATGTCTAAACTGAATCTATCCACTTTTAGTTTAAGATGCTTCCCCCTTGTCCTATCATTATCTAATTGAGTAAAAATACTTCTCCATCTTTTTTATAAGACCCCTTTAAGTACTGAAAGGCTGCAATGAGGTCTCCCTGGAGCCTTCTTTTCTCCAGGCTGAATATCCCAAGCTCTCTCAGCCTTTATTCATAGGAGAGGTGCTCCAGCCCTCCTCAGGACTTTGTGGCCCTCCTCAGGACTCGCTCCACATCTTTCTTGTGTTGTGGGCCCCAAACCTGGATACAGTACTCCAGGTGGGGCCTCACAAGGGCAGAGTAGAGGTGGACAATCACCTCCCTCGGTCTTGTGGTCATACTTCTGTTGTTGCAGCCCATGGTGCAGTTGGCCTTCTGGGCTGCAAGCTCACACTGCTGGCTCATGTTGAGCTTTTCATCCACCAAAACCCCCAAGTCTCTCTCTGCAGGGCTGCTCTCCATGAGTTCTTCTCCAGTCTGTCCTCATGTCTGGGATTTTCCTGACCCAGGTGCAAGACCTTGCACTTGGACTTGTTGAGCCTCATGCAGTTCACATGGGCCCACTTCTCCAGCCTATCCAGGTCCATTTGAATGGCATCTCTTCCTCCTATTGTATCAACTGCGCCTGTGTCAGCTGCTCGGTGTCATCTGAAAACTTTCTAAAGGTACATTTACTCCGATTGTCTATGTCACTGATGAAGATGCTGAAAAGCACCAGTCCCAAGACAGACAGACCTCTGAGGGACACCGCTCATCACCGGTCCCCACCTGTATATAGAATAGACTAACACGTTTTGGAAATTCATTCCTTTCATCAATGTGCAAAGCCAAAAATCCAGGATTCTTGCCTTTAAGGCTTTAGACATTTTAGGAAGATTAAACAATATTTTCCTTGAATATTTTAACATATCACAGAATCATTATGGTTGGAAAAGACCTTCAAGACCATCTGGTCCAACCATCCCCCTACCACCAATGTCACCCACTAAACCATGTCCCTAAGCACTAGGTCCAACCTTTCCTTGAACATCCCCAGGGATGATGACGCCACCACTTCCCTGGGCAACACGTTTCAATGCCTGACTACTCTTTCTGAGAAGAAATGTCTCCTCATTTCCAACCTAAACCTCCCTTGGCACAACTTGAGGCCATTCCCTCTAGTCCTATCAATAGTTATCTGTGAGAAGAGGCTGACCCCCAGCTCCCCACAACTTCCTTTCAGGCAGTTGCAGAGAGCAATAAGGTCTCCCCTGAGACTCCTCTTCTCCAGACTAAACAACCTCAGGTCCCTCAGCCGCTCCTCATAGGACTTGTGTTCCAGGCCTTCACCAGCTTCCTGCTTGGTATTCAGACCTCTAAAAATCAAAGGGATTCTGCATCTGTAATGAAGATCATAGGGTATAATGTAAGTGAAAAAAGTAAGAAGCATTCAGCATTACACATTCATTCATTTAAAAAAAAAAAATCCCAATCATGTTAATTTTTATTTGAGTCATTTGTACAGATGAAGGCCTTTGGGGAGTATATTCTTACAGGGTCAAGAAGCTAACCCATTTTTGTCCATCCTTAACAGAGAATGAATCAGTACATGCATTCTTAATTTTATTGGTAGAATGTAATAACTCTAAATTTTACAACACAGAATAACAGAATAATGCCAACAATGTAATAATAAACATTTCAGTCAGCATCATATTTTTAAAGACAAAAGACATCTGTATTCCATCAAATTTCCTTTTGTATACAAAGAAAGGTATTAATAAAGAAGAAGAAGAAGAAATAAAAAACAGTTTAAAATCAATGTCTAATTTTGAGAAACTATTGGGATCTCAGTTCTTTGATACTTTATGCATCAAGTCACTTGCAGTGTTTTGAAAGAGGTTTGAAGGACACAGTGAAGGGAAATTAAATTATTAAATGATGTTTCAGCTCATTCTTATATTTACATTTATCCTGGTTGAAGGTAATTTATCGGGGGGGGGGGGCAAAAAGGATCATACATCACACTAATGCAAAACCCATGAAAAATTTGTCCTTCATGCTGTGACTGGACACTGTCTAGCAAGGTTTACAATCTCTTTATCTGCATCTAAGCAAAGTTGAGGTATTTAGTTACCTCAGTTGTCACTAATTACAATATTTTTCCCCTTTGCATTTATGAGGAAAAGGAGGAAAAAAATTCTTCTGTTTAAAGGAATAACCTCTAAAGCATAACCTCCAGAATCTGATGTATTGATTCTCTTATGCTTCCCCAGATGGCAAAGCAGTGAAATAGAACCAAGAACACCCAGAGGCAGTTACAGTGGCTTCTCTGTGGAGAATTTCAGGAAGAAGCTTATGCTGTCATTGTCCATAATATTGCTTTGGTTCCTTTTACATTATGTGCATACAAACTCCTCTGTGAAAACCATGAGAAATGAGATTTAAAATAGACTGTACTCACAATTGAAGAGCTGTCAGTGAAACCCTTAGTCTCAGTGCAGTACTGTAGAGTAGGTACTCAGACTCAGATTGAAATCTCACCGATGTAGAACAGAACAGCATTGCAAAGCAGAGTGCTGGACAATGAGATTATGATATATCCATGATGTTTTATTTTTGCAACAAGGAGTTAATTTAAATTCAATTTCAAGAAAATTTTCTGAGTGAAAACTTAATCTTATTTTCACTGGTATTATACCTATCATGGTATAGGTCTAGAATAGAGGCTCTGTTCCTAAGAATTTGTACTCTTAGACATACAAATAAACATACGTCACTTGTTTTCTTGAAATTAAGGAAGTATTTTTAAGATAATGTTTATGTACTCCAGTTTTCTAAATAGCAAAAGGAACCAAAGTGAAATGAAACTAGAGAAAATATATATATATATTTGCAAAGACAGTAAAGTGTACATTTAGAGTTAATTCTGCCTCTAGTCACACTATTTCCTACTGTTTGTTTTGTTTTGTTTTGTTTTGTTTTTCCAGCAGTATTTCCATCTCTGTCATTTCATCTCAACAGCTCTGTCTGTTTCAAAGGCAAGGATGCTGCTTTATGCCTGCTGTACCACAAAACTCTCAGCCATATGGATTGTCCCACAGAGACCCCTATGGGCCCCTAGAAAGGCTCTGCAGGACCACATATGGTCCTTTTAAAGCTATTCTGACCCTTTCTAGATCCATAAACCTCACAGGTAATATAAGGAGAGGACTTTAAAATAATAATAATAATAATAATAATAATAATAATAATAATAATAATAATAATAATAATAATTAATAATAATAAATACTGCTACAGTCGTGAAGGAATATAAACAGACTTTGTCTTCATAAGCATGTTGTTTACTAAGAGATATAGAATCAACAGGATCAGTGCGTCTGGTAATGAACCCAAAAGCATTTTTTTCCTACTCTCTAACAGAACTAAGAGGATAGTCATAATAGTGAAAACATTTAGACACTGTGCACTTTATAATTTTTTCTTGCCAGAACTGTTACACAGTTCTAAGCATAACCTATTAAAATGTGGGAAAAGGACCAAAATTATACCATATATCTCATGAAAACACTCTAGGAAATTTATATTTTTAAAAGGGTATTTCATTAAGACAGGATCACCTTTCATTGAAACACCAATTTTTAGTATATTTTTATATCTAAATTTTAATGTGGAACATCACCTTTGGAAATGGAGCGTATTATAGCCAGATATCAAAATGGACAATAGAGGGAACTGCTGAAGTAGTTGATAATTAGCTATAGAACCTGACCAAATCTAGTACTTGTAAGGTTTAGCTGGTTCTTCCCTAACCTGTGCTGGTTTGTTTGGGAGGCAGAATTACTATCATTTTCTGGGGATTGAATACTTTTACTAATTCCTTACTGGTTCTTCTCAAGTCAGCATTTGGGTTTCTGCTCCCTAATATACACAACACCTTTTTGCCCTGTTTAATAAACTTCAGTAACAGCCTGTAGAGGTCTCTGTGTGCAATTACACTTTTCAGCATAAAAATAAATAAATAAATAAATAATTTGTACCTTTATTCAAACCTTTGCACCATGAAACATAAGTATTTCAGTACAGAAAACAAAATAATACAATGTTGACATTTCATCATTTGAAATAATACCTATCTACATTTACATTACAGGCAATCTATCAAACTCAAAGTAACAACTGCACTGGCTAGAACAGAAATATGGGAGTCTTGTATAAGGGAAGCTGGAGCAATTCTGTGGAAAGCATCAGTAATTGTTCATTTCCCCTCTGGACAGATATCACATATACATGCAGATGTACATCACAGGCTTCACAGCAGTACAAAACAGCCTCAGGGTCTTTTTCTTACTGCAGCAGAAATAAAGCCATAGGAATAATATACTACTACAGACTCATCAAAAGCAGCCATTCTCTTATCCCTCTTTGACTAAATTTCTTACTCCATGAATTATATCAGAATTGGCATCAAGAAATCTTGTTGCCAAAAAAGTAAATTCACCAGACCTGGAAGTCTTTTTTTGTGGACACAGACCTACTGGAAATTCAGAACATTCAGTTCAAGTTCTGCATTTACTTTCAGTGCAACTGAAATTTTAGCTTGATATTTTTGCTAACACTTTTCAACAAAGACCTTATTTGCTATGTGCCTAGTTATGTTAACAGATTGCACTCACCACTATCAAGAGAATATACATTCCTTTTAGAATGCTCCTTTTTAGAAGCTAACACCATTTGTGAATATTCAGAGAATTTTGTCATCAAAATACTGGATAGGTTATATAACAGTATGCTGTAAACGTGTACTTTGCAACAGGTAGACAATATTTTATATACGTAGCTGTCATAAATTTAAATTCCAAGTTGGCAAGTAATTTTTTTTGTTTTCTTTGATTTTAAACTTGTGCTCTTTTGGGGTCTTCATCAAAAACATGTTCAGATATCTAAATGTAAATCTGGTTGTCCCACACCAGCACACAGATTTAGAGCAAACCAGAATTTTTAGTTCCCCATTATGTAACATTAAATTATTATTTTTCTCTAATTCAGAACTTTGAATCTCAATTAATCTCTGCTTGAATTAATTAGTTGACAATTTATCTCTGAATCTCATTCTGTGTTTCGAATTCTCCATCAATTACCCCTTAGAAAGGTGTATACTCAAATCAAACTTCCATTTTTGCTGATTGTTGTGGCCTTGTTAATAATACAAGAATGATTTCAGCCATGAAAATATAAATGCTCATTATGTTGTAATATACTAAGTAACGCGTAATATACTAAGTCCTTAAATATACTGCATTATTTTCAAAGTGTCACAGTGGGATCATATAGGGATACAACAGGAGATGTTAAATGTTGTATCAGCAAGTGAAACAAAAACAGCTACCTTTTTTTTCTCTCATAAATGTATTGTGGAATCCTTTCTGGAATATGTAATGAGTCTGAGAATTTTAACATAAACTGGACTATTTCCAACTTTATTAGACCTTTAGACTTTGGTAAAGTTTTTCATGGTGCAATAGTTATGTCTGAACCTGCATGTGAAACATGTAAAAAGCCATGCAAAGTGATTTTTATACAGCAAGTAAAAATTTCAAAACAAATTTAAACTTGTTTGTAAGGAAATAAGAAAGAGATGTCTGACTTTTAATGAAACAAATCCATATGTGTTAATATAGTCAAAGTGTCATCTTATCTATCGCTGTAAAATGCCAGAATAACTGGATAATTTGTTACTCATTCACTCTTCACAAAGAATGCTTAACTGCAACCAGCAGGATATCACTTCTTCAGTCTGGCACATTGTGCATTTCCATCTGAAATGAGAATGCATGTGTCAGCACCTGTTTCAAAGCATTGTCATTTGGTCTTTCACTGATAAGTGATCAATTCATAACTTCCATCTCTCTCTTCTCCCCAAAATTCAAACATTTTAAATTCGTCCTGGTATACTTTTCACCATAAAATTGTTTAGGTGAACAAAATTCTGGATCTCCATCAACCATCCAGACACTAAATACTATCAGATTCAATATAAAAAATAAGAAAAAAAATATTATGCACTGTTTTATGCTGTGCCTTATGCCACCTGTAGTAAAGTTGCATTAAATGGATCAGATAAAAGGAGGAAAACATCCAAATTGTCAGTTTAATAATTGATCTCTCTTCTGATCCTCTCTTCTGAATTTCTAGTGTTCTCATGATTTTCAGCATCTGAATAGAAGTCATACAACTTAGATAAATTCTTTAGGATATAATCCCAAAATATTTTTCAGGAAAGGATATAGATGAAGAAATTTTATGGGTGATGTTGAATGAGCACATAAACTTTGTAGAGCAAATATGTCCTCACTGATCTAGCATCATACATTAGATAACACTGATGAATTTGATATTTTAAAATGTTTTTCAAACACTACTATGGGAAGCCATCATTTTATTAAGACAGCTATAGTGAATGACCAGTATAGACCCACAGCTATACTCAGAATAAGAAAATGCCCTGCACTGCAAAATTGGCAAGCTACAGGAAAGCAGATTCATGCAGATCATACAGAATTTAATTGTCAAAACACAGATGCTTAATGCTGTGTGGGAGGTTCTACGCATCCAAAGATCCTTTTAGGGTTGACAGATACAACAGGAGGCCTGTGGAAGATCCATGTCTTTCTTGAGTGCTTGCTGGAAGTGATTTGATCTGCTCTAGATTACTTAAAATGGCATTGGATGTCCACATTTACACACATGAATGATGCACAAAATATATGAAATGCCTGGACAAGCTCCTCTACTAATAAATTTCATTATACATATATGGTTTTTATATAGCTTCAAATAATTCTATATCATTGCCTGGAACATGTCTTTACAGTCTATCTACAGCAATACAAAAATAAACCTCTTTGTTGTGGTTTAAACTGGCAGGTAGCTAAGCACTACACAGCCATTCGCTCACCCCCCACAGTGGGACAGGGGAAAGAAATGGGGGAAAAAAAAAAAAAAAGTAAAATCTCATCCATTGAGATAAAGACAGTTTAATAGGACAGATTATGAAGAGATAATAATAAGAATATACAAAGCAAATGATGCACAACGCAATTGCTCAGCACAAGCTGACCAATGCATATCCCATCCCTGAGCAGTACGTCTTGCTCCTCCCCAGCCAGCCACCCCGTATTTATTGTTCAACATGATGCCATATGGTATGGAATATCCCATTGGACAATTTGGGTCAGCTGTTCTGGTTCTTTCCTAGCAAGCTACCAGAAAGAGTAAAAGAAAAAGAAAAAGGCCCATAAACAATTGTAAAACCACCAGCTGCACCATAGAAAGACAACATTTTGAGATTTTAAAATGGTTTGAGGAATGTAGCTCAGGCCAAAAAAAAAAAAAAAAAGAAAGAAAAAGAACAAGGCTACAAATTTTAATTAAAATATTAATTTTTAAGTAAAATGCAAATTAATACATTAGAAATTCATAAAAAAAAAAAAACCAAAAAAAAACAAATAACAACCTTACTTACTGCAAAACAAAATTACCTTTACGATTGTGCTGGTTTAGTTGCATATTCAAAGCAAAGGATGCTTGTGCTACTTCCTAGATTTTATCTGCAGGTTCAATCAGCTAATGTATAGTAAAATGTTATTTCTCACAGATACCACCATTATTTTCAATTCTTCAAAACTGCTGTGGTTGCAGTTTTGTTCATACTTACTTGGGATAATTATATTTTTGCATTTTCTTACTGGTTGGTTGACCTTGTCAGGTTGCCAGACACACCCCTAGCTGCTCTCTCACTCCCCCACCTCAACAGGACAGGGGGAGAAAGTATGATGGAAAAGCTTGTGAGTTGAGAAAAAGACGGCGAGATAACTTACCAAATACTGTCATAGACAAAATAGACTTGGAGAAAACTAATTTAATTTATTGCCATTTAAAAATAGAGTAGGATAGTGAGGAACAAAGACAAAAAAATGGAACACCTTCCCCAAGATTTCTTCCCAGGCTCATCTTTACTCCTTCAATCCCAACTACTCTACCTCCTCCCCCTCCCCAAGTGGTACAGGCAGATGGGGAAGATGGGCAGTGGTCAGTCCATAAGAGCTCTTCGCTGCTGCTCTTTCCTCCTCACATTTTACACTGCTCAAATTTGGGCTCTCCATGTGCCTTCAGGGCATGGGATCCTCCGTGGACTTCAGTGAGTATATGTGTTCTACCATGGTGTCCCCCATGGGATGAAGTGCCTCGTACACCTTTTTCTATGATCTTGGTGCTCGCAAGGTTATTTCTCACACGTTCTTCCTCACTCCACTCTGCCTGTATAGTATTTTACCCTTTCTTAAATCTGTCTTCCCAGAGGTGCCACCGTCTTGGCTGCCGGGCCCAGTCGTGCCCTGTGGTGGGGCCGTTGGAGCCGGTTGGAACAGTCTCGGCCAGCACGGGGCAGCCCCGGCCTCTCCTCACGGAGAGGCCGGGGCTGCCAAAATCTGCACCAAGTACAGCCCTAAAAAACACAGTTGATTTCTTCAGATACAAAGGAAAATGTTTTGGCTGTTGTAAAAAAAAAATAATAATAATATTATATCCATCACAGTTAGCAAAAAAATCACATGGAACTATGTATGTTTTCTGTCAATTTCCCGACGAAGACCTGACTTATCAAAGTCCTCTGTTCCATCAGTTGAGTCATAACTATGATTGAGAACACAATATCAGAGAACGCTATGAATCCCTTAGATACTGGGGATAATTGGAAAGTTCTTATATTTGCTGATTAATTACAGAAATCCAGAAATGCATCATTATATTCAGTATTTTTTATTACAACCATAAAGTATAATGTTGACCTGTCATGAGAGATGAAGAAATATTTTAAGTACAACTGGACAATTCTATTCTCCCTAGACGTATCTTCTTAAGGCATGTCTTCATTATGCTTTATGGCATTAATTAGAGAGACGATAGAGAAAAATATTTCAACTGCCTCAGATACTAGATAGAAGTAATACACTTTCCCTACCAATCTAAGCTAGCCTCTATATTGAAAGTGCCATTGGAACATATGAGAATACTCCCTGGACTGTCTATACTCTTAACTATTTATACAACATAGTATTAGATGTCACAGTTTTACTGGATGGATGTCTAATATTGTACAGCAATAACCAACAATATTTTTTATTGTAAATTACAGAAAAAGTCTGAATTGTTTTGGGTGATCTCAGTGTCTTTAATAAAAAGAGAAACCTCAAAACAGTTATGGACAATAATTTGATCAAAAGTATTTTGAACCCATGTTTACTTAGGGGCATACTTCCAACTTGAGGAGACAGGACAGTTACAGGTAGTTTTCAGTCAAAATAAGATAATTTATTGGAGAGCTGGGCGATCACCAACCACATGAGGTTTAACAAAAGCAAGTGCTGGGTCCTGCACCTGGGATGGGGCAACCCTGGCTATACGTACAGACTGGGCGATGAGACGCTGGAGAGCAGCTCCGCAGAGAGGGATCTGGGGGTTGTGGTTGACAGCAAGTTGAATATGAGCCAGCAGTGTGCCCTGGCAGTCAGGAGGGCCAACCGTATCCTGGGGTGCATCAAGCACGGCATTGCTAGTCGGTCGAGGGAAGTGATTGTCCCACTCTACTCTGCGCTGGTGCGGCCTCACCTCGAGTACTGTGTGCAGTTCTGGGCACCACAGTACAAAAAGGACGTGAAACTGTTGGAGAGTGTCCAGAGGAGGGCGACGAAGATGGTGAAGGGCCTAGAGGGGAAGACATATGAGGAGCGGCTGAGGTCACTGGGCCTGTTCAACCTGGAGCAGAGGAGGCTGAGGGGGGACCTCATCACAGTCTACAACTTCCTCGCGAGGGGGAGTGGAGAGGCAGGTGACCTATTCTCTGTTATCACCAGTGAGAGGACCCGCGGGAATGGTGTTAAGCTGAGGCAGGGGAAGTTTAGGCTGGACATCAGGAAGAGGTTCTTCACCGAGAGGGTGGTCGCACACTGGAACAGGCTCCCCAGGGAAGTAGTCACTGCACCAAGCCTGTCTGAATTTAAGAAGCGATTGGACTGTGCACTTAGTCACATGGTCTAAACTTTTGGGCAGACCTGTGTGGTGCCAGGATTTGGACTTGATGATCCTTATGGGTCCCCTCCAACTCAGGATATTCTATGATTCTATGATTCGATGAATTTATAGTTATAGGTATTGAACCTTCAGATATAATATTCTTTCCCTTTAAAAAATAATCAGTCTAACTTTGTATCACATTATTAATTGTCTGGCAACTAAGGTGAAAATACCCACAGGGCCAAAGTACTTTCTGCAATGAACACTTTAGCCTTTTGCAGCTCTCCGCAGGCTATACCTGCAGAATAACACAACTAACTGCTACAGTCCAAGTGACCTTGGTGCTGAATAGACTCAGCCAGCCATAATTGCTCTTTTGCAGCTGGAAGGCTTGGCTCTTTTTTTTTTTTTTTGCTAGAAAACATTTAGTAATTTGTGTGGCAGATTTTATGTAGAAGTTGGCATTGGATAATCTGGACTGTGTTGCACAGACACAGACAGCATTTGCTTAAAAAATATATATATTTTGTGATATTGGCATTGGACAACTTTTGCATGGGGAATGAAACTCAAACAGGAAAATTAGTTCCTCTCCAGGTGGAAAGAGGGATCTCTGCTGCATGCATCTTTGCAATGATATCTTCAGCTGGATCATATAAGTCTTCACAAATTCCTGTTTTTCTCAGTTTGTAAAATCCAGCTGGCCCATGGTCCTACATGAGTGCTCCAGCTACTGGCTAAACACAAAACCTCTCCTGTCTTCCCTGTGTACAAAAGACTGGTCCACATAACTCTTTCTGCATCTGCAGGAACAGTCTCTATTACTGTTTGCAAGTCCCTTATTTGTGTATAGTTTCTTAGTTCTGCAGTAAGAAACACTGAAGGGAATCTCTGGAAGGGCCAGAATCTCCACCTGGAATTTAAATCAACATATTTTGGCAGATGAAATTAATACAGACAGAGCAGAGGAAATTTTCAAGACAATCCAAAATTCCCCCCCCACCACCACCCCGAAAGCTTCTGCATCAATTAGTGAAATACTTTGTTTTGAAGGTCACTAGGAGCTCGGTCAATCAGACACCTTGTCTCACATCCAGTGTGTTGTTTCTGCAGAAGACTAGCTGGGGAAGTTTCTTACCACCTCCAAGGAATTAATGATCTAAGTGAACTGGGCATATAAAAGATACCATTCTGATACCCAGCTGCACAGCACTTATAACACACAAACTTGAGATTTGTACCTTTAACTTAAATTCTACAGCAGATTATATAGTTACAATACTTCATAATACAGACTTGAAATGCTACCAGTATTTTCAGTTTTTATAAGCTACATTGTAACTACTTTTCTAGCAGAACTAGGGAAAAAATATATAGAGTTAATTCTCCATTCCATCCCTTAGAAGCATTTAGTTTTCAGTTGTAGCAGATTGTTAAAGTCACCTGAATCTCTGTATACATCCATAGACTCTGTATGAAAATAGGCATGCAGAAGAACTTGCAGAAGATAATGTGCATGCAAGCATCTTTAGCTCATACTTTAATCCTAGCAGACAGTACACACTGACGTTACTGCAGGCATATCGCCACATCAGCACAGGTCTTTACTTCAGGTGGGAATTAATACAACAAAACAGTACAAGGGACCATTTAACAACTAAACATACATAGAGATATTGATTAAAGAAAAAGAGATGAGAGTCTTTAGAAGACTGATAAATCAGGACACTTTAAAACTTTCCTGGAAAAGCACCCGTTAATAAGACCTTCCCGCTAATGGTTAGTTCTTATTATCAGTTGTTATCATTATCACTATGTATTCAAAGTAGTCAGTCCTTAACAATCATATCCAACATTAGCTGCCAGCATGCAATGCTAAGTACCTGATGCCACATAATTAATACTGAAAGCAACAGTTCTGGATGATATTAGTCTCTACAGTGAAGGAAAGATGGGTAAGAAGTGGATGTCTTCTTCCCAGCTACCAATTTTGGATCTTTAATTAAGGGTAGTCAATTTGCAGCCCTCTGCCTCTATCCCAAGCTAAACACTGCCTACTTCTGGTCAATGTTACTTCTCCAGCCTGGAGCAGATGCCTTATTTTGCTGCTCAGCTGCTTCTTTCCTTGCTCAGCTGCTGCTGTATTTCCTAAAGCAAAATCAGGCTTTTTCCAGCTCTGTAGGTTGCTTTTTTTTTTTTTTTCCAATGAGCAGTAATTTCGCATTGGTGTATTGTTAATAGCTCTGGGGATGCTGTTCTCAGCTAGCATCCCTATTTTCAAGGTCTTTGCTGTTAACCCACACTTCAACTGCGCATCATAACAAGAGATACCTGGCAGCAGGCTGAGTTCACCTCACAAGTTCTTGCAAGAAGTTGGTAACAAACCTAACAAGCCAGGACTGGGACTTCACACAATTTGCATGAGGCTCAATAAGCATAAGGACTGTTGCTAGTAATAGCAGTACTATTTTTACTGGGCCATTGGGTAAAAAAAAAACACGCTTGCACCATTATGCTATATTAGTGCATTCCTGTTTGGATAAACAAACTACTGTTAAAGCCTGCTTTTTGTGCTTCTACATTTATGTGTGCAATATGCCTGTGCTTTAGCCACAGCTGTTTTATTAACTAGTATAACTGTAGCATCAGGGCCTAACTACTACATAAGGCCAGGCAGTTTTGTTAAATTTATAGCTAGATAAGCTCCCTTCAGAAAAGGAGCAGCTTCTCAGGCTGCATTTACCAGCCGGGGCTCCTTTGCACATATTGATGCCATATTCTCAGTGTTGACTAGTTTGGCCTCAGAAATAAAGCAATTCTAACTTCATGTATTTCCAGAAAAGCCTACAAAAATAAAGTTTCAGTCCAAAAACCAACACTCTCTCCTAGGTCCTGCTATACCTTTATTAAGAAGCTACCACTGCCTTCTGCCTGTTTTTTCCCATTAGAAAGAGAAGCTCCCACAGCTTTCCTTATACTCATTAGTTCATTCCAAGGCAGAGTCCCCACCCATCTGCCACTTTTAGGTGCCATACCAAAGTCGGTACCATACATGCACTCTTTTTTCTTTTTTTTTTTTTTGTCAATAGCTATTGAAAAAGAGAGTAATGAGCTGCTATTCTTGTTTTTTGAATTATGTATACTGCATGATAGTTATGTTACTTAAATGTCAATTATTCACTGGTTGTATCCAAGCATTTTCTCAGCCTCCTATATTTAAAACTCTGTGAAACAGCTTAACAGTGTGCAGCTGCTTAGGACAAAATCCAAAACATCTATTTAGGGTTCTAAAAATAGGCATTTAAATTTACCTAATTGCAAAGTACTAGAAATCCCACATTACTGCAGCTATGTAACACTGAAAGCAACAGAAATTCCCTATACAGGTCAATTTAAATGCCCTCACAGGATCAGCCAGACACAAACTCCACAGAGAAGCCTAGGCCATTGAACTCTTTCCTCTCACTTACTTGTAGACTCTCTCTCTCCCTCTCTCTTCCCTGCCCCTCTCCCTCTCTCCACCTCCCACCCCATCTGGTTTCTTCTTTCCCAGAGAACAATAACTTGTTTTTAATACCCAAGCTTAAAAGCTTTTTTTTTTTTTTTTTACTTTTACACACAGACTACTCTCCTACAGTCTGAGCCTTGTCACCGAATTATTGTACATAATTTTTAATTTTTATTTACATACTCTTTTTTCCAGAAAGGACAAAGAAGCTCACCTAGTTAAGTACTTGTCCTCAAGAGAAGATCTACCCCATGCTGGCTACCCAGATGACAGAAGTATCTCCTGACAGTTTTAAGTCTTGGGTTCAGACTCTGGAGTTCAGTTTCTCTGAAGTTCAGTCACACCCAGCTATTTGTGGTCTTGGCTCTCCTGAGGAGTTCACATATTGAATAGGATAATTCATCTCTTATATATAATTGCCTCCATCTACCATACAGGGAGCTCAGCCACCTTATTTCATCATTTTTGCCTGGCTGATGGTTTGACATTACAATGCTAAATATAGAAGTAGGGGGTCCTCATTTTAAAAGTTGTAATATTGAACAGGATACATGATCCCAGTAAAGGCAAAAACAGCTGCAGGGGAAACATACTACAGTCAGTTTGCCCATTAATCAAATAATGATGTATTGCATGTTTTTCTTTGCTGATCTGTGTGTAATCCATCATTATTGCCTCTTAATGAGTACTAATTAAGAATGCTTTATTCACTATTTTATCTGTACTCTTCATTAAATAACACACCTTGGAAAACAACGTCTGATTTTTTTTTAATATTATGTATATAAAAATTATCTTGATTTAGAGTGACAGTCCAAGACATCTGATAGAAGTCTAGGAGGAAGAATGGTAAAACAAAGGTAATCCTTCCACATGTGTATTTCACTGGCATTAAATCCATTCTATTCATAATCAGAATTGTATCAGAATCCTTTTTTTTTTCTTTTTTTTTCTTTTTTTTTTTTCTGGTTTTGTTACAGCTCATCTTAATCCTGCAGTCTTTTTAGTGTTCATGGAGATCTAGTGTCAATGTTTAGTTCATACTAGACAAAACTAAATGGATTTCAGTTAGCTTCTCAGATGTCAATCTAATTAAACACTTACTGTAGAAAATGAAAGTGACATGTAACAGAGCATAGAGGTGTTTATGTAGTTTACATAGCAGTTTTCAGGTGTAAAACAACAATGATTAAAGCACTACATTGTTTATTTACTCATTAGAAAGCAACTGGTCTCAGTTTTATGCAAAGCAAAGAGACTTTCAGTTTAAATTACTCTTATGGGAGTTAAGTATCACTCGATAATGAGAGAAGGGAGGGAAAAAGAAAGGAAAGATAGGAAGAAAGAAAGGAAGGAAGGAAGGAAGGAAGGAAGGAAGGCAGGAAGGAAGGAAGGAAGGAAGGAAGGAAGGAAGGAAGGAAGGAAGGAAGGAAGGAAGGAAGGAAGGAAGGAAGAAAAGAAACTTCTAAAACAATCCAGTTGCAAATTAAGCAATCCAATTATCCTGTACAATAGCTGGAGCAACAGCAAGTGCTAATGGGCACTAAATGAGCATATTCCATTGCTCTTGCACTTTGTCATTGTTAAGGGAGACTAAGGTTGATTGCTAGCAAGTAGTTAAGAGTTTAGGCAGGAAGGAGAGTATCTAGAGCCTCAGACATAGGTCACAAGCTGCCTGAGATGTCAAGTGGCCTGGAAGATTCTGGTCACTACTGGTTGTAAGTGAAGCAGAGGCAAAAAGGCAAAAGGGACTAATAATTGTTCTCTGTGTAGGAGGACACTGGTTCTAGTTCACAACCATCTGGCTCTCCCGTGTCTTTTTGATTCACAAAATCTTTTGCATATCCAGCAAAATCCAACCCTGTTAAGGAGCAGGCTGCACTTCTCTGCTTATCAAACCTTCTTTTCCCTTTTGTTTTCTCTGAAGAACTTTTTTTTTTTTTTTTTTTTTTCTTAAGTGATCTCTGTTAGGAATTCTGCCCATCTACAGTTCAGCATCTTACTTTACAGGTCTCACTTTGCAGGAATGCACTGGTTTCACTTCCAGTTTCTAATAAAAAGCAGCTATTTAGGTCTACTGTTCCTCTCTCCAACCTGTGCAACAATTCATTGCTAGTTAATTTGTTCTCCTTTAGGGCTAACCCTGGGACTCTATTCTTCTGTTTTGTGGATTATTTTAAATAGTGAATGTCATGCTGCCTTATTGCCCCAGAAAATTAATCCATACTCTGCAGTCTTGAAGCAAAGCCAAATGATGTACAAACAAACCTGATCTAGAGTTCTCCATTAGCCATTTACATCCATAAGTGCATTTTGTGCTGTAGCTTGTTTGGTCCCTGTAGAAAAAGAAAAAAAAAAAAAAAGGAATTTACATATTGTTTCTTTCTTCTTCGAAAAACTGTTCCCAAGCTGATTCCAGAAATATATGAGTTGGACTGTGCACACAGCCAAAAACTCTGGGCTCTGAAGCCCTGCTTTCACAGATGGTTATCTTCATTGGCTGGCAGGCCTAGCTTATTTGTTTCTCCAGATCACCTTTGGTTTGACTGATAAACACATTTAATGTCGAGAAGTTAAGAATAAATATACCACACATCCCTGTGTATTAATGGCTTTTTGCAGTAGTAGCTATGCTCTACAGTCTTATAGTCTCATAGAGGACTTGTAAACTTTTCCATCCCTTCTTTTAGTATAAAACATAGATTTACTTTATTTTTGTTCCCCTATTCATCAGCCTAATTTCAATAAAGTCTTTGATCTCTTGAATCACTTCCTCCAGCTGTTCTAGATGCTTCTTTCAAGAGGTTCTAGATACAGGCAAATCATAAAACTATGCAGCTTTATACCCTTCACATCTCCTTAAAGAATATACGTTAATACTGAAACACTGAAAGAGTGCCTTATCATCCAAATAAGAGGACAATAAATAAATACTGCCGTTTCTTAACTCTACATATTTTAAATGTTACATTAATTTGACAGTTGAGGCAAAGGAACCAGCAAATAATCTATGTCTATTCACTGCTTATACATGAAACTTGGAAATTCTGAGTGTCTGTTCATCTCCTAGCACATTGATATACAAGCTACGCTTTTCAGTTTCTTTGAAATATAGCTCTTATATGTTAGTGCTTCTTACATTTCAGGTTTTCATAAGGCCATTGCAATTTAACTATGGTTAGCTTCCTTGAGATGGTATAGCAGCAAGTCAAGTCAGAAAACGAAAAATAATTTCATAGAATCATAGAATGTCTTGGGTTGGAAAGGAACTTAAAGATAATCTAGTTCCAGCCCTCTGATCAACATCATGGCCCTCCTCTGGACCCGCTCTAATAGGTCCATATCTTTCTTATGATGGGGTCATTATGCCTGCTTGCAGGACTCCAGGTGGGGCCTCACAAGGGCAGAGCAGAGGGGGACAATCACCTCCCTCGACCTGCTGGACACTCCTCTGTTGATGCAGCCTAGGATGCATCAGTTGTCCTTCTGGGTTGCAAGCGCGCACTGCTGGCTCATGTCAAGCTTTTCTTCCATCAGAACCCCCAAGTCTCTCTCCACAGGGCTGTTCTCAATGAGTTCTTCTACAGGTCTGTCCTCATGTCTGGGATTGCCCTGACCCAGGGGCAGCTACCTTGCACTTGGACTTGTTGGGTTTCCGGAGGTTTGCATGGTCCTGCTTCTCAAGCCTGTCCAGGTCCTTTTGGATGGCATCCCTTCCATGTGTGGTATATACTGCACCACTCAGCTTGATGTCATTTGCATACTTGCTGAGGGTGCACTTGATCTCACTGTCTATGTCACTGACAAAGACTAAACAGCACTGGTCCCAGGATTGATCCCTGAGGGACACCACTCATCATTAGCCTCCACCTGGACATTGAGCTGTTGACCGCAACTCTCTGGCTGTGGCCATCCATCCAATTCCTAGTCCATCGAATGGTCTACCCTTCAAATCCATATCTCTCCAATTTAGAGATCAGAATGTTGTTTGGGACCGTGTCAAAG
This sequence comes from Anser brachyrhynchus, assembly GCF_964034855.1. Lineage (NCBI taxonomy): Eukaryota > Metazoa > Chordata > Aves > Anseriformes > Anatidae > Anser > Anser brachyrhynchus. Next base: position 96,376,241 of record NC_137696.1, on the reverse strand, counting down.
CCCTTACAGAAGGTAGGTGACATTGGCTGGTCTTCCCTTGTCGGCTGATGCAGTCACTCTATCAGAGAAGGCCACCAGATTGGTCAGGTACAATTTGTCCTTGGTGAAGCTGAGCTGTCTGTCTTGGATCACCTCCTTGTCCTACACATACCTTATTGTTGCTTCCAAAAGCATCTGTTCCATGAAATCTTCTGTTTGAATCTGTTTCCTTTTTCCCTCTGTATATTATAAACAAAGAAATATATGTCCTTCTGTAGGGATTGCTTCCTTATGTATTTTTTGTATGTTACCCTGGTGATGATTCTGCTTTAAATCATTCTATGGGTAGAACAGATTCTTATTTTATAGCCTGACTTTTTATAGTTTTTATTCATGGTATGAATATTCTGATTTTTATCACTTTGAGCTGTCACAGTTTTAAACAAGTAATCTTCACCTTATAAGTCTTCTGCTTGTAGTGTCCACAGAAATTCTGCTTCTATTTTTTCTTATCTTAACAGACTTTTATTTATGTCCTTACTCTTGTATCTTACTCTTTCTCAGTTGTTCACATATTCCCTCAAATATCCTTATTTAATTTGGTTTGAGCTTTATTTCAGTCACCATACAAAGACAACTTCTGTACTAAAGGCAGGAAAGTAATGTCCTAAAAAACAAGTCCTGTGGGAGATCTGTAAATTAAAATCATCTGCTTAATATACCACAGACTTATTATGCTAAGTATTTCAGTAGCAAATATTGTACTCCAATATTTAAGCATTCAGCCTAATTTCTTATTTTTCTCATTTTATGTAATTCACAGGAATCTATAGAACAGATTCTGCTTCTACTAACTTGCCATTCAGTTATAAGAGAAAAATGTCATTATCATATGTGTGCAAACCAATTTGTTCTTGGGTTGTGCAATATAACCTTTGATTTCTTAATAGAAATATCACTCCCTAAATACAGCAAGAGCAAATAATGCAATAAGCTGTAGAAGTTGCAGTATATTGTGATGTTAACAGTGCTATGTTTAACTGTGTATGCAAAGGAAATATATCTGATTTAATTCAGTTCTGATTTAATGAGAGACTTATTTTGAAGTTGTGATAGATTGGAATTATCCAGATGTGATACCATAAAACAGAGCTGATCAGGTGTATATGTCCATAGTCTGGCTTTGTGGTGGTAACTCTCATAATGTAATTAAAGAATTGGTGACAGTGTCTGGTTATCAACAGCTGTCTTCTCTTCCTTCCTTTTCTCCTTTTGTCTGTCTGATTGTTAGTGATGTACACTAACTGTCTGACAGTTAGTGATGTACATTTCCATTGCCAAAAAAATTACCTATTTCTTATTAAAAACTTGTGGGCCATTCCAACGCTGTAGTTGTCACCTTATTACATATTCCTTGTTACTGCATTTCTCCCTGTGCAAGGTTTTTAAGCTGAAATGGGTGCTGCTGTCATTTAGGCTAAGGCAGTAACAAAATTTAAGAGGAGATCATGAAGAGATACCATCATGAAGAGACAATTGAGTAACCTAGGTCAGACTAATTAAATCCACTGAATATCGCAATAGACAGCAAAGAGCCTTGGGCACAACTCAGATTTTATTTGTACTCTTTATTAATTACCCTTATATTGAAATTAATTAATCAAAATATAAAATCTGAAGACAATCAAATACACATGCATATTCATATATTTGTTTACATTTGTTTGCGTATACACACACATATGTATACCTATCTTGCCACCAGTTTAACTAAATCTATGTGCTTAAAAATATTCTGTTTCTCTGTCAAGTGTAATTTGTCTTGTCTCAAGTGAGAAATCATTTAATATTTTAATCAGTGACCTGATTGACTAAGAACAGGGTGTTCTTATTACCATTCCAAAAAGCTTAAGCCAACAGGGGTAGCTGATATGCTGCTGGATTGAAAGAAAATTCAAAATCATTTCCAGAATTTGAAGAAACAATTGGATGAAATTCAACACAAGCAAGTGCCAAGTGATTAATCATCTGCATAAACTTGTTTCAAAAGCATCTGGTTAGGTAATAGTTCTGTATAAAAGGATGTAGAGGTTGTAGTAGATCATGATCAGAACATGAGTCAGAATGCTGCCAGGAGAGAGAAAGAGAGAGAGAGAGATGTAAAAAGAGCAGTATTGCCTATAAAATACACATAGTAATTTTTTCCCTCTGCCTGTTATTGGTAGGCCTCAGAGCTGAAACACTGGGTCCAGAGAGTACAAGGGAGAGCTATGAGAATGATCAGAGGTCTAGAAAACATGACCTGTGAGACTGTATTGAAAAAAATTAAATTGTTAGCCTGAGGAACACCGGGGTTGGTTCTGATAGCCTTCAAGAACATAAAAGCCTGCTGTTGGAAGGAAGGGAATACTCTATTTGTGACCAGAGTGGATAGAATAAATGATAATGGATTTAAGTTTCACAGAAAGTATATATTTACTTTTAGGGAAAAAAAAAAAGTTTCACAGTAAGTAAAGAATACTTGTTAGACTGTGGTGTGTCTCCTCACTTTATCTACTTATTCATTTTTGAGTTGAACAAATATCCGAAATGACTGAGGGAAAGTTGCTCCTGTTTGGGGTATGTAAACTGTTAGATGACATGCAGAAGTTACTTCTAGCTCTACAAATACATGATTACAGTTGTTGGATGATTATTTTTCTTTTTACAGGTTTACTATGTTATTTCCGAGAATATAATGGATATAACACAAAGAGATGATTAAAGTACTGCTGTGGAACAGGTAAATGCCAGTAGTAGGTTGTGTTCTGTGTCTTTTTTGTTGTTGTTGTGATTTTTTTCTTTTGTTTGTTTGTTTGGTTGGTTGGTTGTTGTCGTTGTTTGTTTTTTCTCCAGATCAATATCAGTGAGGTTTACTTTGTAGTATACCTGTTAAAAATCAAAAACATCAGGATACATCCACAAGGCTGGATAGTTCACACAGCACTACAGCATGTAAAACTTTAAATAAAACAGAATTTACAAAAAATGAGCATCAAGTCAATGCTTCTCCATCTAAACTTGTTTGAACTTCTTGAAAAGTTCAGAAGATTTTGAGCCATGCTTACATGACTCCAGTTAAGTCCCTGTTGTGTTGAGCATGTTAAAATCCATTGAATTTCTGACTGCAGCTGGCTTGGTAATCTGAGATGTTTATTTCTGAGGATTTTATGCATTTGACCAGTTTTACATTGTTAATTAAATGCCTATAGTTTACCACAGCAGAAAACAATAAATTAAATGGTGTGGATTCTCCTACTGTTTACATCAGTTTTGTGTCAGAATTAACTTCCCAAATGTCAGTGGAATTTCTTCTGGATTACACTAATGAACCTCTCTAAGAATCAGGCCCACTTTTTATAACAACAACAAAAAATCTACATTAAAAAAAAAAATAATAATCTCCAAATGCTTTAAATACATAGCTAAACACCAAGCTAATAGCACACAGCATTGTTCTCCCAAGCCCTGGCTCAATTTTCTCACTCTGATTAGCGAGCAATTTGTACAATTACACCTAAATGGATGCAATGCTGATTTCACCGCTTATTTTATTACAGCACTAAAGCAGGTACAGAACTATCTGCAATGCTTGTTTACAATATTACTCATAAACAATTTTTTACACACTCTATTTCAATTTCCCAGCTTGATTTGCTACCAAGCTGCACTAAAACACTCAAGCTAAAAGGAAAAGCTAATTGCTCTGAGTTTTTCAGATAATTTACATGCAACAGGATTTATTGGTGCTAATGAAGCTCCAGAACATGATGGCTTCTCTCTCTTACAGCCTTTTTCTGCCTTTCCACTTAATAATAAAACGCAAACACACACACACACACACGTAAAGTCAATATGAGAAAATGCTCTACCTGTAGAGTAGCTAATCAGTTTGACAGGGCCCTGAAGTTGGTGAAAAGTTGACTGAAATAAGTGGAACTCTAGGAACTCTAACTGAAAACCATGTTTTAGGACCAATTTTAAAGAAAATTATGCAGTTACAGGAAAGTATCCTCTTCTAATTCCAGCATATGAACTAGAATTTGCACTTTCTAACAAAATTCATCTGATTTTGATGCAAACCAGACATTAATTGAAGGCCTCCCTGGTTCATAGCTCAGTTTTAAAGCAGTGCTAATGTGATATTTGGGTGTTACTTTTTTTTTTCTTTCTTTTTTTCTTTTTTTAAGGGAGGAAGCAAAGTTGGGAATGCTAAAAGAGGTGAAGGAATATTTTTTGCATAATCTAGTTGCTGAAGTTTGAAATAGTATAATATTTGATAATAGTTTGTTCATTTCAAAATAGGATAATTTTCTTTGCCAGTGGTTTCTTTCTTTTCTCTACCATTCCTGATGTGCAGTGTCCTGTAATGTGCAACATATTCCTCCTGCTGTGAAAATTCATATTGGTTCAAGAGAAGGGACATAAGTGTTCCACCAACCACAGCACAGCTTATGGCTTCCAAAAGCAGAGATTCTAAGCCTGGAATGGCAGAGTCTGGAGAAAACACAGAAATCAGTTCTTGGACAAATATCCTGATCACTGAGAAACTGTGCTAAAAGTATGTACTAGCCATTCTTGCAACACATTTGTCTCACAAAGTCTCTTTGTGAATCCATAGTCTAAAAAACACATAAAACCCAGTAAGTTTTCTAAATGTTTCAGCTTGCCAGAACAACGCACATCTCAGATGTGCAGTTCTGATATAATGGCAGAGTGAAAAACAAGAACCAAGTCTAAAATCATGAAGGGGCTGCTCTGCTTCTGAGGTGCTCTGTGGGGGAAGGAGGAGGCCACAGTTTTCCTGATATTTGCTGCACTTGTCTGAGAAATGTGAGACCTGACATCTAGTATAATCTCAGTCTGATGAAGTTAAAGACATAACTTTGCCTGAAAGCTGTTAATTATTTGTTATTATTTGTTTTGCTTGTGGACACAGCTTTTGCTTTACGTATTAAACTGCCTTTATCTTGACCCATGAATTTTTTCTTGCTTTTGCTGTTCTGAAACTCTCCCCCATCCCACTGTGTGGGAAGTGAGTGGTCCACTGTGTGGGTACTTAGTTGCCAGACAGGGTCAACCCACCACACCTCTGTAGCCAGGTCACAAAGGGTGAGATTAATTTGAGAATCATGAAATACTCCTCTGCACTGGTGAGAAGCAAGTTAAATTCCTGAAGGATCACATGCATTATTGATAGTGTTTTGAGTTGAACGTCAACAACAACAAAAAATGATAACACTGATGTTATAACAAAAAATAATAATAATAATAAATTTAAGTGGTTTAGGCTATTGGCCAGATAGTAACTGGCACTGTAAAACACTCGCACTTAGCAAAGCTGAGAGTTGTTCTTCAAGTGGAGAGGCTGAAGGGCTTTTATTCACAAATTTATTTATAAGTAGATTGTGTCCCTGATATTTCAAAGTCAGTGGAGAACAACAAAAATCAAATCACAAGTGAAGGTTTTTTTGTTTGTTTGTTTGTTTTCAGAATTAGAATAGAGAAGTTATACTCTTAACATTTTCAGGGATATTTCATAGGAAAAGTATGAGATGGAATATCCATATGTATGAGATGTGAAGCTTCACTTGGTATGTAGTTGAAAACAAATGTTCATTAAGAGTTTATTGGTCTTAACAACGTTACTTGTAAATTGACAGGAATAATCATACCAGTAACTAAATACATGTTACTGCACCTAAAACTTAAAAAAAAAAAAAAAAATTAAAAATATAATATAAAAATAATAAACAACACAAATGAAGCCACTGTCAGTTTACAGCATATTTTAATATGACATCAGAAATATCTTACTTCATTCAGACAAACCAAATGTCAGTGATTTTCCAGTGTTAAAACTGTTGAAAAGAAAGATTTTGATATCATTAGAAATTAATGTGATAAGCAAACAATATCAGTAAATTCCATCCAGTTGAAATGTTAACAGGCAAGCAAGAACCATACATATTCAAATATGAATTTGTACCGAAGATGAAACTTACAGTTTAAAGATACTGCAGAATAACTCTTTTGAAGCAACTGAAATGAAATTGCACTTGTAGGCTCTTTTTTTTTTTTTTTTGTCAGCCTTTTTAAGTTATGTTGAAAGAAGGTAATGATATAGGGATACAGGAATACCTGTAAACTTCATAATAAAACTAAATAATGATAAATATTCTAAGCAAAGACTAGTTACAGATTCTGTGATAAAGAACAATGTTACAAGAAATGTGTTATGGCCTTCACAGAATCACAGAATCACGGAATCATCTAGGTTGGAAGAGACCTCCAAGATCACCTAGTCCAACATCTGACCTAACACTAACAAGTCCTCCACTAAACCATATCACTAAGCTCTACATCTAAATGTCTTTTAAAGACCTCCAGGGATGGTGACTCAACCACTTCCCTGGGCAGCCTATTCCAATGCCTAACAACCCTTTCAGTAAAGAAGTTCCTCCTCATATCCAACCTAGACCACCCCTGGAGCAACTTTAGCCCATTCCCCCTCGTCCTGTCACCAGGCACGTGGGAGAATAGACCAACCCCCACCTCGCTACAGCCTCCTTTAAGGTAGCTCTAGCCTTATTACTGAGAAGTTCAGAGAAGATAATTTAACTGTGCCTCCAACTTTCAAAAATTCATGAATTTCTAAATCTCGAGGAAAATATAGAGACAGCTTAAAGTTCCAATATATAATATAGTGGGGATTGTTTCAGGAAGCACACAGAGGATCATGTAAGAAAGAAGGGGAAGCCAGTACTCTCTGACAAGTAGTTCATTACAAGTTACACAAAGCCACAAACTTATCTGTCAGTTTTATGAAAACTAGTCAGATATAAACACAATGCAATAATGCTAAGATGCCAACTGTCAATAAGAAAAGCTGAAGAGAGGAAAGGGATAAAAAAAGAGTACCTGACAGTGATACTACATGATGTTAGTCCTACAGGGCTTTGAATTCCCCTGAATCTGAACTTTGTTGGCTGAGTTTTGAGGAAAGACTTGGAAAACAGACATTTGCCCTTCACACAATACGGACCACACCCCTACACACCCCTACCCCCCAGCCCGAACTGGGTAAATTTTCAAATGTCTAAAAGCAAAGGTGATAATAACTTCCAAGGTCCAAGCAGAAAGTGATTATGAGAAAGTATGCTTATACCAAAAGAATCAAAATTCTAATGGGGAATATTGCCAAAAGGTTTATTTATTATATATATTTATTTTATATATTTATTATATATAAAAGGTTTATTTATTATTTATTAAAGGAATATTGCCCAAGCTTAAATAAGCTTGGGAAGGAAAAACTGGAATATATCTCAGGATTGGGTGTCACAAAAAGAACTTTCCTGGACTTTGTAATAACATTTTACAGACATCTTGGTCAACAAACACACATTCAAAAGCAGGGTTTTATTTGTGAATAGGCCTCTTTATTGTGCCATATTTCACAGACTAAGTCAAAGTTTGTGTATGAGAAATAAATAATATATGTATATATATTTTTGTTGTTGTTGACAAAACAAATTGTATAGAAGACTATGCATACTGCTGGGTAATTTCAGCGTCCCAGGAAAGTATCAGTGCTATTCTAGAATTTGTTTCAGGGCCTTTGTTTCAAGACCTAATTAATTCTTCAAACAGAACTAATAAGGAAGGAATACAAATCAGTGCGGTTTCCTAATTTAAAAAAAAGAAAAAAAAAAGTCTGTAGTCTCTACAAGGACATTTCCACTTGTTTCTTGTATATCCTTTCAAAATAATACCTCTTACTTTACGAGTTTATAGCATGCTCTGACAGAGGATCTATAATCTTATGACTTAAGATTCTGACTTTATCTTTTGGGCTATTTTTCCATTGCCCAGAAAGCATGTCCACCCTGTGAATAAATGAAAAGGTGTGCTTTTAAATTGAAGAGTATAACCTGTATTATGTAATTTAAACTAAATAAAGCAAGAACTATTATTTCAAGTTCTTGGTATCCTCAAATACTAAAGAAATAATATAAATATAAATATAGGAAAGATATTTTAAATTAACTCTAACCCCCAATTTCAGCACATCGTTCCTTAAGGAACATTTTCTCATCTTTTGTCCATTTTAATTCAAGCAGTCCAAAGCACAATGGTTTCCAATGCAATATAAATATAATATAAGAATGTAGAGTTGTCTTCCTTTCCTAGTATATTCTATTGTACAGTAAAATGCATCTGCATTCATTCTGGAAGCAGGTGCCTACAGAAAAGTGATGAAATGGTTAGGAATGTTTCAACTTGAAGGGAATAATGTGAAATAACATATATGAATACTATACCACTGACACACAGTTCAGTTGGCCAAAATCACTCTTATGCTACCTGATTCCCTTGGCCTTATTTGAATTCAAGTGATCAGTTTTCGCAACTCCACATAGAATTTCAGATTTACTGTGATTTTCTCTCAGTACCTCCCTTCCATTTACTTAGCTCAAAGTCAGAGGTATCAATCATTGTACCGAAACACTGAAAAGGAGTTTTCTTGGAGAAAGGGCATGCCAGTTCTTGAAATTATCATGTAGACTAAGTTCTTGAAAACTTTGTTTAGATGTAGATCCCTGAAAAGTAGCAGGAACTCCTATGTGTGTGGCAACGAGTTGTCAGAGGTTCCTTGGCATGATTCAGTGAATTGTGTACACAGAACATCTGTCTGTCAAGAGCCTGGTACTTGTTGTTTTGTGCTAGATGCTGTTGAATATGACTAATGCAATAACCTTATAAATGGCTGTGGAATTGGAAAGAAGATCTTGTCCAATTCATTGACACCCAGTCACTTACTGCACTGGTAGCAATCTATCTGAAGATGGAAAAAGACACCAGCATAGACAGGCAGAATTTAAATTACATTCTTTGCACTTTTAATCTGGAAAAAATTATCTTTGAGGATGTAAAACAATACTATTTCGCAAAAACAGAGCTGTTGTTCAAAGAAAAACATCAAAATTCCTTTTGGTCTTTATCGTTATTATAGTGGAGGAGAGAGAGCAAAGGAGTGTGAAAATTTTAGTTGTTTAAAAATAATTGCTCTTAATCCTCTTTTAAAATGATGACATTCTAAACAACATTGAGAAATAATGATGTAAAAAGGAAGCAAAAAATACACCGGGGAAGTATTCTAAAAAATTGTTAGCTGTTTTGTCAAGAAAATCAGTCAAACCAATGTAGCCATAAGAGTAGCAGATACTCTAAGAAATGAAATACTTTGACAATAACTGATTATTTTTTCACATTCAGGAACATAAAATTCATGCTCTGCATTCTCTTAAGCAAAGTTCTAACCTGTGTTGTTTGGCCTAATCATAGATTCAACACCACTTTACTAAAAATACTTAAAATATTTGAAAACTCTGGCATTATCTTAGGGTTTTTGTTTGTTTGTTTGTTTGTTTGTTTGTTTTTGAGAGAGAGAGAGAGAACAGAAGGTTAGGAGTGTTCTTGCCTTTTAATAAATCTCCTGTGTAATGGAATGATGCAACTACTATAGAAATCAGGCCATTTCTTTTGACATTCAATTCAATATATTTGTATTCATTTCATATTTACAGTTTTCTGAGTGTATTTATAGTTCACTAATCTGTAAGTTTTATATAAATAATAAAAAATTGCATAAGAAAGTTGCTTTGCAAATTGAAAAATTGGAGATCTGGCAAAAAAAGTAGAAGAGCGATGGACTTGGTGATAATATCATGTTATCCAAATGCTACTCTCAAAACAACTGGAAGTAATTGACAGTGCTGGCTTATTTATGAAGCTGAGATTTATGAAGATAATACCGGGATTATGCTCCTGGTTCTCACTGATACCTATATATCTATTTTTTCAACTTCTTTTGAAATTTTTAATGTTTGCAGTCAACTTTATACAAAAAAAAATAACTTCAATAAATGCAGCGTTACATGGCTACATCTCAGGAAGATTGCAGTATTTTGTTTTAATTATCATTTTCAATATTCTCTTTCCAATCAGAAAGAATCTTAATATTTAGCTAATGTAAAAATTTCCAAGACTTTTCTATGAACAGGATTACTGCTGATTATCTTTCTCACCAGTACCAATATGTAGAATCACATTTTCAAAATTAGAAAGTTTTATTCCTGTGTAGCTTAGCTGTTAAACAAAAGACCAAAACACTTGAGCAAGTTAACAGAAGTTGTTCTTGAACAAAACCAGTGTTTAACCACAGATCCAACTGCACAGTAGAAGAACAGTTTGGTACCAATTTACAATCCAGAGATTTCAAATTCCTGTGAATTCTCTACTTTCCTAAAACTGTTTCTCTCTCTTTCTCTGGTGGAATGGGATTTCTCTCACCTAACTGTAGACATTTATTCTATTAACTCCTATATTAACTCCTATTAGGAATTAGGTAGGCTAAAATTACTTAATTAATTATTAGTTAGTACAAAAAAAGATATGTAATATTTACTTTTGATAAAATATTTTTATCTATGCTTTTGAATAAGGTAAATTTTCCTTGATCTTTTCTCCTGTATCTCCACTAACCATAACAACAACCTTCCGTGACTAGTTCATAAATAGAAATGTTTGCATTTCGTCAGACATGTCCTACATTGATCTAAAAAAATCTGAAGAGATCCAAGATCCAAGATCCAATAGTGTTTTCAGAAATCAGTTGCAAATATGACTGTTCTCCATCACCTGACAATTACTTTTGACTTCCCTGTTCAGAAACCACCCTTCCTCTACAAGTGCAACAGGTTCTCCCTGATCCTACCAGGTGCTCCTGGTGGCAACAGTCTACAGCAGTGTGCTGCTGATCTCTGCATGGAGGATACAGGATGCATTTGTGAACACCCTCAAAAGGTCATATATTCTGTCAGCACAGAGAATGGAACCACAGTAGATGGAAGAGCAAGGAAAATTTTATGCAGAAATGTAAAATTATTCAATGTTTGAGAACAGTAACTAATTAAGTAAATTATTTTTGTTTCAAAAAGAAAGTTCTCTACAAAAAATATTTTGAACTATTTTGTTATAACTATTTGTGGTGTTTTTTTAACAGCAAGCTTTTTGGGAGGTCTGAGCAATACCTGATGAAAATAATAAATGATATAGAATAATTACAGTGCAATATCATCAGCCTTCAAATTTCAAGAAACCAGGAGACAAGATTTTGAATATAAGATTAAAACACAAAATTAAAATGATAACCTTAACTTTCAAATCCTTGTAATTGTCTTCTGATACTTATCTTCATGTTTTTCTTATGTTATGTTTCCATGAAGATAGGAAAGTATTTGCCTTTTTTTTTTTTTTTTTAATAAAGTTCATCTTTTGAGTAATTTGCATGTCTAGAATGGCTGCAACTATTGGAAAAGAACTGTAACAATATGAAAAACTATAAGCATTATCAACATCAGATTAGACATACTGCCGAATAAGCAATGCAAACCATTTTGCTAAATATCTGCATGATCCAATGATGGCTTGGAAAGAAGAAAAATCTATACAGAAAATCATGCAGAAGGTGCATAAAAACAAATATTTCAATTTCCCATTTACTTGCATACCCAACTAAGTTCACCCAGGTAGTTTCAACCTAGTTAATGGACCTGTCAGTGGGAGACAGCTGTCTGCAAGACTGGGGCCGTAGAGGGCATTTTTGTTGCCTCTAATACACAAAAAGGAAGCAATTTGATTACACAAGAAAGAACTGGTTAAGAAAATAAGTGGAGCAGACTGATCTTCAGTTGCCACCAATTTACATAATGTAAAGCATGCTGTAAGACTGATCTTATTTCCCTCTTTGCTTTTTATAAGTATTCTTTAGTTTCAATTTAAGTATTTCAAAGGCCAAATTCAGAACTTTCAGCCATGATAATTGTTGCAGAAAGGTATAAGGAGATTCATCTCAAAGAACAAGTAGTTCTATAAAGTGAAGAATGAAACAGAAGAAAAAAAATGTAGAAACATTTGGATTGCCTTCACTTAAGAGGATAGAAACAGTTAGTGACTAAATGAGTAAAATGGAACAAAATATTTCTACTGGAATAAATATTTACTGACAATATTCAAAAAGTTTAGAAAGATGCTGGAAATGGTTTGTTGCAGGGTAAGCTGTAGGAAAATGATTCATTCACACTAAATATTCTTTTGAGAACAAATGTGAAAGAAAACATCAGAAGAGCCTTTGTAAACAGTTTTCTTAGCAGACAGTAAATAAAGTTGAGGTAATTCTACCTTTACATACTGGTTTCATTTTCCAGAGGGAAAACTGAATGTATCTCAGTTAACTTTTTCATTTTGAATAATGAACAACAAAACCTGAGGGTTTACTTATTCTGTCCTTTCAAGGTAGGGAAGGTAGAAAGGCATATTATGAGTGGTTAGTGCCATCTTTTGCTGAATCCTCTGCTTCCTAGGAGGATTTTAGTAGCACAGTGATGCTTATCTCCAGCAAGCAATGAATTTATGCCTGGGAAGTAAATTGTTTTTCTAAACCAAGGATCATAGGAAGGGTGGGTGTCATAGCCACACATTCTTAGTGCTCCCCTGGTGAAACTGCATTCTTCTGTGGAATGGGTATCAAACTGCCTGGAAAGTCCCTGGGCCTGCTCCACCTGGGCCAGAAGCCTAGAAAAATGAAGTTGTATCAACTGCCTTATAAAGGAGCTTAAGTCATGCAGTATAAAATTGTCAGCCAGTTCTGGGACACCATGTGAGGACATATCATTTCTGTTTAAGTGCTCTGCAATTTACTGGTACAAGTGTTTTTTGGGAGAGTCCAGAAAGAGTGCTTTTTTACTGCAGGTTATTCTCCAAGCATGCACAGATATCCAGGGTGGGCACTCTTGAGGTGTCTTTCCCTGACACACTAGTGATGTCACTTCTATATCCACTCATCAATTTTGTAATTTTCAGGCAGAACCAAAAGAGCCTTTGAAACAGTTCCTACATGACAGATTGGCACAACTCTTAGGGCAAAATTCCAATACAGAAGATGCACAAGAGAGAGGAAAAAAAATCTAAGATTTTTAAAGATAAAACTCTCCTATAGCTACAAATCACTTAAGAAAATCTTTACTTTCACCTTTTCTCCTGGGAATCCTGGGAAGCAGTATCCTGGGCTTTGACACTTTTAAGCTCTCTCTAATGCTCTCTCACTTAGAGGATTTCGCTTGGTCTTTCCAGCTGCTCCCTGATTATACTCAGTGCTTGACTGAGTTGAGACTCCATCTCTCAGCTACTTTCCCTCATCCTCTTGTGACAAACCATCTATCTTTGGTATTGTGATTTTCTGCCATGTCTTTTTGCACCTTTATGCATTTCTCGCCACTCTCAGTTTCAAGGACTAAAGTCCTTTCTCAGATTCTATCAGCAGGGATGTAAGGTCTGGCTTCAAAGAAAATTATGCTCAAATGAAGCTAATGCATCACTTAAGCTCTTAACAAAGCCTACATATGTGTAAAAGGTCTTTCCCCCACACCTTCAAATGATGCTTTTAGTAAGGGCTGAAAGTTTAATAGGCAATGTAAGTAAAGTAGAAGAAATTATGTTTTTATTTTAAAGTGCCACATAGTAATGATAAGCTAATATATTACTAGAACATGTATCTTGCATTGCTCACAATTTTTGTTAATGATTCTTTCTTTTGCAAATATCTACAAGCCAGAAAAGGAATCAATAGTTCCCTCTCTTTACCCTATCTTTCCAAATTCTCTGTGTTGTCATGATCAGGTTGTTTCCTCATCTGCAGCCTTCAAATACTGATGAGCAAAGGTGACCCCACAAAATGGTTATTATGCTAGAACAGCCTTGGGCCTAGGTTTACCTTAAAAGCACCACAGGGGTTTGGGTTTGTTTTGTCAAGAAAACATAAGTAATTGTAGCGTTGTTTACTGTGCAAGTTGCCATGTCCAATCAGTGTCAAAGGGAATTTTAGGGCTGATACAGGAAAGAAGTATTACTTATAATTGTCTATCCCTTATAGCTGCCAGTTACAAGTTCAGTTAATTTCCCTTATAAGTGACTACTGTACCAGTGCATGAAATTTCTTCATAAAAGAGGCAGGCCATTTCTTTTTCTTGACCTACTTTAGCTTTTAGAAAAATGAATAACTTCTCAAAACACCCAGTTACCTGTCTCCTGACAAATTATTCTTGCGTTTGCTAAACTTCAGCCAAACATTTATTTTTTTTTCCTGTGCTTCAAAATGCTAAAGTTTGTGCTTGTGAAAAGTCTTCTGCAGCTGCACAGTATTCCTTTCTCTTTTTTTTTTCGTTTTTTTTTTCTTTTTTTTTTCTTCTTCTACTTTAAGGCTTGTGTAGTACTGTACTACATACTTTCAATTGACATGTAGAGTGTACACAGGAACATAAAAGCTTGCAGTGTCTCCCTTCTAGCCAATTTTTAGATTTAATTACTCCTTCTTAAACAAAAAATATTTTTGAGAGGTATTTTTAGGTTTTGAAGCTGACAATACAGCATTGTGATTTTGATCCCTACATCCAAAATTTCTTGTGGCTGCCATGAAAATTCTTAATGAACCATGTTAGCCAATGTCAGCAGTAGTAAAGAAAGGACCACACAGAGTCAAAATCTAATTTGAAATCTGCAGGTGCTAGAGATTCAAGCTCTGCCAGACACCTGGGGAAAATAAACTATCCCTCGGCATGGTTAGCAGGCAACTGGTTCTCTTCATCTTGGCACCTTGGACCTTCCATAGCGTATGGTCATTACCACCAGGGATTTAGTCTTCCAAGCAATACAAATAGATTTTACTTCCTTATTGTTTTCCAATTCCTTTTTAACCTCCATTTATGCACTGATGCATAGCTAGACTTCAATTAATGAGCATTTTAAATAGAGTTCACTTGCCTTTTAGTAGGGATTGTGATATTTCAGGATCTCTTTGGTTAAAAGCCATGCTTACTTTAGCCCAAATGCTCGTCTATGTAGTAGATTTTGCCCTGTAAATGAAAGTGGACTAATTAATATACAGTGATAGATTGCCTTTCCCTGTAAGAACTTCAGGTCACAAGATTATGCAAGGAGTGTAGATTAAGCCATGAATGTTATCCCAGTTACTTCGAGATACCATTATCATAATGGTGTAGGAACATACTATTTTTAAAATGGAAATGTTCTATAATTGCTAGAAGAGTAGATAAGATGTTAAGTGCCAAAATGTAGCAGAATTTCTGATCCAGAATAATTTAGTTCATTTTATCTCACTGCCTTGAGCCGTATTAAATAACATCACACGTCATTCAAATTAAGAGCTTACATATTGGGGGAACTCTTGACAAAGGCACACACTATGTAAATAACAGTCATTGCTAACTCCTGGGGAAAGCCCTTAAAAAAATGAAAAAAAAAAAAAAAATGTTTTTCTCCTGAGCACCAGCTTCTGTCTTTACTGTTTGCAGAACAGATTCAATCCCCTTTGGGTTCATTGTTTCTTTTCATGGATTTTCCCTAACATTCGTCTGAGAAGGTCATCTTGAATGAGCTACCCTCAACGTTGTTTTTTTTTTTTTATTTATTTTTACCCTGTCTTATCTCAACTTCAGTCTGTCTACAAACACTAGTATAGTTTTGGTCCTTAATATCTTTTCTAATCCATGTGTTTCAAACTTCTTTGTTCTCAAATCCTTTCTCTAACAAAAGAGAAAGTTTCAATTTTCTTTCTTAATTTGATTCTGGATCCTTGTGTCTACTGGAAATAATGTGTTTCCTTCAGATTCTTATATTCCTCTATGATATTATTGTTCAATTATTTGGCTACACTACAAAGCTTGACTCTAATTATTGCACAATGTTAATCTGTGCATCCAGTATACTTTATAATCCTTATTTATAAAAATATTCTACTCATTATTTTAAATATCCAAACGTGACAGAGTAAATAAAAATGTATACAAAGAAAAGTCCATAGTTTATGACCTTTACGTGAATTCTCAATAAGCACTAAGGGTCCTTAATAGTTTTTTTTTGTTGGTGGTGTTTTTTTTTGGTTTTTTTTGTTTTTTTTTAATTTTTATTATTTATTTAAATAGCACAATAGATTCTGGGCTAAGAACCGAGCAAGATGTAAGCAAAGTAGAAAACCAGTATAGCTCTTAATTTCGGTAGCCAAAAGAAGAGAAAAAATATATGTCAGAGTTTCTTCAGTTAACAGTAGGCTTTTATCCCCATGGAAGATAGAAAGGAGACTGTGTACAGACATGTTTCTAAACCCATGGGCATCATGGAATTTGTGACCAGCTTTGGCAGGAAATTAAATATGCAAGAATGTTAAAGCAAGTCAAACAGGAAGCAAGTAAATTTTCAGTACTCTGTTTTGCTCACCACTAGCATGAGCTAAAGGAAAAAACAAAGTGTTCTTCAGAAAGGCTTAAATGTACAGCAAATGATTTCAAATTGAAGATTGATTCATAAGTACTATCATTCATTAATTATGGTTTGTAAAAGTACTAACAAAGCTTATACAATCAGAAAAGTTCAGTTCCTCATATGACTGTAAAACTTATGAGTTTACTGGAGAGTTTAAAGTAATTGAAAAAACATACATACGTGCCCATACAAAATACCAATATACACTCACATGCATGTATCCATTTCTTTTACTTACCTTTCTATTCCTGTTTTCTGAGCAAACAGTGACTTACAACTTATCATGGAAAGAGAAAAACAATTTATTTTATTTATTTATTTATTTATTTTGCAATCTAATGTAAGCCAGAAGTGACTTATCAACGACAGCTGTACATGTAAAAGAGACTCTAATGTGAGTCTGAAAGCAAGATGAGTGGGGATTTTGCTGTTGGCTGAGTAAAATGGATACAAGAAAGCTGTGGCCCAATGGCTCACCAAATCTAAGGCATGAGAACCACTAAGAAGAGAGAGACAATATGGTTGACCTACTTACACATCTGATCCACTTTAATGCTGTCTTACATCCAGTTCTTGAAAGTGTTGAACGTTTTCAAGGCCCCAAGTGCTGCACCCAGGGTTCAGCTGCTAGGGCTCTAGCCCAACTTTGAAGATGCTTCTCTCTGACATTAGACAGCCCCACAGAGGAGCTGTCCTCCTGTGCCTGGCAGCTACTTTTAGGCATTGGAATGGGCTGCCCAGGGAAGTGGTTGAGTCACCATCCCTGGAGGTCTTTAAAAGACATTTAGATGTAGAGCTTAGTGATATGGTTTAGTGGAGGACTTGTTAGTGTTAGGTCAGAGGCTGGACTAGGTGATTTGGAGGTCTCTTCCAGCCTAGATGATTCTGTGATTCTGTGATACGTTTAAGCTCAAGTTCTTGCTCTTCATACGTGCCTGTGCGATACTGGAGCCTGACTTGGAGACATGACATTTTTGTTTGGATTCTGCTTTATCACTATGGACTTGCCTAATGATCTGGACTCCTGACTGAATCCAATGACCATTGCCAGAGCTACTCACCTGTGTCCATCCTGCGATGATCCTACCCTGCTGCTGATGCCTGCTTGCAGATCACCTGCCCTTGCTCCCTGGCAGCTATAACAGCTGGAGCACCATAAGCATCTGATTAGCAAATGCAGCCACTCAAAGGACATAAATGACTGATAAATGCCTGGTGGAAGGAGGCAAAAACAAAATAAGTTCCAATGTAAGAAGAACACTGGATGGCTTGAGCTACTCAGTGCCCACCTGGTTGCTTCCTAGTCAGTAAGAAGTGTTTTGATTTAATTTGGTTTAGGTTTTCTTAGACTTCTACTTGCCAAACTACCTGACTAAAGGGGCCTGAGTGATGAAACCAGTATGGAAGTGACTGGATGCTCTAGGGTCCCAAAAAGAGATGGGAAGGCCTTGGAGCAGTAGGCCTTTGCCTAGTATTTGAACAGCTGTGTTCTGGAGTAGTCGGCAAACAGAGAGGTCCCTGCAAGATGGTGAAGAGAGCAGCAACAGCTTTCATAATAAAAAGGCCATATGTTTCTATGGATGGTACATTGTGCATCATGCACTTTTGTCTAGAGAAAACTCTGAGATTATGGCAGCTCCAACATTTGAAGTACTGAAAAGTGAGGAATTATGTAAAAACAGAACAATATATATATATTTTTTTTTTAATATGTAAGCATAGAATACCCAGTGGCTGAATATTCTCATTACAGTTTTGTCCTTGATCCAGTTGTATAAAACTATCTGACTCTCAGGGAATTCCCTACAGATCTCCACAAACTTAAAGACTTTTAATTCACAGGTCTTCTGACGGCATACTGACCTGAGCTGTATATCCTAACTCTAGGCATTAGTCTTCATTTAACTGAGATCACTGGCTGCGATCTCTGCTGCTGCACTCCTGTAGTAAGGAGTTCAGTGAAGGTGACAGTCAGTTCTGTGGTCAACCTGAAAAGGAGAAAATAGGAAAGAATTATCATAATGGGAAAAGAGTACAGAAATCTAGGTAGATTGAGCCTGTGAGGGAAAGCTTGTTTGTTTCTATATTCCCTTCAGGACTGGGGAGAGAGGAATATTATTAATATTATTATTATTATCTTCCCTGCTTTTGGACAATGTTACAATGCTGACTTATTAAAGAGAAAATGTAACCATTCTTTTGGTATTGATTCTGCCTAGCAGGCTGGCAGGTTGAGCACACATATATAAAGTAATCCGAAAAACAATCCATCTGATGTCAGGTCACATGAATGAGTCATGAGTATTTATCAGCATGTCTGAATATTTATAGTAGGAAAACAGGTTTGTTTTATATAGTACTTTGCTCTATGTCAAATAAACTTATGAAACTAGTAGACAGTCTAATGCTGCCATTGTTGTAGAGTTATCCAATTTTTTACACCATGTACATGCTATATGTTATACACTAAAAATGGCATTTTATTGTCTTGTTTAAGATACAGTTGCTGTAGCCTGTTAAAGAGCTGTAAGAAATATGAATGTCACTTCCTTTACTCCAGCAGTAATCATAAATTACCTCGTGTCAAATATGTTGAGAGTCCTCTATGGGTTTCATTTCATTATTTGGCTGGGTATATACCTGCAGCACAGGCAAGGATCAGTTACCTGGGGTAATTTTCATTCATAGGTATTCTGTAGACCTGTCATTTATAAATACCTAGGGTTCTTGTACACTCAAGCATAAACTGTTCATTATAGCTCCAATCATTTCACACTCATTACCATCAATATAATACTGTATAAAAGATATTGCCTAAGGAAAATGTACACCAGTCAAATAGTGAAATTTATTTATAACCTCTTTTTAAACATTCAAGTAAGCACTCAGTGCCTGAATTAAATATATCTCCTGTAAAGGCTTTAGAGACTTTCAAACGTCTTAGTATAAAAAACAGAAAATTCTTATTTCAAATTTGTTTATGCGTAAGTTCTCTAGGTTTACCTTCGAGATTTAAAATCATAATCTACCATAGTTCCATTCAAAGAGAAGATTAAAGAAATTGGTTAAACAAAGGCTGTAAGATTTAAAAATTCCGTAAGACTTTGACACTCTTCCAATGCTAAAGGAAAAAAAAAAAATCCTCTGAAAATAAAATAGGCTGAGGAAAATCATTTAACAGAATTAGGGGAAATAAATTTATCTCTTGCTTAGGTCACTAATTTGTTTGTGAACACTCTCTAAGACTCTTTTATTTTATATCATTATTCCACCTAATATTATTTGCCTTAAAATGAGAATCTCCATCTTAAAGCAAAAATAGCATTTAAGCAGAGACATGTGTGAACAGCTTTATTTATTAAACCTTAGTCATGCTGTTTCCAAGTTGTCTTAAAATACATGCTTTTGCAGACTTTCCACAAATGCCTAAACAGAGTATTTAAAAAAAATAAAAATAAAAAATAAAAAATAAAAATAAAAATAATTAATAAAATAAAAATAAAAATAAAAATAAGAATCACAATACTTTTATGTTGTATCCGTATCTTCTTTTGGCTTATGATAGGCTTTCCTTTCCTTTCCTTTCCTTGCCTTGCCTTGCCTTGCCTTGCTTGCTTTTCTTTTCTTTTCTTTTCTTTTTTTCTTTTCTTTTCTTTTCTTTTCTTTTCTTTTCTTTTCTTTTCTTTTCTTTTCTTTTCTTTTCTTTTCTTTTCTTTTCTTTTCTTTTCTTTTCTTTTCTTTTCTTTTCTTTTCTTTTCTTTTCTTTTCTTTTCTTTTCTCTTCTCTTCTCTTCTCTTCTCTTCTTCTCTTCTCTTCTCTTCTCTTCTCTTCTCTTCTCTTCTCTTCTCTTCTCTTCTCTTCTCTTCTCTTCTCTTCTCTTCTCTTTTCTTTTCTTTTCTTTTCTTTTCTTTTCTTTTCTTTTCTTTTCTTTTCTTTTCTTTTCTTTTCTTTTCTTTTCTTTTCTTTTCTTTTCTTTTCTTTTCTTTTCTCTTTTCTTTTCTCTTTTCTTTTTTCTTTTCTTTTTTCTTTTCTTTTTTCTTTTCTTTTTTCTTTTCTCTCCTCTCCTCTCCTCTCCTCTCCTCTCCTCTCCTCTCCTCTCCTCTCCTCTCCTCTCCTCTCCTCTCCTCTCCTCTCCTCTCCTCTCTCTCCTCTCCTCTCCTCTCCTCTCCTCTCCTCTCCTCTCCTCTCCTCTCCTCTCCTCTCCTCTCCTCTCCTCTCCTCTCCTCTCCTCTCCTCTCCTCTCCTCTCCTCTCCTCTCCTCTCCTCTCCTCTCCTCTCCTCTCCTCTCCTCTCCTCTCCTCTCCTCTCCTCTCCTCTCCTCTCCTCTCCTCTCCTCTCCTCTCCTCTCCTCTCCTCTCCTCTCCTCTCCTCTCCTCTCCTCTCCTCTCCTCTCCTCTCCTCTCCTCTCCTCTCCTCTCCTCTCCTCTCCTCTCCTCTCCTCTCCTCTCCTCTCCTCTCCTCTCCTCTCCTCTCCTCTCCCCTCCCCTCCCCTCCCCTCCCCTCCCCTCCCCTCCCCTCCCCTCCCCTCCCCTCCCCTCCCCTCCCCTCCCCTCCCCCTCCCTCCCCTCCCCTCCCCTCCCCTCCCCTCCCCTCCCCTCCCCTCCCCTCCCCTCCCCTCCCCTCCCCTCCCCTCCCTCTCCCCTCCCCTCCCCTCCCTCCCCTCCCCTCCCCTCCTCCTCTCCTCTCCTCTCCTCTCCTCTCCTCTCCTCTCCTCTCCTCTCCTCTCCTCTCCTCTCCTCTCCTCTCCTCTTCTATTCTCTTCTCTTCAATGGATCCACCAGAAAAGACAAACTGTGTAAAATGGTGTAAAATGGAATACATTTTCTGTTCTATCTTATGAATCATATGGAAGACCTAATTTCTTTTGTATGTGAGTGGTCAGTTACAGATAGTCTTAATTCTTCTTGATCATGGCCTACCACAGCTCACATACTGATTTCCTTGCAGTCCGTGTGATATTTTTCTAGGTGTTCAGTTTGCCATTGGCAATAATAATTGACATGCAATATTTTCTTGCAAGCCTTTATGTAATTTGACAATAACAGCAAGAACATTTGTTGCAAAATCTTAAGAATCTACTGCAAAAATACGCAATAATGTGACACCTTCTAGGTTCCTAGAAGTCCAGATAGAATTATTGGTAAAGGAGAGAAGTTGAGAGGAGGTTTTGAAATCTAAATTATGAGAAAACAACAAAAACAACAGCAAAACAACATTTACAAGAAGCCATGGTTTTCTGTACACCAAAGACACTGTGTCTACTGTGTCTAGCAGCAGCTGGCAAACAGTGAAAAAACATTAGACATTAGACTTGTCTTTCTGACAAAATATGGATGTTCCACTTTAGGCTTGGTCTCCTTGTATGATGTGAATTCAAATTAAATATTGTTGCTGTTTGTTGAGAATGTCTCAAGGCATTTATTAACCCTGTGTATTATAATTTGAAGAATCTTGCCATAGATTCTTATTTTTATTCCCGCATTTTTCCTCTGTCTGCATCTCTTATGTATTTCATGTTGTCCTCACTTTAATTGTAAAAGCAGCTGTCAACATTAACTTAAGAGTGTGGGTCAACATGATGTAAAACATGTAATGATTAAAATAATACTGTGGATAATATCTATGATTTGAAATCTAAGGCTGAGCATAAATAACAACTAATCTATCTTCTACTATTGTCTATTATGAAAAAGTTTTACACCTGACTCCCTGCAGGGGAGAATTAGGTCAATGAAACTAGAAATTATTAAATTCTCTTCCACGGATGCAAGGTCATTTGTTTTTGTCAAACACAGAAAGGAAATGGCTATGTTTAAATAGCTGTGTACAGCCACACATATACACACACACACAGATATGCGTTTTCTATACTATGAATAATCCACACATATTCCAAAAGGGAAATGTACCAATCTCTAGTCATAGCATTCACTTCAATTTCTAAATCACTGAGTTTGCCTGTAGGACTATTTAGATCCTTCTTTCTTCTTTCTCCTAGTCAAGAGAATGAATCCTTGTCTCTAAGAAAGAGCTACACTGTCCAAATTCACTTTATTAGAACCTTACTTTTTGGTGATTCCTCTCACGGGGAAAGAAAACAGCACAACTGTGCCATTGCAAGAACAGGGACTGAAGCTGCTATCTGACACCTCTCCAGAAAGAGGTAAGTAGCAACAACAAGAAACTTGTCGGTGCTGTCTCCATGACTCTTATCAGAGATGTCTTAGGAAATATTGGAGTATTCCAAAAAGACATTAGATTGTAAAATGTCTTAGTTCTGTTTAGCTGCTTCTCAGAGGATGTGCTTTAATGAAAGATACAATTAAGAAACAGTTAATTTGTTTTGTTGTTCATCCTACACAATTATATGTAAAGATAAAAGATTAAGGGATCTTATGACATCATATCAACAGTGGTTGGTGTTTTCATATTTACAAAGGAAATATCATTTTATTCCTGATTAGACTTGTTTGAAACTGAAGTTCCAGACCCTTCTGTTCAACTAGGGTGTTGGCTCTGTACTGAGTATCTGTCTCTGGCTATATTTTGCTCCTTGACTGGTAGACATCACTGCAAGTGCTGCAGTAATTACTGCAGACAGGCAGTAATTACTATAGAATCTATACTATAGACTTACTATAGATTATTTTATATGACCCACATTTGGACTGACCCTGAGTGCATCATTACTGTATAAAATCCGTATTTTATTACTGTACATATTTTATCAAGCAAAGAAAAAAAAAAAAGAGTAAGACATATCCTTGCCTGGAAACTGCAACTGTCAATGCATTTTTGGGGATTTGATGTTTTTATTTGTTTGTTGATTTGGAGCTGCATACTTTTAAGGATTTGATTTCTGCAATATTAAAATTTTGAATATGTGTGCACCAGCTTTGTACTGAAAGTAGCTTCCATTAAAATATTCTGCATGTTACAGAGGAACATACACAATGGTTTCTTCTTCTGTAGAATTTCTGCCACTATATAATACTCAATTAGAATAATATGACGTGTAGAAGCCATTTATATGTGCAGTTATCTTTTATATTTAGGAAGAAGACTGGAGGAAGAAGAGCTACAGCGAAGACATGCTTATGGTGATACTAAAAATAAAGAAAAGGTCAGAATTTATGAATTATATATGTAAGAGCTAGGCATTAGTATGGTGCTTTCCACTTAAAAGTACCATTATCTAAGACACCAAACTAAAGGAACAGTATTTCTCAATTTCTACTGAGGTGATCTTTCCATCCTGTCACTTCCAGCAACTTTATGTGTTGCTGCAACAATGCGGAACAGGACTTGGGAAAAGTTTTTCAACACTCTTCAGAAAAAAATGTCTCACTGGAAAACAGAGTGAATTGAGAAACAGAGTTAGATCTTACCTGTGGGAGCAGCTGATTAACAGCAGTTTATCCACTGATCTCCTTAGTTGCTTAAACTAACAACTTAACTGCTTAACAGCCGACCCTGAATGCATGTGCAACTTAAACAACTTTGACATACATCTTTCCTTTTTTCTGAAACTTTTTTAATGGAGTTACTTCTTCACCATTTCTCTGTGTCTGCAGAAATTTCCAGCTCCCACTTTTTTGGTCTCAGATACCATTCAGTTAAAAGAATTGAAACCAAGGTTTAACATGCTTCCTATCAAGGAAGATGAAGAGCCTATCATATTTCTGCATGTCCGAATTCAGCTTCTAGGCAACTGGGGTTTCACCACAAGAATAAATAAATTTGTACATGCTGACACTCTCCATATTGTCCAAGGCACAGTCTAACATGATTTTATATTCAGTAGCAAGTATTGCTCTGTACTGCCTGAACAGAAAATGGAATCAGAAAACATCTCTGTTCCTATATATAGATATCTGGCCATGCCCCACCCTACTAATTTGTTTCTCAGTTTGGTAATAAGAGTTTATTTTACAACAATGTAAGAAGTTGTAAGAAGTTTTTTTTTTGTTTTGTTTTGTTTTGTTTTCCAGGAAGAGAACTCTGCATTTCATCTTCCTAGTTTCTTATCTGCCTTATTAGTGAAAAAAAATGTTTTTAGGCCGTGTTTGCAATGTTTCTGTAGACCAATGAAAAGCAAAGCCATTTTTCTTTCAAGTGACTGCAGTGTTATGACCTTAAGTTTCAGTGCATGTCTTTTTCCAAAACTTCGTCATGTGAGTTTTGTTTTTTTCATCATCCATTTCTTTTGTCATCATCTGTTCTTCTTCTGATGATGATGATACGACCATTATCAGATATTGTTGACAATATTTTCCTCAAAAGTGCACAGCTCCTCATACAAATTAGCCTTCATATATGCAAATCTTTTCCTTCTTTGATGCTTGAAACTGGTTTAAATCTTATTGAAACTGGTGAGAATAATGACTGTCCATCACTGAAGCTAAGAGCGGAGGGGAAGCTTATGGAAATTGTGTTTAGCTTCAAAATGCTGAACGCTCTCTGTTGGAACTGTTTCTGTTTTTAAAAAATAGACATAAATACAAAGGACACACATGGATAGAAAAGCTGGATACAAACACATATGGACTGCAATAGTATACAGAGAAAAGACCTCTGGGATAAATGCTGCATAGAATTTGTCTTGGAATCTGAGGAAAGAAATGGTCTCCAAATATTTGATTCTTCTTAATTGGAAAGAAGACAGATTTTGTATAGATATATTTGTAAATATTTGCCCAGGAAAGTAGTTGAGTCTCCACCCCAGAGGTTTTTAAAAGATGTGTAGATGAGGTACTTCGTGCATATTTGTAGATGAGGTGCATAGTTTAGTGGTAGATATGGCAGCGCTAGGTTAACAGTTGGACTTGATGATTTTAGAGTTCTCTTCCAACCTGAATGATTCTATGAATCTACAATTCTATGAAATCTAATAAGCATCAATAACCTACCTACTTTTTTTGTTTGTTTGTTTCTTTTTCCCCAAACCGGAGTAATGGGGAGAACTAAACACAGGTGACCTGCTTGGATGTATACATAAGATCGCTGAAAACAACTACCATGTAATCTTTTTCAGTATTTTTTAGCTGGATTACTTTAAACTGTAATTAGTAGCTAATCACATCTACCAAAGACAAATTTAAGGATGGATTAAATGCAGTTTTCTGAGAACAAGTCTCTTAGGACACATTGTGTATGGCACTTCAGAAGCAAAGTATACAGGAACTGCAAGTGAGAGGGCTCTGAGTTTTCAGTGTTGAATGGACAAAATGATTCAATGATGAATGGACAAAAAGGGATGCATTCATAAAATTAATGGTGCAAGGCTGAATTTTGAAAGTTAAAAGTTTAAGTCTAGCATACCAGAAATTGACTTAGTTACTGTATTTCTTTTTAAAATGTGTTATAAAAACAGAAAACTTCAAGATAAATGTATTAAGAAAAGGTAAATGGCTAAGGTGTGAAAAATGCATATAAGAGAAACACAGAAATGATATTTGTGAATCTTGAGGAATATTACAGCACACATTTCAATTTTCCAGTTAGCTCCTGCATTTTTTTCAGTCCTGTAACTGATACAAAGTTTTACAAAACTCTACAAAGCAATCATTAACAGAATAAAGGAATGTGCTTTGATGCCATTACTTGTTCTCTCCTTCCCTTAATTCCTTCTCTGCTTCCTCTTTACCTTTTGCCTCAAGCTCAATTTTCTTTTCCCTTCATTCAGATCATTCCACTAGGCTAGACTAGATTGTCTAATCTGATGTGTGTCATTGTGTTCTTCTCATCTCTTCATTGTCTTCTTTTCCCATTAATCCAGGCTTTATTTCTCCTACATTCCTAATGCCTTAATAAGTTTTTTAGTTCTAGTTCTTTGCTTCATACTTCCTAAGTTCTAGTTCCCCTAGCCATCTTCTCTCAATACAAATGCATCCTAAAAATGGCTTCCTAAATACTACTTCAGTTAAATGACCATAGAATTACCTTTAATAGGGTGATCAACTTGTGTACATCCTATAAATTTGTAATTGTGTTATCTTACGGACACTTTACGGACACTCCTTGTCCTTTCCCTCTGTTTCCAAAATTATTGAACAGCACTCTGATTCTTCCTCTGGGCAGGAGACTGGCAGTTTTTTAAATGTGTCACTGATACTGTTATTTTCTTTTCTTTTAAGTCTGTTTAAATTTCATCAGTGCAGATGCCCATAAATTTCCTAAGTAAATAAAATTTGCTCAGAAAATAATTATTTGTCTGAAAAAAATCATTCATTTACTGCCTCATGTATTACAGTAAGAATATCTCATCTCCAGAAACTGTCCCCGTATTCAGTTCAAGATTTCAAGTTTAGTACATCAGATGAGAATAACTCAAAATAGGGAGCTCCGTTGAGCTCCTCAGCTAAATATGTATTTTCAGTTGATTAAACTTGACTTTCCTCAGCTCAAGAGGATGTGCTGTATCAAGTTATGTACTGGGAGAGCAATTAGAGTACAAGATGATGTAGCAAAACAAGGAATTCACATGTGGTTACACAGTAATAGAGGTTTTAAGACAGATAGTAGCCCAATAGTATGCCTTCTAATAGGTCTTTTCAGGATAAAGCCTTCCATGAAAAACACTGCACCAGCTGTTTTGCAGAGTTCTGGTTTCTTGTCCATTCCTTGACCTATGTGTCACGAGCAACTGGTTATCAGATGAACAGTCCACCAATTTACTTTGTCTGGCATGTGAGGTCATGGAAAAGGAGAAAGTCCACAGCCTTGTATTCTTGAAATACATGAGGTAATTATGAGAAGGGAGTCAACACTGTGCATCTTACAATCGGTGCATGAGGTTTGACAGGTTTTGCATTCTTGCCAGTATCATAGCTCAGAGCTCATTCCACTGAACAGCTGCAAAGCTTGGGAAATTTCCAGCTCACAGGATTATTATTATTTTTTTTAATTTTGTTTGTTTGTTCATTTGGGGCTGATTCAGAACAAACCAACAACAAAATTAAAGGAAACTGTAATGCTCTTTTTTAGCCTTCTTTCTTTTATGAGTTACTACAAGGCAGCATGGTACACCAGTTACTGACACTCTCTTAGTCTGGCTTGAAAGTGGAATCTAAGTGCTAATGGCCATAAATGTCACTCTGAGAAAACAATGCTCAGATAACATGGTCCAAACATGAACTATACAGACTGTCTATGTAGTGTTCATACATCTTAATAGTTATTTTCTCTTGCTGATTTCAAAGAAGGAATATATACATATATTGTCAAGTGCCAAAATGGGAAAAACAAAAACATAAATCAACAATCCTATATTTGAAACAAAAATCCTAATCCATTTTATCAAAGAAAGACAGTAGTCTATGCCTAAAAAATTTAGTTTTGCTGTAAATTTATTAGATATGTATAAGTAAAAGAAAAAAAATGTAGTTGACATGGATCCTTCAGCTATTTTGTCCAGGCCACAGAGAAATCCAAAGCAGAAATGGAAAATTGTCTGGCCCATCACCTTAAAACAGTACATGATTTGCTCTGGAACATTTTTTCTGCAATTCCAAGCCTGAAAGGCTTCATAAGAATAAAACTACTCATCGGCACTTCTTGCATACAGGGTAAATTAAATGAGTTGCATCATAATTTTACATCAGCTTAATTTATCTTTCTTCCAAAAAGTCAGTGCTTGTAGCACCTATCTCATATATTAACATGAAATATTTTTGAACAAACATGCATTATAACCCAGAACAACCACTGCTACCACAGTACTTCCATGAAAAATTTAAACTGTTGAGAGATTTTGACAAGTTCAAAAGAATTTAATTAGTGAGTCATATTTTCAACACAAACAAGATCAGCACAACTAAATCAACACTTCTAAGGGTATGTCCTACAATTGGGAAGGATAATCAAAGGATTGCAGAATAAATGAGTTTGGACAGCATCTCTAGAGATTGTCTAGTTCAACCCCTCTGCTCAACTAGGGTCAGCTACAGCAGTTAGCCCAGGACACATGCCCAGTTGAGTTTTGACTGTCCCCACAGGTAGAATCTCTGCAGCATCTCTGGGCAACGTGTTTCAGTGTTTGGCCACCCTCACAGAGAAGATTTTTCATATGTTTAAGTGCAATTCTCTACATTTCAGTTTGTGCCCATTACCTCTTGTTCTATCGCTGGCCACCACTGAAGAAATTTCTTTCCCATTACATGTTAATACACATCAATAAGATCCCTGAGCCCTTTCTTCTCCAGAATGATCCCTGAGTCTCATCTTTCTCCTCACATGTCAGGTGCTCCAGTCTCTTCATCATTTTAAGGACTCTTTTCTCAACTCATTCCACCCTCTTGGACTCTCCACTGTCCATACGTCTCTTGTACTGAGAAGCCTAGCACTGGACCCAGCACTCGAAATGTACTCAACACCAGTGCTGAGCAGAGGTGAAGTATGATCTCCCTCAACTTGCAGACAATGCTCTTCCTAATGCAGCCCAATATGGCATTGGACTGCATTTCTATGCTGCAAAGGCCCATGTCTCATTCATGTCCAACTTGTCTGCCAGGACATCCAGGGCCTCTTCTGCAAAGCTGCTTTCCAACCAATTAGTCCTCAGCCTGCACTGCTGCCTGAGGCTATTCAACACCAGGTGCAGGAATTTGCATTTCCCTTTTTTCAAACTGTGAAATTTCATAGAAATTTCATAGAATCAAAGAATGGTTTGGGTTGGAAAGGACCTTAAAGATCATCTTGTTCCAACCCTCCCTGCCATGGGCAGTGATGCTACCTACTAGATCAGGTTCCCCAGGACCTTGTCCAACTAAGTCTTGAATACCTCCAGGGATGGGGCGTCCACAACTTCTCTAAACAGCCTGTTCCAGTGCCTCACCAACCTCAGAGTAAAGAATTTCTTCCTAATACCTAATCTAAATCTACCATTTTCTAGTTTAAAACCATTGGTCCGTGTCCTACCCATACACTGGAAGGCTACTAACAGGTCTCCCCAGAGCCTTCTCTTCTCCATGCTGAACAATCCCAACTCCCTCAGCCTGTCTTCAAAGAAGAGGTGCTCCAGCCCTTTGATCATCGATGTGCCAAAAGGTGAGAGAGTAGGGGTTGTTTAGCCTAGAGAAGAGAAGAGAAGGCTCTGGGGAGACCTTATTGTGGCCTTTCAATACTTACAGGGGGCCCATAAGAAAGATCGAGAGAGACTTTTTACCAGGATCTGTAGTGATAGGACAAGGGTTAACAGTTTCAAACTAAAAGAGGGTAGTTTTAGATTAGATACAAGGAAGAAATTCCAAACCCTTGCTTAAATCAGATCAGCTATAGAGTCAGACCATGCTGCTCATGGCTTTAAACAGTTGGGTATTGAAAACCTTCAAGTATGGAGACTGCACAATTTCTCTGAACAACCTCCTACTCCGCTCATGGGACCATCCCCATGGGCAAATGTTTTCTTCTTCATATACAGTCTGAACCTGTCAGGTTTTAATTTATGATTGTTGTCCCTTGTTCTTCTACCATGCACCAATGTGAAGAGTCTGGGTCCACCTTCTTTCTAATACTCCTCCCCCAGTGTGGACTCAAGTGCTTCTCTTATGTCATGTAAAACCATGTTTTATATCTAGGCTGAATAAGCCCAGATCCTTCAGCTTCCCCTCACAGGGCAAGTGATCATTTTGGCTGTCTCTACTAAATTTGTTTTTTTTTTGTGATATCTTTCTTGTATTGAGTTATCCAAAACTGGATGCAGTAGTCTGATGTCATCTAACGAGCTCTGAGTAAGGGGTGATAATCACATCTTCAGATCTGCTGTGTCTCTCTTAGTGCATCACTTGATACTTAGTTTCAGAGTTTTGTCCTTGTAATTTACCTAGATAGACTTATACAACTACAGTTGTTGCCAGAAATGGAATGACATCACTCACAAATAGATTGACATTTACATGTAGCATTTATAATACTTCTAAAATACTTTCTTACGTTTTGTTACTTTTAAGAAAAACGTCCTTATAATGAGAACAGTGAACTAGAATAGGTTGCCTTAAGTGCATGACTCTGCATGACTGAAGCTTTTCAGGAATATATGACAAGAAATGCTTAGATATAATTAAGCAAATCTTGTGATAAGGGGAGGACTATATAGCAATTTATAGTCCCTTCTAGACTACTTTTCTATGAACTATTTCTTTATCTTTCCTTAACTGTGTGGTTTTATTGATGTTCATGGGTAGCCTTTTGCAAAATCCAGACAAAAGAATTATTCCCCAAGTTTAGTTCCCTTTTACCACCAGGAACACATACAAACTTACTACTTCCTCTGGAAGATCTACGAAATTGCTGTGACATAAAAAGTACTATGAGAAATAATTTCTTGGTTGAAGTTTAAAAATTTATACCATAATTACAATAGATATCTTTTGTGAACGTGTCAAAGTGACTTGTCCACAGTGAAAAAGTTTGCCAAATCAGAATAATTACATCCAATAAATTTAGTGTATGAATAACATTTTTGAACATTCTTCTTTGGACTCTCCCTAATTTATTATAGGGATTCTCCCTAATTAATTCTCTCTTTCTGAATAATTACAAACTATACATAGTAAACCAAAAGATGCCACTATAGATCCAGATTAACTACTCTGGATTGAATTTTTACAACAAAATGCAGAAATAGGTCTTTTGTTTGTTAGTTTGTTTTTCCTTTCTCTAACAAATATAGTGAAAGCCTTTTATTTTCCGATGTACATTTCTCTCATACAATCACAGGGATTTGGAAAGGTTACTTTTATCTAATGAATTCTGGTTTTACCACTGATAAGAAATGATATATATTCATTCTGATTTAGTTTAATTACATCTTAGTTACACACTCAAATAATTTCAAGTTTTTGTGTTGTTTTCTGGAAACCAAACATTAAAAAGGAAACCAAAAAGCAACCAACCAAGCAAATAAAAAATAATATTAGAAAAAAAAATATTTTTATAAGAACATAAGAAATAATATACTAGAGAAAAAAAAAAAAAAACATAGTAAACTTATCCAGTTGTCTGTTTATTCATGACAGAAAAATAACAAAATAAACCTTAAAAAATCAAAGAAGAAACACTAGAAATTTCTCATTATGGTGAAAAAATACTGCTTTTCCAGTGTTTTAATGCAAGAAGGGCTTTTTTTTTTCTCTCAGAAATTTTTATTATCTAATTTGACAATTTTCAGTATTGTTATAAATATTCAGTTAAAAAAAAAAAAAAAGACTTGTATTGACATAATTGTAATTGGTCCAATGACTTCCAAAGTTTGATTAGACATTTTGTGAAAGACAGGAAACAAACAATTAAAATACTTTATCAATTCTAAATTGATTGCCTTTTATTTCCTTGGAGTGTACTCCTTCGTTCATATTTTATAAGAACAAATATCCAATTTGCCTCTCTGTATTTTCATTATTTTGTGTATCAGCACTATCATGCCCCATTTTATACATAAACTAAACAATCTCAGCTTGCTGAGTCTGAAAACAATAACAATAAAATACTATTTGTCTTCATCTTAAAATGCCATGGAAATATTTCTATATACTGGTTGAGGACAACCTAGATATATTTTAATATAAGATGACTTTTTTTTTTATTTTCATTTAATAATCTTAAAAGTAGCCTTCCATTATCATATAGTATTACTCAGAAGGCACTAAACTGGGGGGGTAGTGGGGGTGCAGGTTGTAGACAGAACAGCTCTGAAACTATTTAACACAATGACCCTAATTGGTGGAAGTAACCTTCCTATCTTAGGTTTCCAGTAAGATATTCTTATTTAAAACAATAAGAAAGGTTTTTCCATCTGCTCTTCTTTCCAATTCAGGGTGAACAATCATTTGCACTAGAAGTGATTGTACCTAGTGGGGAAAACAGTCCCGCTACTTTGACATTTAATAGAGAGATTCGTGCTATTGTATGTTTCTCTGAAAAAATAAAATTCCCAGAAACACTGATAAAGCCCCTCAAGCATTCACATTTTAAGTATACTATAATAAAGTATCCAAGTTCTCTTTTTTCATTTGTCAAATAAAAGCATAGTTTAGGGTTTTATTGTGCTTGCAGTAAAACAATAATTGATGAACACCAGGAAGGCTTTCTGGGGCGTATTATACATTTGACAAAGTCTAAGTAAGCAGAAGAAGAAACCACAAAGAATATTGATTTTCAATGAAAGGGCAAGACTGATATTTCTTCATTTTAAGATTTTGCTTTTCCACTGAATACTACAAAGGAAATCCAGTGTATAAGGAAATAACATAAGAAAACAGTATATCATATAGATATATAAGAATTTCAGAACTAAACCACTTAACATGCTACCGTCCATAATGGGAAAGAATCTGTTATGTACTTGAAAAAAAAAAAAAAATAATACAGACAAATAAGTCATTTCACATGTGCAAAAATGAATGTAAATCCATTTTCCTTTTCTGTATAACCTTTCTCTGCTTGCAATTGGGTAGAAACCAATAAAACACTTCCAAAGTGTCCAGACATATTTGTTTTCCCTTAATGAAGCAAGTAGAATTTAACAGAACATCTATGATGTCTGTCAATTTGAACACTGTTAGAGTGTTTAACAGAAATGTACTTTTTTCCCTCATAAAGTTTTCATAGGCAAGGTGGAATGTCAGTGAAAAGAAAGAAATAAAAAGACTGTCATGTATGAAGGTTAGGGTACAAATATATATGGAAGGCTGAGGATCAAGTTCTTATCCTGCTCAATTCAGCTCAAAACCACTCAGACACAAGGAGACAAGTGTTTACCCCACACTGAAAGTCCTAGATTTATCCTGCACATTAATTTAATATCTTTCTACACAAAGACTTCTGTTTTCATTCCAGTGAAGAACAAAAGGAAATTTCAGAATCTCAGAATAGTCACCATGCTATCATCTGTGTAGGGAACAGATTTTCAAAATCTGTAAGTGAGACACCTTATGCCATCCCTGTTAAAAGTCATTAAATACTTACGTGTTCTGTCTTTTGGCTGTTTTTGACTTAGTTAAGGAAATCTCCTTCAGATCCACAAAGGCATGAAAGAAAGTCCCACCTCTATCATTTTTTCCATTTCTTTTTCCTGTGTCCATTTTTTGTATGTGCCTCCCAGTTATGGAAAAAAGAAAATTTAAAAAAAAAAAAAAAAGTTCATGGAGACCACTGTGTTCCTCTTTGGTATAGTTATTCATCTTCCTTGATGAATTGCTAAATCAGGAATCTTACAGTGAGTAGACCTAGCTGC
Organism: Anser brachyrhynchus; assembly: GCF_964034855.1. Classification (NCBI taxonomy): domain Eukaryota; kingdom Metazoa; phylum Chordata; class Aves; order Anseriformes; family Anatidae; genus Anser; species Anser brachyrhynchus. Next base: position 96,342,589 of record NC_137696.1, on the reverse strand, counting down.
ATCACCACCCTCAAATATTAGTGGCTCCTACTAATTAACTCCTATGAAAAGCGTTGAACATCAGTTGGTCCAGTACTTTGACTTGCTATGTGAGGAATCATTGCTGGAGCAATACAGCAGCACCATGGATGATCACAACAGTTAATTTTTAAGAAAAGTAAAATCAGACAGGAAGAAATGGAAAAGTGGAACTGCTTAGATAGCCCTTAATTATAATGACCTCCTATAAGATATGGAAGTGATTGCAATAAAAGTATGACATAGAGTTTCTATGATTATAAATAATTTTTTATATTTTCTTTACTAGTTATCATCAGAATGGTCTTTAAGCTACAGTTCATACTTTCTTGAAATATACAGCTCTTGCCTGTGAGTGTATAAAACACTTTCTTTTGTATGATCAAATAAGCAAAATAAGTTGATTGGCCTATGAAGAGTCACTTCTAGGTAGACAGAGAACCACACTGATTCTTTTGTACTTTGCAAAACAAGACATTATTTAAGACAGAAATCTGAGTGGTATCCATAGTACACTGAGAATTTGTCTACACCAGTGCTTTAAATGAGGAGAGTGCTTTTAAAGTAAATCTCCCAATTTTCTTCTCTTTCTGTGGTTTGGATTGCATCACCTTGCAGCCTTAACATATGTGGACTAGATTCTTTTCAGATTAAACTATCTAGACAACATATTCCTGCAGTGCACCTCACATTCTTCAGCCACTGAGGGGACTTCAGTCCAGCTGCCCAGACTGGAGTTAGTCTAAAGAAGGACTACTAGAACATTTATACTGTGGGTGTCAGGTAGCCAGTTTCAACTACTTAACTGAGAAAACCAACTTCTACTGCACAGCACAATTTACTACTGCAGACATAGCCAGGGATATTATTTCCTGTCCATCATGGCCATCTCAATGCATTCTCCTTTTCATAGTTAAAACTCCATTGATCACAAGTCTGTTAAGGGAATATTCCTCTGTAAAAGCATCCAAACTATTGCTATACTATACCACAAGTAGCATTATGTAACCCAAGAGTTTGGCAAACAGATTAGTAAGCTAAGCCTTGTCCTCAGTTGCTGTGTCATAACTCCCGTTGAAAATCATTTGATATATCATTTTGGCATACTGTTTTCTTCACAAAACTAAAATTATATTTAAAACACTATTATAATGACATTTGTGAACTATTTAAAATTCAATAACATGAAAAAAAAAAACAACAACAACAGTATAGTTACAATCTATGTAGGCTTTAAGATATATAGAATCACAGAATCACAGAATCGCAGAATCATAGAATCACAGAATGGCTTGGGTTGGAAGGGACTTTAAAAATCACCTAGTTCCAACCCTCTTGCCATGGGCATGGATGCCACTCACTAGATCAGGTTGCCCAGGTCTCCATCCAACCTGGCCTTGACCTCTTCAGGATTGGGACATCCAAAACTTCTCTGGACAAACTGTTCCAGTGCCTCACCACCTTTTGTGTGAAGAATTTCCTCCTAACCTTTAATCCAAACCTCCCCTCTTTTAGTTTAAAGCCATTACCCCTTGTCCTGTCACTGTGTGCCCAAGCAAAAAGTGGCTCTACATCTTTTTCATACGTCCACTTTAAGTATTGAAAAGCTGCAATAAGGTCACCTCAGAGCCATCTCTTCTTCAGGCTGAACATCCCAACCTCTCTCAGTCTTTCTTCATAAGACCTGCTCCAGCCCTCTGATAATCTTCATGGCCCTCTTCTGGACCCACTCTAAAAGATCCACATCCTTCTTGAGCTGGTGTCCCCAGATCTGGGCACAGTATTCCAAGTGAAGCCTCACAAGGGCAGAGTAGAGGGTGACAATCACCTCCCTCGACCTGCTGGTCACACCTCTTTTGATGCAGCCCAGGATGCAGTTGGCCTTCTGGGCTGCAAGCATGCACTGCTGGCTCATGTCAAGCTTTTCATCCACTAGAACCCCCAAGTCCTTCGCAGGGCTGCTCTCAATGGATTCTTCTCCCACGCTGTCCTCATGTGTGGGATTGCCCCATCACAGTTGCAGCACCTTGCACTTAAGATATATTTACCTGAAACTGGGCAAAAATTAAAATAAGAAGGAAAATGTCATTAGAATTCTGTGCACTAACTTGCTTCCTGAACTGGAGAACATACTGAAGTTCACGCTGTTATAATGTTTACAGGCTTTTCTGTAAAACTCAGTAGCATCTGCTCAGTGCTTATAAGGATTTTCAGATCTGTGCTCAGCCATATAAATGATATATCGTCAACTTTATCTTTAATAACACTATTTACTTTTTTTTTTTTTTCACACGGGATCTATATATAACTTTATTATGGATACATATAATCTCACATACATATAGAATGATAATTGTGCAAAACAGTAGTAAGTGATATTTATGCAAGAAATGTTAAAAAAAATACAGTGTGTGTTACGAAAGTAATTACAAATCAATGCCGTATTTATCCCACCTCAAGGATTACAAAATTTAAATGAAATAGTATCTGACAAAATTGTGAATATTTTTATGTCACTTCTATACAAGTTATAAATGGCAGCTACATTTTAAAATAGCATCTTCACGATTTCTACAACTATTGCCTTACTTGGTTTTCAAAGTTTCTGAAAACGAACAAACAAACAAACAAACAAAAGCCTGAGGGTATGACTCCTAATTTATTGAGCACACTTATTTTGATGCTGCTTATCACACACTTACTCATGTTTTTGAATTATTATGTGCAGACATAAATCACTATGTAACCGTATACATCTACAGCTAAGTAATTAAATGCAGCTGATCCTTCAGCAAACCTTTTTGTTAAGGTTGATTCTACATATGCAAAATAAATAAAAAAAATAAAAATTAAATTAAATTAAATTAAATTAAATTAAATTAAATTAAATTAAAACTTATTTTGCTAACTGAAGGATATTCTGACAAGTAGTTATACTAAAAATCCCCAGGATTGTTAAAATTATAATATGTAAGTGAAACAAAGTTTTATCTTTATTCTTTTCAGATCAAGAGTATTTCACGCTTAATGCCACCTTCCAGAAATGCATTGAATTTTATTTATCCATCTCTAAAGTACATAAAATCAAGCTAGATATATAGAATTGGAGAGACTTGGACTAAAAAGAATTTCATTCAAAACAGGAAAAGCTGAGTAAGATTTCACAGAAAAAGTCTAGTGTCAGAACCAGGAAAAGAGACGGACCTGAAACCCTACCTCTTTTACAGAAATGACAAGAGCTTATTAAAGAAGTCTTGAAACAAATACTACTATATTTTAGGGTGGTAGAATATCTCTCACAAGAAAGTGAGACCTTTGATAACAGAACCTCCAAATTACTAAACAATTCTATGTCTACTCATCTCCTGAGGCCCCATTTGAAAACAGACAAATCTGCATGCCCAGCACTCTCAATCTGAAGAACTGAAAAACAGAAATAAAGGAATCTGTCATTAAGTTTATAATGTGATTCAGTAATAAGATTCACAATTCTAGCAATTAAATTGTGCAAAGGATGGGCATTCGCTTGAACCGGCTGGATTTATGACAATTTATATCAGTTATCTTCACTACATATGGTTGTATTTTGGTTAGATTGAGAAAGGATTTATTTTTTATTTTTTTGCAGTACAGGAGAATGATAAACTTAGGGCAAATAATACGTATTTATTGTTTTTGCTTAGTTTAATGCAGCATTCCCATCATCATTTTGGATTCATTCATACTTGATGAATACATTTATTTGATAGATAGGCACATGGCAGAAAAGACAGGTAGATGGATGAATGAATGGATGTGTTCATACATATGTGCGTTTTCATAAAGAAAAGCCTGAGACAGGTATTGCTTATGCATATGCATTTGTTACTCATGCAAGCAGATATTATCGAAGAAAGATATTCAACTCTTTAAAAAGGGTTCTGCCAAAAAGTGTAGGTCCTTTGAAAATTAACCACTACTTCTGTGCTGATTTTAGTGTTTTTATTTTTAATGCTGTGTTTAGTTTTTGAAGATGTGTGATTATATGTGAAAATGCACTTTTTGCTGAGATTTTAAGTAGCATATTCTTGTTGATTTTCTATATATTTCAGAAAAAAAACCCTAATCATTTTTATGAATAAATAATTCATAATAATAAAAAAAATATTTAATCCAAACTGACATGGCTTTTCTCTTTAGGAAGAATGCCAGTATCTGGTATTATGCATGTGTTATAAATATTTTTATAAATATTCTCAATTTTTACCAACTTTTACATATCAGAATTCCAGAAAGACTTAGGTCTGAAAAAGCTTCAGTGCATTGATCTTACCTTTCCCCCTTTTATGTATTATGTATTATGGATATAAAATCCATCATCATAGATGATGGTAGTTCTTTTTAAGTTAAGTACTTTATTGAAACTGTCAGCCTGTTCAGGAATGAGTAATAGTTTATTTTGACTTCAGATTCTAGTAAACAGACATCAGGCAACTCATAAGTTGAAATAATTTTTATGCTTCTTTTAGCTCTTCCTGTCTTACACTTCCATCTACAACTGCTGAAACTTTAACATGCTGTAAAGGAAAGGTTTAGCATGCTGTAAAGTATATTTCTGAAGGAGCACGGACCATTAATATTACTATGTACTTCAGATCCGTATGTTGGGTTTTTAGTGCTTTGGTGACTGCTTCATTTTTTTTTTCTTTTGAAATCTAAAACCTAAAATTTAACAGAAATATCAGGACTCTGACTTTCTCCCTTCCATAAATGTATTGCTCAACTATTAAAAAAAACAAAACAAAACAAAAAAAACCAACATATTCGTGAGGTTACCACATCTTAAGCAATTTGTTAATTTCCTATAGGTTTATTGTTCTCTAAACTCCTATAAACTGTAAAATCATAGACTGATAAAATAAGTTTGTTTGGCAGGAACCTCCAGAAATCACTTGGTTCAACCCCAAGTCTCAAAGCTGACCCTGGGCTTAAAGATCTAATATTGAAATGATTTATATTTCTTGGTATTATTTAGTATTTCAATATACGTATGTTCACAATGTGCATTGCTATGTTGTGTTTTATAATACTCATTATAAACTAATTACAAAAAGAAGATATCATTTCTCCCAATGACTGCGTAATGTTTGATCAGCATTCATATGAATAAATAAGGAAAGATGGTACAAGGTGATATCATGCCTACTTAGCTTTTTAGAAAATTCATAACTTGTCATGTCTTTAAAACTAAGAGGAACATCACTGTGCAGAAAAGTAAGTCTATTACTATCCATTTGCAAGCAGTGCATTGATTTCCTAGGGATTTTCCACAGTATTCTTTTCAATACATTCTAATTACACACATGTATATAATCCTTATCACTCTCGTCTTTGCACATCAAAGACATTTGTAGACTTTTTCTCATTCAATTGCTGCTTAAAGAAGCAGCAGTTAGTAAATCCACTTCTTCAGATAGGGAACAAATAGATTAGGTAAAATAGATAATTAGTCCATGTGGAATAATTGCTGGAGGTGACTTATTGAGGCTAAACATATGTCCACATCTTAAGAGAAGGTTCAGCATTGAGGTAACTTCCAGAGTGCCAAGGTGAAATGTGGCAGATATGCAAGGAATCTGTTTCATGATAGTCCCCTTGGCAACAGAGACTGAAACCTTAGGTATTGGTAACACCAAGGGAGCTTGGTGTGCTAACTCTAGGTGATATAGCATGGAGGGTGGAGCAGAGTGAAGACACTGCAGCCAGGCTCTGTGCTATCACTGCAGGGATGGGGAACCAGATGATATTGTGGAACTGGTAGATTGCATGGCCAGCCCTGTGTCTAACTGATAAGCAAATTACGTCCTCTGGGTGAACCTTGCTTATTATAATCTCATTATAATACCAAAACACATCTCCATTCCAAAGGCTATCCACCTCCAAGGTACAACAACCTCTCACTGGGCATACAATATGAATTTCTCTGAGCCTATAGACACGTATGACTTCAGTCACTCAAGCTCCACCTAAAAGTAAGAAAATAGTATAAAAATCGCTCAAGAGAGGAAAATGTCGGGGAAGACACACCACAAACAAGTTGAAAGGACATTCCTAAGTTCTGGGATCAGTCGATGGGCTGAACCTATGGGCTCACTTGCATAGGGAAGCCTACTGGGTGAGATTCCAACTTTCCATTATACCAAGTTCTTCCCTGGGAAACCTAACAAACTCTATAGAGTTGTTTCTTCATAAGTGAGCAGATGTGTAGTTGGTTGTGTTTATCATATTTTTGGTATTTGCATGTGCTTTGAAGGCAGTGTATTTAAGACCAGCAATCCAAAATAACCTGTACTGCTGTTGCTTCAATAAACTACACCAGTCATTTACTACACCGAAAGTGTATTGCACTATTTGTGAATCTGTGATCACGATTAATGCAACTGGACTTACAGTGCTAATTGTGTTATTTGTGCATCCTTGATCATGATAATTTAATATAATTTAATATATTGAATGTGACCAGACTTACAGTGCCAAATTGGACATCACTCAGAATTTAAGTCCAGCCACCCCCAGCCCCTCTGATATCTGAGGACAACCTGGAATGCAAGGGGGTTTAGGTGCTGCCAAACTTCCTTACCCTTTAATTCAACAGTCCAAAATTGCTCTTATGTCTGTGGTTCAGCTGGGTGCAAAACCACACTTTTTAAAAATCACTAATAAGCATGGACATTTACAAATGTCCCATCTTTCTTCTCAGGATCTGAAGTTACCGGCCAGTAGTATCAAAACAGACAAACACATTTCCTCTTTTTAAGTCCTTTGAGCACTTCAAAAGCCAGAGTATAGAGAACTATAAGGACAAGGAAGAAGCTAGGTACACTGCCTATGAGTAAAGGAAGAAAATTGTGTGAATCAGCAGAGCATAGGAGATTTTGTTTGTTTATTTTTTAGCATGTTAGAAGGTATTGGTTTCAAATTGAGTAAATTCTTTTTAGTTCATGGATCGTTGACTGGGTAGATTGTAACAGCTCCTTTGGAGCCATTATGGTATGTCATTTCAATCCAGCCATTGAAAGTAAGTATTCAGCCTCTCTGTTCAAACTCCACACAGAATAACATTGAAATCATCACACTGTGTGCTCAGCATACTGTTCTTAAACCTTTACCTAAAAGCTATTTATTTATTTTCATTATCAAAAGCGGTAAGGTCATGTTGTAAATAAACTGTTAAATATGCTTTGAAATAAAAAATAATGGCATGAGTGAAAAAAAATCTAAAAGTTAACCAAAAATCATACAGAAACCCTTTAAAATTATTAAAGTTAAAAAAAAAAAAAAAAAAAAGGTTTAACAACGAAAGTAAAAACATCTTAGACTAGAGCACTTTGCTAAATTACATTGGTATGGAGTTGGTTGTCGTCAGCATGCTGATCATGTCATAGCTCTGACCTGTTTGCTAAATCTGCAAATAAAGTCATGATCAGATTCAACAGAAGCTTAAACTACATGAGAGAGGCCTCAGAGTTGATGAGCATTTGGGAAATCTTAAGAAAGGAACTGAACCATGCAAAGCAATTCCATCTTTGCCTTTTAGGTGTAGTAGATGCATCACCAGTTTTCAAGGTGAACAAAACTGGACAAAAATAGTTGTTAATGCTGAAAGCCAGATGCTTTTCTGGTGTCAAGAAGATCAGTGGAGCAATAGCTGTTTACACACACTGAAAAGACAGTTCCTTAGTTTCCTCTTTCATCTGAAGAAACTGACTAATTCATGTAATCTATATATTTCTATGCTATAAAATAAGCATTAAATAATATTAAAAAGGATAAAATGACAATGAAGACTATGGAAGGTAACAAAATTCATTACCTTTTCAAATAACAATAAGTGCTGCAAAGGTTAACAGTTGACACAAATGATATATCTGCAATGCAAAAGACTTCAAAGGAAACTTTTAAATTCTTCTTCAGGAAGAAATAATACCCCAACAGTAAACAGTAAACTCGGATAACTCAGCCTAAACTAGGGAAATATTATGTGTAAAGTATATTGCATGTAATGATAAATTTCCAGTTTCAAATTTCTCTTCTAATAACCAGTCTTGAGGAACCTTTCTGCAGTCCAACTCAGATCACAGTATAGCAAATTTCCATTTATGACAGACAATACAATTATAGTATAGAATTTAAATAAATATTTCAAAGTTTTACTTTATGCTATTTTAGGATTCCTTTATGGCAATTGAGTTTAAGAAATAAAAGAAACCTTAATACTAGAACATAGAGTACTTATGATCTGCACTATATGTGCCGATTTTTTGCAGCTGCAGGTAGATGCTGGTTTCTAACTGAAAAACATTATCTGGTACCAAAAGACACTGTAAATTATGTTTTATAATGCGAATGAATGTTTTCTCACAAATCTGACAGCAAATGATAGAAAGTGGTGTTGTCAATGAAGCCAAAATAAAAAGTTTTAGGGAAAAAAAATAGAATCATAGAGTCATAGAATTTATTGCCCTGGAAGGGATCCACAAGGATCATCAAATCCAACTCCTTGCTCTGCATAGAACTACCAAAAAAAAACCAACAAACAAACAAAAAAAAACCCACACATATTTCTGAGAGCATTGACAAATGCTTCTTGAACTCGCGCAGGCTCAGTCCTGTGACTGCCCTGGGGAGCTTGTCCCAGTGCCCGACCACCTCTGGGTGCAGACCCTTTCCCTAACCCCCAGCCTGACCCTCCCCTGTCCCAGCTCCATGCCGTTCCCTCGGGTCCTGTCGCTGTCCCCAGAGAGCAGAGCTCAGCGCCTGCCCCTCCGCTCCCCTCGTGAGGGAGCTGCAGGCCGCCATGAGGCCTCCCCTCAGCCTGCTCTGCTCGGGGCTGAACAAACCGAATGACCGCAGCTGCTCCTCACGCGTATACTGCCCTTTAGCTACCTCCTCTTTCCATTTCCCATGAGAATTAGCCTTGTGGTGTGGTTCTAAACTGTTGTATTTACAAATGAATCATGTATTTTATTGATTAAAGAAAAACTCGTAATAGAACACAAGTTGAGGCAAAAAAAGTTGAGGAAAAAGCAACTAGAATATAAGGATTGTGATCTGTCTGCTTTCTATCTTTCTCCTGAATTTCTATCCCTTAAAGCCTATCAATGAACAAAGGTAACCTTATAAGACTCATATCCAAAAGGGTTAAAAGCATACAAAATGGTATGCCCTTGGGGAAAAAGAAAAAAAAAAAAAAGCAGTGCTTTTACTTCTGTAGAATTTAGAACAACATTATAAATGCCACTGCTACAGACACAACTTCCAATATTCCTTTGAGATTACTGCATCATTTCTGCTAGATCTTACAGCAGAAGCCCAGAGTCATTCATCATCTCTCAATATGACATATCTCTGACCAATAAGTCACTTAGCAAAATCTCCCAGCTGGTTGGTAGTATATGCAAAGAGAACAGCAAATCCCAAAGGGAGAGCAGATCCTTTTCTCCCTTCTCTGTTGTCTAAGGAGCATAGATTGCCTGGAAAACAGTTTTTAGGCATCTGTAATTGAATGTGAGATGAACTTCCACAAGCTTTAATGAGGAGTAATATTACTGCCCAGGCAGCAGAAGTTAGTGTGCTGCTCTATGTCCCAAATTATTTCATTAATATTAACCAAGGTTTCCAACTCTCCCCAGGCAACAATGTTTAGCAGGGAAAACAAAACAAAACAAAACAAAACAAAAATTGTCAGGTAAGGGAAATAGGTCTTTCCCACAGGGAAAAGAGCTTTTCTTAATGTAGTTGGATATGAAATCCTTTTGTATAGTATTTTAGTATTAAAAGTGTGGTTTTCTTTTGTTGCTCACATTTTAAGAAACATAGTTCCAAGTAACAAGAAAGCATTGATATTACAAACTTTGCATTACAGAGTATAAGGAATAAGAAAATCCTTTGTCGTGCCTGCCAAAGTACTCTGTTCAATGATAAATTAGTATAAATTAATTTCAAAAGTAAATTTGAGTTTAAATAGAAATATATATAAAGAAGACAGGAAGTCCCATGAAGACCATTTTAAAGAGCAGGCAAGTGAGCTCTCAAGGGCAATGGAAGACCATAACAGGTAAAGCAGCTGTGGAAGTTGTTCAACAAGGGACTGAGATATCCTTCAATGTGTGAAGGCCCAAATATGCACTGATTCATGTCATCTTTTGAACTCTAATCTTTGCATGAAACAAAGTACATCTGAAGAACCCCAGTAACTAATGAAAACAATTTTATATGCACACTTAAAAGTTGTTTCTTTCCTTTACCATCTTACCTAAAACAGATGCATGTTTTTAGATAAAAGTATGACTGAAAATCCTTTTATTCATGAAAACACTTAGTACTTTACTATTTTGAATCAACATATTTGAAATCATTGGTCACCAAACATCATATGTTTAATAAAAAGGCTCACTATGACAGCTGAAGTGTAGCTATCCATAGCATATGGCTATAAGCAAAGTATATAGTATTTGCAAAGTGAATGTATGTATATATTGCCAAAATCTGAATATATTAGGATTGTATTTGTTCCCTGCTAGTCACAGGGAACAAATTTTCTTCAGTATTTTCACTCTAATTGCTTCCACTATTTCAAAAGATTTCAGAAAGCTGCCTGGAGTTCCATATGTAAGGATAATTTTATTTTATTTTATTTATTTTATTTTATTTTATTTTATTTTATTTTATTTTATTTTATTTTATTTTATTTTATTTTATTTTATTTTATTTTATTTTATTGTATTGTATTGTTTTGTTTTGTTTTGTTTTGTTTATTGTAGCATGGTTGCTTGCCATGGAGGAATGTAGGATGTTTCTAAGCACACATTCCAAGCACAACTTAGAACGAGATCAGCTCCCACCACTGTCTGGTGACAGTTCAAATATACATTAAAAAAAGAATTTAAAAAAAAAATTAAAAAAAAAAAGAAAAAAAGAAAAAGATTTACAATAGACAGTTTTCTTATATCCTAGTATAATTGATGATATTGTCAGAAATAAAAAACTGATGCATTTTTCCTGCAGTCATTTGGTTGCTTAATTTACTTAAAAGTTTGGCAATACTTTATAGAAATGGGTCGCAAACTATTCCACACTTCCACCCACAATTCCCATCTTCCAGGAAGATAAACTGGATTTGTGAAGGTGACAGGGGAAGGATCTGTTACCAAAAAGTTCCTCAGAATGGATTATCAGATGTGTTTTGTTATACTGTAACATATATATATCTATGTTACTGTGGCATCATAGTATGAAACTAAAAAACTCTTGCCTAGAGCAGGAGGCTATGTAAATTTGCATCTCATCATAAACTGTTCTATGTCATGAAATGTTGTCACTGTCTTCTACCATTGTGACTGTCCGTGTTGGGTTTACATGGCAAGGTTTGTTTTTTTTTTTTGGGGGGGGGGGGGGGGGGGGAACATGGGGGCTCATAGCTCATAGCTTCTCCGAGAAGAATCCAGAAGTTGCCCCATTTTACATAAGGGCCCCACCGCTGTCCAGAGCCAAGCAACGTTGTTTGTGACTCTGTGAGAGCATATTTAAGAAAGGAAAAAAAAAAAATACTGGGGAACAGCAGCTGGGAGAGAGAGAGAGGAGTGAGAAACAGCCTTGCAGACACCAAGGTTGGTGTAGAAGGGGGAGAGGTGCTCCAGGCATGGAACAGAAGTTCCCCTGTGGCCTGTGGTGAGGACCATGGTGGAGCAGGCTGTCCCCCTGCAGCCCATGGGTCCAACAGTGGAGCAGGGTTCCATGCTGAAGCCCATGGAGGAGACCACACTGGAGCAGGTGAACCTGCACTGAAGGAGGCTGTGGCCTGTGGAGGACCCCCACCGGAGCAGATTCTGGGCTGGACGTGGAGCCCGTGGAAAGGTGACCACACAGGAGCAGGTGACCTGGCAGGATCTGATGCCCTTGGGGGACCCGTGTTGGAGCAGTTTGCTCCTGACAGATGGACCCCATGGTATGGACCCATATCTGGAGCAGTTCTTGAAGAGCTGCTGCCTGTGGGAAGCCCACGCAGGATCAGTTCGGGAAGGACAGCATCCCGTGGGAGGGACCCCACGTTGGAGCAGGGGAAGAGAGTGACCATGAGGGAGTGACGGAGACGAAGCGCTATAGACTGACCACAGCCCCCATTCCCCCATTCCCCTGCACCACTCAGGGGGAGGAGGTAGAAGAGGGTGGATGGGGGGAAGGTGTTTTTGGTTTCTTTCCTTTGTTTCTCACTTCTCCAGCTTGTTCGTAATAGGCAATAAATCTTACTGTCTCCCTACTCTGAGTCTTGTTTGCCCACCACAATAATTGTTGAGTGATCTCTTCATCCTTATCTAAATTCTTGAGCCCTTTGCATCGTATTTTCTCCCCCCTTCCCTTTTGGGGAAGAGGAGTGAGAGAGCTGTTGTGGTGGATCTCAGCCGCCCACCCGCGTAAAACCACCACAGTGTCTCCCATTGTTGTGAATCTCTGGCATTTTCTACTCCCCTCTGAACACCCTTTTACTTCCTTATCTTGTCCTAGCAACATTTTCATCTTTGCATTTCCCATTTGCTTTCCATGAGCTCCCCAGCAGTTCACCATCCTTGCACAATTAATTTCTTATATCCTCCAATCTTGAGAGTTGAGGGGTATGTTTAAAAACCTTAGAAGATATATAATAAAACTATTTGCTAAAATACATACACATACACACTAGGAAGGATAAATGTATGAGTAATAAAGAATATATATATTAGCTCTAAACTATACATATAAGTAACTTGGTCACTACAATGCAGTTGTAATGCCTGACCTCTAGGATCTTCCCTTAATACCTGAATCACCGGCTTTGAGTAAGGTCTGAAGACATGAAGCAGAAAAAGCATCCAGAAGAAAACACTGTGCTGAGCTGGAACCCAACAGTAAGGAAAAAGGAAAATCCTCTTTGTTCCATAGGGGACACATGCTTTCTCATTAGTTCCTCACAGTGGTAGCTAATTCTCCTCCCCACTTTTCTCCAAGCAGAGAACCTACCAAACAAAATGTTAGGGCCATCCTTTCAAAGAGTCTCTCACCAGGGGACCAGGGACTCTCCTTTACATATAAAACTCAGAGAGGCTCAGTATGATAAAACTTGCCTAGACTATTCTCTCTTTTTGTATTATTTTCTGCAAGGTGAAACAGTTTTGACTGGAAGGCATAAAAATGTTCCATCTGTAATCTCGTAGTTGGACTACTCTCTAGAGGGTTGACAAAGAATTGCTTGCATAATAAGGTTTCATCTAGGAAGATTCCTCTTTTTTCACATCCTTTTATTCAGATTTTTCGGTCAAGTATTTTCTACTCTATGATTTAAATTACCATCTTGTTTCATCCCACTAACTCATCATTCCATTCTAAACCTAAGATGAAACAGTCTCTACAACACCCTTAACAGCTTTGAATTTATTATTTATTATTAAACCACAAAATTATATTATTTATAGCTTTTTTTATATAGTTTCTTGGGATGCATTTGTATGACATGCTATTTAAAATAAAATTGTTTCACACTAAAGAGCAGTTCTTATTTATTTTTTAGTAATTATTTGATCTTGCCTTGATTTATTGAGTCACCAAGGTATCTTATTCCTGCTGATTTAAGGGGTGCTATGAAATTAAAACTCATATAAAGTCAGATCCTCAGTTAATGCAATCGGCAAAGTTCCAGTGTAATTAATGGAGATCTGCCAATTCACAATATCTCTGTTCGAAAGTAGTTTTTAAAAATCTTTCTTCATCTATGCTTTAAATGACATTTAGATGGCAAATAATTTCTTTTAATCTACATTGCTTGTCACAAAATACGCTGTTTTTTGTTGTTGTTTTGTTTGTTTGTTTTGTTTGTTTTTTCATTTCACCTTACTTAGGTAGATCAAACTGGTTTCCTTCTAAAAGCCTTCCAGTTATACCTCTGATATAACACTACATTTTTGAAATGTTTTCACTGCTAACTCTGCAGGGAAATATAATAAATTTGAAACTCTGTTTTGTAAGTTTTTTGGAAATACTGTTGTCAAATCATAGTCACAGAGAACTTCCTTATTAATATAACATTATAGTGATCATTCTCAAGCACTATAAGAATATCGAATCATATATACCTATGACAACCTAAATTTTTGAGTGACTAAATGATTTAGGTGCCTGCAGACAGGCAGCTTGAGAAATCACAGGGAGATCCGATTCATCAAGATTCTGAAAAATAACATAAATTGTGCATGCAAATGCAAATGCACACAAAAGCATTATTGACAATATAAGGAAATATTTTAATTTGTTACAGTCAATTTTTCTTTATATTCAGTCTTAAAAAAAACACAGCTCAGAAAACTGAAATGGAATTTGTTTTGAGAGTACAGGCCATTTAATCTATCAAGGTGAAAACAAAACAATGAAAAACAAACAAACAAAAAAAAACCTGTGTGTATGAAATACAAGGTAGGTACCATTTTACATTTTTCCTCTTTTTTTTTTTTTCCTACTGCTTTTTCTTTAAATATTGGCAGTAAGATTTTACTAGTATGAATGGAAGATCAGTAATCCCAGATAAGCAACCTCATCCAGTGATGTTAAGTACAGTTTCAAATCTTGATGAATTACATAGTTGCTTCAGCTGAGGTATGTGATGTCTCTCATTCACTTCAATATTAATTCACCTTCTTCTCCAAATTCTTACATTGTAAGAAAGTATTTTATTACTTAACAAAATTAAAAGAGCATTGTACTCTTTTACTCTAGATATAATACTTGCCTTAGCCTGACATCAGTGGGACTGCTATTTTTATCTTCTCTCTCTAGCATAAATGTCTACTTATTATTTATATTGCTATTATTTTAATACTGATTGTGAATCAAAAATATACAATTTACTTCAGATACAGAATACATGCATCCTATGAAGACAGTAGAAATTCTTCACAAATCAAGCAGGTTGCTTCCTGTCTAGCATTAGTTTCAAAGTTTTTATGATACTGAAGCACCACAGTCAAGTATAATGGAAATAGGGGTTCCAATTTCATATAAGGCAGGAAAGAAAATAGATTGCAAAATATATCTTCAGACTAACATTAGTACAATATTTGAAAGCGTTTTGCTTCATAGAAAGCATATTCCTACCTTGAATTGCTATTATTTGTACAATAGATGTGGAAATTGAATTTTAAAAAGGTTCTGACAATTTGCAGACACTTCTTTGGGTTTTTTCTCTTTCAGAAAAGATTATTTTTCAATTTAAAAGGTTATCAATACTGCATTTTCAATTTTGTTCCTTTTGTGGAGAAGTTAGGATGCTGGTAATATTTTGGCACACTTTTTAAATTGGTTAATATTTTCCTCTGGTAAAAATCTCAAGAGGTCAGTTTTTCAAGTAGGAAACAAAAATAGGTAGCAGAAATATTCATGCAGCCAGTAGCTCCTATTGGTCTTTCAAATTCTGTGGGAAGAGAAAAGTATTTTACCTTTTCATATTCTTTCTAGCATTTCAGTGCACTTGAGAATTTTATTAAATTTAAGATTGTGAGCAATCCCAATGATAAAGAAACTGGGTGAACTGCTAACATGCTACATTTCAGGAACTAGCAGATATTAATGGTTGAGCCAGTCACCCCAGGGTCTCTTTATAGTAAAAGGAGAGAAATAGGTACTGCAGGCATGCACTTCATCTAATCAAAAGCAGAACTTTAAAATGGATATAAAATTTCCATTCACTATAGAAGACCCTGGGGTGACTAGCTCAGATGTTAACATCTAAGAGTAAATATCTAGGGCAGGATTCGGTTCAAGAATGAAACATTTATGTTTAGTTGTCTACATGAAAGCATCTACAGACACATGGGGTGTCAAGGCTTACATTTTAGATAATGGAGATCTAGTAAATGGGGTTGATGGAGCAAAGAGAGCAAGCAAAGCAGCAATCTGGTGTCTACACAGGATCACTATCAGAGTGAGCTGAACTGCTCTCCGGGATCTTTAGTTAAGTTATGTGACTACCCACTACCACAGAGATACTTACATATGAATTTCTTTACTTAAATCATAATCTTGCATCTTGGAATAAGATTCCTTTACCTAAAGATGGATTTTTCATGCCCTTCTTTAGCAGTAACTGGAAGCCAGGCAGGTACCCAACACCATCTCAAATAACATCAGATGTCTGTGTTTAGGCAAGCCCTTTGGGTCTTTCACTTAACCACATCATGGATCACTGTGTATTATTGAGCTCCATATATTGTTGGATCAGGACTGTAGTAAAGTACAATAATCCCAGTTCTGAAACCCAGATGTATGGCTTCCGTGCTGAGAAACCTGAGTCTCAGTGAGTCTAACCTGTATGTCTCACAACTGACCATTAGTATTATAGAAATGGTTTTCTAGATGCACGTTATTTTCAATATTTTTATCAGTAAAATGTGGCTAAATTTCAGCTGTCTGCCTACAGAAGACTGAAAGAGTGAATGAATAACTGTAAATTAGAGATGTGCAAGGCAACCACTCTCACACACACAAAAAAAAAACCAGCATATTAGGTTTTTTTTGTTTTGTTTTGTTTTTCATGATGCATATCGTAGCATACTCTTTCCATATTCGAAGTGGGCTTATATCTCATCAAACAAATCTTATACATTGGCAAAGTTACTTAGAAACTTATGACTTAATAGCTTAAAACTAAGCATTCTGTATGACAGCATCTAAAAATGCGATCCACAAATTTAGTGTTTGTTTAGTTTACTGAATATACAGTTGTTAATCTCTAGAAAATATGGATGTGAAACAGTATTTCTTGCCCAGTTTTGCTTTCACCTGTTCTGATTTCCATGAAATAATTTACTCTGTTTCAGTGTTCTTTACAAACAAAGGTTTAAGAAGCAGACCCTGCAGACATATCTGAGCTAACTTTAATTTAACCAAATCTAGCTAACAATTTGTATCAAGATAGGAGAGTAAAATGTAATTTTGAAGACTTTGTGGGACTCCAGATAGGTTGTTAGGTAAATATGTCATGATGAGTTCTTTTCTATTACAGTAAGACAATATCTGGTACCTGAGCTAATAAAAAGCTAGTTCAAGACACATATACACAATATTTAGTCACACATTTAACTGGATCATCAATATACTTTTAACTATGTCCATTGAATTGCTCCACTTTGCATGAAGTAATTAAATAATTCTTCAGCAACATATAGAGAATGAGTACTAATTTTTTTTTTTTTTATTTCTTTAGAACAGACAGCTGGCAGACAGAGGCATGGATCCCATCCCATATCTCAGGGGCAGGCTAGGCCCTTTGTGGACAAGGTAGAGGTAAACACCCATGTACTCAAAATTTAGCATCTCATTGTTTTGCATAAGCTTTGCAACATATAGTTAAGTGCCACAAAAACTCTCCCTTCTAGGGAAAAGAGAATAGCATATCAACCACTTATGTCTGGACAGCAGTGATGATTTTAAAGCTCTAAGTAGACAGCAGTGATCATTTAAAAGCTCTAAATTTTGGATTTAGTAGCCAAGTTTGTACCACATAGGTACCTCCAATTCTCTTCCCAATTTCACTCTTTGGCTGTCTAGACTATTTAAAAAGTAAATTTTCTTGTTTATTCAATCTTCATCATATTAATAGATATTAGCATAATAGTTAATGAGTTCCATTCATCTCTGGTACAGCTCTAAGCTCAAAGCCATAAATGTAGCCCAAAGTAACCCCAACAGTGACCACAGCCTGAAATCTCAAAACAATGATATCACAAAGTGTCTACTAAGTCCTAATCAATCTTTGATTAAAGCAAAACATCTAAAGAGATACATGCGGGAGCAGCATTAATACAAAATTAGTTCAGTCAGATCAGTTATTTTGCAATGCATATAAAATCAATTCAATATGACCAGGCACTTAAATTATTACCAAAATATTTCTGAACCTGACAAAATATATCAAGTAAACAAAAAAGTCAATTATAATCCAAGAAGCAATTTAATGTATATCACTTAAAGAAAAGAAAATCATAAAGAGCAAAGGTCCATGGTCTTCTTTTAGTAATATCAGAATAAATCCTCAGCAGGACTAATTTTATGTGTTCGGTAACTGTATTATATTGATGATTACACTCTATTTTCTTACACCAGCAACCCAAGCAATGCTTCAATGTATACCAGTTAGAGCACTGAAGAACTGGCACTTCCTCACAGGTTCTTTCTATGAATTCCCCCCTTACAGTCTGGAATATTGGCCTAGAGGTTTTGGGCTAGAGGTTTGAGTCTGTCCATCCATGGGTCCAGAGATGGCGTGGTCTGACCATGCATCCATTGCAACTTATCTCATTAGCTCCAACTCTCACAAATGGAGTACATCTTCAAAAAAGGTCATGGTGGAGATAGGAGACATGATGTTAAATTACATCTCCCATTACTTTAGACAAAACATGATTTTTTATTTTTTAATTTTGTCCCTAAAATGAACAAGAATATACTTGAATGGTAAATTCTCCAGTAGCTTTCCAGAGTTTAAATATGAAGGGTACATTGCCTTTCTCTCTTTCTCTCTTCAAGAAAATAAGCTTTCAGATCAAAGAGTCTCAAGTTTCATTTTCCAAGCCATTTGTACGTTAAACAACTGAGTGGTTACAGTTTTGCTTGTTTACTTGAGAGGAAAATTGTTTGTGAATCAAAAGAAAGCTTGTTCAGAAATTCCTCGGTGTTTGCTGTACAGTTATAATCCTCTGATAACAAGGAATAACAAAGCTAACTTTGACAAAATTTTAATTATAACAGCATTACAAAAAGATCCCACATATTTCACTAATGATTGTAATTGAAACTGTGTTTACTTTGCTGTCACTATTATTGTACTTTTAAATCCCAAGAAGCCACAGACATTTGGTTTGTGAAGATGTGGTTTAATACTAAAATAATAAATTTGGCTTTAGATGGATAATGTATGCTCAAAGAGCTTCACAAGCTCTAGTTTAGCACAGATAAAGGCTACAAGTAAAAATTAGCAGGCTCTATAAGCATCTCAATGCATGTTTGTAATGTGACCAGCTCTACCAATAGCTTATTTTAAAGACATGTTTGTAAAAGTGCCTCAATATGATAGCAGAGTGTATTATTTGTAATTTTATCATACAAATGTATGCTAGCAATACTTTTCATACAATTTCGTGCTCCTGAAAAACTCAGAAGCCAACTCCACTACCATACTCAAGGTACCTGTAGGTAAAGACAATGCCATTTACCAAGGTGAATTAAGGTATTTTCTAATCGAGATAAAAATATACATAGAGAGCAATCGTGATTAAAAAATACGTCCTATTTGCATTAGCTTTGAGAAGGTGGCATGTCACAACACACAAAAAAAGCAAAATGCAAAACTTTATGGGCTTTTCTTCCCTAGTCTATTCTGGATTTGGTGTTTTGGGATTCAATTGTTGCTTCAATCTGTAGTTAATTCAGCAAGACTTGACGGAAAAAGTTTTATACCCAAGGGCTTTTTGTGGCTTGCTAAGTACCCAGTTATATCATAAAGGCTGGCTTTTAGAAAATGAAGAAGCTAAATTACAAAATGGTGACTCCAAAACACTGTTAACCATAGTACTCAATAGAAACATGGTTTATAAGACCTCAAAATCATAGTTTCTAGAGGACTGAAAACCTACTCCTGCTCTCATCTTAAATAAGTATAAAAGTTCTGCTGATAGTTAATGAGAATCTAATCAGGTGCTAAATCTTTTGCTTACAAGATTGGCTGGGTTCAAGAAACCCTTTTATAGAAGAGATAACAGAGCAAAGAGATTTTCAGACTTCAAGGAGTTAAATACTAAATCTCTTAGAAAAGGCTGCCTTTAAGCACAGCATATTTTGTACTGGTTTTTTATGGGGACCAAATCTTTGGTAAATAAAACGGATATTTCTGAAAACCAATGAGTGACAAATTTATGCATGGATGGAACTTGAAAAGCAAGGGAACTAGAGTTCTTTGTTCAGTAGCTTAGAGAGTTACCAGCACTCGTATAGTTCTCCTCACACTCTTTCATTCTCTCTTGCTTTCTTTTCAGTTCCTCCGGAAGAAAAAAATCTTAAACAAAAGTACTTCTGTTCAGATATTCTAGATAGTAATTTGCATCTCTCACTTTTTTTTTTTAATATTGTATTACAATCATTCTGGCTTTTGAAGAAGCCAATATACCAGAGAACATATGTTATGCAGTGCATCTAACTCAGTATTTCTTAAAATAGGGTGAAGTGTTTTGCTTTTTTTTTGGTGTGTGTGTGTGTCTGTGTAGAAAAGCTTTCAAATGTTCAGTGTTTCCAGCTTTCTTAACTCTACAAAAAGCAACTCATGTAAAAAGCAACTCATGTATTTTAACATATTATTCTTGCAGAAGAGGTTTGATCTTAACACTCATATGGAAACTTCAAGCAAAAAAAGAAGTTAAGATGAAAAGAAGTAGTAGCAAGAATGCCTTGTAAGTGCAATGTGTTCCTTTTTTTCCTTATGACAAATTAAAAAAGAAGGTAGTATAAAACTGAAATGATTGCTGATTTGCTACCATAAGAAGGAGTATTTCCTATAAATACACTTTAATTCTTGTACAATTTATTCATTTATAACACCTTAAATTTCTTGCAATTAATGGTTAAGAAATGTTATGCAGACTGGATTTTTACAAGGAAGAAGTGCAAGCCCAATTTGGCATTAAATTAGTATTTTAGATGTTATTTGCCAATAAATAAATACTATGTCTTTCTGAGATACCATTTTTATTGCTTTCCCTCCATGTTTATTCTGCCTTTTGCACAGATAAATGCACATATGTACTTACCAAGTTTATTCATCAGGTCACAGGTTCTAGCTTTCCTTGATGTATTAGTAGGAAGTGTAACAGGTTAGTGTTGAGAAGTGAAGAAAATTACAGATATATATGTATATGTGATAGATAGATAGATAGATAGATAGATAGATAGATAGATAGAGATATATAATAGGTAACTATTTTACAA
This sequence comes from Anser brachyrhynchus, assembly GCF_964034855.1. Taxonomy (NCBI): domain Eukaryota; kingdom Metazoa; phylum Chordata; class Aves; order Anseriformes; family Anatidae; genus Anser; species Anser brachyrhynchus. Next base: position 96,321,532 of record NC_137696.1, on the reverse strand, counting down.
ATTCTATGTTATCACTGAAGATTTCCCTCACCTACCTTAGCCAACATCAGTAGAAATTCATAAATACAATTTCATCAAAAGCTAACTGAAAAAGTCCTACATGGGTTATGTCACTAATATCAGTTGCTTCTAATCAGCTATGCTTACATTCGCATTTCATCATTCCTTCCACTGCATGACACCCCTGTTACCACTTCAGACTTTTTTTCTAGTCATAACGATGTTATTCACTGTGGTTTGTTTTCATATTAATTTGTTTGTTTTCTGCTACTAATAGCAAGTGTGTTACCATTCTTATTTCATATTTCTCCTTGAAAAACAATTTTCTTTTTTTTCTTTACCATGACTATCAGGGCCAGTATGAGGCTAGCATATACAATAGCAAGTAGTAAGCTATGTCTCATTAAATTTTTCTTCATAAAGGTTTTAAAAAATATTCATATGTACTGAAACTCAGGTTCTGGTCCTTCAAGTCAAGGTCAGTTTAAAGCAAAAACAGGCTTTATTATATTAATTTATTCTTATGTTTCCTTTGTTAATCACAGCAATGTTCCTGCTGCTCAAGAAATTAGTATTTTATTAAAACAAAAATACTGAGATTCTCTCCAGGGACATTTTAAAGTAAAGATCTCCTGTCTCACTACAATTTGAAATATATTGATCAATCTCTTAAATATAGCAATGGTAGCCAGTTGTTGATTTAATCTATTTCTAAATACATTAACTTTTGGAGATGCTTATTTGTGAATTACCCTCAGAACTGAAACTTTACAAAGCTTCTCAAAGACAGGCACTTGATCAACTGATATTAAACTCTTCATCAGTGAGGCAAAATTTGCATAGATTTGATTCCTTATGCTCAAGGAAAGCTAAATATTTCCTGAATATTGAACAACACATGTTTCAGATGAGAGCATTTATGTCACTCCTAATGAATTTGCCATTAAATTAAATCTGTAATGGAACAGAATATGAGCTATACTACCAAACCAATGGTAGTAAAGGGGCCCAGAAAACAAAGAAAAAGAGTATGAAGATGGGAGACTGACATATTTGATAAACTGAATGACCAATTTTCAATTTATACTGCTTACAGTATTTTGTGGCAGTAATAGAAAATAATAAAATAGGAAGTGCAAATATAGTACAAATCAGTGAAAATTTTGTAGTTGCATTCCATACTCTCAAACTTCAGGAACTGTGCTAGTGAAATGTATTGGACTATTTGCTTAATCAAAGAAGTGGAACTTAGCTTATAATACACACAGTTCTGGCAGTGTGGACTCTCCAGCAGCTTCAAAAACAAAACAAAACAAAACAAAGAAATGCTGAGGAAAATAAAAAAGAAAAAGTATATTTTCTTAATGTATATACTGTATATATCAAATACACTGTCATCCAAGAAACCATCACCAGCTGACATATATGACAAAGTACTTTGAGAATGATGTTCCCCTACAAAAAGTAGTTCAAGAATGTATAAAAAGTACTAAGTACTATTTCATAGACATTAATTTAATATAGCACCCCCTGGCCTTGATAGAGTTTTGCAGTGTTTTGTCTAGTAGGGTAATTAGGAAATAATGTTACAAAAGTAGAGTTGCATTATAGACAATAGAAACAATAAGAAATCTCAGAACGTTCTGTTTTTTAGTTAAAGATGTTGAGTTCATAAGCATTTTCCATTTCCACTCTTCCCTTCTGACACACAACAGATAACTGACTGTTCATCTTCTGCAACTACATGAGGGAAGAATATCAGACTACAAAAGAAAAATCAATAACTGTATTTTGACTTCATAGCACGTCTTTCAAAACCACTTTCAGTGTTGAAGATGGATAGCCATATAGGCACAATGTAGAGTGAAGGGTGCAAGTTAGCAAAGTTTATGAAGTAAGGAGATACCCAGTCACACAGGCAGCTCACAAGCCCATTATCTCTGCCATATCAATGAGAAAAACTGTGTTTGCCAAGCTGAAGCTTTATCAGTCATGAAGGATGTCTTCTCCATCACCACAATGCTCCTAGCTCCACACCATACATAACAGGCACATCCAAGAAGTGAGCACACAGGACATATAGTGCAAATATCGATGAAAAATGTCCATTATAATGACCATTAAAATCTCCTGTTGTTTAGAATAGCACTGTGAGATTGTGAGACTAAATATAGATGCTGTTCTCACTCCTTCCCTAGCAACTTCCCCTGTTCATGCTTCTTCAGAAAAGGACTTGTGAAACCAAGCAATAATAATACAGGAGAGCTCTATAATAACATAACTGACTAATGAAGCAAAATTTTTAGTAGCTGAACATTTAGAATGTGAAATTAAAACACCAATATAGAGAAAAAGGAAGAAAAGTTTCTGTTCTTTCTGAACCTGAGAAGCTGTTTACTATAGAGATTTGTTTGCTTAACCTACTAAGTGACTCATTGCAGCAGAGAACTGAGCCCTTCACCTTAAACCATCTGCAGTGTAATAGAGTGTATTAATTAATATCTGGTTGCTGTGATCCAATGATATTTTCTATATAGTGGCAATACATAGGATAGATTTTGAAAGAGAAAGAATTTTAAAATAGCTGAAATTCTCATGTCACAAAGTCTCTACATAGAAGAAATTTACTGAATACCCTAAAAGCTGAAGAGATAAAGCTTATTCAAGCATTGCCTGCAAAATATGTATGCATATATATACAAGAAGGTAAGGCAAACTCAAGTCTTAATGTGTGTGTTCTAAAGAAACAACGAAGAAATTTCAATTTTTTTAGACAGCGTGTCCATTTGCAAAAACAAACAAACAAACAAATACAAAAACACCAAATGAACCAAAAGGGAAGTTTAATTTTAAGCTGATGATTTTTTTTTTTTTTTATTTCTATACTGTTTGCAGGAATTATACACTCATACAGAAAAAAAAATATTCAGCATACAAACATATTCATTACAAGGAAACACTTAAAAATCTTATTTTGCTTGTCAAAAATGTACAGCGTATGATCCTTCATATTCAAAATTCTTGTTTAATATAATTATTGCATAATTCTCTATTAGTACTGTTTTTCTTCTTTTCTCGGAATAGAAACACTGTGCTGATGTTTTATCTCTATATATTTTCTATTTAACGTAAGTATCATGTAGTAAGATTGTATCAACAAAGCCTTATTTCCACAGTAAATATTCCTTCTTTAAAATTATTTCCATGTTCAGATATTGATTGCTTTCCCCAAATTTGTCATTTTTTTTGCAGATACTTAACCTGTTTGTTCTACTTCATTCTAATATGCTTTTTGTGTATTATCACTGTTAATTTCATCACAACCCATTAGCTTTTCTGATTCTCTCCCCTACCCCACCTGGGGAGAGCGAGGAAGTAGCTGTGTGGAACTTAGCTGCCTCCTGCGGTTAAATCAAAACATACAGAAAATTTGATCCAAAATCTTAAAATGTAAAAAGAATAAATTCAGAACACATTTTAATTTTAATAAAGGACACATAACTTTAACAAAGGATTTGTGGCAACCTTTGCATTTCAGTGAAGACCTCAACTTTTCCTGAAAAGTAAATTTGATATAGTTGTAAAGGAGTTCAGCTAACAGAAGAATTATTCATGATTTATGGACAGATCTATGTAGATAACATACTTGCTTATATGAAAACGAACAGAAAAAAATGTAGACAATAATAATTCCACTATATTTACTTAATCATCTATAACACCTAAATTTTCAGAAAATAATTTTCTACCCTTGAGAATACAAATTATTCTTGCAGTAATACCACAATCAGAAATTGAACTATCCCAGGAAAAAATTCAGAAGATTGTTTCCCTAGATATCTCAAACATCTTCCTAATCTTCCACACCTGTTCAACTGAAAATAACCTTTGATTTCATTGTCTGAGATTGTGTAAAATAGATCAATAATTTAAATTAAAAGGTTTACCTCATGTCTGGATTATCTGATCTGATCTTACTGAGATAGGCTTTGCTGATGGAAGACAGATTCACTGAACATCCCTTGGAGACCTGGACAGACACACAATGAAAACAAAGGTAGTTAATGGACTAATAAACCAAAAGGTTTTAGTGGTATTAACAGCAGATATCCACACTGCAGCCCATTGTGGTGGTTCCACACTGATGGACAGCTAAATTCCACCATGCTGCTGTCTCACTCCCACTCCTCAGCAGAGTTGTGAAAATATGATGGGAGAACAGGGTGAGAAAATATGATGAAAAGAAAGCTAATGGGTTGACATAAGGACAGCGAGATCCCTCCCAGTTACCATCATGGGCAAAACAGACTCAGAATGGGGAGGGAGATTAATATAATTTATTACCTGCTGCTACAGACTACAGTAGTGAGAACTAAAAGCAAACTAAAAAATGCCTTCCCCCCCATTCAACATCTCTTACCTCCTCTCAAGTGTCACACAGGAATGGGGAATGGTAACTGTGTTCAGTCCATAATACTTCATCTCTGTAGCTCCTTCATGTTTTCTCTCTTTCCCTGCTCCACCATGGGGTCCCACCCAGGGGATGTGGTCCTTAGTAATCTGATGCAAAGTGGGCTTCCCACAAATTGCAATTCTTCAAGAACTGTTCCTATATGGGACTATAATACAGGGTGCAGTCCTTCAGGAATGGACTGCTCCAGCATGGGACCTCCACAGGCCGCAGTTCCTGACAGAATTCCAGCTACACAGGGGGCTCCTCTCCACAGGCTGCAATTCCGGCCTGGCATCTGCCTCTTCGGGGGCTCTCCATGGGCTGCAACCTCCTCCAGGCCACATTCACCTACACCACTGCAGGCTCCTCCACGGGCTGCAGCGTGGAGATCTGCTCCATGTGGGACCCCATGGTCTGCAGGGGGACAGCCTGCTCCACCAGGGGCCTCTCCACAGGCAAACCTGTGCTCCAGTGCCTGGAGCACTTCCTGCCCTTTTTCTTCACTGACGTTGATGTCTGCAGGGTTGTTTCTCTTTCATCTTCTCACTCCTCTCTCCCAGCTGCTGTTGCACAGCAGCTTTTTTTCCTTTCTTAAATATCATCTTGCAGAGGTGCAACCAGTGCCACTTACTGGCTTGGATCTGGCCTGCAATGGGTCCCTTTTGGAGCCAGCTGGAGCTGGCTCCTATCTAACATGGGGCAGCTTCTAGGCTCTGCTCACAGTGTATCCTGTGAGAGGGACCCCATGCTGGAGCAGATCAAAAGTATAAGGACGAAGGAGCAGTAAACAGGAACTGTTATGATCTTACCACAACCTCCATTCCCCATTCCCCTTCATGGACTGAAGAAGCTGAGGAGGTAGAAGAGTAGTGAACGAAGGAATGAAGCTGAGATAGCATTGGGGGAAAGGTGTTTTTAATTTTGTCTTTGTTTCTCACTCTTCTACTTTATTTTTCATTGGCAGTAAATAAAATTAATCTTCCCGAAGTTGTCTGTTTTGCCCATGACAGTAATTAGTGAGCAATCTCCCTGTTTCTATCTTGACCCATGGGCTTCTTCATCTAATTTTCTCCCTCCTGGCCTGTTGAGGACACAGAGTGAGAGAGCAGCTTGTTTGGGGTCTGGCAACCAATCCAGGTTAACCCACCATAACTACACGGCCAACAGTAGCTGTGAACAACTGACACAGACACTAAGTCAGTTGTCTGTAGCTATGGCAATAACAGGAACACTTTGGAATTATATTGTGATGACAGTGACATGCCACAGACCCACAGAATGCCTAATGGACAGTGATGCTTAAAGGTAAATACTAGGGTTTTCTGTGATGCATGATCTCTCAGTTTGGATTAAAGACTTATTACCCACATCTGGCGTCTATCCTGAAAAACCTCCCATCAATCATACCCTACAACCTCCCTAGGTAGTCATCAAGGTACTTGGTAAATTTCTTGCTGATATCTCAACAAAATCATTTTGTTGCAAACTAAATGCATTACTTTTTGTTCTACCATTGGTAGACATGAAGTATATTTAGTCAACCCCCTTTTCCTAACATTTTAGTTAATATTTCAAGCCCAATGTCACCATGCTCCCTCAGTTTCTTCTGTCTCTCTATGATTTTCTTTCACCACCCTAACCATTTGTATAGATGTCCTCTAAACTCTCTCCTAATTATGTCTTTTTTTTTCTTTCTTCCTTTTTTTTTTTTTTTTTTTTTTTTTTTTAAGTCCAGTGCCCAATCCTGGAAGTATTATGCCAGATGTCTCCTATGCCAAACAAAGCATCACAATTATCTTTTATGTAATCACTGATTAATGAAGCAGAGGTTGTACGGATAGGTAATATGCTTTATTAGCCCAATGAAGATAATTTAGATTATCACAGCTGCAACATTACCACTATACACTGTAGATTTTTCCCCTATAAAGAGATTCTTCCTGATTTATTTGGGCAGAAGCATAAATTATGCTACTGATTTTAAGTTTACATTCCACTGAAACACCTCATTTTCTGCCATAATGCTGCCTCTCCAGTTAGCCCTCACTTTTTATTTTACCATTGTATTGTGCATTTTTCTCTTTTTATTGTTTTTATGTTTCTGGCTTTTGCAACTTAAAAAAACAAAACAAAACAAAACAAAACAAAACATATCAGTCTTTTTCCTTTTTTTTTTTTTTCCTTATATAGCTCTGCTACTCTTTCTTAATAATCCTTGTTTATCTCTTTATGTTCAATCTTATTTATTTCTTTATTTACAGATCATTAGGAGGTCCTGATGCACCATTTGGTTTCTCATTGTTCTTCTTCCATGTCAGCATATGTCTAAGTTTTCAAGTTTCTTATTTTTTTTTATTTCCTTATTTTGTAGTGTTTGGTGATTTATTTCTTCCAGATCAGTTATAGATAAGCTGTTTTCAGAATAGATTCTGACCTGTTCTCCTCTTCATTTCAGGTAAACATTTTGCCTTCTGAAGCAAAGACATCTCATATACAGTGCAAGAACTGATGGGACAACCTTTTATTTATTCATATTGTCAAATTTGGGAAACCAGCTTAGGACCTTGAGTTGACTTCTATGGCTAATATATGACATTTATCTGCCAATCACCTTTATGGTAGACTAATCGTTCATAGTGGTTTAAAACATGTTAAATCCCATTCATATTTGGCTATAATACTTTCTGGCAAATATCTATGTTAAAATGCCTCATAAGCAGCATGTCTTGTCCTTTAGAGGTTCTATTAAAAATAAAAACATATTATAAACATTCAGAAAACAAGTTTGTGCATAGTTTTGGATCCAGAGGCTACCGGTAGTTTTTGGTACCAGTAAGTTTGTAGGTTTGGGAGGGAATGTGGAAGAAAAAGGAAAAGAAAGAGGAAAAAAAAAAGTTTTAAATATAAACTCAGATAAAACCTTTACTATGGGTCCATCATGTCCTCTTCCATAAAAAAGATTCTATGATAAAGACCCAATTTTATATTGTATCCTTACTATGCTGACCCATTTTATCCCTTTTATTTTCCAACTCCATTTCACATTTATTCTAACACAAATGATACACAGGTAGGTGCTTGCCTTTGTAGTCTAGCATTTACAAAATTGACCTTTTGTGAATTTCTATGATCTTTGCAATATCTGTACCCTCCCTTAAAAATTCTATCTAGTCATTATTTAAATTAATCTTTTAATATTTCAATATTGTAGTTAAAATATAGTAAGCATTACAAGATTTGCAGAAATGGGAAAGATATTGTAAACCTCATCAAAATTACAATAACTGTTTCTCTTTTCCTTTGCGTCCTACTAGAGATACAGGTAGTCACAATCAATATATTGTTTGTTATTTAGAAGTTACTTCCCCCTGGGAAAACATGAATGCTCCCAAACATAATCTCATTTCTTTTTCAGTCCCAGTAGAAAAAAATAACACGTTTCTCCTTCAACCTGAAGCATGGTATTTTTCAGGTAAAGAACACTCTGACAATTCTGACATCTGTGAATGTCTTGCCAAAACTTAAGTCCATTCAAAAGAGTTTATAATATTTCCTGGGTATAGAGATCATTTTGTAATATTTTCATTCTCTAGCATTGGAGGTACAGGAAGCATCTAGGTCTGTAACATTAAAGTTAAGTAGTTCTGCTCCATAATTACATTGCAAGCTATTGGACTCATCTATAAGTGTACCTGGAGAAAAACAGTAGCTCTCCAAATGCTTTTGAATGACTCATAATCTGGACCTATACATTTTTATGTTTTTTTCCCTGTTGGAATAGTTTAGCTTTATTTTCATTACAAACAAATAATGGGGGTTATGGGCTGATTTCATTTAAACGGATGTGTATTTTAGAGCATATTTGGAGGAATACATGTTTTGTTAGTATTTCTTAAAAACAGTCTCAGTCTCAGTGGATGTCTCAGTTTTTGGATGTCTCACTATATTATTTTAAAGGCAAATATCTAGTTTGATAGTAGAAACCAAACCATTTGTTTCTAATAACTCTTTTTTTTTTTTGTAATATTCTTTATAGTTGTATTTTCTCTTCTAGTATATACAGTGTGTTGTGCATACATTTTTCATTTTCAGTTGATAACCTAAATCAAATGCTTTGAAATTTTCAGTGCATATCTTGCTACACACACAAGCACAAACACACACACACACACACAAAGCCTTGCATTCCCTTTACAACAATACATTTAAATTAGAAAACTATATTTACCTTTCCCTTTCTTTCCTTTTCTGAAATATCAGTATATTGAAAGCTTAAGCAAACCATCCACTATCTAGGCTCTTTTCAAATTTATTTTTAGAAAAACACTTATATTATAAAATTATTCTAATCATTATGCCAATTCAACATACCTCAGTGTACTGTTCTCTCTTAATAATGAGCAAAATCAAATTTATATTAAATTACTGTCCATCTGTTATGATTACCTGTTTTTATATTAGCAGATATGCTACTGAACCCAGCAGAAGCATAACTATTCATTAGATTTAGATCAAACACTCATTTCTTTTTTTCCTTTGTTTTCCTTTTTTTATAATTCTATAAAATAGTTTGTCATGAAAGTAGGGCTTTTTTTCCTCATTTGGGTACTGTCTTGCCTTCCTGCTGTTACTGAAGAATGTTCTGCATTTTATTTATTTGGATGATTGCTTCCTTGCCTTGGTTGGTCAGTCCCAGTTTCTGAAGACAGATCTTAGATTTGTGAAATATTTAGCAATGCCTACGTCTTTGTTGTTGTGTTGTTTTTGTTTGTTTTATTTTGTTTTCTCCAAAATATGGGAAATGGGATTAAGAGCATTTATTGAAATGAACAAGCATGTTCTGTACTAAAAACTGACTTATTACAGCCTCTGAAAGACTGCAAATTTATAGAATCATAGAAAGGTTTTGGTTGGAAGGGACCTTTAAGGGAGGCACTGGAACAGGTTGTACAGAGAAGTTGTGCCACTGTTCCAGTGCCTCACCACCCAATTCACTGAGCAGTTCTGTTGTTTATAAATATTACAGTTGAAAAAATCAAAAATTTTACCTTTTCATAACACTGTATTATGTCTAGAGTCTGTAAAATTTAGGGCATCTGAGAAATATGACTTAAAGTTGTATAAAGTCATGTGAAAACAGAGATTTATTTATGTAATTTCAATGAGTGCTAATACAATAAGAGTTAAACCTGTAACTCTGACCCAATAAACTTAGACTGATCTAAATAACAGAGCTTTTTCTATTGAACCTAATAAATAAATAATTAAATAAATAAATAGAATAAGAATATTGATAAAATCTTCTTCAAATAATCAGTCAGTTTTCTACTTCCTTTTTTAGAGCCTTTTCCTTTTTTATTGCCTAAAACTGGAGATTTAATCCTTTTTCTAGATAATGGATTTTGTGAGCATTCTCTCTTGCCTTATCTAGTTATAAGCAACAAGTTCCAGACCCCTATACAATTGGCAGAAATCATATTTCCTCCTCTTCCCTGCCCGTCCTCCCTCCCCCCCCCCAAAAAAAAAAAGAAAAGGATTCAGCGAACATGTAACATGAATAATCTATAACACACTGCAAATGGGTTTTCTTCCATTGAAAAACACAGATAAGAATGGCTGCATTTTATATGAACACTTAATGCTGTCTGCAAATAAAGTGGACAACCTAACAGGCTCACCTGAGCTTTGGTATATTCAAATACACATTTCTGTCTTTGTTAGAGCATTTTTTAACATACAGGATAGCTCCATGTTTTTCATTTCTCTACTGGGAGATCAGTCCTCTACCTCTCACATAGTTAAACTACTTAGGTGACAACAGAAAACTTGAGGTTGAGAGCTCTTCTCATCTCATATCAAACTTTGCCAAAAGTAATAATCAAGATGCAGGACATAGGAATGCTGCCTCTCAGTTCACTTGACTACGTTATCAGGCTCACCTTTGCTAATAGTTTCTCAGTCCTAAAATACTTCCTTGGGTACAAAAATATGTAGAGGATGATCTTCAAATATGAAGAATGACATCTCCCTTCCTGTCCAAAACTGATATGACCTAACCAGTAGTCAGAAAAGTCTAACAATTTTTCTCTTTTGGCATTTTGTTTGTTCTCTGCTCAAATGTATTTGCATTCACTGTTGCATATTGACACATCACCTTCAGTTGATGGGACATAGACTTCATTCCACAGAGTACATGTAAGGCAGATTTTAGAAGAGAGTATTCTAGGTATGAAAGAGCTATACAAAAGTTATATGCTCTACAAAGCTGAATGTTCTAAGTGGACAGTGGCTGCATCAAGATTATGTGCTGGAGCATCTAGAGCACCCAGTGGACCCCCCTAATCCTCCACCAGTAACTGAAATCAAACTCATAATCATTTCTATCTAGATTCATACTCAAACTGTCTTCAAATGAAAACAAGTATGTAGAGAGGAAAGGAGAGAAAGGAAGAGGAGCTCTTACAAATCCAGTAGTCAAGACCCAGATAAGCACAAGCATTCTTGTGCTAGATCTTAGGCTTCACCTAGGTATTATATCTGTCAACCACACCTGAATGTCTGAGGTACCATAATATACCTCAAACAACACTTAGTCTTTTTCACTTAAAAGTTAAAATGTGAGCAAATGAGCAGAGCCTGAAGTGACTTTCTTTAGGTTGTGATAGATATTTTGGCTCCCTATATTTAGATATATTTAATATAATAAAATATAATAAAATATCTCTTATTTGTCCACTGAGGACCAGCCACGTGAAAGTTAGCCTTTGCAACATTTCCGTAGAAATAAATATAGCAATTATATTATTAATAATCATAGAAAGGATTATCAACTTTACTGTGTTAGTTATAAATCATAAACATCTTAGATGCATAACTTAGGTGAGAATATTTCCAGTACATTTTCTCCCTCCAAATCCCTTTGACTGACAGTGCTTAACTCCACCTTTCATATTGTTACTCTGGGCCTTTCTCTGAGAGAAAGTTAATTCTTTAGAAAATCACAAAGAATGGCATTACATTCACAACTTGAAAATTCAGGATTTATACAACCCTAGAAATGAACAGAAAACAGTAAGCAATGCTTAAGAGGTACAGAAGATAACTAATACCATGTATTTGGTCCTGATAAGGATAATCAACAGCTGAGCTCCTGTTTTTCCATCAGAAACCATGAAGTACATGAAAAACACCAATATTGAGAAGCAAAAATAGCATGTTGAATTCATAATAGTTTTATATGCTTATATACATATGTGCTGTGTTTTCAAAAATAAATTTAAACTGTATGGTCAAGAAGCATTGCTGTTTACCTGCATGTTTACAATTTTATACAGAATATTTTTTTCAACACAATATTGTGTTCAGTTGGTATCATACAGTTACCTCTATGAATGTAAAGAAATGCTAAAGTATCCTAATAAATTTTGTGCAATACCAATTTGTGGAAAAAATCTTTGTTTTATTTTATTTTATTTTATTTTATTTTATTTTATTTTATTTTATTTTATTTTATTTTATTTTATTTTATTTATTTTATTTTATTTTATTTTATTTTATTTTTCCCTGTAGAACTCCTGGTTTATCAAGAGTCTTTTAATTGCTCTTTTCAGAAAATGGGAGCATTTGCATATCTATGGCAAAGTGTCACTTTAAGACATGTGAAGTCAAGCTATGTGAGTCATACCATGTCAGAATACAAAGCATGAAGTAGCTTTAAGAAAATGCTGCAACCTGACATTGTATGTCAGAATCAGATACATAATTACCAAGGTAATCCAATCTACGACAACTTCATTATCTAACAATCTAACATTTTCAATGCAGAACTGTGTTAGCTATGGATTGCAAAGGTCTCTTCTAGTCTTAAAGTCTCTATTTGCTTGATGTAATATTGTAAATTATTTACACACCATGTTGAAAACTATCCCAGTACTGAGGCATGGAATCGTTTGGATTTCACTGTGAGGAAAAACAATTCCTTATTGAATTCACTACATAATTTTTTCTATATACAAAAAAACTAGTTACAACAAAGCAGAAAGCTATAAAACTGAGATAACATTTGTCGTATATGAAAAATTCTCATGATCAGCAATGCAACACTAGGTAAGATGTACTTAAGTATAAGAATAATAAAAAATAATAAAATTAAAAAAAAAAAAAAGCTTAAGGGTTGTGCATTGTCAAATATAGTTTGGCCTTAATAATACAAGAAAATGTTCACACAAACTTGTTTGGGGCATTTAAATTAGGATGTTATTTTACTACCTACAGTCCGTTTATAGAGTATGTATAGTATCTAAAATTCATTGGAAAACTAAAATTATAGCACCTTATTATCTTTCTTAGTCATCAATGCCTTTTATAGGAAACAGAAGTCCCTAATTAAGGCACACAGATAAGTGCCTTGAGCACCTTAAGCATCTCTTATTATCTCTCATGGTGACTTGTTGGTCCTGAAGGAAGATGTTTCTTGCTTTTTTATTAGCAAAATTATTAGGCTTTGCTAAGAAGATACACTGTATAAATTAAAATAATCCTATTCAAACATATCTTGTAATTTGGCATGCTTCCTACAACAAAAGTACTTTTAAAGTAAATCTGTGCGGGCGACCATGTGTTTTTTTAGCTGCTTGCTTGGCACAATTCTAATAATTCCAGCCATTTCAAAAAGCAAACTCTAAGGAAACCTTCCCAAAGACTCTTTTGTTAAGTGAAATTGAAAGAAAATCATCCTAATGGAGTAACCTTCACTTGAGAGAGAAATTAAGTCAACATTCTTCCCAGATTTTCATTGTTTGTTCAGTTGAACAGGTTCAGCTGTTCATTTCAATTATTTATTTTTTATTTTCTAGTTTGCTATTTTGCCCATTTTAGTCTGAATTGCCATAAATTTGGTTTTGTGAGAGCACTGTTGGTCTGAAGATAGGCATCAGTCCAACAAAAAACATCAATCAACATCACAGGCCCAATAGGTAGGTATATGTCTTAGGAAATTTCCACTCTCCATGGGCATGACAAGTTTAGAAATTGTGGCAGGGCCAAAATCCTTGAAAGTTAAACTGTGTAAATGCTGTGCTTCCCAAGCCTGTGGAAGTTAGCATTAGGAAAAGAAATGTGGTAGAATGCAGCAAACAAAATGCTATTCAGGGGAACTGCAGTATCTGGTTTAACAATGTTGTAACTGCTGGGAAAAAGAGCAAGAAATTAAAGACTAAAGCTAGATTATTATTTTTTAAAATTATTATTATTATTTTAAGAGAGATGCTTAGAGAAGGTAATTTTGAGGTAATCTTTTTTCTTCTTCATTATTTAGGCTATTGTTTGGTACTTGATCGTCTCAGTACGACTACCATTTCATATGCCTCAAATCCCATCACAGAATGCATTGTTGTGTTCATGTTCTTTTTTAACACTTTAAAAATTAACCGACTCTTTTATCTGGGTACATTTGGTACATGTGTCTATATCTTGTACAAACTGGTTGTCCTGTTGAATGATGCTTACTCCCACTGACGTCTGCTGTGATAAAATGGAATGAGTCATGCTAGGTGTTTGTAAAGGTTAACAAGTAATATATTCAGAGCTGCAGATAAATCACGATGTCCTTCTATGTGGCAGATGCTACAGAGTGAATTGCTAAGAAATGTTTAAAAGTAGGTAAATAAATAGGTAGAATCAGTAGCTCTAAAATAACTTTAAAGGTACACTTCCTACTGACATGCTGAGCATTATCTCTGAAAAAAAAATAGAGACAATGCGACTGACTACTGAATATTATTACTTTGTTGTTAAGAATCTGGATACACCGTAAAAAAAAACACACCATTTTTCTAATGTCTTGTCACTGTATATTGGCAATGTTAAACACTGCCCAATCTTGAATTTACAACTATTACACCATGCCAGATGTGCCCCCTTTCTAGAGGAGTTGCTAGCCAAGACAAAGGCAGCATAATGGTTATGTTCTAGCTTCCTGCAAGGGATGAAGAGACAGTTATTAAAAATACAGCGTTTCCCTTCCCCAAAACACACGCCCCACCCCCCACCCCCCACCCCCACCCTCCCTTTTCTATCCATTTTTCCTATGGCAAAGGAGCCAAGGAAATCATTGTCTGGTCATTGCATGAAAGATTTGGTAACTCGGTACATGCCATTCATTCTTTGAAACACCACTGAAGTAAGACTTCATTCAGTGCAATCCATAGATGTTTAATGAGGCCATGAGCAACGTTCAGAAGTCATCCAAAAGTGATGTTCTCATTGCATTCACTAAAGATAACTGTGAAGAATCAAACTGACATTACCAACCCAAAAAGACTTTACCAATCCAAACTCTAGTTCTTATCTTTTCATTCTCTAAACAAAACTTCACACACACCCCCCCTCCCTCCCCAGGTTTCTACAAGTATGTTACACGGTCTCCTTCTTACAAGAAATTATATGGTTTTGCCACTGGTGTACAAATGGTTACATTCTGTCCTTGTGTTGGCTGTATTCATTAATGAAGTAGTAACTCTAACTCTGCTCTATGCTTTCCTGACATGGGAGTAAAAATATATATAGTCAAGGTACTGGGTTTTCTATGCTGATGTAATGGACCATGGAAAATTATTGCAAACCGCTAGGCATCTGTTCTTCAAAGTAAGGACACCATTAAATTCTGAGTGGAAGGAGGAATATTTACTCCACTCTCCCATATGCTAATTCTAATATACTCAATACTTAGTGTTTCCTATTGTCTGGGTATAGACAGGTCCCCATGCAGTCTTTGAAACAGTTATATCACTCTATGGACGTTTCTATCACTGAGACTGTCTAAAATTGTTCTTCAGAGGCACCTACTTTCTCTACTGATTGGACAGGGAGTCCATCTGTTTAGCTAAAGTGCTATGAATCAGGCTGCCAAACCAGCAGTCAATTCATCAGACATCATAACATTTACTGCAGGTAAAAATGTTACATTTCAAAATGCCAATTAGTTATACTGAATATAAAAGCTTTTACCTATGATATTGTTTATTGTGATTAAAAAACCTAGCTCAGCCAATCAATACAAATCTGTAGATGAACTACATTGAGTCATCTGCTAGGTATATTCGTGGAAAATTCTGAAGCCACAAATAGGCATCAGTGATTAACATAAAATGAGTTTCAGTAAATCAGGATGAAAGGCTGGCATTTTGATAAGCATATTTAGGACAGCTTTGTAGCTAGGTACTGTTAGCACTTGGTTTTTCAGGTTGTGTCTGCTCTGTCTGTCCTTACAACATTAGCCAACTTATGTTGGACAGCTTATATTTTGCATTATTTCCTCATCAATAGCAGCACATAAATAACGTAATATTGTTTTAATACTGCATTGGTGAATTTATATAAAATAGGTATAAATGCAACAAGAATAAGATTTCTAGATAAAAAATACTGTTTTTTTTTCTAAATGCTTATTACTTAAAATTATAGAGTACAATTGAGATTGAATGTAACGTGAATTGCATTGCTTTACACACAGCTTAGTTATTGCAGAACACATTTTTTTTCAGAAATGTATTCATGTTTAAATTTTCTAGTACTCAGAATGGATATTTAAGAAATTTTATACTGAAAATGCAGTCTAGTCATCTATGGCAAGTACAAATTAAATAATTAACTGTTTGATCATTCTTAAGAATTCAAATGTAAGTGGGTTACTGCCCCATTGCAAAATGATGAGGTGATAACACATTTATAATCTCTTGTAAATTACTGTCATAGTTTCATCTTCTGACATGGAATTGTCAAATATCAAGCACTTTCTTGTTATGCCACCACATGCTGTTCTTACAAAACTCAGGGTCTGAGAAGCATGTTCGTTCTACTGATCTACAATCGGCCAAAAAAAAAGGAGCTTTTTTTGGATAAATGGATAAAGGATAAAATGAGGCAATATTGTAATCGGGAACAGCCTCAATACAAACTGGACAATGGGGAACAATGGCCAGAATATGGATTCTTGAATTATAATACCATATTGTAATGAATGTTATTTTGCCATTGGGAAGGAAAATGGGATGAGGTAATGTGTATTAGTGTCTTTATGACATTGATACAAAAAGGGCCCTAATGTTAGCCCCTGGCATAGGGCTGCCAAACATGGAAAAACTTTTCCAATTGCTTGTTCATGAATGAAGGGGGGTGGCAACAGAGGTGATGACTCAGATGTTGGGAAGCTGGAAATGACCAGTGGCCTATTTTTCTAAACAGCTAGACTAAACAAGTAAAGGATGGCCATCTTGTTTGAGGGCAGTAGCAGCGACTGCATTCCTAGTCCACAAGGCAAAAAAACTGACTATGGGACAACCTTTGATAATATTTGTGCCACATGGAGTGCTAAGCCAAAGGAAACTACTGGCTATCTCCAAGCTGAATGGCTAAAAACAAGTTGTATTAGTAGACCAAGGAGACATAAAGCTGTCTGTGGTCAGCACCCTGAACCCAGCTATGCTTATTCCAGCCGAGGAGACAGAAGAAATCCAACATGACTGTGTGGGTATTATTGAGCACACATACGCCAGCTGAGCTGACCTTAAGGATGAGCTGATTGCTAATGCAGACCTTGAGTATTTTACAGATGGTAGCAGTTTTATGGAAAATGGACAGCATAAAGCAGGATATGTGGTAGTGGTGCTTTGGGACACTGTAGATGCAAAGTCACTAAAAGGTGAATTAATTGCCTTGACTAAGGCCTTGGAATTTGTAGAGGGGAAGACCCTCAATGTTATACAAATTCTAAATATGCCTTTGGAGTTTTGCATGCCCATGGAGCCATCTGGAGGGAACGAGGGCTATTGACAACAGCTAGAGGACAAATTAAGCACAGTCCAGAAATTGTACAGTTGTTAAAGGCAGTGCAAAGGCCCCAAGCTATAGCAGTAATGTACTGTAAGGCCCACCAAAAGAGTCATCACAACATAATAACAGGGAACAGGAAATCTGACTTAGCAGCCAAGGAAGCAGCTAAACGAGGACCAGGAGACCTAAAAGGCATGTTAGTCCGCTGTTCAAAGACTTCACTTAATCCACCAGAATATTCCATTAAAGAGATCCAGCCAGTGGAAAAAAATAAAATGTACAACATGAAAAGATGGGTGGTAGGAGACCCCCAGTGAACAGATCTTGATAACAGAAACTACAGATGAACAGTTAATGAAAGACTTACGTGAAGGGACACAATTTGGTGCTGATGCCATCCATGGTAGACAGCCTGAAGCACTTTGCAATAGGACCAAAAATGCAAACTATGGCAAACCAAGTAGTGCGAAAGTGTTCTGTATGCTGTGCAAACAACCCCAAGATCCAGCCAAAACCACTGCCAGGAGAGACAAGAAAACAGATGAAACCTGTGGAATATTGGCAAGTGGACTTTTCCAAAGTGCCTAGACAAGGATCATATCGATATCTTCTAATTCACTGGATGGCCAAAGGCCTTCCCACACCTAACTAATAAAGCTAGAGAGGTCGTAAAGGCTTTACTGAAAGAAGTGACCCCTCATTTTGGAATACCAGATGGACTCTCCTCAGACAATGGACCTAATTTAATATCAAAAGTAGTTCAAGAAATATCTAGAGCATTACAGATTAGGTGGGATTTACATACTGCTTGGGGACCACAATTAGGCAGACAAATAGAAGGAATGAATCAAACACTTGAAAAAGCAGTTAACTACATTTTACCAGGAAGCTCAACTAAAGTGGCTAGAAGCCTTACTGATAGTTATGCTGAGAATTATAATAGCCTCCAGATCTAGATAAAAAGTTAGCCCATTTGAATTGTTATATGGCAAACCATACCCAATAAATGAATTAGTGACAGAAGAGAATCAAATACATATAAGAGGGGAAGGCTGGTTAAGATAATATTTGCTGTCTTTGTCTGCCATGTTGTCCTCTCTCCATAGACATGTACAAGAGCGACTACCAATTCCACTGGATGTTTTGACACACCCTTTCTGACCTGATCATCAGGATCATCAGGTGATGATCTAAATGAGGAAAGACAAGCCTCTGAAGGAAAATGGAAAGTACCCTATACCATCTTGCTCCACATCCACAGTGAAATCAAAGTGGAAGGCATCAAATAATGGACTCACTACACTTGTGTAAAAACAGCACCACCAGAAGAGAAGTGAGACCTGCCATCAGAAGAAGGAGCACAAGAGACTTTGTGGCAAGTTGAACCGAGGACTTGAATTTGCTATTTAAAAGGACAAAATTATCTTTATTTTTGTTATGTTTTTTTAACAGAACTGAGCTATGGTTCCCATTCCTGGACACAGAATTCTGTAGTTCAGTTAGCTTTAAACAACCCATTTTGTGAATATATCATCCTGTAGGGTGTGCACCCATGTACCTGCATATGAGGGAACTCCTACCTATGCTATACCACTCAGTGTGAACAAGACAGGTATGTGGCAATTAGCAAACTAGAGTAATGCTAGTATTTCTTATCTATCCATATGTATCCTATAGAAAGAAAAAATCTGTTGTATGTACTCAGTTAATAGAAGTAGGGAGAATGCTGCCCAGAGATCATATGTAGGTTCCTGAAACCTGACTGGAGGATATAAAACTATTATTACAGTTGAAACTACCAATTACACTAATGTAAAAAAATATATATGGAAATAGAAGCAGGCCTATCAGCCTCCATTGGTGGATATCCCCAGGAGGAATATATTGGCTATGTGGTCCACAGGCATGTAAAGCACTTCATCCTGTATGATATGGGACTTGTGTCCTGGGAGCTGTAGCTCCAGATGTTAGACATAACCATTCAGATATAAGGGGTTGGCTAAGATCACAGGCTATCTTTATGATGCCTCAGGAAAAACAAGGAATTTATAATCCCCTTTTGAACAGAAACACCTGGTTTCATGCTTTGTGGAGGGCTTTAATCCCTTAATTGGGAATAATAGAACTTGAAATGGTAATAGAAAACATTTCTGCAACACTAGAAATTATAAGCAGTGCCACCACCGATGCTTTTGGTCAAATACAAATGAATAGAGCAGGTATCCCAAATAGCCTTGGAAAACCATCTTGCCTTAGACTCACTTCTCACAGCTCAGGGAGGTGTTTTTGCTGTGATAAACCACAGCTGCTGGTTCTATGTGAAGAAGCAAATTCAGACAGATATAAAATGAATCTGGCAGGCATCCCATTTGTTTCACCAAGTGTCTCAGAATGCAGCCATTAATAGTGGACCAGATTTTTCTGGCTCTAGTCATGGTTGCCAGACTTTGGATGATTGAAACTACTGTTTTTAGTTTTCATATTAGCTGTAGTTATAGTAGTCATATGTAGTTATGCTTTGTGATGCATGCCTAGTTGTCTAAATCCATATAGTGCTTTGTTCAGCAAACCTAACCAAGTAATGTTAGCAAAACAAGATAATAATAGAAATGGACAAGAACCATGTAGTGAGAACTGTGAACCCTTAAAGTGAGTTTCATAGTCTTAAAGGGGGGAAATTGTAGTTCTCAACTGAAGAAAAAAAGGAAACCTTGAAGAAAACAGAGAGACTCATAGCCTTGAGCTAGCAAATCACACCCGTCAAAATGCAAATGTATGGAAATGTGGGATTTGGTGGTCCTCTGAAATGCAAAGTATCAATAAAGATAAGTTAGGTGAGCTAAAACAACAAATCAGAAGTAGCCTGAGAGATAGTTTCACAAGTTGGCTGTGTATAAATAGTGGTGATTCAAATCAGGGGTGTGCTTGTTTTGAGAAAGATCACCAGGCACTTGATTCTGCAGAATTATATAATTAATTATTTAATTAAAAGATCTTCATGTGGATTCCGACTCTGTGTGCTTACCGGCCAGATACACTGGGCAAAAACCTATGGATAACAAGCTCACAACCCTGCACTTTGGGAGAGTGGGCTTCATCCTCAAGTATCTGCCTCATAGAGTCCTGTAGGTTAAAGCCCTGGAAGGAAGAGAGGCCCAAGAAAGCTGTCTAATATTCAAGGATCACCTTTTCCAAGCTCAAGAGTGATGCAGCCCAACAAAGAAGAAGTCAGGCAAAAATGCCAGAAGACCTGCATGGATGAACATAGAGCTCCTGTCTAAACTCAAACACAAAAAGAAAGCTTACAGAAGGTGGAAGCAAGGATAGGTAACCTGTGACGAATATCGAAAAATTGTCTGAGCAGCCAGGAATCAAGTTAAGAAAACTTAAACCCCAGTAGGATTGAATCTGGCCAGGGACATCAAGAGCAACAAGAAGGGCTTCTGTAAGTATGTCAGTGGCAAAAGGAGGACATGGAAAAATGGCCCAATCTTGAAGAAAATGGAAGACAAGATATGGAGAAGGCTGAGTGCTCAATGACTTTTCTTGTCTCAGTCTCCACTGGCGAGTGTTCTAGCTACACTGCCCAAGTCAAAGAAGGCAAAGGCAGGGATTGGGAGAATGAAGAACCGCCCACTGTAGGAGAAGATCAGGCTTAAGACCAGCCAAGGAACCTGAAGGTGCACAAGTCCATGGAACCTGATGAGATGCATCCAAGGGTCCTGAGGGAACTGGCAGATGAAGTTGCTAAACCATTACCCATCATATTTGAGAAGTTGTGGCAGTCTGGTGAAGTTCCCAGTGACCAGAAAAGGGAAAACATAACCCCCATTTTTAAAAAGGGAAGACCAGGGGAACTACAGGCTAGTAGGTCTCATCTCTGTGGCCAGGAAGATCATGGAGACAATCCTCCTGAAAACTATGCTAAGGCACATAGAAAACAGAGGTGATTGGTGACAGCCAACAAGGCTTCACTGAGGGCAGATTGTGCCTGACAAATCTGGTGGCCTTCTACAATGGGCTTACAGTGTTAGGGAATAAAGGAAGAGTGACTGACATCATCTGCCTGGATTTGTGCAAAGCATTTGACACTGACCCACAGAGATATCCTTGTCTCTAAATTGGAGAAACATGGATTTGATGGATGGAGCAGTCAGTGAGTAAGGAATTGTCTGGATGGTTGCATTCAGAAAGATGTGGTCATTGGCTAGATGTCCAAATGGAGATCAGTGACAGACAGTGTATCTCGGGTTATGCTATTGGGACTGGTATTAACATCTTTGTGAGACACATGGACAATGGGATTGAGTGCACTCTAGGCAAGTTTGCAGATGACAACAAACTCAGCGGTGTGGTTGACACACAGGAGGAAAGGGATGCCTTCCAGAGGGACCTTGATGAGTTTGGGAGTATTGGGCCTGTAAGAACCTCATGAAGTTCAACGAAGACAAGGGCAAGGCTCTGCACCCAGTTTGGGGCAATCCCAAGCACAAATACAGGCTGGGCAAGAATTGGATTGAGAGCATCCCTGAAAAGGACTTTTAGGTGTTGGTGGATGAAAAGCTCTACATGAGCTGGCAATGTGTACTTGCAGCCCAAAAAGCCAACCATACCCTAGGCTGCATCAAAATAAGTGGGCCAGCAGGTTGAGGGAGATGATTTTCTCCCTCTATTTTGTTGTCATGAGACCCCATCTGGAATACTGCATCCAGCCCTGGGCCCCCAGAATAAGAAAGACAAGGACCTGTTAGAGTAAGTCCAGAGGAGGACCATGAGAATGATCAGAGGGAGTGAGTACCTCTCCCTTGAAGAGAAGCTGGGGGAGTTCGGATTGTTCAGCCTAGAGAAGAGAAGACTCTGTAGCAGCCTTCCAGTACTTAAAGAAGGCCTACAGAAAAGATGGACAGGGACTCTTTATCAGGGAGTGTAGTGATAGGAGAAGGGTTAATGGCTTAAAACTAAAAGAAAGTAGATTTAGATTAGATATAAGGAATAAATTCTTTACTATGAGGGTGGTGAGGCACTGGAACAGGTTATCTGGAGAAATTGTGGATGTCCCATCCCTGATGTGCTCAAGGCCAGGTTGGATGAAGCTTTGAGCAACCTGGTCTAGTGGAAGGTGTCCCTACCCATGGCAGGGGAGTTGGAACTAGATGATCTTTAAGGTTCTTTCCAATTCAAACTATTCTATGATTATGACTTCAAACAAGCACATAAGCACAGAGATGAGGTATTCACTGTATTGCTACCTATTACAAAGGGAAGAATGACATAGAGGCACTATAACTCAGCCTTTTTTTATAGAGCTGAGGACAGAAGTGTTTGGAAAATAATGGAACGCAGTGCCACATTGCCATTTTAACAGCTCCATACTACCTGTTGCCAAAAGGAGAAAAAGAAGGCCAAAATGATAAAAGAAGACATTTGTTAAGGCAGACAGCATCATCTGATGCAAAGTAGCCACAGCCAGAGTATAACTCACATCAAGATATGATCAGTAAAACTGACAAGATCACTTAGAAACAGTACAGTTAAAGGTGTCATCTTTTACCCTGTCTTTCTTTGAGCTATGGATTTCTGTAACAATGGATACTATGCTGGAAAAGCATTTTAAAAGGCCTGCCTCTTCCATACCCTTTCTGAGCTATCACAGACAAAAAACTTGAATGGATGGATATTTATATTTTCAAGTGTCACTTTTTAAATGAAATCTTTCACATTTCTGTCATTTCAAAAAAACTTCGTCTTGCACATTTGTCTGACATTTTCAAAAGTAACTAAGGCCCGCTTCTTTCGGAATTGACTTAGCTATGAGTTCTTAATGTCATGCAGCAATTTAGGTGCTGCAGCACAAGATAAACACCTTAGATTTTTGAGAAAACAAGAATCTTAACAAACCTTACAAGTGCTCTCCATGGGCAGAAATGTAGAGAAAAATGAGCAAAGAGAAGGAAATCTCCTGGAGCTGACTAATCTTCTGCTTCACCAGAAAAGCAACAGAATGTAAAAGATGTTCCTTTTCTTGCTTCTCATACATGATGAAAAAAAAGCAACATTAGACATCTAAGTGCTTAAATGACTCTCTAAAGTTGAGCTGTGTCACTGAAAATGCAGTTGTTGTTTTTTTTTGGAAATCACCTCATTATTATACCCCGTTTCTTATGACAATAAATGAATAGCATTCAGTTAAATGTTAACTGCTAACTTACTGCAAAACAAGAATACAATCTCTTTACCAAGAGTTTTATTCTAGAGCCACATGTGAGTTTGCTCCCACATTATCTCTACCAGTTCTACACAATATATGAGAACACGTTGTCTTGGCTAGTAAACTCATGACCTGTTTAAAGTAAAGATGGTGATGCTCAGGTTTACATCTTTCCTTCAGCAAGTGGAATCAGTGTTGCCACACAGGAGTCACAATGTCTGCTAGAGATAACCACATGAGAAAAACAACAATCTCAGCCAGGAAGTTCAAAAGAGAACAATTTTTCAGGGAAGCTCCATAGATCTTGAGAATACTTCCTCAAGATACATCACATTTAATCTCCTGTCCCTACTTAATGTTCATTTATCAAAACAACATCAGGTCTTAGCATAGAGTTAAAACTGTCTTTGGTCCCTAAAATTAGTGTAGAGATTCTTACACAGTTATTACAGATGATCAACTCTTGTAAGAATAGAAGTTAACAAATTGCTTGCATTTCTCACCTCGGATCTAACTCCTGAAACTGTATCCAAAGCAATCCATCCAATCATATCCATCAAGACCAATTAGAAAATCAAGCTTCCCCAGCATGCAAGTGTCTGGCCCTTTACAGCCACCAGCAGAACAGGTACATCACAGAACTATTCCCTTCATTTACTACCCTGTTGAAATCAAAATGTTTGTATTTACACTTTTTATAGTGTGGGCATACATATGGATAAACGTAGACCTGGATCTAATGACAAGGTTCAACACAAAAAGTAGTCACAGGGAACAAGGAAAGAAATAAAAATCTGCATTATTTCAGAGACTGTCTTTACTTACTGGCAGAGCAAGGAAGGAGAATCATGTATTTTCCTGTCTGGGAGTAGGAGAAGTCTCAAGATATGTAAAATGCACTTACAGCTTAACTGGTGAAGAGACAGAACTATTAAAAGCATTAGAAGGCTGTTAGCAACACAGTCAGAAAGGATACATGATGAACACAAAAACAGATCCAAGTATCAGGGACTTTTGTAGGCACACACTTGTGCTTGCCTATTTGAGAAGACAATTATTTCTATGAAAGAAAATAAACAAACAAACAAACAACACTGAGCACCAATTCTGGAGGAAGAGTGGTAAAATAAATGATGTATCTTTTGAAAACAGCTCTCTCTTATTCATTCTTCTCCCCATCACAGCTGCTGTGGGCAGGTCATCTTAGGTTATCCCTTTAGTCCTTGCGACTCTGGATATTTTTGGTGTTATGTACTCTTCTGTCAAATTAAGCTCATACTCTAGAAAACTACCAGCCACAAAGCTTGCTTTGTTACCTTGATCCTGCAGATATGTGACTAGGACAAAATCAGTAATGGATCATCCTGTAAATTAAATATTCACATGACTCTAATATCTGAAAGAAGTTTAGAATTGAATGATTGTTATTTCTTTCTGGAGTATCTAGGAACTCTGTTCAAGGATTAAAAATCAGGGCAATAGGACAAGAGGGAATGGTTTCAAGTTGCGCCAGGGGAGGTTTAGGTTGGGAATTAGGAGAAATTTCTTCTCAGAAAGAGTAGTCAAGCATTGTAATGGGTTGCCCAGGGAGGTGGTTAAGTCACCATTCCTGGGAGTGTTTAAGGAAAGGTTGGACGTGGTGGACGTGGACGTGGTGCTTAGGGATACGGTTTAGTGGGTGATACTGGTGGTAGGGGGATGGTTGGACCAGATAGAGTTTTTTTCCAACCTTAATAATTCTATGATTCTATGATAAATAAAAATATTTTCATCTAAATTATCTAAAAGGCTGCTAAATCTATAATTTTCACATAATAGTAAAAGAAGGAAAGATACGGAGAAGAAGAAAAATTTTGTCAGTCCCAGTCCATCACCAACATCTCATCACCTTTTGTCCTATGGCATTTTTCATCATGTACCTGTACCATCATTTTTCTGTACCTGTACTTATAGACACAAATTTCAACAAATATCAGTACCACTACTACTACTTTTGATACTGTCATCTACTCCTCTCTCTCTGTTTTCTTTTTCTCCAGCCCCTATGTACATCTCTATGACAGATGTGATGACTGAGTGTCTCACTTCTTTGCCTTCATGAGGCAGGTACTGAGAAGGTTTAAAAGGCTACATTTAATGTCATTTTCTGTAATTAACCACAGTTTTCTATATAGAATGGCATATATAGTAATGTATTTGTATTTTGATTTGTGTGTCAACACTTTTACATAAGCATGGTTTGTTTGTTTGGCTTGGTTTTTATTTCAAATCAATATTTATATGAGCTTTTAAAGCTATCTTTCTCTTAACTTAATCTTAATAAATACACATTTATTTCATAAGATTACTATTTCTATGTGCCTATACTAAAGCTATTTATAATAGTAAAATAAATAAATAAATATCCTACAAGAAATTATTGTCCTTCCTTTTCCTGGTATCCCTTGCGGCAAGGATAACATTCAGATTACCCTGATTTGTATGAATAATCATAAATAAAGTACAGTAGCTTTCAAAAACAATCATCAAGCTTCAACCTGCCTTTATACAAAAAGTCTGCTGTGAATAATGGTGTACAAAAGTAATCTACCTCAGCAGTTTAACATTCTAAGTGAAATAATCAATTTGAATGACAATCTGTTATTCATCCATAAAGTTTATTAACCAATGAAAAAATAGACATTTCTCTACAATATAACAGTCACATTTCAGTAAGTGGCTTAAAACAACTGGGACCTCACAACCTTTAGATACAATTAAATATGTGTATGGCTAAATCAGCAGTAAGTGAAGTGTTTGAAGTCTATCAGAGTTGAGTGAAATAGCTACATAACTTGAAGCTATGAATAAAATGAAAAAAGGCAAAGACTTAATCACTAGACAATTCCTTTCTGGGTAGAGAAAATAAAATTGACAGCTTTTATTTATCCAAAGACCAGAATTAAGAAATTATCATTTCATAGAAACACTCTTTCAATAGATCAT
Organism: Anser brachyrhynchus; assembly: GCF_964034855.1. Lineage (NCBI taxonomy): Eukaryota > Metazoa > Chordata > Aves > Anseriformes > Anatidae > Anser > Anser brachyrhynchus. The sequence continues at coordinate 96,295,055 of NC_137696.1, read as the reverse complement.
GGAACCTATTCCTTTGTATGGATAAATATGCCACATAGCAGTATTCATAAAAAATGGTACATGATAATGGAAATGGAAAAGCAAATATTGCTTATAAAGGTAGAGTCAGAGTCAATTTACTGTTCCAGGAAACAATTTTACTATATTTGATCCAGAAATGGATAAACAATTTCTATCCCCATTGCACTAGGAGAGTTTTCATGACTATTCTGCAAGTCACAAAATCCCTACATTAGGACTTTAAGAATATTGTGGTTAAAAATAAATAAATAAATAAATAAAAATAAAAATCCAGATACAATTTATTTAATAAAAAGCTTTCAGCCTTATGATGTTCTAAACCCATATTGCAACACACTCTAACTGTTGTTTTGTTTGATGTCCCGAGAGACAAGCACTGAAAGAAGAAAGAAATAGCATGAACCTGTGGCCACAGCAGAGGCCTGTGGCACTCATAAAAGAAGCAGCACACTAAGATAGCATACATCTAAAATGATTTTTGTATCCAATAGCCCAGGAAAATAGCATTGCCATTGCTCATTATGGGCCATAGGTCTTACGTTAACTGTGCCTCCTGTTAACTCTGCAGGGCCCCAGTGTGGCCTGTTAGGTTTGTTATCAACTCGCTGCGTGAACTGAGTGTGGCATCGGGTTTGTCTTGTTACCTTGCAGTTTAATGGTGGGATAACAGCAAAGGATTTGAAAATGTGGGAATCGGTTGAGGAAATAAGCCCCAGAAGAGCTAACAATGTGCCAATGGGCTGTTATCCCTTGTTGAAAAAGTACAACCTGGACAGCTGGGAAAAGGCTGCTTTTTCTTTAGGACAGGCAGCAGCCGCTGAGCAAGGAAAGAAACAGTGAGCAACCTTGAAAGTAATGTCCCCCACAGGACTGGGCAGAGTGTAGCTTGGGGTGGAGGCCAAAGGCTGGGAATTCCCTCAAAACCCAACTGCCCTATAAAATACAGGATCCTGAACTTGGGAGTGTTGAGGAGAAAGGAGGGATTTATTTCAGTTCTGGGCCTGATCACCTGCACCATGGTGACTGTGGCCACAAAGGATCATTGCTATCAGTGCTAGTTACACAGGTCAGCTCTGTTGTGTGAGGTAATAACAGCTAATACTGAGTATGATTTCTAAGTAATGATTGAGTATGTAATGGTAATGGTTGATAATGATAACTAACAATTTGTATTAAATTCGTTGTTAATGACTGCCAGTCTAGAAAAACTTTCTTTTACAGTTACAGCCATGATTTATCTTTTTTTTTTTAAAAAAAAAAAAAAACAACAAACAAACATCCCCATCATGGTGATCTCTGACCCTCTAACTTTGAAATGTATGTGCATAGTATATGTATGTATGTGTGTTGTCCTGGTTTCATCTGGGATAGAGTTCATTTTCTTCCTAGTATCTAGTATGGTATTGTGTTTTGGATTTAGGATGAGAATAATGTTGATAACACACTGATGTTTTAGTTGCTGCAGAGCAGTGCTTACACTAAGTCAAGGACTTTTCCACTTCTCATACCGCCCTGCCAGCAGGCAGGGGGTGCACAAGAATCTGGAAGGGGACAGAACCAGGACAGCTGACCTGAACTGGCGAAGGGATACTCCATACAGTATGGTGCAATGTTCAGCAATAAAACTGGGGAGAGTCTGGCTGGGCATCAGTCAGCAGGTGACGAGCAATTGCATTGTGCATCACTTGCTTTGTATATTCTTTTATTATTATTATTTACTTATTATTTTCCCTTCCTTTTCTGTCCTTTTTTTAGATTCTCTCTAAAATGGGGGGAGGGTTGGAGGTGGATAGGAGAGGGAGTGAGTGAACAGCTGGGTGGTGCTTACCTGCCTGATGGGTTAAAACACAACACTCATTCACTTTTTTTTTTTTTTTTTTTTTAAGCAGTAAGGAGCTTGTTAACATATGAAAGATACTGTGCATATGAACTGTATCTATCATGAGGGAACAGAATCATTACTGGGCATATTTCAGATATTGTAAATCTGTGCATCTTCACTGATTTCAAGGCAGCTATGCCTATGAGTAGGGCTTAATGATTATAGGACTAAGCCTAGATCAAGAAGTTGGCAACAGATTTGACAAAAAATGGATATGCTTGTAAGCATGAAGGATTTGACACAATTAAATGCTTATCTTCTGGACTACATTTTCTAGTGCATTTTGTCTGAGATTTTATGATAGACTTGCACAATTAGCCATCAGCCTTTCAAAGGTCAATACATAAATAGTCCGGCACTATAGTCCCTCCTGATTCTCCTAAAACATCTTGTATGGAAGAACTTCAGGTCAGCAATGGGATTACATTTGTAAGCAAAGGGTTTAGCACAGTCATCACACAATTCAAAAATGTTATATAAATGATAACAGACTTAGGATGTTTTCACTTCAGATTCTATTCATATCTAAATTATTTGACTAACTCTTTCTGTAGTTTAATATTTTCCCATGGGAAGACACTTCAAGTGCTTTATTGAAAGCTAAATTAGGTCTCCCACTTCTCTATCTAGGAAATCAGTTATTTTATCAAATAAAGATACCAGTTTAGCTTGGTATCATTTTTTTTTTTCTTAAAAAAGGCACGTCATCTTTTAACTGATGTTTTGCATTTATTTTTATAACAAACTTATTTGTAATTTATTCAAAATTTTCTATTCCTATTTCTCTGGTTTATATTTTTCTTTCTATTAATGATAGTAGAATATTTATTATTTTCCAGCCATAAAATTATACTCCCAATTTGAAAGACCAGTTTGCCTAATAAAAAAATTAAATGTCTGCCAGTTTATCATTAGTCTGCAATGACAATCATTATCTGTCTTAATATGAGCACATTAAACTCTGTGTTCTGTTTCCTCCACAGATGCGGTAATTTCCATTTCTATTCTGCCATTGCCATTAGCCAACCTTTCTCTGATCCTGGATATACTTTGCTCTTACTGAAAGTGATGCAAAGTATTAATATTTTTTTATTAATAATTTGAATAATTTTAACCACCTTCCCAGCTTCTTTGGGTCACAAGCTTATCTTCCCTTTCCCTCTCTCCATATCTAAAAGAAATTTAGCTATTTGTTATAATATACTTTGCAAATACTATCACAATCTGACTTTTGATAATTCTTACTTTTTTCGCTGATTTTCTGCCTTCAAAATTTTGACTTTTCCCTAGTGTCAGTGTCTTTTCTTCTATGCCCATCTACTTTTAAAATCTTTTTTTTTTTTTTTTTTTTAATCACTTATTTACTCATTGACTCTGGCTTTTTACCCTGCAAGTGCAATTCTTACCCAGGATGCAAATTCCAATTATGCATATTTGATTGTAAGAACTCTAACTCCTTTAACTCTTCAATCCAGATAAATTTTCAAAATAATTTTCTTAAATATGCTTATTTGAAATAATAATTATATATTTTGGCTTATCATTTTATGCAGATTACAGAATCACAGAGTGGTTGAGGTTGGAAGGGATCTCTGGTGGTCATCTGGTCCATCCACCCTGCTAAAGCAGGGACACCTACAGCAGCTTGCCCAGGTCAATGTCCAGGTGGCTTTAGAAGATCTCCACGGAGGGAAGAATACACAGTGTTTCTGGCCAACCTGTTCCAGTGCTCCATCACCTACACAATAAAGAAATGTTTCCTGATGTTTAGACAGAACCTCTTATGTTCCAGTTCATGCCCATTGCCTCTAGTCCTGTCACTGGGTACAATTAAATGGACTCAGGTCTCTTCCCATGATTACCTATCCTATTTTCTCAACAAAACTAAATGTAAAATAGCACTTTCCTATATCAACAGTAAGATACATATATAGAGAGATACATATATATATATATAAGCACCAACCAAGGTGATGAACTAGGATTTTATAAGTCATAATCTCTAGTCTCTTTTCAAAGAGGAACTATCTTGCTAATTTTCCGATGCTTACTACCTTGAACAAAGTTTTATACCTAATTGATATCATATCTAATTAAGCTGTCTCTTCAGATACTATGGTTCAGCTTTTCAGGGTTTAACTACCATTTTGATCAAATGTAAACATATTTATGTATTCTCCTAATTCTTATTAAGGATTTTGTCAGTCTAAAAGATGAAAATGAAAAAAAAAAAAAAAAGAGAACTGGCCTATAAATCTCCTTCTACATTTCTTCTGTACCACTTTAGGCGACTGACCATTCAGCTTAAGTTAAGCACATAGATTGCTTCAAGAGTAAATTGAGACCAAGAACATGTCTATTGAGTTATTCACCTTAGCTAGTATGAGTGACATAGCATTTGGAGGGGTATAGCATTCTCTAGTAATTATTGGGACAACCTTATGACAGCTTAATTTAATTTTCTAACTTCTGCTAGATGACATAAACTTTTCTGAAAGGGTTGACAGTTGAACAAACAAATTAGATCACAGAGAAGAACTACTTAATGATAATTTTCCAGTTATTGTAACTAACATTTCAGTCCTAGATGTCGTGGGCTCAGTCCAGTTACAACTGGAATTAGTGACAGATTCTGTGTGAATTTCACCGGCTAGAAACCGGGATGGAAAACAGGTATAAATTTTCCAGTGTTTCAAGTAGATTGCTATGCATTCAAGGAGCTAAACGGCAGAAGAAATTCATTTAGAGTGCAATATAATTCATCACTTGATGCCCCTGTTGAATTTCACATGGCACTATGTAACTACTTAGAAGATTGAATCATATATTTTGAACAAAGAATATTCATTTCTCTATTGTCATTCATGTATTATATAACAGTTTAGTTGCTGACAGAAAAGAGAAGGTGTTTTGGGAGTAGTAAAGGAATGGTAAATGGATTTGCAGTTATTAGCCATATGCTTTTCTAGTGTTGATAACCCTACACGTTGGCAGTGAAACTGGTATTAATGTGACAGCTATAAGCAACTCTTCCAAATTTTCAAAGAAGATTTTTCTTTTTACAGAGAATATTAATTACAATAGACAATTATGGAAGTATTTGAGAGTGCTTATACTGTGGCTTCATTCGGTATTTGAAACTGAATCAGCAGGAGGGTTCAGATAGAGGGAAAGAATCAATAGTTTGGAAATTATTAGGGCTTTTCTTCTAACATTTTAAAGCAAAATTGCAGTAGGCAAATGAGATATGTTGTTCTGGTCAGCACATTCTGATTCTGATGAATGGAGGTCTCACAAGACCAGCTTTCTTGAAAAATGACTACTACTGAAGGCCAAAATCTTATTATTAGTTATTCAGAGTTTGTCTAATTTTGTTCTCTTCTGAGGCAGTTTCATTTTCTCAACCTCATGTTATAGCAACCACTAATCTGTATTTTCCAATGTAACCAATAATCCTTATCGTCTGATCATTGTGATCCACTGGATGAATGAATTATAGGTTCATTAATGCACATTTGTACTCTGAGCAGTGTTCAAGGAAGCAGAGATCAGAATTCAAGGAGTTTAACCTATCCGCTTCTAAGCTGCCTAAGTAGCACTTGTACAAGCCTCAGTTTTCAGCTCAACTGATTACAGTGCAGAGGTAGTGAACACGATGATCAATGGAAGAAGACCAAAAATAGGCCAGCTGCACTAAACCAGTCAATTCCTATGTTCCTTTTTATCTGCCCAGCTGGGAAGTGTAAAGTTTAAACAAATTCCCAGCTAGTGGAGAAACATGCCTTTGAGTGTGATATCTATTAGGTCCACATCATTCAAATATTATGGGTACGATGTGCTCATCTTACGTTCTCTTGAAGAAAAATGGAGTGCTATTGGAAAAAAGAAATGCAACTAGGAAACTTGTAATTTATACCCAGTGCATTTCAGCACATTTACACATATGGATATACTTTTTCATTCATTAATAGTCTTGTATTTTATTATTGTTTTTTCTTAGTATTTTCAGCTCTTCCCTGCAAACTGTATAATATAGATTTCCTCATAAGTTTATGCACAATGTTTGACTGGAACATCTGGACCTAAGGTGACTGCAGTTAGAAAGCAACAATTAGGTATGTTGAGAAGGACTAATAAAAATAATAAATTAACTGGAGGGTAATAGGTACTTGCCACCTTGTGCACCATAAAAATTCTTCTACTTATGTTTTAATTGAGAAATTTATGAGAATTTAAGCAATGAAAATTGAAAAGCACATTTAAATATGAATTTGCAGTTGGTTAAATAACTCAGTAGGAGATCATACAAACTACAGTTAATGATGAAAAATGAATATGATGCATAAAAACGTTGACTATAACAATTAGATCTTAAAATCCATTTGATTTTATTATCAGCACTTACCTAGCAACCTCTCAAGAAGTTATCGTGCATGTGCTGATGTAAAAAACATTCTGTTGTAGTCATAATTATGCAAACTGTAAGCATAATCAAACTAGATTAAGAATAGCAAATCAAAGAGAAAACATGAACAAAACCCTATAATATTATAGAACTACATGTAATAAAGATCATATGGTACATACACAAACAGCCATGGCAAGGAAACAGCCTATGGCTAAATCTTTACACCTTTAAAAGGTTATAAATATCTAAATAGTGATAGTTAAAATATTCTTACACAATTCCTAAGCAAACATATCACCCTAACTTAAAATAGCTGAATAAAATCATTTTTATTTGGCCTAAGATGTGCCAGGGCTTCATCTAGGAGCAAAGAATTTGGTTATACTTTTGGTAATAATAATTGTCCTTACATATTTCACATTTATTTTTCCTGCAACAGCCAGCCTCTTATTTTTCTTGACTTCACATGCTTACTGAGAAAAATAAAAGCAACTTAAAAAAATGGGAAGTAAGACCCAGATTATGACTATGTTAAAGTCAGAATGAATTGCTTGCTTTATTCTAGTAAATACTGAAATGCATTCATAGCTCACTGGCAGGTCCTTGCTAAATGGAAAAGATCTCTTTGGGGATCTCTTGTCCCATGCAGTGTATTCCAGTGATTTTTTTAATTATTATTATTTTCAAGAATACAGGTCCTCATATGGCTCATACTGCTTATATTCATACATACGGCTCATACTGCTTATTCAGATACCACAATGATAAGAGTTAAATAAATTCTGTTTTCTATTTAGAGTATGTAGTAGCTCTGCTGGAATCAGTCACTTTTTATGCTGTACTAGCAATGTTGTTAGTCACCACTCATCAAGAATGAACAAAATAAAACTTTTTTTTTTCTTTCTTACATATAAATATACTGTTGGGCATAATTTAAAGCACACATGCACACACCATTACACCTTGGCCCATTTTGTTAGCCATTGATGAATCTTGGAAGTAAATTCTGGTGAAGCCGTGTTATATAACTAATTGAAGTAATCAAGGTACTCAGCATGATAAAATTGTGTCTATTGCTTCCAGAAATGATCTTCTGATTTCATTAGCTTTTAGAATTAGTGCTCTTTGACTTTAAATAGACTACAAGCTCTGTATGTTGCATATAAATGTTCAGCCTGTCTGTTTAATCATTCAGTTTCAGTGTTTTGCATGATGCCATATGTTCCTGTGACTAAACAATCTGCAGTTGCTATTCAGCTGGCTTTTATTTTTGAGATCTTTGGGATTTAAAATTTCTCTATCAGGAGTGCCATTCCCTCCATACCCTGATCTGCCTCTCAGCTTTACAATTAACAATCTATTCTTATATTCCCTAAGCAAGAACATGGACGGCGTCATTTCTCCACATGATGATGATAATTACTGTCACCCCATCACACTCATTTGTTCATAACAGAACCTGCAGGGATACAATTACATGATGCAATCTGATTAACTTCTTCCTGTTCTATATACCTATTCCAAAGCCAAGAAGCTTTAATTTTTAATGATCTTATCTTGGTGGAAATGTATTTACAGTATTTCGAAGAGCACTATTAAAATTTGGAGTGACCTTTTTGTTCACATAGAATTTAATTCTATTTAACTTCCTTTTTCTTTGTAAATCATAGTTATGTGATAATTTTAGAAGGTTATGGGGACATTGCACTGTGGAGAAATTACAATCAAATATTAATATATCAGAAATCCAGTTTCCAACACTTTAAAAAAATAATACATAAATCAGCAATTGAGTTGGCCCACTTTTTCTTTATACTATGTTTGGAATGAGAAATAATTGAATTAAATTAGACACCATTGTCCAACCATTATTTTTAAAGGTATCATTATGAATTCAAGGCATCCATAAGTTAATGAAAGAGTATAGTGGCTTTTACCTACTCCAGTTTTGATCCAGGTGTGAAATCAACCTGGCCATCAGAATGAGAGAGAGAGATGCATGTGAAGAAGCCATTCTTGCATCATGTTAGTTTGCATTCTAGGAGTAAAATGAACTATACCTAAACCATGTTTTTTGCTGCTATAGCCCATTTAAGGCAGCAGCTGTATCCAGTTGTCACCATTACAGAATCTAAGTAGCTACTTTCCTTAAAACAAAATGTGTCTTAATGACGAAGATTTGAAACATTTCTAAAAATATCTCCCTCCAAATCAGGCTTTTTAATTTACAATTTTATGGAGATAAAATCAAAGGCAGGTTTATAATCCCTAAAAGGAAACAGTTGTCTCATGATTAAAGGTATTTTGCTCACTGAAGGCAAAATTTACACATTTTCTTTTATGATCGAAGTAAAGAACATATTATATTGGCAATTTCTAAAGCTCATTAGACCAACTAATCTGATGCTTTTCTAAATTAAGTTAGCACTGATTATTTCCTAATATCTTTAATAATAACAATAATAAAAACATGCTGTGGCTTTCATTGTGCTCTGAAATCAGTTCCTCATTTCTGGCAGTACTTAATTCAGCAGCAATGTCTTCTGAAGTGTATCTTTACTCCTTGTGTCATATTTAACAGCTTCACTTAGTGTTTTAGTTAACTTCTATGCTCAGCTACTTTGCTGTTTATAGTTTCATCTGCCTCCATCTGCTCTGAATAAAGTTGCAGTAAATCTGGCCCTTTGCCTTCCTGTCAAGTACTAAGTGCAATGAAAGTCTAGAGGGCAGCAGCCCCAGACTTAGAAAGCTTAGAGGAAATCCTTGCACTTTCACAGACCTGTGTTATGTTGAGTAAAACAAAACCAGCCCATTAAGGACTTTGGAGCCTTAAGTTTTGATAATATCTGGTGAGAAGATTGGGAAGGGAGGAAAACAACCTGTACAAGAAACTCTGTGAGAATAAGCAGCAGTCTTTTACAGATGATTACAAAGCAATTCATTAATTTTTAGATACTTTAACTTTTCTAATTTACCTAATCTAATTTCTATTCATCTGTAACTCCAGTTGGCATCAGTTGTACTAGCAGGTATTACTCTTCTTGTGAAATCAGATACTAAGTTTCAACCTGACTATGAGAACTGGCTTCTGAAAATTTGACTTTTTTTTTTTTTTTCTGAAAATTAAAAGAAAAAAACAATAGGCAAAAAAAAAAATCTCTAAGAATGCACATAAACAAATCATTTTTGTCTTGAGCTGGCCTGTGGATGGAGTTATCTATGGCTTATATAGCCCATTTCTGGAATGTGATCTGATGTAAGCAGGTAAGTCTTCATTTGCTTAATTTAATCAAGAATATGAATCACTACTATCTCACCATGAAAGAGAGAAAAAGGAGAAAGCAACTGTCTGTCTTCTACTGTAATTTCTTTTTCTTTTTTTTTTTTTTTTTTTTAATAAATATTTTACTGGTTTGTACCTATTACTTCTGATTCTCTCCCCCATCCTCACAGGGAAGATTGAGTGGCTGTATGATGCTTAGCTTTCTACTGGGGTTAGCACACAACAATGTTAGAAAATAAATATATATATGCATATATATATATTAGGGATATATTTGTCTTACTAATTAAGTGGCACAGTTTTCAGGCAGCATTCATACTAACTTTGAGATATTACTTTATTCAGTTGAAAGTTTCCAATTTTCTACTCATACAGTAGAAACCTGTTGCAAGCCAGAATTAGTTTTATATTAGGAAGACAGATGAGTTATTACAATGATAAGAAGAAAAGCTGAATTATATACTGAAACCATTACATAGACTGTACAAGGAGGCTGTTTAAAGAGTCAACAAACAAGATAACAATATATCAGAAGAAATCTCATCTAGTTTTGCCTAAAAAAGAAGCAGCTTCTATTGGGAACAGGAAGAATTGGATGCAAGACACTGCAGTTTGGGTGAGCAACAGAAAATTCTGTTATCACCCTGCTTTTGAAATGCCTTTTTGCAGGGCAAATTACTCCACATTTTGACTTTCTATTTTGGTCTCAGAATCATGTATAGAGTAGGCATGCTTCATATTGGGCCATGTCAGCCCTGAGATCTTTATCCACACTAATGCACCCTCCTTTCCTTGGCAATAATCCTGAGAAAGGAAGAGAGATGCTGCTGTTCATCCTAGTAGATCCTAAAGTGTGGACAATAAAAGCATCACAATTGTGAAGCAAACCACAGTCCATACCCACCTCATGGTATATGCATGCCTATTCACAGGGCAGCCTTATTTTTCCTCTTTTTAAGCAATGTCTTCCTTATATAGAGGGGGTATTTATACTTAAGTAGGTAAATATACTTAAGTTTTTTTTTTCTTGTTTTTTTTTCATCATCAAGAAAATTTAATATGAAAGCACAAAGTATTCCTATGAATATATTCAGAAGACAGAAGGGAATGAAAATGTATAAAGTTATGGATGAAAAAAAAAAAGGAAAAAAGTGGACATACATTTATTTTAAAATTGATATTGATTTATGGACATCAATGTATGGGAAAACATGCTTTAAAGCTCAAATACTAAATTCCAAATATGACGTCCTGTAGTACTGGATGGTGTGGTGTAAAATTATAGATCACTAGAAAAAAAAATGTTTTAGAAAAATACCTGAAACCTATTTGAAAGACATATTATACATTAGACTGGGACTAGGTGGAGAAGGGATATCCTTCCCTATCACTTACAGAGGAAGGATGTGCTTTTCTCTTATGCACCTGAAAGATGGGACTTGAGAGGAAAAACTGTTCTAACTAAAATTAAAAAATAAATAAATATGCTGCATTACAATGTAATGAAGCAACATATGCAACCAAAATAGAGCAAATAACTTATTCTGCATTTCTTGCTGAGATACAAGTGCATTGTATGATATATACAGGATTCTATCTAGAAGAGATGGTTGGGAGAATTTAAACAATACAACCCCATCATATGGTAGATGCTAGTCCAATCTTTGAGGCATCTCCCACATTGCAAACAGAAACTTTTTTGTCTCTTGCATTCCCTAGTTGGATCCTAGAGAAACCATTCAAAGATGCAGAACAGAAAACACATCTAATCAAGAAAAACATGCTTCCTATATCTTGACTTTACCAGATTTTTAATGGAAATGTTATGCAGAAATAGTATACAGGAAAAAAAAATCTGAAAAATTTCAGCATCCAGAGACATTTTCAGCCATGCTGAATCTCTTCTAGCACCACTTTGATGCATCCTCACTAGAAATGTCTTAAGGCTTTGCTGAAGTTTTGGAGATGAAGATTATTGTGCTTTGTGTACCTGTGTGAGGGTTAAATTGAGTTCATGACCCTGGAAAAAAACTCTTGGATAAATCTTTTTGAGGAGATTACTTTTATGGTGATTTTCTTCTTAGACCTGTCATTTAGGGTTTTTTTTTGTCCTTTTTTTTTTTTTTTTCATGATCATACTCACAGATTGCAAGAGATAAGTGGAAGAAATCAGCTAAATGTTTATTCATAGAACTAGTGTGGGATTATTTTTATCACAGTAGGAACATCATAATCTTAGAAGTAAAGTATCTTCTTTTGAATTGGATAACACCAATGAAATAAAGTTCAGGGAGCATGAAGATACCAAAGAACAAAGACATTGTAATGTTATTTCTCAAAAAAAAAAAAAAAAAAAAAAAAAAAGTAACTAGGAGGGAAAAAAAAGACTATAATTCACCAAAGTGAACTTTATGGATACTAGTTCTATTCTATCAGTTTACTTAAGGGAAGACATAAATGTTTAGTAAAATAAACTATCAAGATAATAAGAACTAGTAAGTAAGGTCATATCTCTGCGTATAATAAAAGGCAATTTGTTTCATTTATAACGAGCATGACGTTAGGAAGGAGACACACACCTATAATCTTCAATTACCATAACATTTTATTTGTTTGCATATGTAGTGGTATTTATCTGAAAAAAGGATGATATACTACCACTGTTCTTTTTGTCATCTTGCTGTATCATTGCCTCCAGGCTACTTTTAGCCATTAAGTGATTCAGGATTGAGAGGTGTTCTCAGTCAATACTAATTCATTATTTTAAATTTGATAAATGTATTTGTATAGTCTGTTTCTTGCTGTTGAATATCCAATATGTTAAATTTAAGCCATGATTCTTAGCTGTGACCATCCACAGAAATGAAATTCAAAGGCAAAGGGAATGGGGCCAGAACTAATTATCACTTAAACTGAATTGAACATTAATGCACTTTTTTTTCTTCTCATTTTATTTGTTTTATTTTGGCATCAAGTTATGGCATAGTGAAAGACAAAGTTCATGATCCAAAAATAAATTCCACGAGCTCTGACATGCTTTTTTTTAAATGAAATGCACAATCCTGATCAAAATACTCCTACTGACAACTGAATAGTTGAAACTAAGGTACATACAATCAGGTATCTTGAAGGATAAAATTTTAAAAATGCTCTTTTTTTTTTTTTGTGACAGGAAGAATGTGCTACAGAATACTGAACAAATTCGGGAAGGTGTCCTCTTCATTCATAATCCATACAGATATAGCTAAGTGAGAAAGTTGCACAGTATTTGCTGCTATGATAGAATGCAATTTTCTAGCCAGTTTTATTAGATGCTTACTTTCACAATGGGAAGAAAAAAAAAAAAAAGAAAAAAAAAAGAAAAAAAAAAGACATCATTCATACAGATTAAGCACCATACACAGAGTCAGTTCCTCCTCAGAGGAGGAAAATTCGGAGATAAATTTTAAAGAGTAGAAACTTATTCAACATCTTGTGATAGAAAAGGAAGAATTTCAGAGAAGTAGGGCAATAGAACTGAAGAGGTGATACCCAGCTGTGATTTCTCAATGAGCAAGATGCCAAGAGTGCATAAACAAGGTAAGGAGGTATGGGAGAAGGTTTAATATGTGAGATCAGAAAAAAATGGGTAGTAATTCTGGAAAAAAGTGAAGAACTCTTTTTTGAGAGGTTAGAAGGGATATGAAGCCTGAAAAATAGGCAGAAACAGCACTGATGCAGTTTCACTCTTTAAGTGATCGATCAGTCTGAGCTAGGCAAGCTAGATTTGCTGAAAATTCTTTAAAAAGTGGTTTGGGGGAGAAAAAGTTACAGTGATATCTGTGGTGGTTTTACTCAGCTGGGAAGCCGAGCAAAACCATTCCACCAAAACCATTCTCTCACTCCCCCTTCTCAAAGATAAAGGGGGAGAAAATATGATGAGAAGGGCTCAAGGGTTGAGATAAGGACAGGGAGATCAATTAACAATTATCATGACAGGCAAAGCAGACTTATCACTAATAACGTAGAGCAGTGAGAAACTCAAAACAAACTAAAAATACCTTCCCTCCCCGCCCCCCCCCTCCCCCCCCCCCAATCTTCTACATCCTCTCTCCGAGTGTTGCAGGGGAATGGGGGCTGTGGTCAGTCCCTAACACTTCGTCTCCGCCGCTCCTTCATGGTCACTCTCTGCCCCTGCTCCACGTGGGGTCCCTCCCACGGGATGCCGTCCTGCCCGAACTGAGCCTGCGGGGGCTGCCCACAGGCAGCAGCTCTTCAAGAACTGCTCCCACATGGCTCCGTACCACGGGGTCCATCCCCCAGGAGCAAACTGCTCCAGCACGGGTCCCCCATGGGCGGCAGCTCCCCCCAGACCCCCTGCTCCTGCGTGGGCTCCTCTCCACAGGCTGCAGCTCCGGCCCGGGGCCTGCTCCTGCGGGGGCTCTCCATGGGCCGCAGCCTCCTCCAGGCCACATCCACCTGCTCCACCGGGGGCTCCTCCACGGGCTGCAGCGTGGAGATCTGCTCCGTGTGGGACCCATGGGCTGCAGGGGGACAGCCTGCTCCATCAGGGGCCTCTCCACAGGCCGCAGGGCCTGGAGCTGCGTGCCTGGAGCACCTCCTGCCCTCATTCTGATTTGACCTTGGTGTCTGCAGGGCTGTTTCTCACTCCTCACTCTCCCAGCTGCTGTAGTGCAGCAGGGTTTTTTTGTTTGTTTTGTTTTGTTTTTTCTTTTTCCATTTCTTAAATCTGCTCTCACAGAGGCGGAAACAACGTTTCTGCTTGGCTTGGCTCTGGGCAGCAATGGGTCCCTTTGGAGCCAGATGAAAATGGCCCTTAACTGACATGGGGCAGTTTCTGGATTCTTCTCACAGAGGCCACCCTTGCAGCCCCCTGCTGCCTAAACCTTGCCATGTAAACCCAATACAATATTTTCAAGGAGGAAGGTAGTGGGGCATGTTATAGCACTGGAAGGAAAATGCCAAGGAAATATGTACCTGTATACAAAGATCTTAAAAAACAAAGGAGAGGACTAAGAAATATGTGGTAGATAATGATCTAACCTCTAAGGGTGCACTGAAACTCATCATCATTATCTGAAAGCTAAAGTAGTCTGTTTTTACAAACAGCAGCAAGGTTAGTGCTGCTGGAGGGAAAAAAAGCAGTAATGACATTGAGTGGCAATAATGAAGGAAGGAGTATAAGAGAGTTTGACACCATAAATACTTGTTTGAAACAGTGTTGGCTGTTAGAAACACTATTAAAAGGGATAATAAATACAATTTGTTTTTCCCACACATATGTTTCTACGGTTGTAACCTTCAAACCATGCTGCTTGTTACTATTTACCTTTAAAAAGAAATTGAAAGTGGTCATTTTTTTCAATTAAAATTTTCTTAATTTAACAGCTCTTCTCTCCAAAGCAATATTATTGTATCATAATATGAACACATGCACACATATATACAACAACACACGTACAAATGATATAACATGGTGTCTTTTGTATCTTAATAGCCATTGTCAGGACTGTTCCTAACACAGGTTCCCCACCTGACTATTTTTAAAGATTTTTAAGGTATTTCATAAGCATTTAAAAGTCATTAACTATTTCTGCTTTCAGTTCAATAGAGTTTTTTAAGTATATCTAATTACTATTCATTTGGCTGTACTGCTTGTAATCTTTGCTAATTCATCTATGTATGGATAAAAATATATATATATTTGAATGTGAACAAGAGGTATGTATATTAAGATATGTAAATGTAAAAGTGTGTTAAGATAAATATATGACCTGAGCTAACCATTAATTTTAAATTAAATGTTTCTTCACTGAAGTGTGATTACAGTTTTGGGGTGCAATGTAGTAATTTCAACAGAAGTTGAATTAGGCAAAGTTATATTCTAGGGTTCCAGGTAGCCTTTCTGATTAAAACCAGATCAAGAGTGTTGAAATAGCCAGCAATCAGATAGACTACTGAAGATTCATCAGTAATCTCATGGAGTATGGATGATTTTAAAAAGAAACAGTTAAATCTTTTCTCTGCTTGGTTTGGACAAGGAACATGATTTCATATCTTCTATATCCACAGTTAGGATATCCACAGTTAGGATACTGTTATTTTTTATATCTTTTATATTTTGCAGTAATGTCTATTTTCCCTTGTAGGAAAAAGAAAAAAAAAAAAAGTATTAAAATTAATTCAGGAAGGAAATAAAAAAAAAAATTTGCAAGGCCATACAAACCATTTTGAACCATCTGTCAAATTCTGCAGCATGTTTACTATAATATTTTTCATTGTTGTTGACTAAACTCCAGCTACCTGACTGGCATTCTTCCCAGTCTAAAATGTAGGGTTTGTAGTCCACTTCTGACTAGCCTTTACTTGGTCTTTCCTGTTCAAAGGAAAAAATCTGTGATATTTTTGTTTGTTTGTTTGTTATATATTTCAAATTCAAATAAAATTAAGCTGTTCTACTCTATACCAACAAAGGTAGCTGGCTGTCATTCTGGTTGTTCATATTTCCAAAACTGTGCTTTTCAGGAAACTCTTCTGTTTATTTCATTATTTTATGGACTTCACAAGTGCTTACATGCATGTGTAAACATACAATCAGATGCTCAGCCTCTATCAAAGGATGAAAAGCCAGCCATGTCTCCAGATAAATATAATCAGGCAGCTTGGTCCACAGAGGCTACACCTATACTAGCAAAGAGTAGAACCCAGTAGAAGTGTATATGCAGAGTGAAATAGCTGGTACCATGAACTGTACATCTGTTGAGGAATTTACTTCCAACAAACTGTATTCTGCTCCTTTTGTCTAGTACCTACATAACCTAAACTGGAGCACATGAGGTGCACTTCTGCAGTACATCTTTTATTCAAAAGAAATTCAACTTGTGTCCTGCAAGAAAGGTGTATAGAGTGAATAAAAGCATGTCATTGGAGACAGTCAGGAAATCCAAGTCAATAGTCTTTTCCTCATCCAAAGTGAAGGAAGAATGTTATTAGCGCATAACTTCAAACATATTCGGTGTTTGTATAGCAGTCTTTAAAATAATGAATGTCCACAGATGTAAAACATAATCATTTTCATGACACTAAAGTAGTATGGTCTGGATGAAAAGTACCTGTGTGACACTCTGACATTATTTTATAAAATGTTTGGTATCAATGCTGTAACTCCAATATTTACATTTTTCTATCACTAGATTTTCCAATCTAGTATGTCAACAATTTTTAAAATCTTGAATTGTCTTTGTTTTCTTTTTGTTTAAAGTGATGTTTAAATGTGTAGGCATACATCCAGCAACATATAAAAAATGCATGTGTAAATATAATAAATATAATAACAGAAATACCCACTGTTCTTCCTATTTAATCTGTGGAATCATAGCGCTCCACTAAAAAAAAACACACTAAAAGTTGGGGTTATTTTTGCCTTATCAAAATGAATGAATAAATGACTGAATAAAATAGGCATATCATGTTTGTGTGTGGTGAATCCTCCAACTCTTTCAAAGTGGTCAAAACTGTGAAGTGATCTCTTTGAGACATTTCTCAGATTCAGCATAGATTCAGATTTCAGATGTCCAAAGACATCTGAAAAACTAAATCAAAGGCTTGAATTAAACTTGTCAAAAATATTGTTATAGCTTGCAGACTATTAATTTTTTGTTTGTTTATTTACTTCAGGACCTTATTTTATTTTTAATAAATTGTGCTAATACTGTCCTTTAGTTAAAATGCGTTCTAGAACAATTTGACAAACTAATTGCAATGTCAGTGAAAAATTATGGATTAAACATTAAATAAGATAGCTTTTAATGAAAAAAAAGACCGCACCACACGTGCACAAAAAAAAAAAAAAAAAGGATTATAAGCTGTGTACAGTCATATTTACTATAAGCATTCTTTTAATCAGTTGACAGTGAAGTATTAGAACGAATCCAAAGGAGGGTCATGAAGATGCTCAAGGGGCTGGAGCACCTCTTCTATGAAGGGAGTTGGGGTAGTTCAGCCTGGAGAAGAGAAGACTCAGGGGAGACCTTATAGTGGCCTTCTAGTACCTAAAGGGAGCCTACAGAAAAGCTGAGAATGGACTCTTATCAGGAAGTATAGTGATAGGACAAGGGTTAATGATTTAAAACTAAAAGAAAGTAGATTTAGATTAGATATAAGGAAGAAATTCTTTACTGTGGGGGTGCTGAGGTACTGTAATAGGTTGCCAAGAGAAGCTGTGGATGCCCTATCCCCGGAAGTCTTTAAGGCAGGTTGGATGGGACTTTGAGCAACCTGGTCTGGTGGGAGGTGTTCCTACCCACGGCAGGGGGGTTGGAATTAGATGACCTTTAAAGGTCCCTTCCAACCCTAACCATTCATGATTCTATGATAAATGGATTCATATGTTTTGAGCTTTGAGTATTTACAATAACCCTTTATAATGCAGTGTTTCAACATTTATCTGTGTCAAGTTTGTGAAAAGCCCATACAACAGGCCTACCTTAGGTCTTTCACCTGTAAGAAAAAAATAAAAAGACAAAATGCCAACTCTTTTTTTTCTTGTCCAATTAGAAAGCTATTTACACCTCCAAAGATTCAGTCACGAGTGATCTTATTTACAGTTTTCTACTTCAGATTTACACTTTTTGATACAAGGTTTCTGAAAATAAAATACAGCATTGCAGAAAAAATGTAAAATACAAAAGTCTATTTTAAGATTTTGCACTTCTTTTGAATTATGAATGTAATGTTTAAATATATGGAAGAAGTTTTTTGATCATATCTAAAAATTGACAAGTCATTTTCCTTAGCTCTTTCATTAGAAACTTACCCTCTATTTTAAAAACACCTATGCACCAATTTAAATATGCCAGTATGCCATGATAACGGCAAATACTCTTTCCAGTGACTAATCATATACATGAGGCTTTTTTTATAAGAACTATGAATGTAGATAAAACTGGGAATTGGCAAAGATTGGTTATATTCCTATACTACTAAGTTCCTCTCAGACCTAAGAGAACTCAACTAGCCTTTGATTGTCTGTGTCACCCAATCTAAGAAATCAGGACAATAATGCTTGGCTATCTATAGGAGAAAAATGCTAGGTAAGTGCAAGATGGTTCACTGAAAACTCATACAGTGCTAGGGACATACAACATGAGATGTGTGATTGCTCTGTTTAATTTGGCTGTACATTTTTTGAACTTTTCCCAATTTTATGTTATGGAACCTTATAAAAAAAAAAAAATGTCTGGCAGGAATCCCAAACCATGATTAGCTGACATTTAAGGTTATTGCTTTCTGCCTTTTTTTTTCCCAATAGACCCAGAAAATTTATTATCAACTTCCTCTTTTGGGGAAAAAAAAAAAAATAGAACCTGCAACAAACAACTTTTTGTTAATGGTGTTTTGTAATTAATAAAATTATTATTATGCTGCTGGGAAAAAAAAATAATCATTTGTCCTCTGTGTCTTACATCAAATCTTCATGTCCTGTGAACTTCTTTAACAAGAAGCTTAATTTAAATGAACAACCAATTAGTCCTGACTTATGCAAAATATTGTTTGGAATTGCTCTTGCCCTTAATCATTTTTTGTTAATAATAAATAATATTACCATAAACTCACGCAGTAAATGCTAAATAAGTCAAAACTGTGAGTTTCTGAGTTTCTTTACCTCTTTGTCCCTCTTTGTCTCTTTCCTTTTTATTTCCTTTTTGGGGAAGAGTGGGAAGGGGGGAATTTTGCAGCTCTGCATATAACAGTTTATTATGAAAAATAAAGCACTTATTTTTTTTTTTTTTCCCCAAGTGCTGAGGTGTGTTATGGCCCTGTATGATGTTTTTATAACAATTAGTGCCAAAGACCATCCTTCATGTCTTTGTGCAAAAACCTAGCTGGCAACAAAGGTATTTTTAAGCATAGAATAGTAATAGTGTTTCGTTAAGATAAAATATTTTTTTATACTCAATGGTTACTCAAGGAGCTTCTCTTAAAAAGTTGGTACTTATCCTCAATTTTCATATATGGATTTACTATTTGATAATGTGTCCTTTCTATAACTTGATGCTGAATGGTTTTCCTGGAGAACGGACCTACAATAGGGGTGAACAGTCATATTCCTAGATACTCTGAATTCTTAGTAGTAACTTAGGTTACTGCAAAACATTAAATGTTAATGTCTAGGAAGTTGAAACAAAGCTTTGTTAATCACTTTGATGCAGTCTATTTTCATTTCTAGAGAGGACATTCAGTGATGGCCTCTACTATGAGTACTAGCACAGGTGATACATCTCTGCTGCTGATTATAGCAACCTTTACGAAAGTCATAAGCATTGTGAAGATATATATATATATATATCTTATACATATATACACACACAACTTTATATATATATAATATACACACACAACTGTATATCTCTGTTTTAATTGGAATGGTACAAATCTCAAAATGCTGGAATAGATTTATTCATAAACACAATAAAAAATAGTTTGCCCGTAATAAAAATAAAGCACTTAATAAAAGCCATGTATCTCAGTGTGATCCATAAAAAAAAAATAATAATTTTTCTTCATGCCGACACTGATGAATGTTATCAAATTTGTATCATCACATATAGTGATTTTGAAGTAAATGCTGTAATGTGATTCAACTGCAGAATTCAGAAAGGAAACCAAAGATCTCAGAGGATTCTACAGCTTCATCTCTAACTGTTAGGTCAACCTCAAAATAAATCATAAATATTTCTGTTTCATATGGATCAACATTATGTAACAACTAAAATTCCCAGCAAGTATTACATCTAAGCAAAGTCCAGACAAGTTACAAAAAAAAAAAAAATCTCTTCTCATAATTATTTATAATGCTAATTATGTAAACATGCAATGCAAAACAAACAAGCAAACAAACAAACAAAAAAACACCCTGAGTGTAGCACTGCTTATGCTTTAATTAGGAAAACAGATCAAAACAAAACCACTTTATTTTTTTTTTTTTTTTTTATAAATGCACTTTGTTCCATGAATGGCTAACACAGATAAGGATATATTGTCTAAGCATTTTCAGGGTTTAGCCTGATGTCCTCTCTTAATGTTGATGATTTAATGCATATTTTGCATATGCTAGCAAAAGGCTGAATGATCTAATGAGAATTATTTCACTAGATTTCTTCCCATAGGCTTGGAAAATGTTGAATTTGGTTAAATTGTTATTACTGTGTACAGACTATTAGCTGGATAATATTGTTTACACAAACAAATTTTACAACTGTTCAACGAGCTGAAAAGTAGCACTAAGCTATAAAAGAAAGCTTATATGATGGCATTAGTAACTACAAGGAACTTGCATTTAAAAGTTTCACTCATAGCATGTAACCTGGAATAATTTTAGAAGCCCAAGGATTAATTCTGCTGAAATCTGCTACAGCTTTAACTGTACAGTATGAATGAGCATGTCAGTGCCACCAATGCTTTTTCTTCTTTTAGTTGACTGCTAGTCAATTGCTTTTCTGATGCTGATTTTTCGTATTCAGGGAGAATCTTACCCATTTCACTGTATAATTCTGTTAGTAACCCCAATGAAGTTTATAGATTTCCGTTTACTCACTTCATGACTACATTTGTGTGCATGTATGTTCATGTGCCCCTATACATACATGTATGTAAATATGTTTCTATGTATCTACATGGGTATGACTACAAAATATTTTCCAACAGTCTTTTCTATCTAGCATTCCTGTAACTATATTTGAGAACCTAAAATACTAGGGAAATCTACACTCACTGTATCTGCAGGAATAACCATAGCTACACAGTAAGTGATTATCCCTTTAAAAATGATGGTTTTGGTTATTCCAGACCTTGGGACATCTAATACAAAACTCTCAACAGTCTTCTTGTAAGACACATCACTGTAGAGATATCATCAGGTGCCACATATGTGCATCCCTATCTCTGTTGTGTGTCATCCATGTTGTTGTGAAAGGACATCCAAGTGTCCTTGTGGAAAGTGGACAATGATTGCACTAAAGACAGCTCATGTGCAGAATATCAAGGTCATAGGATAGGGGAAGGCATAAATTATTATGAATAATTACAATTAATTATAATTAATACTACTACTGCTAAAAATAAAAAATAAATACTGTCTTTAGTGCTGATCCTCCACAGAGGTCTGCAAAATACTTTCAAATGATAGATCTGGAAACTAAATTTTACTGGACAATAAAAAATCATGAGGTCAAGAGAGACATTAGCTTTCCTTTCTAGTCTTTGTTTCACTGTACCTTGTATTTATACTTCTCTCAAGTAACCTCATTTACCTAAAAAAAAAAAAAAAAAAGAAAAATCGAAAAATGAATCGCTGTGAAAGATTTTGGTAAATCATCTAGTCTCTTATTCTGCCCTAAAGAAATTATCAATTCCACCTATGTCATTGCTAAGAGATGTTTGTCTAGCCTTTTCTCAAAGTGTTCCAAGTAGTCTATGCACAACCTCCCACATCTATTTTTGACTTCAGGCCTTCATCATTTTGAAATCTGATTACCAAATCATGTCATTTCTTCTTACACTTTAAGAAGAAATGGAGAATAAATCAAGACTTTCTTCATTGGAATAACTGCATGTAAATGTGATAAAAGCTCATCTACACACTCACAAAGGAGCACAGCGAGACAACAGGCAGTGGGAAAAGCCCAATCAAGACCCTGTCCAGCTCCTTCCAGGACCACTGAAAGAGCCATCAGCCTGCTATGTGCCCACCTCCACAATCCCAGAGCCCAGAGGCAGGTAAGAACCCAAATCAAAGTCTCATAGGAAGAGGGCACCCCGTCCAGGCCCCATCCAGGGCTGTCCCAGGAGAGGCCTCAGCCTCAGCCCCAGTGTCCAGAGTGACACTCACCATGATAAGTCAACACTGTGCCACATATTAAACTGGGGGAGATTGCTGCCTGGGGTTATGGACACATTATGGGATGCTGGGGAAAAACATTTTTGGATTGCACAGGACGTATGGAATGTTTAAGAGTGAAACCAAAGGTAGGGAGAATGAGTGAATTAGGTGACTTGGGAAGGAACAAGCATAAGAAAATAGAGATAAGGGGAGGAAAGGGATCTGTAACATGAAAATGGGAACTAGTAGTTACATTTGGCTGTGCCCCATGACTGATGAACATGTGCCTGTCCTGTCTTCTTCTTAAATACAATTTCTAACAATTTTGCTGGGTGAGAGGCTCCTCTTCCATATGCATGTGTATATAGGAAGGTCTCAGTGCCAGGAGTGGGAGTGGGACCATGGACCAAAGGGTGCATGTGCCTGGGTGCCAGCAACTGGATTGGAAAGAGTGGGGTGAGTAAAATTAAGTGTCATCCCTGGGGTGGGACCAGGATCAGAGACCCATGTGGTGGCATCAGGAGTAAGTGTAGATGTGCAAGTATGTGAGCACTAGTGACGATCAAGCTGAATGAGCCATTTGGTGCAGTCTGGGAGCCAGGGAGATGTGTGTGTCTCTGAGACTGAGACTACAGAAGGATCTGGATAGTAGGGACCACAGGAAACACAGCAGCTGCCAAAGAGACCACAAGGTCTGGAGTTTTTAGGGGTGAGACCCTCTGGTATGTATGTCTCTGCAGATAAGACCACAGGGAGCTTGGCTGTTGGGAACCAGGGGAGTCCCAGCCAGCTCTGGGTGTGAGTTTGTGTATGTGTGAGTGACTGAGATGGTCTGTGCCCGCAACTGCAGGAAACTTCTGCACAGAAATTGCTTCAATTTGAAACTCCTCCGCTTGGAAGACATATTTGTTGATGATGATCTGCCCAGAACACAGTACTCTACCTGTTGCCTCACAAATGAGTAAAGTAAGTGGTAATATTTAATATGTCTTGCAGACATATTTTGAGTAAGGTGTTTTATTTTTTTCACAAAAAGATGATTTTACAAATTTTAGTTCATGATCCATGATAATCCCAGGGAGGGGAGGAATTAATTTTTTCACAACCATTTGTTTTTCCTCCTACTTATGCTGTTAATTATATCTGTCTAAATGTAGTTCCTTGCACATGTCTCTATTGAACTACATCTGTTTTTTTCCAGACCATTTCTCCAATTTGTCAAGATCATTTTGAATTCTCATCCCATCCTCCAGTATGCCTACAGTCCCTCCCAGCTATGTGTTGCCTGAAAATTTAATCATATGCTCTTGATTTCATCATCCCAGTTATTAATGAAAAAACTGAATGACGTTCCTCTCTGTACATCTTTCTGTTCTGTCAGTGAACCACAGATAACAATTCTCTGGGCACAGTTTCCACAGTTTACAGTGCTTAAACCCTCTGTAGAAAAGTCAAAAAAATCTCTATTTCCTTACCTGGATCACTAAAAAACAAAGCAAAACAAAAACAAACAAACAAAAACACAATAATAAGAAGAGGAAGAAGAAGTTATAAAGGTTAAACCCATACTTACATTAAGATACCATATATTTATATCCAGATTAATTTATATTCATAGGGTCTTCAATCTTGTAATGGAAAGAAATTAGGTGGGTTGGATCAGATACTTTTTTTCAGACTCATAATAGATGAATGTATCTGTTCATTATCCTTCAGAAGCTTGAAGTGATCTGTTATTTCAGTTTTCTTTTCTGTCTCAGACGGTTGTGAGGCACTGGAACATGTTGCCCAGAGAAGCTGTAGATGCCCCATCTCAGGAAGTGTTCAAGGCCAGGTTGTATGCTTTGAGCAACCTGGTCTAGTGGGAGGTGTCCGTGCCCATGGCAGGGCGGGTTGGAATTATATGAATTACATGGTCTTTAAGATCCTTTCCAACCCAAACCATTCTATGATTCTGTGATTCTGTGATCTATATAACTCTATGTCTGTCTCCTGTACATCTCTCTTCACCCTAATTCTATGATCACCACTGAATATTGTCTTTCCTTGTCTTTCAGAGTAGGACTTATTTCAAGGATAATTTTATAAGTGTACATTAACGTGCTTTCATTTCTACATATAAATTTTCACAGGCGTCAAATGTATGTAAGCTCTCAATATAGCCCCAACAGATATCCAGTTTGATTAAGTTACCTACACAAGTGTCTAGTTCCATTTGAGATCACACATTATCTCCAAGACAGCCAGCTGGCATATAACACCAGAAGAATGTCTAACACATATCTTCCTCAGCTAGCATGATGATCTCAGTTGGTACTGAATATCTATGTTTAAGCAACTGAAATGCACTTTAGGTTTTCTTTGGCTACAGTGGGAATTTAGGACTACTAACATGTAGGGATATTTGTGATGTTGTAGTATATCTCATCCTGACCAAAGTATCTGTTTCAAAAGGACCTGGGTCATTCACAGGTCCGATATCATATCTGGAAGGAGTTTATGGAAGACTGGATACTGCAGAACACTTCAAATGGTACCAAATGCCTACGTGTGGGTATTTTAATCAAGTTCCTGACACACCTTCAAATACCTACATATAGAAATCTGAATTTAAGAGAACTAATCTGAAACTGAAATGACTCTTATTCATTGATTCTCCATGAGATGGACACAAATTGTACTGAAATGATTTCAAAACTTTTGTGTTCTACAAGGAATCTCTACTATAAATCCCCTGTTGTAGATTGATGCCTTGACCTAGATTCAGCTCAAGCATCCAGTCCTTGCTCAGACTAACCACTAAGCACCTAGTGACACTGTCATGTGCTATTTATGCAGACTGAGGAAGAAAAGGCCCTTGCATACATACAGGTAGGCATGGCTTATGGCTTTAGACATTAATTACAGGTTCTTGTAGCAATTGATATCCCCCAATGACTGAAAGCCTGAACTCCTTCAGTAAACAGGAATTAAATATTGTCTTGAATGACTGATCACTTGAAAACTCCATGAGGACTTCCTCTGTCTCAGTGACAGGTTCCTGGCAAAGGTATATACAAACGGTTGTTGAATCTAGTCACGTTGATCAAGAGTTATATCCTCAAAAGATTTTTCAAGTGCCTAAGGATACCTGGGAGATAGCAAACCACTATTGGCTTCATTGTTTCAAGTTCAAGCCTACTTTGCTTGCCAGAATTCTACCACAAAGTGAATTAGCTCCATATATCTTTTCAGTCATAGCTTTCTGTTTCAGGAAACCACTCCAAAACCATCAGTCAAGGTACGGTTCAATATGAGATTAAGATACATAAATACCCTGGTTATGTAGGTATCTACAAGCATACTATGTGGCCAAGCTCTTGTTATAGCCAATGAAGATATAAGGCTTAATCCATACTATAAAGGTAGGTCTCTACTGTAATTTGAGATACTACAGGGTTTGCTGCTGGGCATTCACCTATTATGTTAATAAGCCCTTTAGTCCATAACAGTTCATAGGCCCACTGTCATAGTTTATTAAACATGAAGATGTTATTCCTCTTGGTCATTTCAAATGACAGTAAATGCCAACATTTAGGCAACTGAACTGATCCCCTAGTGTCTAAAACTTAGATAAGGAACAGATCAAGTAAATGTATGACATAAATGAAATTTTCAAGTCAAATAAGAGTACTAGGATGTTGGATTTTTTGTTGTTTTGTTTTGTTTTGTTTTTGAGAAGATGGCATGATATTTTGGTACAAAAAATAATAATAATAAAAGTAGGAATTAGTATTCTAATCCCATATCTCTATAGTCCTTTTAGAACACTATCTAGGCTTGATATGTTTCCCTTACAAAGCCATAAGACTCCTCTTCTAGATTATTTTTTTTAATTCTGTTGCTTTCAACGATCTCTCAGCTCTATTGCTACATCAATCTGCTAACTACAGCATTTATATACAGTGTATTCCTATTATCTTCTGAAATGCACTGCTAAATTATGAAGCCTCCTATAGCTTCTCATCAAGAAAGTATTTCACAATTGCAAGTGGTAAAGCTGAATTAAATGTATTTCTAGACTCACTGAATTATAAGTATATTTGGTTCACATTTTAAGATGCTCTGTTATCGGCACTTTTTAGCAATGCATCAAGTAATTTTATCACTGGACACAAATAACTCTAGCACTGGACAATAAAAAGCATTATAGCAAAGTTGCAAATCTGTCCCCATGTATAATAGAACATCTTCAGGATGCATTGGGAAGAATAAGCATTTATTTATCTATGTGTAGCTGTTTATACTTAACAATTAGCCAGGAAACATTGAAGGAAGGTTGCAAGGTTTGTTGTTTGGTTGCTCATAACATCCAACTGACTTTCATTTCTCATTGTCACCAATGAAACATCTCTGTTGGTTTCTCGGCTTGTGTGGCATTTTTATCTTTAGAGATTTCATGCTTAGAATGGTTTGCATAATATCAGATGAAAATATAGTTTAGGCACTTTTCATCAAGCTGTGTGCTAGATATCCCTCTTGATATTCCTTCTTCTGACTTTATGCTGCAACAGTCTTAATCTTTCCCTTTCACTGCTTCTGTGGTGTTTGTTTGTTTGTTTGTTTTTTCCTAAATATCTTCTACCAATTCTTCACCTGGGCGTGAAGCACCTACACTGACCTTTCTCTTTATCATTTATGTTGCTTCATTATCTACTGAAAGAATGTGGCTGTAATCCACAGTAATAAGACAAATCTCTGATCTCAAATTGAACAACAACTCGACTATATTGAAGTCTGTATGTCTCCTAATAGGCCTGGAAAAAAATGGGAAGTAGTGAGCCTTACTGCAATGGCACATTTTAATTGATTACTATTCTTCTTATTAATATGAATCCACATGAGTTTAGTCTAATTTTATCACCGACTAAATATGTCTCTCCCACATTCTTAAATACATTTTGAACATTTAAATGCAACTTCATAGCAAGACTGCCTCCCAAATGCATCTAATGAATGGCTACTTTGAAGTTTGGTGCCACCCCCGCTTGAATCAAGGACATCTGATAGTGATGATGGATATTTTAAAACACCATATATTTAGGAATATTTTAACTCTTATAAATGGAAGTTTAAGTTTGGTTTAAACAAGTCTTACTGGCTGATAGAGCCAAGACACAAAGCAATCTTTTCCAGGAGACTATTGTTTTCCTGACAAAAAGAAACTTGGATTTGCACATCCCCAGCCCACAAAAACCATATATTTCTATCTGCTAAAGCAAGGCCTCAGCCTTGTCCCTTTCCCATCCCTTCCATGATGAACTTCCTCCTCTTATATGAGCCCTTCCTCCACCATCACAAGCTTTATCACACACTAATACACTGACAACCACCCTCTTTTCCCTTTAATCTTTTGCCTACTGTTTCATCAGCTAGAAGCACAACTCTCTCCACTTTCACATATGATTTGCTTTCTACCACCTCTTACATATTGTTAAAACAGAATCTCTTTATGGATAAAAGAGAGCACACCATTATATAGAGAGAGTCAAGAATCATTTTTTATCCTAATAAAAACCTTATTATTCTCATCAAAATAAAACAGCAGCTATTATCACTCAATTTACAAGAATACTAACACTCACAATCCACATTAATGTATAAAAGCCTCAATAATACCCTTGAAATTTTTATACAAGGAAATGTGCGAGCATTTACCCACAGAAACACAGGGCAACTCCAGTTGGAGGGGGCTTTAGGAAGTCTTGTAACAGTCCAAACTCCTACTGAAAACAGGGTAGACTGTAGTATCAGACCAGAATGCTAAAGGTTTCATCTTGATGGCTTAAACCAAAAAACAAACAAACAAAAAAAAAAAAACAAAACCTCCAATTATGCTCACTTTTCCTCCACCCTCTGGAAATCAATGTCAACAGTTTATTTAAAAGAAGTCACTAGCATCCTCAAGGTCTTCACTAGGAGGAATATCGTGTTCACAGTGGATATCCCTTCCTTCTCAGTTCTAGGGCTTGCTTATATTTTGTTTTATACTCTTAATGCACTCTGTTTTCTTCTCATTAGCTGGCAGTGGCTCTCAGTTCCCTCAGCCCCATGCATAGAAAGGGCTGTTTTTTGTCAGGTAGTGACTTGCCAGTGGGAGGAGATCACCTACTCCTCAGCAGGGCCATTCCCAGAGATGAAGCAAAAGCAGGGGAGTAGCAGTCACCAAGAACAGGAGTTAAACCAATGAAACCCAGCTCACACCAAAGCGAGGCCAAGCCCCTGCACTACTGAGTCAGTACTCAGCCTGTGGATATGGGAAAAATCCTAGTGCTTAGGCTACAATTTGCAAACTGAACGTTTTTCTCCACTTTCTTTGCCTCCTGAAAAACCTCAGTCAAACAATCAGTTTCTCTCCTTTCTCTCCTTCTCTCCTTTCTCTCCTTCTCTTCTCCCCAGTAGCTTGCCTATCAGAGTCTCCTTAGAAGCACTTCAGAAAAAGCAGTAATTCCTGCTTCCTGAAGAGTCCTGTTATCTTAACACAGTGCATAGGTGAGAGAAATAGAGAAGAATATGGCTAAAGCACCTGGTGTATAATTCAGACACCCAGATGAAAGCTTCTGTCGCTAGGGCCCCTTCAAAAACCTTCGGGTATCTGAAAGATCTGCAAGGGATTTCTGCATACGAAGAGTGACATGCAGGAGACATCTGAACAACAATGGGAGGCTACATGGTATTTTGTAATTATTGAGGAAAAAATGCTTCTGAAAGTCAACATGTAAGCAATTGAATCTCCTGCTTTCCAGTATGTTTCTATATAGGCATCAAATAACCTCTGCCATACACTTCTAAATTTTTGCCTACTGCCTTCAGGATATTCTCTGTGACTGCACCCCACTACCCCCAAAAACTGCTATTACATTTTGCAGTAATAGGTAAAACTAAGAAGAGGTTGTAACTTACTATTACTCAGTTTGATGCTAGACAGAACATTAAAGTAAATAAAATAGATGATGTAGAAAGAAGGAAAAGTAAGCGGCAGAACAATTAACAGTGTTCAGAAAGGAAACGGAAGTTTAAGCTTGCCATTATAAGTGTCAGATCATAATGATTTGTTGACATCCCAAATTTCTTACATCAGAAGAGTTTAGAGCTGTAACGGCCATAATGTTACAAAATACAAATTAGTTTGGAAATATAGAAAAGTTTTCTTTCTTAAAATTATTCAGGCTCTGCCTAATCCTAGAGTAGCTCAGTACACCAAAACATAGGGTAATTCTACATAACATGATTCATTGGTGTATCAGTGGTACCTAAGCTAAAGCTCCAGGCTAAGTAACCTAGTTCTTACTGAAAGACAGATAGGTTTTTTGTGTTATCCAGTGAGTGGTGTATAATCCTACGGGAGCAATGCATCAATAACAGATCCTGTACATGCACACTAGCAAAGTGGCAGAGTATGTTTTGTTTATGCCACTGGGCTAAAAGTCTGGAGTGCAGGATTTAATTTTTGACTCTAAAACTTGTGTGTTTTCCAGTAAGTTATTCAGTGATCTTTCTGTCACTGCTGTTCATTTATAAAATGATGAACTAGTTATTCTTAGCTAATCCATATTTTGAGTATATCCATAGTTATAGGAAATATTTTTTTTTTCATTCCTTACAACTGTATTTCCTGTAATTCCTACAAATTTGTGAACTCTCTGAATAAATACTGCCTTCAGCTTTACCTGAGTACCATTTACAAAAGAATAGTGTCTTATTTTGGTTTGGGACTGATAAGTACTAGTGTACTTTCAATGTAGAGATCACATTCCTCTGTTTTATTTTTCAGGACTTTATCAATAATGAAGAAATTTTCATTGCAATCAGATTTTTTTTCTACCTCTGCTTCATTTATTTCAGTGAATCACCACATAATGTATCAGCCTTAAATCACTGACTTTGTGTTATCTGTTTAGGGAGTTGGACAAAAACAAACAAACAAAACAAAAATTAGAAAGTAAAATAAATAAATAAATAAATAAATAATATCATTCTATGCCTGTCACAAGACCTTTATAAATTTCTATTGTTGTGTTCAATACTGAGAGGTAGGTGTTCTCTATGCTGGTCCCTTAGTGCATACACTCTGTCTGAGTATGGCCATGCATGATTCCTTCTTTTCTGTAAACCCTAGTTTTCTGATGTACAAAACTCTAGTTCCTAGGAAACTCTAGGAAAGTGCCTTTACAGGGTGGAAGGGTGCAGTGTCATCTGTTCCTGGAAGTAGACCAGTGTGTGACCTCAGCATCTACACCCTGTAAATCCAATGTTGCCCATCTACCCTACACTGAAAATCCTATTGTGGGTAACATGAAACACACACTATATCTGTAGAGCAAAGAATCCTAATTGATAAGTTTAATTAAAATCATAACCATCCCATCAAAATACCGAACAGTTACTATCAGTCCAATTCAGAGCATACTGGCACATGTAACCCAAACCAACACAGAAAATTTACAGCTGCAGTCACTCTACTGTAGGAGAGTGGCAGGGGATATTTACAAGAAGTCACTAGCATGCTCAAAGTCTTCACCAGAAGGAGTATCGTATTCACAGTGGGTATCTCTTCCTTCTCAGACTCTCACAAAGGGCTATCATTTGCCAGGCAGTGACTGGGGAGCGAGTGTCACCCCTCCCTAGTAAGGCCATGCCCTGAGCTGAACCTGAAGCAAGGAAACAGCAGCCACTGAGCCCAAACGCAGGGATTAATCCAGCTCAGGTGAAGGCCAGGCTGAGCTCTTGCACTGCCAGACCAGCACACAGCCAGGGCATCTCCCTTATAACAGCAAAAGCTGCACTTATGGGGCAAAAAAAATAGTTTTGCAATTCTTCCCCCCCAAAAAAAATGTAGAATAGGTTTTTTTTCATTGAATGGGCCAATTTAGATTATAATTTTCTTGATGCGTCTTTGTTAGTAGTTCAGGCCCCGTGTAACATTTGAATGATTTTTTCTTGTTATGATTGTCTCAAATTTGGAGCGATACAGGGCAGCTAGCAGTCTATCTGTTAGAGGCTGTTAAAGTGAATAAAAACATTTTTAAAGTTTTGAAGTTCTTGAGATTTGTTGGCATTTTGTTTGCATGTACTTAGTTTATTTGAGTATTGCAGTGCTTATATTTCTTGGTCTTTTTGCATAGGATATGACAGTTAGCAATTGTTCATCTTGACCTGAGAGATACTGTTCTTGCTAGGAACACAGTGGACTTTTTGGAAAACAGGAAGATCTCTAATGCCAATGAGCTTCTTTTTTTATGGCCTTTGTAGAGTAATTTCCTTCAAAACTATTTGCTTTTTTACGAACCTCAAAGCTTTACCCTGAAGATGAAGTAGAAATCTTAGGAAGGAAACAGATCTCTATTAACTCCTTATTTGATTGTCATGGCAAATGCTATTGCTGTGATAAACTGCAGGCAAACAGAAGTAAAACCAGACATATAGTCATTTTTTTTTTATACTTTCTCTTGCTTCTCTTCTTATGCTCAAAATTTTGCTCTATATAACGAAAACTTGCTATAAATAAACCCAATAATTTATTTGTAGTATAAGTGGTATCTTAAATAATCTAATCAGAAGAATTATTATTAATCAGAAGAATTATTATTACATAAAATGTAATGTAGTGGGTGCAGGTGCTGAGTGTTAGCAGCAGGGTGCTGCAGGGCAGCCTCTGTGAGGAGAGGCCGGGGCTGCCCTGTGCTGGCACCAGCCGGCTCCAGGCAGCTCCAGTGGCCCCACTGCAGCATATGGCTGGGCCTGGCAGCCGAGATGGTGGGGCCTCTGGGAAATGTGTTTAAGGAAGGGGAGAAAATTCTGCATAGAAGTGAGAAAAAGAATTGTGAGAAACAACTCTGCAGATACCTAGGTCAGAGAAGAGGAGGAGAAGGTGCTGCAGGCACCAGAGCAGATAATCTGGAGAAAACCATAGTGAAGCAAGTATTTTCCTGCAGCCTGTGGGGAGGACAGTTGGGAAAGAGATATCAACACTGCAGTCTGCAGAGGAGCCCGTGCAGTATTAGATGGATATTTGCCAAAGCAACTTCAGGCCTTGGAGAACTCA
This sequence comes from Anser brachyrhynchus, assembly GCF_964034855.1. Taxonomy (NCBI): domain Eukaryota; kingdom Metazoa; phylum Chordata; class Aves; order Anseriformes; family Anatidae; genus Anser; species Anser brachyrhynchus. Next base: position 96,262,497 of record NC_137696.1, on the reverse strand, counting down.
CACAGCAGGAGGAGAATAGAATGAGGAAGAGGGAGTGGTAGAGAGGATCTGTTATGGACTAACGACAGCCACTATTTCCCATCCCTCTGCACTGTTCAGAGAGGGAGGAGGTGGTGGAAGATTTGGGAATAAAAGATTGAAGTTGAGCCTGGGAAAATGGGGGGTTGAGGGGAAAATTTTTTAGTTTTGTCTTTGTTCCTTACAATCCAACTCTATTTTAATTGGTAATAAATTAAATTAGTTTTCCCCAAGATGAGTGTGTATTGCCTGTGATGGTAACTGGCAAGTGATGTCCCTGTCTTTATCTCAGCCCATGGGCTTTTCTTCTTATTTTCTCCCTTGTTCTGTTGAGGAGAGGGACTGAGACTGTGGCTAGGTGAACATCTCACCAAGTTCAACCCACCACGAGAAAGAAAAAGAAATTAAAAAAAATAACACTATTGTGCACATGATGTGTAAATAATAATAGCAACGCACTTAACTTTGTTTTACACACGCTTTCTAGATTTTACCTGCTCTGGTGTTTTAATCATGCTTCTCTGCTCTCTGGTGTCCTAGCATTGATGGCTTCCATCTGTTGGGCTGGGGGCAGTCAGTCATCAGCATCCCTTGTCCTTCACCAAGTATGAGGCTGATGGTTTCTTAACACCTCCCTCTAGGGTCTGTTTGAGGTCATTTCAACATTTGCTAACATGCTTTTATACCTTACTCTTTTTTCATTGGTCTGCAAATTCACATTATACACAAATTTGCTAGATAGGGTACGTTTTACATAGATTAACTATTTGGTCTTTGTTATATCTGAAACTCTTTTTGTTGAGCTTCAGGTCTGCATTTCTTTACCAGTGACCACTGGTAAGTTCTGGGTTACATGAGGTCTCAAGTTCGAAACTGGTATGTTATATCTTATCATCCCATGCCTCTGCTCCCCAGAACTGCATCATGTATTCCCACTTGTCAATGCCTCAGCTTTTATACCAGTCATATTTCTCCAGTCTACATTATTAATTTACAGTCATAAATGCTTCATGTTACACAGAATAAATGCTTGTTACTCTTATCTGTATAAGAACTATGCCAACACCATACAAAGATAAGCAAAAGTAAGATGGCTCAGACATAGCCACCTGTCATATGAAAAGGTGTCGCTATAGTTAAGCCAAGTCAAAGCAAGTCTCCAGGCAGGTCAAGACAATTTCAGAGTAAGCCAGACAAGCCACAGTCCTAAGGCCTTGTAAACTAATTACAAAGCCTATGACATGTTACTAGCAATGGCAATACAGTATTACACGTCTGAAGGGCTACACTCCAGAGAGCTATCACAATAAAACTATGAAGAGAAAAAAGCATTTTCTAAGATTCTGAAGGTATTAATATGTATTGAGGTCTTAATATTAAATAACTTAGAGCTCTTTATATAAAATGAGCAAATGAGAGGTTTCCACTCCATTACCAGCCACTCCCCTTGACTTAGCCACTCTCACATACGTGACTGTAAAATGGACATAACTGGTTCTGCTTTTAGCTGCTTTGCCCAAACAAGAGATTTCTTGCCTAGACAGGCAATTTCTAAGACTAAATCTATTCAAGGTGTTGATATGTGGGTTAAAAGAATAGCTTCTCAGAGACACTAGTCTGAACTGGAACAGTATATACATTACCTCATGATCAGAACCTGTGGCCCTTATGGTGATTAACTTTCTCATGGCTGTTCTTTGTCCATACTGAACAAAAGGTATTTTTCACATTGTTTCACCAAGGCAAAATCATGTGAAAGGGAGCAAAACAAACACACCAGAGCTGTCCAAGTGAAACATTGGTCTTTGTGCCTTTAAAATTATTTGTTATATGGTAGATATTTGTCAGTTTAGTATATATGAAGAGTCATTAGACTACAAACCCCAAGAAAGTATAAAAAGAAGCATACATAGTTCTCCAAAAATAAACACTTTTTTTTTTTTTTTTGATCCAGGGGAGCTTTACCTACATTTTGTTGGCATTTTACTGATTGTTCAGGCATTTATACAAACCAATAAACTGAAAAGGCGTTTTATCTCATTAATAAGAGAAGATACAAATGGAGAAAAAAAAGTTTTATTACCAAATGAATAGCACAGCAGGGTACAATTTGATAAATAGAACATTTCATTTTACCACATAGGCCTTCCTAGTGCAGTCCACATCTCCTGAGTAATTTAATGAACTGTGATGGTTGAACCAGTGCCAGTTTTAATACTTAACATTTTAATCAGCTAGCAAAATAAGTTATAACTGAGCAACACTTGAATAGCACTTGAATGCATAAAGGAATATGTTGCTGAGAATGATGCTAGTGACTCTGGATGAATAAGAGAAATTGCTGTCTCTGCTGGGCTTAACTAGTGGGGCATTTGGGGTCGTTATTTCTTATGTCAGTCACTTTAATTTTATTCTTTATAATATAATCAGGTTTACTTTTCTTTATCTGGTTCTCCTCTATTTGTATTGTCCTCCCAAATACTGCCTGTATTACTGGCATGTAATTTAGGTCTGCATTGTAAACAACATATTCATACACATGTATGAATGTATGTGTAAGAATGTATCATACACATACATCCATCAGTGTGCATTCTCAAAACACTATTTGAATCCAGGGTTCTAACTGCTGCAACAGCGGAAGGAAAAAACACAGTCAAGAGAAAGGTAGGAGACATTCTTTTGAAGCAATGTTTTTTTCTCTTATGTTTTGCTCATACTCTTAAACTTTGATATAATTTGAGCCCACAGTGTCCTCCATTCTTTCTGGGGTAGGTTGGTGAAAGGTGGTTTCATTGTTCTCTTATGGACATCTGTAGTTCCCATAGTGAACCACACTGCTAGACGTAGATATTGCAAAGAAGGGGATTGAGGCATGTCTGAAGTATGATAAAGCTCTTTTTAGTTATAAGAAGTGGAAAGAGCAGCAGAACTAAGATGCCAAAAGCCAGTGGGCTTCCAGAAAATGGAACAATAGATTTTGGCTTTCTGCTCTCAAACATTCATTTAGTCTGATGGTGGAAATTGCCATCAAAGTAGCCTAGAGCTGTTAAATTTGGCATAATGGTTTTACAGAAGACTGTTCTACTTTTCATCCTGCTTGTTTTAGAGAGCAATATGAAAGAGAAAAGCAAAGAAAAAAAAAAAAAAAGAAGAAATAAAGGAAAGAACTCTCTAAGAATAAGGTGTCTGTCTTTCCAAGTAGGAAATGAGCAGAACCCGTTTGTACAGTGATTTTCTATTTTATGTCATAGTCACTCCAAGAAAAGGGAGGGGTAAGGAAGAAAGGTGGAAGAGGAAGTTTTCATTCAAATTAAATTGAAGGGACTATAATAAATTCATCCCTTATATTTGTAATGGGAAACTGATCGGCCTACATTTGTTAATTAACAAATCCTATAGCACTAGGATTCTATAATACTGTTTCCCATAATGGAAAGAATGAATAGTTGTCAGATATTCCTGCACTTGCTGTTAATTTCAATTCTAAATATTTGTGTTGCTCAACCAATAATTTCTGAGGTTTATTTCATAACTACTTTCAATAATTATTTATGATACATTGCAAAATTGATGGAATTTTATGTTTGGACATCTGTCTGTCACCTGAAATAGTAAGTTCCGTATATATTTACCTTGCAAAAGGTTACACAATGTTATTAACTCATTTCAGAGACCTATAAAAAACTAAAAATGTTAGAAATGTATGTAATTCTCACACTATGGCTTGCACAGCCTTTTTGTGGTAATAGTGAAACCTTCACACACATGGTAATTGTACTGTAACCATAAACCATTGCATATTTATTCTGAATTTTCCCCTCTACTGCTTCCTCCAATCCTATTATTTGTCATTTTATTTAATTTCTTTTTTTGATACAATGCCTATTGTTCTAATGGAAGGATTCTAATAGCCTTGAATGGGTGTTGGATTGCACTGTGAGCCTTTGTGTCTGAAGAAAAATACATGACAAGTTAATCTGTGAATCAATTTCTAAAGGAAAAAAAAATAATTTTAAAAAATTGACTTTAAGTAGTACTTCTTGTTATAGATACATAAACGATCATATTATCTTTACTCAATTGCTAATCTGTGATTTAGTCAAAGAAGAAGTCTATTTTTTGAGAATTTGTTCATTGATTTTCGATATAATTTCAATCTTTTTTTTTTCTTTTATTTGTGGGTCAATACTTTTAAGTGTGTATGTAAATAAGAGGATTCTACTGTTAATTCAAACTAAAATGTTTACCTTAAAATTAGTCCTAATTTCTTCAAGATGTTTTACTGTAAATAGGCAAGCTATTGTGACGAGACCATTTCTTCTCACAGTTTGATTATGTCTGATACTAGAAGGGACTATTAGCTCAAGTTTATTGTAAGCTATTAAACTTCACACAGTTACTGCCTAACTGCATCCAATTGCTTCTGCTTACCTAATGCAAATCTTATGTTTAGCTACAGCTTATCTCTTGGAAAACTTCATTCTGACAGTGAGAGGGCCCAATATTTTGGCAAGTTCTCCACATTTTCAGTCTCTGATAAAAAATGTACCCACATTTTTATTTTTATTTAACGAACTTCCCATTGTTAGATTTTTCTGCCTTTCTCAAAAAAAAAAAAAAAAAAAAAATTCTGCACACATCTAACTTCATCTCTGATGAACTTGAATGCATACCAGAAATAAATGCACAGTTAAATCCAGCAATAAAATCATTCCTGTGATTTTCTTGCTTACCCATTCAAAGAAGTTTTAAGTATATTGCAAATATCATGGAACCACAGGATCACAGAATGGGGCCACCTAGAGCCACTTGCATGGAACAATGACCAGATGGTTTTTGAAGATCTCCAGAAATGGAGGGAGACTCCACTACCTCTCTGGGCAACCTATTCCAGTGCTCCATAACCCTCACAGTAAATTGTTTCCTGACGTTCAGATGGAACCTCCTGTGTTTCAGTTTGTGCCCGTTGCCTCTTGTCCTGAGAACTACTGAAAAGAGCCTGGCTCCATCCTCTTTGCACCCTCTCTGCATGTATTTATATAAAATTAGGAGATCTCCCCTGAGCCTTCTCTTCTCTAGGCTACACTGTCCCAGTTCTCTCTGCCTGTTCTCATAGGAGAGAGGCTTCAGTCCCTTAGCCTTTAAGGCCCTTTGTTGGACTCTGTCCTGTAGCTCCAAGTCTCTCTTGCACTGAAAGTCACAGAATAGAACATATTACTCCAGGTGCGGCCTCACCAACACTGAACAGAGGGGAAGGATCACTCACCTCAGCCTGCTGGCAATACTTTCCCCAGTGCAGCCCAGGATACTATTAGCCTTCCTTACTCAAGTGCACATAGCTGGCTCATGTTCCACTTGGTGTCCACCAGGACCCCCAGGTCCTTTTCTGCAGAGCTGCTTTCCAGCTGCGAGAGCCCCAGCATGTACTGGTGCCTGGGGTTGTTCCACCCCATGTGCAGGAGCTGGCACTTCTCAATGAAGTTATTGAAGTAACTTACAAAGTTCAGTATACAGTCAATTTTTAATTTTCATCAAAGGGTGAAATCATATTTGCTTCACAGCTTTTATTTTCTGCAAAGCCTTACTGACTGACTTTAGTAGGATGTCTGCTTCCTAGCTCCTTGTGAATCCATTTCCACATTTAGCTTATTTTCCTTTTGGTTTTAAACTATTATCTAGAATACTGGCCTGTATTCCACTGATCATGTGGCTTGTTCCTTCTCAGTGCTTATTCAAACATTCCAATTTACAGTATTTTAGATGTATTTTATGACATGTTTCAAAATGTATTAAAAACTAACCTTAACAGCCAGATGTCTGTGGAAGATAGGTGTAAATTATCAGGACCAGCCAATGTATAACACTATTGCTGTCAACAATATTTCCCCAAGTTACCCTGGAAGTACAAAATCATGTCTTAGACATAACTAGCAAGCTGACAAATATTATGTAATTGCTTGCTTGAGGTTCTCATTCTTTTTTAATGTTATCACTGCTGCTGTATTTTTATATTGTATTGTAAATATTTTTTTGTTGGAAACACATTTTCTTCAGAGAGTGCCTAAGTTGAAGCTTAATTGGAGAGCACATATTTTTACATAATATAAGTAATAAATAATCACACACACACACACACAAAAACAAACAAACAAACAAAAACAGTTTCAAAAGAGGGGCTTTGTCAATGTGATTATTGTAGGCATCTGTTTTCCCCAAAATTTTCTTTGGTTTCATTTTCACGGATGATATATAACTGGGAGTGGCTGATACATAAGTGGCTGATATGACAGAGGGTCATGCTGCAATCCAGAGGGACCTGGCCAGGCTGGAGAAATGGTCTGGCAGGAACCTCATGAAGTTCAACAATGACAAGTGCAAAGTTCTGTACCCAGGAGAAATAAACCTGTGGAGATTTGAGTTAAAACCCATATGGGTTAAAAACCAGTAGATCCATTGAAGCTATTCAAAAGCTGTCTACACATGGATCTGGGCAAACAGCTGTAGGTGGCCCTGCTTCAGAAAGGAAGTTGGACTTGATGACCTCCAGACGTCCCTTCCAATCTCAGCCATTTTATGATTCTGTGATTCACTGATGCTGTTCCACATGACCACTCAGGCAAACATCTGCATATTGTTAGTTCATTTGTCACACATCTATTTAAGGGAATATAAAGCACTGTACAAATTAATGCCCCAAGTATATTCCAAAAGGATACTACAATTTTCTGAGAAATTACAGTTTTCAAGGGATATCTCCAAGGTAGCCTGAGACAGGTATCTCCCAATTGCCTATGTGGTATGAGCATTAAAAAAACCCAACACCACCACCAAAAACAACAGCAAATTTATGTGGAATCAATATGACAACACAACTCTTACTTCTGACCTAAAACATTCATTAGTTTAAAAAAATATTATCTTAGGGTAATCTTATTCAGAAGAAATAATATATTTCCCCCGAGCATTGTAGAAATGTATGTATTTATCATTTGCTGAAGAGTAAAAACATTGTGGCAAGCAATGTGATTTATCCTGAGACGGAAAGAATGGAAGACAGATCAACAGAGCGTATTGTGAAGATCCTCACAGATTCTTTGTCTGATATCATTTATAAACTGTTTACTAAAATATTAAACCTTTTTATCTTGGAAGATTAAAGACAGCCAAATTAGATTCTGGCACATAGACTTGTAGAAGAATTACATAGCTTTGTTATTGTAATGAGGTCAGAAATAACATTTCTTGGGTTTTGTAAATTGCTAATTTACTTCTTGATAGAAATTTATATTCAAGAACATTCTACAGTTCCATTTGTAGTTAAAAGAATTCAATATTTTATTCTCTTTATTTAAAATATTACTTGCAAAATCTTCAACTAGTTGGCTGTCTTACAAATAACAGCCTTTACCAGGGTTTCCTGCCAGCTGTAAAGTTTTGGTGAGGAATTAGTAATTTAGTAATTTAGCAAACAGTAATTTAGAAATGAAGCACCACAAGGTTGCTATGAGAACTTACCATTAAGCCTAATTTTGAAAGCTTTTTTGACAATAAAACTGACCAAATAAATTTGCTAGACAAGTAAAATATAAGCCATTCATTCAAATGTGATCTCTGCATCCATCATTTACTTTATGATACATCTAATATGTGTACTTTGACATTAAAAAAATTGTTTTGGAAAGAAACATATCCACTTGTCCCATCTGTAGTATAGTCATGCAAAAATAATTCTATCTATACTGGAACATTAGGGGAAAGACAAATAAATGAGGTGTTTCCTGCAAATTCTACTCTGCAAAAACATCATAATCATGAAGTGATAAGACTACCACTCTGCTTCCTAGCCTTTGTGGTCAATCTGAGGCTTTGTTCTAGGACGACAATTTTTGGAGAGGGATCTGTGTGGGTGTATGTGTTTGTAAGTGTAAAGGAATTACACAAATTTCATAGAACTGTCCATATATTAGTACTCCTGAAATCGTCCCACAAAAGTTTCAGAAAAAATGTGAATTAGCTTGCCTTACGAAGAGCTTCTAATCTGTATGATAGTGCCAGAGAGGGAAACCATATGACCATATGCTCATTCTATGCACAGATCACCAAGGAACAATTGGGACTTCTAATTCTTAGACCTTCACCCACACACACACAAAATTACATGACAGTAAAAAAAGAAATTAAAAATAAATAGATAAATAAATAAATAAAATGAGTATGAAACATTGGAGAGGAAAGACGCAGCAAGAAATGTATCATTATTATTCGATTCTTCTGAGATTTTTTTTTTCAAATTAGTATAGAAATGAAAGATACTTGATTTCATTTTGTTGTGGCTCGAGCTTAGGAGAAAAATGAGGGTTTATACTCTTTGGAAAAGAGGGCGGGCCACTCAGGAGGACTATAAGGATGTTGCGAGGCTGTGCAGGGGCAAAATTAGAAAGGCCAAAGCTCATCTGGAGCTCAATCTGGCTACTGCCGTTAAAGATAACAAAAAATGTTTTTACAAATACATCAACACCAAAAGGAGGACTAAGGAGAATCTCCATCCTTTACTGCATGCGGGGGGAAACTTAGTTGCAAGAGATGAGGAAAAGGCTGAGGTGCTTAATGATTTCTTTGCCTCAGTCTTTAGCGGCAAAACCAGTTGTTCTCTGGATACCCAGTACCCTGAGCTGGTGGAAGGGGATGGGGAGCAGGATGTGGCCCTCATAATCCACGAGGAAATGGTTGGCGACCTGCTACAGCACTTGGATGTACGCAAGTTGATGGGGCCGGATGGGATCCACCCAAGGGTACTGAGCGAACTGGCGGAGGAGCTGGCCAAGCCGCTTTGCATCACTTATTGGCAGTCCTGGCTATCAGGGGAGGTCCTAGTTGACTGGCGGCTAGCAAACGTGACGCCCATCTACAAGAAGGGCCGGAGGGTAGACCCGGGGAACGATAGACGTGTTAGTTTGACCTCAGTGCCAGGGAAGCTCATGGAGCAGATTATCTTGAGGGTCATCACGCGGCACTTGCAGGGCAACCAGGTGATCAGGCCCGGTCAGCATGGGTTTATGAAAGGCAGGTCCTGCTTGACGAACCTGATCTCCTTCTATGACAAAGTGACACGCTTGGTGGATGAGGGAAAGACTGTGGATGTGGTCTACCTTGACTTCAGTAAGGCTTTTGACACCGTTTCCCACAACATTCTCCTCAAGAAACTGGCTGCTCGGGGCTTGGACTGGCATACGCGTCGTTGGGTTAAAAACTGGCTGGATAGCCAGGCCCAGAGAGTTGTGGTGAATGGAGTCAAATCCAGTTGGAGGCTGGTGACTAGTGGAGTCCCCCAGGGCTCAGTACTGGGGCCAGTCCTCTCTAATATCTTTATCGATGATCTGGATGAGGGCGTCCAGTGCACCCTCAGTAAGTTTGCAGATGACACCAAGTTAGGTGCATGTGTCGATCTGCTCGAGGGTAGGAGGGCTCTGCAGGAGGATCTGGATAGGCTGGAGCGATGGGCTGAGGTCAACTGCATGAAGTTCAACAAGGCCAAGTGCCGGGTCTTGCACCTGGGGCGCAACAACCCCAAGCAGAGCTACAGGCTGGGAGATGAGTGGCTGGAAAGCTGCCTGGCAGAGAAGGACCTGGGAGTACTGGCTGATAGTCGGCTGAATATGAGCCAGCAGTGTGCTCAGGTGGCCAAGAAGGCCAACAGCATCCTGTGTTGTCTAAGAAGCAGCGTGGCCAGCAGGTCTAGGGAAGTGATTGTCCCCCTGTACTTGGCTCTGGTGAGGTCGCACCTCGAGTACTGTGTTCAGTTTTGGGCCCCTCGCTACAGGAAGGACATGGAGGTGCTCGAGAGAGTCCAGAGAAAGGCAACGAAGCTGGTGAGGGGTCTGGAGAACAAGTCTTATGAGGAGTGGCTGAGGGAGCTGGGATTGTTCAGCCTGGAGAAGAGGAGGTTCAGGGGCGACCTTATCGCTCTCTATAGGTACCTTAAAGGAGGCTGTATCGAGGTAGGGGTTGGTCTGTTCTCCTACGTGCCTGGTGACAGGATGAGGGGGAATGGGCTAAAGTTGCTCCAGGGGAGGTTTAGGTTGGATATTAGGAAGAACTTCTTTACTGAAAGGGTTGTTAGGCATTGGAATGGGCTGCCCAGGGAAGTGGTTGAGTCACCATCCCTGGAGGTCTTTAAGAGACATTTAGATGTTGAACTTAGTGATATGGTTTAGTGGAGGACTTGTTAGTGTTAGGTCAGAGGTTGGACTAGGTGATCTTGGAGGTCTCTTCCAACCTAGATGATTCTGTGATTCTGTGATTCCTTCAGATACATCAAGAGAAAATAGGAACTTTTTTTGGCTACCTCCTTGCTTTAAAAACTCAGAGCTAGTAACTGTCATGAAAATATGAGCTAAAGTATTCAAAATACTCATCCACAGCTAGCAGATGTGACAAAATGCATTCTACCTTTTTCAACTGAAAGCTAAGTGAGATATTCTAGAACGTCTTTGATGACACAAAACACTTGAATTCAGGCAACTGTATCAGTCTTTTCAACTGCTAAATTCTGAGATTACTGAGAATAAGAATGATCAACAAATTACCATTGCCGTCTAAGTATATACTGAAGTCAGTACAGCCTTACTTGGTTGGTGGCAGTAAGAAAGGTATTACCAAAGATACAATAATACTTCAAGCAAATAAGATTCTCTATATGGCAAGGGATGGAGTCTCAACTTATATGGACATAGACCATTTGGTGATGTTTTTTGCCAAAAAAAAAAATAATAACGGGGAAATGAAGCATCAGACCCATAAGTCACAGGTGGAAATGCCACTTGAAACTATCAATTTTACTGCTAAGACAGGCTTACTCTCTAAATTATGTCTCCTGGGCAGAGATTCAGCTGTGTAAATACCTCTCAACATGCACTTAGCCTGCACTCAGGTATCTGAAACATTCAGGTGTATAGTCCCCCAGTGAGCTGGAAGGAGTCACAGAAGATCTGCAGAAAGAAAGACTGCTCTACTGGGCTGGTAGCTAGTGGTCAGGTGCTGTATGCATTTACACACCTAAATGCTTCCTTTCATGTTTTGCTTATTTTCATTTAAGCATTTCAGATGATGTTTTGTTAGCTTGGACTGTCAGCTTGAACGTGTCAGAAAACATTCTATATTTAGAACGTTTTCTGGATTTCAGTCTGATTCTACACACTCTGCCTTATTTTTCCTTTCCCATTTTCCTACCTCATATCTTTTCAGAAGAAGCTTGATCCTGCTATCCACATCTGACTGAGATAGATGCAAAGGACTATTAGTAGCTGAACGGCCCTGTCTATAACAGCACAGAGCTGGAAAAAGATTGCTTTTCCTTAGCTATGTCTGCCCTTGCAGCTTGCAAGGAGAATTTTTACTTCCTGTTTTCAGCATGTTTTCTGATTGTTATTTGTTATTTGTCTTGTATAGTCTGTGCCTCAGCTTCATTCAGATGAAATGTACTTTTTATGTACTTTTTTTTTTTTTTTTCCTTCAGGCATACATCATCAAATCATCAAGGTCTCAATATTCTCTTTGAGTTCTTGGTTAGACAACATTGTGCCTAACCAAGTCATCTGGTGGGAACATGCCAGGATATTTTACTCAATGGTGAGGAAAGGTAATTTCACCTCTGTTTCCTCGAAGATTTCTAGTATGCTTTAGCACAGCTTTTCATTCTCTTATTTTGTTTCCTTTTGCTGTCTCCTTTACATCTTATTTTCATCTAATTCAGTGTTCAAACAAGATCTCACACAGATAACCTGAGCAACTATTTACTATAAATTCTACAGAAAACATACTTCATTTTTCACCTACTAAACAAAATGTTGTTCCTATAATGCTACCCTAGTAACACTATGTATATTGTCTCATAAAATGTCTTTACTGCCTGCCCATACAATGTGCTGGTTTTTGACAGTTACAAGAATTCTCTTGAGTTTCCGCACTTTGTTTTTTTGGGACCATGAAATGCACACGAGGAATGGGAGATGTAGCACTAAGAAAAATAAAAAAATAAAAATAACAATAAAGAAAAGGAACCTTAAGAAGGTAGTGTGGGGTTCAGGCAAAGCCAATACTTTTGATTTTGCTATTAAGGATTTTGACCAGAGTTCTAGAGTGACAATAGGGGAATTAACAGTTTCAGAATAACTCTGATACATTTGTATCTCCTAGTGCCAGTGGGTGAGACTAGACTCATCTAACCAGAAGGGAGAAATCCAGAAGAAATGTGGTATTTCCAGGAAAAGAAAAATAAACTTCATTTATTTCATATCTGATAAAGGCCCAGACAATTTCTGTAGGAAAAAAATAATGATAATTATATATCTATATAATAATTATTATAGATTATTATTATTATTATTATTATTATTATTATTGTATATGTATATATCTCTTTTCACAGAATTGCACAATGACCCTGATATGAGAATCTGTGTAGGAGTGTATGGTCTGATATAGTTATCACATTCATTTCCACAGCATTGAATGCAAGAGATCAGGGACCAGTCCTTAAGCTAAATGACCTTGACTCGCTCCCACTTATGCTGTTTAAGAATAGCCACTCCCTGGAGCAAAATGGCAACAGCCTGTGGGCACTTGGCTTTCGTCTGGTGCTATATGGGGTTCCCTAAGGCATATTTGTTTGCTATGATTTTTCAGTTCAAAGTACTTGAAAGAACATGAAAAATTGTGTTGCAGGCCACCAGAGCTGTACTTCAGTACCACAGAGTTCTAGAGTGACATTAAGGGAATTACTAGCCCTTCTTTGTCAGGAAGCTAAGTGTAGTGATCTGAATGACAGCCAGGAAACAAGCTGACAATTAAGCACTGTGGATGGCCAAGGGTTCAGTGCTTGAGTTTGCTTCTTGACGAATGTTATTGTCAGTGTAGATGTACCCATCTAGCCCTATAAAAATCATCCATGTGGTGTGTGCCACCTAAACGGAACATATTTGCAGAGGGAGGTATTTCAATTTCTTACACTAAAACTGTTTTTATAAAGTCTGAACCTAGAAGAATGCTGTAACTTAATCTATACATACTATACCTGTAATTCTCTGACAGTTCTGTACCGATTGATGTACCTATCCAGCTTAATCATCTGGAATAGCTGGCAGTAGGGTACATTTTCTTTCCATGTGATTTCTGAAATGAAGAAGCCTTTAGGCTATTATATAAGGCTATTATTTAGTAACTTGCTTTGAATTCTTTTGTTCTCCCCCCTTAACCAGGAGGACAATAGTGTTGGGAAATATATTTAGGAATTTCATTTTTTTCTTCTGAATAGCAAGCATGTTTAAGGTGTCTACTATGACCACTTTTCACTGTTAGCCAGTCATCTGCCATCAACTTTCACACAAAAGGGTGGAGAAACTGGAAAACAGGCTTAAGAAGATTTTACTAAACAGACTTTTTATGAAAGGACATTTACCTGTTTCAAGCTGAAAGTAGTGGGGAAGCAATTCGGTTTTATTTAAAAAAGTAAAATGCTACTCTGTGATGGTGAGGATCTAATAAGCAGTGTTTTGAATTTACCATATATCAAAAGGAGAAAAAAATATATATAAATGACATTTTAAAATGTTAATAATTGTTAGACTGATTTTAAAAGTGTTAAATAACTCCTACAAGTGTGGTGTTCAATTCAGGCTTTGTAGAATTTTTGCTGCTTGTTTTTTGTTAAATATTAGGGGTGCGATCATATGATCAAATGCAGTTGTATTTCCGTGGCTTAACAAGATACTGCCTAGCAACTGAGACAGCTGACCACATTCCTGATCTTAATCAGTGCCAATTATAAGTCATATACATTGGCCTCTGTTGTAATTCATTATATAATGTAGGGGTGAAAGAACTTTTGAGATTTTAAATGTACTAGCAATGAAATGAAAAAATACACACTTTATCTTATAAAAGAGTCAGAGTCATTTACTTGGCTTAGCTGAGTACTTGGCTTAAAAATATACATTTTACATGTAATGATAGCTGTCCTAGCTTTGTTAATTTAAACTGCTAAGAATATTTGACAATTATTTCTCTCAAAGCACAACATAGTGTGTTTTATTTTTAGATTAGGTTTCATTTGTGAGGGAGGGCCTAATTTTATAAAGGGTTAACTTATCACTCTATGAGTGATAAGTTATATTTTTAATTAGATTTTATTCCCATATAAATATAAGAAAGATGAGAGCATGGAAAAAAATATATATATAAAAAAAAACTGTATGTGATTTTTCTATTGTTTTCCTTGAGGAAACAAATTAATATAATGTAATGAGTGATTCTGATTAAAATAATTCTCTCATATTTAAGCTTAAAAATTATTCTCTAGTATCATACACCAAAACTAAGGATTATCCTTAGTATTTATATGAAAGCATATCTTGACTATACTTCACGTTTAACTGAAACCAATGAAATCCCCTGCCTGAGCGCTTCAAACAGCTATTGAAAGAGATATAATTTTCTTCAGTAAGTGGTGAATAACTACAGGAATTTTAAAAGGCAATATCTAAGGCAAATATGTAGTTGTATATATTATTTATGAAAACATTTTATCTGACATTTAGCCATATGTTAGTACAATGATTGTAGAACATGGAAGGAATGTAATCACTTCTCCTGGAGGTTTTTCTATAACTAACACTAAAACTTTCAACACAATTTCAAAGATCTTCACTTTGCAGAAAAGATTCTCAACTATTTTAATAATAATATTAAAAAAAAGGCTTTAGCCATAAAGATTTTACACCACTTATAGGATTATTATATCTGTGACTTACATGAAAAGCTTTACATAATATACATTTTATTTTTACCTTAAAGTTGCTATCAGGAGTATTTTCAGCATGCTGTAACACATTCAACCCAAAGCCAGAGGCAAGAAGAAGGAGGAGAGGCAACAGGGCATATGTGTTCTAAAGGAAATGTTATCAGTGTGAAAGGAAGCACTTATCAAACCAGCAGGCAAAGTCCTCATTGTACCTCCATTAGAGCTTCAGGATCTGATGCATGTACCTTCAAATTCTATTCATTTTTCTTTAAATGGTGCAAAATATATGCTCTATTTTGCATCAGTTGTATTAGGATTTCAGTTGTTGTTCTCTGTTTTATTTCTTTAATACAGGCTTTTAAATGTCATTTTCTTCACAATTCGAAATGTTCTTTCTGTGTTACTATTTTTTCTTTCTAAGGTCTTCTGACTCTACATGGGCAGCAAATACACCTCACTCTGTGCTTTGTCATTATGCTTGTTTTCCATACATTATTTCAAGCTACATTATTAACATTATTATGCACTTTGTATTAAAAAATTAAAATTTCACCTGTGTCAAAAACAAGTTTTCATAAATACAATTTGAGAGCAATTTCTGTGGCTTGTACATGATCTCCATCCACTGTTTTCTGTGGTGGTCCATCTACACTATACCTCTGCCTCTGGTGTTGACTACCTTTAGGATCTTTAGGAGAATTTGTGTCAGTCTATGTCACCTCATTTCTGTCACTTTCTTTTGCAGTAATAGATTTGAAAGGGATTAATAAGTGCTAGAACTTGTGGCATCCAGACTGTCAATGCTTTAGCAGGTCTTCTAGGTTCAATTTGAAAGCCAGTATAAAGGCATTAAATATAAATTTTTAAAAGATTGCATGTTCAAAGAATTTAGTTACACATTTTAGCCAGCCAATAAAAGATTTCAAATGGTTTCACTGAAATTGTAAATTAATCACCTCTTCACATCCCCAGTAAATACCAGTTCCAATAAACTTAGCAGCACCCAGTTACCCTTTTCTACTACTGGTATCATTACTATCCACCTATATAATGAACTCTTGGATGAAAAAATATAGGCAGCTTGGATGAACAAACCTGTTGAAGGTATTCCTGGAGAAATGTGACTTATTTAAAGCACAGTACATCAATACTTTTAAATTAAGCAGTCTTTCAGGTCATAAGTATTCTGATATTTGAAAATTACTCACTTGGTCAAATACACTTTCCTTCCAGTTCAAATAAGACAAAATTCTACTAACTCCAAAATTGTCAATGAGGTCCTCATGTCACTGAGGTCCTTTGTTAAAAGGGGTGAAATTGGGATTTCTTTTCCTACTATTAAATTTTTAATACAGCTTGTGAGTTCTGACATAAACTCACTCAATGTTAATGTTGATACTCCTGTGAGCTACTTTGTAGGGTCCTGCAACTAATAGTTAAGTTAAAATGTTCTTAAGTATGTTTGAAACTGTATCATTCTTCACACCCAGTAATTTTGTTCTCTGTTTTTACCTTGAAAACACAAAAAGATATGAAAGTGATGTTAATTGGGCACCCCACCTGTGCATTTCCCTTATGGGAATTCCTACAGCATGGGTCATCATTCATTCTTTCCTCACTCATGCTTCCTATTTACATAAGGGTACTGTCTTCCACCTCACAGACAGGAGCCATGAACCCAGACCATGCCAGGTGGTAGAATCCCTGGTGGCTTTTCAGATAATTCTTTGGAGATGTTTTTCCATAGAAAATATCTAGTTCACTGGACATCCTTCAATTTAAAGCAGCACATATTCTATTTCCTGAGCTATGCTACGAGGTCCTGGCAATGAGGTAACAATTTTGCGTATAAAGGTGCTCTCAGTAGAACAAATCTGTATCTCCTACCAGATACACAGTGATCCAATGTCTCACCTGAGCTTCTCCAGCCAGCTCCTCCTTACCCTATCAATCAACAAGTGATGTTGCTTTTGATCAGGGCACAGGCAAAATAATGCATTTTCTACCTTTGAGGCTATTTCTCTCATTTACTCAAATTATAGCTTCGTCATAAATCACCCCAATTATAGGACCTACATTCTTTTCATTATTTAAAGCAGAGGTATTTTTGCTATAATGGCTTGCAACATAGATTTGTCTTTTTTTTCTTTTCAGTTTCTTGCTACTCCTCCTGTTTGCTGTTTCATTCTGTAGGACTTCTCCTGGAACCAATGTGGTGAAAAGTAGTATGTGCAATCCCACAGGGCATCTGAGATTCCAAAGAATTCCAGCTTTTTACTACGTCATAGGAAGCCAGTTTTATACTGGCAAAACCCCACATACTTTTCCACCTTTGGAAGCATAAAGACTTGCTTGAAAATCACAGTTTGGCCCCATCATCAAGACAAAGAGATGTTTACATCTGGCAATGGAGACATATTATTGTAATTACATCTAACATTTCTAGTACCTTTTAGTCTGTGAGTTGATCCCTACCACATCCTTATAAATCATGTAAATACCTCATTTGAAAAATGAACAACCTTAAGCACAAAGCTCTCAAATAATTTGTCCAAAGTCACACAAGCAAGTAAGTGACAGAGAATAAAACGTAGGAATATTGATTCTCAATTCTGTATTCTAGCCACTAAACTAATTCTTTCATTTTGATGCACCCAAACTCAAACACACTGAGACTGTTAACCTGATTAAGTTTGAAAAAATTCACTTTAGATCTATTTTCTTCTGTATGCTTAACTTTCCTCCTTCTATGTGCATACAAAACATTTGTTACATTGCTGTTTATTAGCAATGTATTTAAGACCTAATATACTATTTTTGCACAACAACGTTAACATTACATAAAAGAGTGGTTTGCCAGTAGACTCCTGTTGTGCAATACACAATACTTTAAGCCTGAAAGCAACAGTATGTTCAATTTTTTGAAGTAAATAAATTTCCAAAGCTATAGCATTTGAGGGGTATTTGTCTGCCACATAAACGATTTTTAACATTCCCATTGTATGCAGCATGGTGAAACATTCCATACTTCTCCCAGTAGTAACAGTGTATCAGCATGAACACTCAGATAGTTATTATTTTGAAGACATTCATTTTCTTCCTACACATTGGAAGCTTATGGTTATTGTATTTCCACCTTATCTTTAGCATAGCAGGCTTTAGTTTTACCAGTCATTACTGATGCTTGAGCCAAGAGTTTTTAGGACCAAAGTCATCAGAGTCAGAACATTTTGGAAGACTTTATCACAATCCAAGTTTGCTGGCATACCTAGATAGTGGAACTCATACAGTCTGACCCTTTCTCTCCTTAGAGAGCATCCATAACACAAAATGAATGGTTCACATTGTGCATGTCTGAGTTAGCAGTTTTGTATTTCCTACGGTATCTTACCCCTAGGAACGGAATATCTAGATGTTACATCAGCTACATCAGGACAAATTGGTTGCTCTGAAAAGCAATAGAGATTACAGAAGTAACTAAATCACACCTATTTGGGTGATTTTCAAATCATATCGTGAATGGCTCAGTGTTGTGTAGTTTTTCATTTATGAGAACAACTGCTGGCATAATAATAACTTAAATCTGTCACTTTCTTTTCACATTAAAAATCTTAAGAGTTTGCAGACTATAAAAACAATATATGAAATAGAGTAATGCTCTGAGAAGAAAAAATGTGCCTTTCATTATACAGCATTTCGTTTGCTTTCTATTTCTATTTCTATTTACTCTATTCCCACATGGCTGAAAGGCAGGGAATAGGAAGGTAATCATCTGCAAAACAAGAGATATTTTTAGGCAGATAATATTTTCTTTAACTTACATTCTACTGAGAATTTCATGTAAATGTTAACTAGTTTGTTCTTTGCTTATTTTTACTATAAAGCAGAAGCATACATTTTATACCTCAATTGCAGTTTTAATTATTTCCCTGTTTCTATTATCTTCTTTTTTCCAGGCATTTGTCTCTTATCACTCATGACCTCAGGAGAGTATTGTTCTTTCTTAACTCCAAGAGTATTATTATCACAGAAAACATGAAGGTGAGCATGGCTCCCATATCAAGAAAACTGTGATTTTTAAATTCTTAATTTAACACCTGTTTCACAGCTAAACCGTCTTTCAAGACCTGCAAAGCTTTGGCATTCCATATCAGCAGAACTCAAGAAGAAAAAGCTTTTTGTATTTGACCTGGGAGCACCTTTAATTCAATGAGAGAAACCTGCTACATTTTCATTGGTCTCACAGCCATGCTGGTAAAGTGTTGTCTTTCTTCTCTCAGACAAATAGTACGGCCATTGATACATTTAGGGACAAACCTTGAGAAAGCAGGTGTTACAAGCATATATGCTGGCAGATTATGTTGTTTTCATTTCACTAACACTGCCAGCTGCAGTAAAATTCCACCAAAGAGAACCTGGGCATTTGCAGTGGCGCATAATTTAACCCTGCCATTGATTGCACTTTATATGAGTATACCCAACATGTGAGGTCTTTGAATAAAGGACTGTGAGATATGGACCAGTGTTAGAAACCAGAACTATTATCCCTGAAGCACTATAGAAAGATTTACCGGTCCTTTGCAAGATTCATAAACCTTCATTGCTCTTTAAACTCACTCGCCTTCCTTCCTAATGCAATTATGAGAGGATCTGTGGCTTTGTTTAGGGTTGTTATTTGCTCTTTGTTTCTGTAAAACTGCTATCAAATGCAGCCAGAAATAAAATATAAAATGTTTTGAATAAGATACGATTGTCTATCCTTCTATTATCATCCACTCAAGAAGAAACATCTATTTGTGTATGGATTACATTGCCTGTCATTTTCTTATTTCTCTCCAGGATGTGGAAAATGTTGAAACAAATGTATGAAACCCAGGGAATAAAGCGTGAAGGAAATGGAAGTAGCTGGAACATAAAAGGTACATTTTTCTCTACTATAGCCACAACTGCCAATTCATGCCCACATCTTCCTACTAAGCCTTACTAAGATAATATGCAGTTCTCTTGACTTAGGTTAGTTGCAGCAGGTGTCTGGTACTCAGAGTATCATCCCTCAGGGGTTTCAGTCAGATGAAAAAAGGCTTAAAGCTTCCAGGACTGTTTTATGGGAGAGGTCAAGAGTAAATGCTCGCACTAGTCTCTTTTGACCATAAAATCTATGAAGCTTTGAAACTGTTCCTTGACATCTCCCAGCAACTCTCCATTTTCCCAGGGTATCATCCACAGCATAGGGAGAGATATAATATTGTGATCTCCTTGTGGAACATCATAGTCTAATGATCAAAGGAGGGTAAAATTGAAGGAAAACGTTAGAAACCTGATGAAGAGTGTGAAAATGAGTTAAGATGTATAAAGTATTTAAAAGATTTCAGTGCACTAGCCTTCTTGTCTCTTCTTTTTTTTTTTTACTTTGTTGGAAATCTATATTTCTGTGTTCTGCCACAGGGAGTCGTTGGGGCATCACTAGTTATTCTCTGCCTTCCTACCTCCTTAATGATATATGGAATGGTTTTCACTCAGCATTCCTCTTTGAAGGTCTATCTACAGAGTTGCTGACATATTCGACAGGTAAATAACCAAATTTCAACTAATCCTGCCAAAATAAGCATTGGATGAGCAACAGGGCTGATCAAAGCAGACAAAAAAAACAAACAAACAAACAAACAAAAAAACCTTCAGATTATTTATTTATAAAAGAGACCTCAAAAATAACAATACAGAAAAAAGGGCAAAAACATAATTGTAAAATTGCTATTATATCCTATATAAATTCCCTCCTTATCTATGAAATATTTAAATAAGACTCAAAGCCTACAGTCTGTTTGGATTTCTACCATTCTGTGGGACTCAAATGGAATGAATAAAGATTTAAAACTCCAAGTAAACTAAAACCTAAAGTTCCATTTCATGATGACCATGACACTTCCAAGTTACTTAGGGTCTTAACAGAGGTGAGTATTTAATGCCACATTTTGCAGAACAAGAAGGTAGAAGAGAATCCATGTGATACAGTGAATACATAATTTAACAAGAATCTTAACATAGCATTACTAATAGCTTTTATTAACATTCTCCATATCCCTGTTTACTTTCTACCTATATATTCTCCTTCACTATTTCACTATTGATGATGACATTCTTACAACCTACTACCCTGGCTTTGTCCTTACCTTCTTGGAGTGTGGGGGAGGGTTATATCTAGTTATCAATTTAGTCATTTGCCAGTTAGATGCCAGAATATATAACACCACCGGTGTCAGAGTGGTGTCCAAACACAAGAAATAGATATACCGGTTCTTTATCCAGTGCATTCCTTGTCCTTTGACCCTGGGAAAGTGGAAGGTTCCTGGAGCAGAGAGAGGCCACAGAGAAGGCACCCTGCTCTCCTCTGGCATGAGGTCCTCTTGGTGACAGGAGAAAGAAGCTGGTCGTTGGCTTCCCCTTCTTGCTGCAAGGGTTCTTTATGCACATCATGTACCAGCTGATCCTGGATTAAAAAAAAAAAAAAATCTGGGAAAATGAATCATAGCAAAAAAACATACAGGAAAATTGCCAGTCGGATAACAAGGACTGTAGTCTTCAGTAGCTGAGAAGAGTGAAAGAAAGGATGTAGCATAGTGGTCTCCCACTTTATTCTCCTGAAGAAGCTGGAGGCCCATGGCTTGGACAGGTACGCTCTTTGCTGGGTTAAAAACTGCCTGGACGGCCAGGCCCAGAGAGTGGTCGTGAATGGAGTGAAATCCAGCTGGCGACTGGCCACCAGTGGTGTTCCCCAGTGGTCAGTGTTGGGACCTATCCTCTTTAATATCTTTATTGATGATTTGAATGAGGGAATTGAGTGCACCCTCAGTAGGTTTGCAGACAACACCAAGTTGGGGGGAAGTGTCGATCTGTAGGAGGGTAAAGCCCTGCTAGGGGACCTGGACAGGTTGGATCAATGGGCAGAGGCCAATGGGATGAGGTTCAACATGGCTAAGTGCCAGGTCCTGCACTTTGGCCACAACAACCCCATGTGATGCTACAGGCTTGGGGTGGAGTGGCTGGAAAGCTGTGAAGAGGAAAAGGATCTGGGGGTGTTGGTCGATGCTTGCCTGAACATGAGCCGGCAGTGTGCCCAGGTGGCCAAGAAGGCCAATGGCATCCTGGCTTGTATCAGGAATAGTGCAGCGAGCAGGACCAGAGAGGTGATCGTCCCCCTGCACTCTGATCTGGTGAGGCCACACCTCGTGCACTGTGTTCGGTTTTGGGCCCCTCACTACAAGAAAGATGTCGAGGCCCTGGAATGTGTCCAGAGAAGGGCTACAAAGTTGGTGAGGGGTCTGGACCCCTCACCATGAACCTCATGAACCTCATGAACTTCAACAAAGTATTTTATAGAAAAAAAGTCTATAAGAAAATGCTATTTCTTTGAAAATAATTTCTATAGAAAACTTAATCAATTTAAATAGGTCCCTATAAACAATTTTCTATGGGGAATTTTCTAAGAGAACTTCCCTTTTTCCTTGTTATTACGTTACTACAAAAATACAGATTTATTTATTTATTTATTTAACTTGGCTATATGACATTTTCTTATTATAGTATCCTTAACAAGGACATTTTATGTAAAAAGGGAATGATGAAGTTAAACTGGAGCATTAAGTCAATTTGAAGTATTCTGGGCAGTAGCCCTTTGAAAAACAACTCATCATAAAAGGAGACTGCTGCTAAGATACTATGGACACTGTCATGATAATGTGTGCTTTTGTGTGCATAAATGTGTGTTTTATATTTTAACAAATTGTTGGTTTATGAACATAACAGATTATGAACACTGCTATTAAAGTTAACTGGTATATTAAAGACTGAGTGGAACATCCAATTTCACGTTGAAAAGACAACATGAAGTTAGTCATAGAATCATAGAATATCCCGAGTTGGAAGGGACCCATAAGGATCATCAAGTCCAACTCCTGGCACCACACAGGTCTACCCAAAAGTTTAGACCATGTAACTAAGTGCACAGTCCAATCGCTTCTTAAATTCAGACAGCCTTGGTGCAGTGACTACTTCCCTGGGGAGCCTGTTCCAGTGTGCGACCACCCTCTCAGTGAAGAACCTCTTCCTGATGTCTAGCCTAAACTTCCTCTGCCTCAGTTTAACACCGTTCCCGTGGGTCCTATCACTGGTGATAACGGAGAATAGGTCACCTGCCTCTCCACTCCCCCTCGCAAGGAAGTTGTAGACTGCGATGAGGTCCCCCCTCAGCCTCCTCTTCTCCAGGCTGAACAGGCCCAGTGACCTCAGCCACTTCTCATATGTCTTCCCCTCTAGGCCCTTCACCATCTTCGTCGTCCTCCTCTGGACACTCTCCAACAGTTTCACGTCCTTTTTGTACTGTGGTGCCCAGAACTGCACACAGTACTCGAGGTGAGGCCGCACCAGCACAGAGTAGAGCGGGAGTCTCTACTCTAGAGATCTCTATTAGAGCGGGAGTCCCTAGTCTTCAAAGTAAAACCCATTAAAGAGTGTCATGAAAAAAATGGCCACAAAGCTTGCTAGCTATTTGAATAGAAGAGCACAGGCACACAGTTCTGAAGTGAATTGAAAAGACAAGCCAGAGAGACTAAAGAAAAAGAATGAGCAGATGTTGCAGTGCAGATGAGGGAGGTATGTAGCCATTTAATTCTACTGGAGTAACAGGCAAAAAAAAAAAAAAAAAAAAAACAGTGTCCATAAATGGGTGCTGAATTAGTTTTCTGATTTGGAATAGCTAGCTAGTTGAAATAGTAAAAATAAAACATCGAAAGAGTATAAGAATTATAGAATCATTAAGGTTTGAAAATACCTCCAAGATCATCTAGTCCAACCATCAAAATATACAGACCTGAAGTCCAATTAGGTTTATGGGCACAATTATGACCCTGTTAAATCATCAGTAAAGCTCTCCTCAACTAGAAGAGACCCTTTGATGGTCTTCTATGCATTTTTCTGTCAAAGAAAATGTTCAAGGTTCTCAAGGTTATTCAGGTATCTATGCTATCAATTTCAGTGCAGTTTTACCTTGGAGAGTCTGGGCCTACTGTCAAAGCAGAATACTTCACAAAGGAAATCAGCTTGCATGACAAATTTCCTACTCTGCCTGAGGAGGAGTGCAAAGGTATTCTCTCCTAATTAAAATATGAATGCTGTCATCTGATGAACATCCTTGTGAGAAATAACAAGCTCCCTAATTAAATGTGCGATTTCTTGACATTTAAACAGGTCAATTTTTTTTCAATGTGTCTGATCATTTATTTGAGGTGCTTCTTCCAGGCATGTTTATTATACTAACCATAATTAATAACCACCACAACAGACCCTTCTAAAACCCAAAGGTGAATAATGTAGTTTTGTCCTTTTATTCAACTGAAATTATTTTAAAACAGACAATAACTATAATTAAATGTAAGATAGAGGTTTTATTCTTATTAAGACCTAACCAGCTTTCCAAGCTTCCTGTATCTGTCTTCTGACATATATCTTTCATAAAGTTACCTCTTTATTCTTCTTGGTTTTAATGAATAAAATGTTATTGCATAAAGCTCCAAAATGGCAGATCATTCAGGCTTTACTTTACCATTATTACTTGAAAAGGGTGCTTATGCAGATAGGCTGTAAACTGTGATACTGGTAGACATGAAGACGTGTGGGCACAGACTTTAAGAGCTTACATGGTTCCCACAATGGTAATAGCTGAAGACAGATCCTGATTTTTAACACAGTAGTGAGAATTTCATATATGTAGCTTTCAACAAGTCCGCCCCAAATTAATCTTTCTTTTTCACAGAATTAATAAAAAAAAATAAAATCCTATACTCCAAGTGAGATTGAAGCATACGAGTTTCAAAATATTCTATGAATTAAGAGTTCTTGTAAAAAAAAAAAAAATCTTTTCCAGAAAGAGCAATCACAGTCCTTTAGAATTTGCCAAGTTATCCATCAATTCTAAACTCCCAATTTCTTAATAGTTATCAAGAAGCATGAGAAAATGTTATGATTTACAGGCTTAAATTTTTTGAACTAGGGAATGACCTTTCTCACCAGGTCTCTAGAGACAATCTGGCATTTATTACCATCTGCTTTGTTAGTCTACAATATAAAGCTAATTTAAGTGATCACTCTGTTAAAAAAAAAAAAAAAAAGTTGCATGCTGCTTTATTGCTTTTGTGTGGCTTGGGTTGTTTTGTTTTTAGTTGTTGTTTGTTTCTTTGTCTTGCTTTATTTTGTTTTTCCCCAGTGAGATGTCTGCCAGGGGGTTGACCTGTTAGCTTTATATTTATTGTGAGGTTTTCTTTGAGGTTACAATACTATTTTTGTTCCCGTACTGCAGGGACACAGAATAGGCAACATGTCTATTAGGTGGCTACACAGTTCTCAGACAAGCATAGTAATTGCAATCAGCGATTGTTTGCATACACATACCAGGTTACGAACTGCAGCAGTGAGAAACAGGTATATTACCAGTGTTTGGCAGAGAGCTGGGGCAATAACCTCTTAAATGGAACCTGTAAGAAATAGCAAAAATATGTCAGAGCTCTCCGAATTTATAATTTTCTATGTCTAAGGTCAATAGTTGACTACTATAATGCAGAACAAATTGCTGAGAATCAAAATTATGTTTTTTCTTAATTTTTAAATC
Organism: Anser brachyrhynchus; assembly: GCF_964034855.1. Classification (NCBI taxonomy): domain Eukaryota; kingdom Metazoa; phylum Chordata; class Aves; order Anseriformes; family Anatidae; genus Anser; species Anser brachyrhynchus. Next base: position 96,237,019 of record NC_137696.1, on the reverse strand, counting down.
CTTATTTTTTCCATGTGATAATAGACTGAGCACTTTGCCATTTCTTATGTGTCTCAGGAGTAATCACAGCAACAACAGCATTTAGAAGGTATCTCACCTCTTTTGGCAGTGTCCGTGACTTAGCTGCTACAGCAGAAGTAGTATTCCAGGTTCAAATAAAAAATAAAATTTCTAGCTTATGGAAGACTATTCTTTTGGGAAATAATATTATTTTTACCAGAACACAAAAGGGGAGGCAAACAGATATTATGATGAAAAATTCTCCAAAATAATATTTTGAAAGAAAACTCCTTGCATAGTAGAAAATTATTATGTTTGGGTTTAATTTAGAAATTTACTCATAATGTATTATAACTAGTAATGCTACTGTCTTTCCTAATCACACAAGAAGTAGTCAGAAAATTTAAATTAATGCTATCTGTCTTAAACTGTCTAAAAACCATGCATCTTGCTTTAAACTTTTAAAATTATTTAAACATTTACGAATTGGAGAAGTCCTAATTAAATAGATATTCTCCATCGTCTCATGACTCCAGATAGAATTAATGGCAGCCTAAAACAGATGCCCAGACTGGGAAGAATGAACCCAACAGGTGAGTGGGCCTTGTCAGGTGCTGAATTGCACTTAAACCTCTATCAACTAGGAGCTATTTAAAATTCAAAATTCAGGCAGGGTCTCAAATAAATATTACTCATAGAAGAAACATTAAACATCATCTTGAAGGACCCTAAGGCACCTCAGATGCCAAACTACCAAATAAAAAATGTATTAAAATTGTTAGAAGGAGCAACGAAAACTTAGTTTACTATGTCTCAATACTGTGTCCATATTAAATTTGCTTTATTTTTTTTCACTAAGATATCATACTGGAAAAATTCAAGATTTTGTAAAAATATATTTCTTCTTTGACACTATGTGCAGTTTCAAAATTCCCTGTTTTTTGACCTGTTTACTTTAGAATTAGGATTTATTCGTATCTCAGTTTTGATAGGGGTTCCATGTGTTCCTTATGTTATACACCAGAATACATGACAAGACAAGGAAATATGTTTTCTTACATCAAATTAATCTCTTTCAAAATCTGTAAAAGGTTAATTGTGCTTTTAATCTATGTATAATAAATTATTTTCCTTTATATCGAGGAAACTCTGTGTTGTACAAGGTTAAAAAAAATAAATTAAATACATAAATAAATAAATAATAAAATACAATTAAGATTTACAGATATCTGAATATTTTATTTTCTATTCTTCATCACTCATTCCCCTATTTAATTGCAGCTGCTAATGACAAACGTTACCATCGAATACTTATCTTCACTGTACTTCACTGTCCAAAGATTACCAGAAAAGGAAGAGTCAGAATCTGACCAAAACATGTGAGCGATAAGCAGCTAAGAAAAAACAGTCTTAGAGAAGTTAATATGATATGGAGTGCATGGGAATGCATTCTTCCAGGACTTTGTCAGCAACAGTGCTCCTGTAAAGCATAGTCGGTCTGACAGGTAATGAAGAGAAATGTGGTCTTTAAGATAACAAGGACTGAGCACATCAAATATTTGAAAAATAAATTGGATACAGAAGTGAATTAATTGCCATATATGTTGGTCATTTGTTAGAATATGCAAATGAGCTGTTTTAAAAATTAGGATGAAAAATTACTGTCAAAATTAGAGATAGATTTTATATACATGCATCCATGTACATTCATGTGTATATACATATATATGCATATGCATATTTTAAACAGAAATTCAAACTAGAATCAGATTCATAGCTACACGTCCAATTTCCTTTCTTATCTGAGAGGAAAAGAATGTGCCTGCAAAACAAATATGGGCTTTTTTCACTAAGGTGCATTTGTTGTTTGAAGTTGGTTGATTTGCAGTTGGTAAATATTTAAAATTTGGAAGGATGAATTTTTCAGAATTATACTTTGAGCCAAATGTTGTTAATAAACAATTGGCTTTTTAAAATTAAGATAAAAATATTCTTAACTACATGAACCATCTTCCTAAGTACATTGTTTTTAAGTTATGATCTTTTTGCAGTTCTGTAACTCTTTTTGCTTTCTCAGCTGATCAGCTAGTACATAGTAATGATGAAGTCACATTTCATTTACAACAGTCATACAAAGAATTACTGTCACCTTTGGAAAATGCTATGCTGTGTGGAAGTGCACACCCCGGGAGTCAAGCAACTGATAGTTGGTTAGCTGGCGCACACAAATACTTCTGGTAATTTAGCTGAAACTGTAAAATGATGAACTTACACTCATCTGTGCCAAGTCAAAAAAGTGATTCAAATATCACTTTTTGTGATATCACACATTTAAAAGTGATTTAAATCAGTTACACTCATTAGAATCCTAATATATATATATATTATATATATATATAAAAAAAAAAAAAAAGTGTTACTTGCTGGTTGGGTTGTTTGTACTGGAAAAAAATCACAATAAATGGAAAATGTAAATGAAAGTGTAGAGAGTTACAATGATTCCCATCTTCCACCCACAAAGGAATTGGGCACTACTGTGCCAGAGCTCAGATTAAACTACCAGATTTTGAGTTTTTTATGAGTCTGAGCTATTTCCCCATTTATTTGTTATTGTCAGTATTTCAGCATTATTAGTATTCACATTCTCTGCTACAATTTTGTGAGCATGTTGGGAACATAGAACATGCTCACAAAAATACTGCACATCTGGGTGTTTCCTATGTGTTTTAGCTTGGGGGATGGAGGGTTAGGAGGGGAGATTCCTTCCCTCAAAGGGTTACTGCATGAGTGCAGAGTACTTCTGCCAGTGTGCTGTGGTGCTGGGCTTGGTGCTAGCACTGCTGCTGCTGCTGTACTGATTGCAGTGCTAGCACAATTCAAAGATTTTACTTAGAGTTACAAAATATGGCAGGGGATGTACCACCACAAAACCCAAAGCAAAAGCTGTCCCTGCATGCAAGAGTCAGTTCTGTATGTGTGCATGCACACATAAGTATATGGAGGATGGAAAACCTAATAAAAATGTAAAACATGTTTATGAGATCTGATGCAATACACAGCTTTGCCAATGAATAAAAGATTTTAAAATAAAACATGTTTGGCAACTTCCAGTTCCTGCTTGCCAACTTGGAAAGGAGCAGAGTGATCAGGGTAAAGTAATTAAACATTTTTAGCCTTTGTTTTCCATGCTATTGTCTTCATCTTATTGCTCAGTGTTTTGCTAGCCTAAATATTGCTTTAAAACATGAGCTCTGAGGTCTTCCCCTTCTTGTACTCACACTGATAGTTCTCAGTTATAGTCCCTCATCACCATCATGAGTAACCATGGACAAGCACCCCTACCATTAAACACAACAAATCTGGTTAGCAAAAAAGACTGCACTTCATACCCTTTAACTCAGCAATAAGATGTTTTTGAGATTCCTCCTTGTGTGGTGCATTGTAATGGGTTGTGTGATTAACAAGCACCACTGCCAATAGTCAGACACCAGAGCAAAACATTTCCCTGCTCTTGCCAAGCAACGAATTTAGGGCCCAATTCAGTTAGAGCACAGCCAGTTTCCTTGCTACAGAAGCTGGCCATGAGTTTTACTGAAAAAGCCTTTTGCTTTCAGAATGCAGATAAGAATTCAAGACAACCTAATTAAAAACATTAATGATTTTTTTTTCAGTTGGTGTTTTCTTCTGCTTGACATGATTTATTGTCAGATAGCTCTGAGCATAAGAGCTTTTCTAGATGTATGGCTGCAGAAAAGGATTCTTCATCCATGCCAGGGACACTTACTGTAGTTCCTTCCTGCTTGATTAAATTCCTTTTCCTTTCCTTTTTTTTATTTTTTTTCACATTTCTTTTTCTTTTTCTTCCTTCCTTCCTTCCTTCCTTCCTTCCTTTCTTTCTCTCTCTTTCTTTCTTTTTCTTTCTTTCTTTCTTTCTTTCTTTCTTTCTTTCTTTCTTTCTTTCTTTCTTTCTTTCTTTCTTTCTTTCTTTCTTTCTTTCTTTCTTTCTTTCTTTCTTTCTTTCTTTTTCTCTTTCTTTTCTTTCTTCTTTCTTTCTTTTTCTTTCTTTCTTTCTTTTTCTTTCTTTCTTTCTTTCTTTCTTTCTTTCTTTCTTTCTTTCTTTCTTTCTTTTTCTTTCTTTTTCTCTTTCTTTTTTCTTTCTTTCTTTCTTTCTTTCTTTCTTTCTTTCTTTCTTTCTTTCTTTCTTTCTTTCTTTCTTTCTTCCTTCCTTCCTTCCTTCCTTCCTTCCTTCCTTCCTTCCTTCCTTCCTTCCCTCCTTCCTTCCTTCCTTCCTTCCTTCCTTCCTTCCTTCCTTCCTTCCTTCTGTCCTTTCACTTTCTTGCTTTCTTTTTAATTCTACAAATATAAATCACTTCTTCCAAGATCATGTTCCTTTCCTATTGTGCTACAACATTCTTAAATATGTATATTGGCTTCCCTGCATAAAATCACTTCTTATCCTCTACAAAATATTTTATAGTCAGTTTGGGCATCTTCAGCCTGGCACAAAAAGATTCTGCAAGCAGATATGGGCACGTCGTAAGTATAAAGTAATTATTTATTGGCCAATGCACATGAGAAACAGCTACTATTTGGTGAGCTATGAGGTTAAGCACTGGTGTGCCCACACTCTGGTTGCAGCACCTGAAGAGCCTTCACCATCTGAGTAGGTGTCAGTTAGGAGGGAAGAGTTGGTGGCTGCAGTTCCTGGCAGCCATCTTCTGGGGTGCGGAGCTCCCACCTTTCTCCTGTCCCATCAATGCTGACAGCCCTGAGGTTTCAACCCCAGCCCAGCAGTTCCTGACTGACCCAGATTAGATCTAAAAGTGAAGCAGTGGGGGGAGAACTTTCAGCAGGGGCTACAGAGAGAAGGTTACAGTGCAACATGGCATCACCCGTGTTTCTTTCTCAAATATTATTTGATTCCACTAAAGCTTCATTCCTGATTACTTCCCTGATCCTTCTGACTGTACTTTCTGTTTTTCTTCCCCATTAAGTGGTTTTGAAATAGCAAGTCTAACTACTAACTTCCTTCAAAATTTCTCTGGTTTTGTAATAATTGCTATCTAGAGTTGCTACCACCTAGTGTTTTTCAGGTGTCTGGTATCAGCTTGTTATCTACTATTCATAAGACCTTGGGACGTAAACAATGTTTGGCATAAGTTTGTCACTGCAGTGTTTCAATGATCTGTCAGTAGGGAAGCAATATCATTCTGGACTTTTTCCACTATGAGTGAGCAGAATTTTAGCCAAGGAAATATATTTTCTTCTCCTTTAATCCACTTCACAGCAAAACCCAAGAGGAACACCCAGAAAGGACATAATGTGCTTAAGAGTATGCCATTATGTGCTTTGCGAGGCCTGTAGTTACCCCTGCCTTATAGCCATTAAAACTGCAAAGGGCAGTGTGTCTACATAGACAGGTCATGTTTATTACAATACATAAATTCTGTGTGTACAAACTACCTGATCATGAAGTCGAAGAGTCATTTCTCCGGGGCTTCCTGAAACTTTTAGCAAGTCACAGAATCACAGAATGGCTGAGGTTGGAAGGGACCTCTGAAGATCATCTAGTCCAAGCCCCCTTCCAAGCAGGATCACCTAGAGCACATTGTGCAGGATGGCATCCAGGCAGGTTTTAAATACTTCCAGAGAAGGAGACTCCAAAACCTCTCTGGGCAGCCTGTTCCAGTACTCTGTCACTCTCTCAGTAAAGAAGTGTCCCCTCATATTCAGCCAGAACCCCCTGTATTTCAGTTTGTGCCCATTGCCTCTCGTCCTCTCACTGGGCACGACTGAAAAGAGACCAGCTCCATCCTCTTGACACCCTTCCCTCAGATATTTATACACATTGACAAGGTCTCCCCTCAGTCTTTTCTTTCCCAACCTAAATAGACCCAGTTCTTTCAGCCTCGTACAGTTCTTTTGTCCTCGTACAACAGTTTCTCCAGTCTTCTAATCATCTTCATAGCCTGTAGTCATCAAATTCTTCTTTCCTGGGAGGAAAAAAAAAAGTTCATGATAATTTAATTTCAAATGATACATTCAGTTGGGTGATCAATGGCGTTCTGTGCTTGAATCTAGTTGTAGGAGATCTTTCAACCTATATTGTGTACCCAGCCAGTATATATGATATATTCAGGCAGGGGTAATACTGATATGTGGTGGTACACTGTGAATCCAGAAAACTGTGGCTTGCTTTCAGTATTTCAAGCATAGAACTACTTAGTAAAAATACAAGTAATATTCAGACACTTAAGAGTAAAAAAATATTCTGGATAGACACTATAATTGAGGTCAGTCAACTGGCTTACAATTCTTCTTCAGTTTTGTAACATTGTGTCTGTGCATTCTTTACACAGAATGCAAAAAGAACAGAAAAAAAAAAGAAAACATACATTGGAAACATTAAGCTGTATTTATGCGAAAAATAAACACATCGTGTATAAATTCCTGGAAACTATGCTAAGTCACGTGAAAAATAAGGTGATTGATGACAGTCAACAGGGCTTCACTAAGGGCAGATTGCACCTGACAAACCTGGTGGCCTTCTATGATGGGGTTACAACATTGGTGGATAGGGGAAAAGAAACTTACATTACCTACCTGGACTTGTGCAAGGCATTTGACACTCTCTCCCACAATATCCTTGTCTCTAAATTGGAGAGACATGGATTTGATGGATGGACCACTGGGTGGGTAAGGAATTGGCTGGATGGTCACACTCTAAGAGTCACAGTCAACAGCTCAATGTCCAGGTAGAGATCAGTAACGAGTGGTGCTCCTCAAGGGTCAGTACTGGGACCGGTGCTGTGTAACACCTTTGTCGATGACATGGACAGTGAAATTGAGTGCACCCTCAGCAAGTTTGCTGATGACACCAAGCTGTGTGGAGTGGTCGACACACTGGTGGGAAGAGATGCCATCCAGAGGGACCTTGACAGGCTTGAGAGGTGAGCCTGTGTGTACCTCATGAGGTTCAAGAAGGCCAAGTACAAGGTCCTGCATCTGGGCTGGGGCAATCCCAAGCACAAATACAGGCTGGGCAGAGAATGGATTGAGAGCAGCTCTGATGGGAAGGACCTGGTCAACGAGAAGCTTGACATGAGCTGGCAATGTGTGATTGCAGCCCAGAAAGCCAACTGTATCCTGGGCTTCATCAAAAGAAGCATGGCCAGCAGGTCAAGGGAGGTGATTCTCTCCTCTGCTCTGCTCTTGTAAGACCCCACCTGGAGCTCTGTGTTCAGCTCTGGGGCCCCAAGCACAAGGAGGGCATGGAAGTATTGGAACGAGTCCAGAGGAGACTTGCAAAGATGATCAAGGGGATGGAGCACCTCTCCTGTGAAGACAGGCTGAAGGAGTTGGTGTTGTTCAGCCCGGACAAGAGAAGGGAGATCTTATAGTGATTTTCCAGTGCTTAATGGGGGCCTGCAAGAAAGCTGTCGAGGGACTTTTTGTCAGGGAGTGTAGTGATAGAACAGGATGTAATGGCTTTAAAGAACTGTAGATTGAAGTTAGTTATTAGGAAAAAGTTCTTTACTTAGAGGGTGGTGAGGCACTGGAACAGCTTGCCTAGAGAAGCTGTGGATGCCCCATCCCTGGAAGTGTTTAAGGCCATGTTGGATAGATCAACTTGGACTAGTGACAGGGGGGCTGGACCTTTAAGGTCCCTTCCAACCTAAACCATTCTATGATTCTATGAAATGTCAGCCCCAATCTGGCTGTCTTGCTCACCCAAGAAGAATAAAGCAGTCAGTCACACCTTTCAGAAACAACATTCATTGAGTGATATAGCACACAGCTATCCCTAGGGTCTAATCTGAAGGTCATGTCCACCCAATTTATGACATGAAATCCACCCTTTACCATCTATTATAACCCTGTAGTTGTCCACATTGAGTTCTTCAGAGTTCTTTTAGGGGGGAAGCTTCTCTCTCCTTCCCACCTTGCTCTAATCACAAGTGAAAGAGAGGGGAATAAAGGTTTGCAGAAGACTAGAAATGATGGGCAGAGAAATTGCAGAATCACCTTTGCTGGATTTACCCCATTTACAACTTTTGGTACATGGATAAATTCTATACACAGCAGGAAAGGGACAGTAGACATTGATACCTTGCATCTTAACACTTCATGTAGTGCTGAATTTCAAGTATGGCCAGCTGTTGGGGGTTAATCTAAGATGTTTTTATTATGAAAGATTGGCAATTCTAGGCTTAAATGTAAATTTATGATTAACCATAACATTCAGCATAGATGTAACAGAGCCATACAGATGAACAATAGAATTATAGGGTATCTTGAAGCAGAAGGGACCCACAAGGATCATCGAGTCCAACTCCTGGCTCCGCACAGGAACACCCAAAAATAAAACCATATTTCTGAGAGCATTGTCCAAACATTTCTTGAACTCTGTCAGGCTTGGTGTCATGACCACTTCCCTGGGGAGCCTGTTCCAGTGCCTGACCACCCTCTCGATGAAGAACCTTTTCCTAATGCCCAACCTGACCCTCCCCTGTCACAGTTCCATGCTGGTCCCTCAAGTCTTCTTGGTTGCCACCAGAGAGAACCTGCCCAACACCTGCCCCTCCACTCCACCTCATGATGAAAGTGTAGGCCACCATGAGTCCTACCCTCCGTCTCCTCTTCTCTAGGCTGAACAAACCAAGTGACCTCAGACACCACTCATACGTCTTCTCCTCTAGACCCTTCACAATATTTATAGCCCTCCTTTGGACACTATAATATTTTTATATCCTGCTTGTATTGTGGCACACAAAACTGCACATAGTACTTGAGGTGAAGCTGCACCAACACAGAGTAGAATGGGACAGTCACTTCCCTCGACCAGCTAGCAAAGCTGTGCCTGATGCATCCCAGGATACAGCTGGCCCTTTTGGCTGCCAGGGCACACTGTTGAGTCATATTCAACTTGCTGTTGACCAGAACCCCCAGATCCTTTTCCACAGGGCTGCTCTCCAGCCTCTCATCCCCCAGTCCGTACATATATCCAGAGTTACTCCATCCCAGGTGTAGAATCCAGCACTTGCTCTTGTTAAATATCATGTGCTTGGTGAGTGCCCAGCCCTCTAATTTGTCAAGATCTATGTGCAAGGCCTAACTACCCTCAAGGAAGTCAGCAGCTCCTCCTAATTTAAAATCATCTGCAAACTTACATAGAATGTATTTGAGTATCTATCAAAAGGGAAAAAGGAGGTATAGTCTTCTATTGAGGAAGAATATCTTTCTCAACACAGGAATCATTTAAAGAACCTACTCTTTACTCCCCCAATTATTGTGAAATTAAAAAAAAAATGTAGGTAGAAAAAATAAGCAGAAAAATGGGTTAGATTTATAAAAATTCAGGAAGATGTGATGCTCTTTGCTTGTTCTATAAAGATAGTAAGCATTCAAGAGCAGAATGTCTTTTGCTGTTGAGGGAATTTGAAACTGCATCTAACACTATGTATATGAATTCCTTAAACACCAACTCATTGCTCAACTTGTTGTCATTGATTAGCCCAGGAAGAGGAACCACAAGTTCCTACCTCTGCACTGAATGTGCTCACAAAGTAACTATTTACCACTATGTGGCTTCCTCAGACCTTGAAGTGAAAAATGGTCTTGAAAAAATGCCTAAATATTTTTTTGAGATAGATGGTAAACATAATTCTATAGCCTGGCACTTAGAAAGTTCACCTTGAGCTCAAAATTATGTTAAAGAGATAATTGCTTTGTGATATGCAGAGGAAACAAGTTCTAACCTTTAAGAAACATTTAGCAAGCCTAAGAATTTTTTTCATAAGTGCTCACTAAAATTTAACAGATTCAGGAATCTATTATTTATCATTTGTATATATACTTTATTTCCTTGTATTGATGTCAGTGTAAGAGAGTGCTGATTGCACTATTCATTTTAAAATACTAATTTCAACATTTCAAAATTAATTATTAAAAATTGCATACTTGATATTAAAGAGGAGTTGAAATTTTATTGTTTGGACTTCGACTGAAATAGGAGAATTCTCATTTATATATATATATATATATATTCTGTCAAAATATTCCATGTATGCAAGTATTCTAGGCTAATAGTTGACAATGAAATAAATCGGAATTAAACAGTAGTATGTGATTTCATTGCTGTGTGAAGAGTTGATGAAATTGAACTATTGTGTACCATGCTATTTTGCCTGCATAATGTAATAACTGCCTTATGGAAAATAAGTTGAGAATCTCATTACTTGACCTAGGTTTATGATGGAACTTGTAAATGTATTTGCTTTCAATAAATCTGACAAAGACTGACCACAATCCTTGTTAACATTTTGATCGACATCCTTTTTTAATGGCATCTAATTACAAAATGGCCAGTGCAATACAATACTGAGATCAGAATTCAGTTTAGAAATAATAATAACTGCCAAATTTAAGTCATATATTTCCTCTATGGAGATCTGAAATAGCACTTCTCTTTTCTAACATTCATATTAGAAAAGCTTCATAAAAAATCAAAAATGTTTTCTGAAAGAGGATAAAATCCATCTTGTCTGTCTGTCTGAAGTATTCTTAAAGCAACTACTTCTATGATATCAAAGTGTGAAGAGCTCCCCTGCCTGTCTCCTAAGGAAATCATACTCTTCCTGTTACTGGGTGATGCAGATTGGCATGGACTGCAAGTGAGCCATCCCTGGAAAAGACAAAACTGTGTAAGTGATATATAACTTGTAATATATAATGTATATGTAATATATATCATATATATAATACAATTTGTAATATATATGTAATAACTTGTGGCATTCAATATTATGTTTTCTGTAGAGCAACCTATTTTACTTCATCATCTCAAAATCTTTTTCCTCAGTTTGTTGCAGAGTTGAAGGTGGAGCTGGGGCATACCCTGATTCCCCAGTGCAGCTGTTATCTCTATTACCAGGACAGGTGCGCAAAAAACAAAGGCATGAAATAGCCATTAGAATTTAACCATTCTCCTAGCAAGTACTTACTTTTTTCACTACTTAGGATGCCAAACAGAATTCCAAACTGGTAAATAAGGAAATAGACATTATATTATAAATTTATTTTGAGAAGTGCCTAACAAAGCAGCATTAAGAAAAAAATAGATATGTTCGAGGGATGTAGATAAAGTTGTTTAAAAAACACCCTTTATAATGCACTCCAACGCCATAAAATTCATTATTGCATCAGTTCACAGGGAAAAATGGATCAGTTCGGTAACTGACAAGTGTTTCTGCAAGCAGTCTGATTCAGATGTTCCAATTTCTTCATTCAGGTATTACAGTCCCATTTACCCTGGCTTAAACAGACTGAAGCATCAGGACTTAGATTATTCCAGGTGAATACAGAACTAATAAAGAATGATAAGCTTTAAAGCATGAAACTATATAGAAATATTTTTTTAAAAAACAGACTTTTTTTTTTTTTTTTTGACTGAACAACTTGTGAAATGTACAAAGAAACCCTTCTAAACCTTACACCACTAAGGGTCTCATTTTACATTAGTCTGAAATTGCCATCTGTGCCACCGAGTTGTGCTAGATTGTCTTCACTTTTTATCTTAGTTAAACCAGTATTATTTAATGTATAGACATTTTCATGCAATTTTAAATCTTGTTTCATCAGGACAGATTGAGGTTACTAAATAAACCGCTATTAAATCATACATCTAATAATTATACTGCTGTAGTCTTGTGCAGAGATGAGACCTTAATATTTTGGGGACTTTGTTCTCCCAGTCCCCAACATGTTAGTTTTTTTCTCCTGCCTAACATCTATTTTGTAGAGTCTCAGCTTCAGGAAAAAAAATAAAAAAATAAAAAAATCTTTACTGTTTAGCTATTTTTTCCCCTCCTTTGCATAGCAAGTCTCTAGAATGTGGTGAAACTCTTCAGAAACTTCTAAAATAGACAAATTCATAGACTTTAGCACCAGATAGTACTATTATTTCATATAGTCTGACTGCTAGCAAAAATGGCCATAAGATTTCATATGTATCTGTGAAAATGCACACTCATTTAACATTAATCTGATCGCAACTCCAACTTTATCACCTTTCTGATGAATCACTGTACTTAACTTTATTAAACTATTCCTGGTGACTTCTACAAGAAGACAAAGCTCTCAGCCTTCACATGAGGAACACTTACCATCTTAAGGTGTCTGAAGTTCAACTGAAGCAATGTTCCCTCCATAAAGTGGTTGATATTCATCTCACCTAAACTAGTTAGTTATGTAGGCTTCCCCCTGTAGTCAGTAGACATGGACAGCAACTTTCAATGAGGAGTTTAAATGTGTTAAATTATGTCTTAGACACCATAGGTTTAAGATAGTTCCCCTTATATTATGAAAGAGTCTAGGGGAATATTTTAAAGTTCTAAAATTAAATGGGAAAAGTCCACAGCAGTAAGGGAACACTAGCAAATCAGTGGTCCATGAAAGGAATTATTTTAAATCTGCCAAGAAATATAGTATTGTGAATGTATTTATTCTAATATATTAACATAGCAGACTTCATATCAAAGTCCCATGGCGAAGGCAGAAATAATATTTTTTATTACATCAACAGTACGTTTTTACACACAAGTGGAAGTCCATTCTACTTGCAATGTAAGAGGGCTGTGTAATATAGCAGTAGATAGATATGCTATATGGTATGTGGACTACACAAGCACAAAACATAGCCTCAGAACTCTCCAGCAACACCATGAGAAATACTGCTGACTATAGAAAAGATGGATATTTTTGGTCAACATTTTTACATTTAAAAAGTTTGAAAATAAACCAGTATAAGCACAGGTCTGTAAGGCCCTGAATCTCTTGTATGTGTACCTTAGATGTGTTAGACCTAATGTCAGCATGGGTCTAGTCTGTGTTTGATCACTAAAACCCCTTAAGAGTATTAGCCATAATTCCACAATTCATCTAATCTGTGCTGGAGTTTAACGTAAAGCCTGTTATGTTCAAAACATCCATCTTTTTTCCAGTGCTTTGCACATTAGGATGACTAATTTTAAAGTTAGCACTTCCATCTAACATGCAGCATAAGTAAGAAAGTTGAAATATTAAAGTGCACAGATCATTTAAAAAAGGTTTATGTTGGAATATATTAAGTGATAGAAAAAAAAATACTTTCTTCAATTTTATCCTTATTATGTTCACAGAAATTACAAATATTTCCTTGGTATTCTATTTTTGCCATTGAGACTAAAGGTTAAAGACTAAAATCAACAAAACCGTCTTTATGGCTAAATGAGCAGGACTTAACATGCTAAATGGATTCTAGGTATTTAAATAAGACTAAGCCCACAACAGTTAGAGAAAACAATTTGCCCAGCTCCCTGAAGCTTACAGTTGGTCTGAAAATACATCTTTTGAATTCCTCTTTCCATATCATCCATCTGCCTACTGAGAGGGCCAGGAATGGTAATCGGTATCTCAAGACAGTCACATTGTCCTAAGCCCTCATTATCACTTCCCAATGTGCTCTCCATGAATTAAACAAATTAAAATAATGCACAAAAGGACAAGATACTGTGGATTTAGACTCTTAATTATTTTAATGGTTTCTCCCTCACGTTTGCTGTTTTGTTGTGCCAGCCAACATCCTAGGTGCCCCTTGAGCTGTTTGATGGGCTCTCCCTGCAGGCCTTTAACTCCTTCAGAATGGAATCAGTCACAGTTGGACTCTCATAAGTTTTTGGTGAAAAAGAGAGTTTTCTCAAATAAAGACTTTTCCATTTATTTTAAGATGACAATGGAAAACTGAGCACCCTTTTTAGCTGAGACACCTTCTTCCCCCATGTCAGACTGTAAAGTTGGGTTAGTTGTCTGGCACTCACAATATAGAAAATCATACTTGCAAGTTCCATTATCAGTACAGAAACATTCTTGTTTCCATTTTTAATAGTTTCCCAGATTCTTTTTTCTTTTTATTTTCCTTTTTTTTTTTTTTTGCATTTGCCTAAAGAGAATTTAAATTAGCGTATTTTTCATGCAGCTAATTTTCAGTAAAAAAATAAAAATAATAATAAAAATGATCACGACAGTTTTGAAAACATCGTTTGGAATTAAGTTAACACTGGAATTCCTCACTCTGTTTAAACTTGTAATCTTCAATTGTTCGTAGTGATAGATTTCCTAATGCTCACCAGGCACTCACACTTCTTGTGTTTGTTGGAGTGTGCATCTTGTAATGTTCACAGCTGCACTGATTCAATCATTCCTATTTTTGCTGCTGATTCAGAAAGACTACATAGTATGAGGGAGAATGAGGAAAGTGAATTGGCGATGCTGATTTCATCCAAGCATTCTTTCAGGATTCATAAATATACAGAAAGTTTAATCTCACCACTTTTCTTAAAGTGATTTAATTCTCATCATTCTGTTGTCTTTTATCAGATTTCTTTTTATTATTATAGAGCAGTGAGTTGTGTTTTTTTGTTTGTTTGTTTTAAAAAAAAAAAGTAATAAAAAGAAAAAAATCTCCATCTGAGCTGCAGACAAGCATCTGTTCAAGCTGTTCAAATTTGTCTAAAAAAAAACAAATTATTCAAATTTTGATCTATTTGTTCAATACCTAAAAGACCAGGAGAGTGTCAGCCTTTGCCCCTGCCCCTTCAGTGAATACATAGTTCTTCCTATGAATACATAATTCTTCCTATGAAGTGCAACAATTTGATCCAGAAAACATGTAAGTTTCAAAACAGTGTAAGAACTATGGCACTATTGATAGTGACTTGTTCAAATTTCTATCCCAGAGTTTTTAAGTCTGTTTCAGTTTGTTTACCTGCATGTATTTTCCAAATAAAACACCGACCTCTTCAAAAATTTCACATCTGTACGGTTCTACAGCATGCATGGACTTGTCTTTTTATTTGCTGTTTTGCAAACCACAGGGTTGTATAGACCAAAAGCCAAAATTCACCGTTATTGTCTAAATCAGGCATAGCAGAGATGTGAATATGTTTCCCCCTTTACATAGCAATGCCTTTCTCATTAAATGTTGTTGGAAAAGATTGTTCTTGAGGACAAGATTGTGAATCAAATACTCAATAAGCAAAGAGGAAACCACATTATACAGCAACCATGAGGGGAGGAAACCATCCTTGCAATTGTGTTTTCCTAAAATAAAATCTGAATGTTGTCACTTCATATGATTCAGAATAGGAAAATGTTATTATTTCTGTAATAGGTGCATAGAAAGCTGTAAGTCATTCAAATCTAGCTATGATCTTGTCACATGATTTGATCTGGTGAAGGCTGAGAAAGTCAGTGATCTCCAACGGCAAGAAATACATGGACTGCATTGTAGCTACAATATAGCGTGAGATACAACAAATTCCTGGAATTTCTCTGGAGTTTTTTTCATTTTCATTTTTCAGTTATTTACTTATGACAGTATTTGTGTTTCTGGGAAAAGGGAAAGAAATACAGAACTCCATTAAATAAATGATACCAAATATACCTTGGAACATCAAATGAACATTATGCAATGAACCTGTACAGTTCAACGTTTGTCAGCAATAACTGAGGTACAAATAACTCTGTTTTCTATATGGAGTTTACATTAGGTGGTCTCCTATGGACCTCTCCAGACCTCTTCTTCTAGGAATTCATTAATTCAATTTCAAAAATGACCTGAGTTACGCAGTAACAAATGCTGAAAAAATATTTCCACAATGATGTACTTTTTGCATCTGCGACTACTTTGAACAAGGTATTGGAGAATTTGAAAGCCTGATTTGCCACTTGCATCTCAGGAGAAAAGAGGAATGTCAGAAAACTTGGTGTGGTTCTGTGATCCCAAATCACCACCAGTGAAAAAGAAAGGAAAGTATCCGATTTCTAGATTCAGGTTATGTGTTGACCTTGAAAGAATATACAAGGACTGAGTGAAATCTCAGAAAGTTCCTCCTCTGTGGTGGCTCTTGGACAATTTAGTGGCCCTGCACTCTCTGCTCTTTGAAGAGGAATGTAAGAGGTAGGAGAAGAAATGAACTACGTTACCCTCTACTGAGATCTTTACTATGAATAAATATAAATTCTTTCTGACTTTTTACAAAAAGCCCTATTTTCTTTATGTTTATTTTAAATTATATTTACTTTAAATGTTCTCCCCATTTCCAACCCCACTTTTCCAAGGCATTTGAATATTTATGAAGCTACATAAATAAGAATATATGGAGATTGAGCATCCCTTTACACAAACACAGTGACAGGATTGACAGAATATTTGTACTTTTCAGTGACTGATGTTGAGAATTGCAAGTATAATTTTCCCACAGGGGCCATGTGACTCCTGAAAAACCTGCTAGTTTCATACTTCACATGTGCACAAAAAATAATAAATAAAATAAAATAAAATAAAATAAAATAAAATAAAATAAAATAAAATAAAATAAAATAAAATAAAATAAAATAAAATAAAATATAAAACATAAAATATAAAATATATAAAATAAGATAAATACATGGGGAGGAAAGCTGTAGGTACTTTGTGATGCTGCAGTTAGTGCTTGCCCTTTCTCAAATACTTTTCTTGTTGCTATTTGAAAAGCAGAGGCTGCCCGGCCTAATGAGTTGCAGTGTACAGTTACAACAATCACCATCAGTGTCAGGCTTTTTAAGATGACAGCCTTGCACATCCTTTCATATCATCCTTGTTAGTAAGAATCCAGGGGTACAGCACTGCATGATACAACTATGTGTGTAGTAACAAAAATATGACTTTTTTTTTCTTTCCTGTGTTGCACCTTTAAACGTCTACAACTTCCCTGCAACTATCTTCCGGTTCTCTACAGTGCTATCTAAGCATCACAGAAAGAGTTGAGCTGCCATTTTATTCACAGAGTTGCTGCTGCCAGGACTTAAAGGACACAAATCATGTGCTCAAGCTTGAGCTTCTAATTTAGTGCTGGTACAATGCTAGCGACACGGTAAGTTCCCCTGCAGTCAGGACTCAGGAATTTTTGCACTGTGTTATGAAAACTCCGTTCTTTTCCAGAGAATGCTACTGCTTAGGCTTTTGCTAATAACAATACTGAAAATCTGGCACCGGATTTACTAATGCAGATACAGCCACAGAAGCCTTGCTTTTGTGCCTCATTAATGTTATTTTCCATAATTCAAAAATAAGTCAGTCTAGGTTGAATGTGTGTTTTGTTTTGTTTTGTTTTGTTTATGCTTTGACTGTATGAAGAATGAGATGACAATCCAGGACTAATTGCATTTTCGGTAACGAAAACTGAATAGGTTTACTCAGCATGCATACATTTTAGGAGACAGTTTTGTAACTGCATTTTACCAGAGGGCAGTAAAACCTTCTGCTTCACTGAGCAGATCCTGTGTCCAAGTCTTCATTTACATGCCTGTGTGGGCTGTAACACTGCAAACTTGGATTTGAGTGCACTTTCCTCCCACCTTCATCTTCTCTAAGCCATTAAAGTTTACCTGAATAATAACATTAGTTCTGCATTAAGCTAGAAACAATTGCATTGTTTGTGGGCATCTTCTGTGATCTTGCAGTCTTAGTTAATCTACGTACCTGAATGCAAATTAATCTATATACCTGAATGCATTTATTTTTTCTTTTACTTTTGGAGATATTGTATGGAGATCTTTTTTGATCTGAGAATCTTTTAGTGCCAAGACACCATTTTATAAAATTGACTATGTTTCTGAAAGCAAAAATATCTGTTAACCTGCTTTAAATATTAAGCATAGGCATCAGTTCTGTTTTTCTGTGCCATATGATATAGATAAAGAAAACAAGAGAGTCCCTTTTTACAAAGACAGCTTACTGCCATTTGTTTTGTGGTTCTAAAATGTTCGGCAGTTTTATTCAAATACAGATTTTCCAATTAAGAGATTTGTAATATCTTCCCCACATGAATGAGACATCCTCATAATCTTCTATTGTTTTTCCTATTATGCAATATCCAGTACTGCATTTCAAATGTAAGCATATTCATTTAAAGAAAAAAGTACAGTTTTATAAGTGAGAAAAAAATATTTTGGAAGCATTTGGTTTCTTAGCAACTACTTCAGGTATTAAAACTTCTTTTACTTGCACACACACCAAAAAAAAAAAAAAAGGATACTGCTTACTACATTACATTAGATCAGCATGCTTTGTGTAAAGGATTTTAACAGTCAAGAGATGTGACTGTGTTTAAGATTCCTTTTTCCAGTCACTAGTTCATTGTCAGCAGCAGCTACAGAGCAGCTTTATGTGCATTCAGAGACAGCCAGGAAATTAGTTCTGCATGACTGACTCAGCACTGTAGCTCTGAGAACAACTCTCACCCATTTCCTTAAACAATTGTTTATTTCTTGGTGTGATAACAATGTTAAATATCACAATTCTCAAGGAAAAAGAAAAAAAAAAAAAAAAGCTCAGAGGCTTCATTTGCATTCAATGTGAAAGGTACTATCAAAGTGAAGTCCTAGTTTATTACAAACCCATATTACAAGGGTTAGCCCTCTTTTTTTTTTTTTTTAATCATTATTCAGAGTTCAGAGTAACTCCTGATAGCTTGTTTAGTGTTTTCTTTGATGCTAAATGGAACTGAGAAGCAAAATGTCAGCAAACTGAAATCAAGTGAAATTAATAAAGCATTTTTAAGATGAGAAATCAGAAATAAAATAAAAATCCTTGAATCAAAAAGAAGGTTTATTAGGCTTTTTATGACAGGAAAACTACTCAGATCTTTTTAAGGCCTGTATGCACTGAGAATTAAGATGACTCATTGCAGAAGCAAAGACTCAGAGTTCAGAAGACATATATTCAACATACTTTCTGTGAGTTACTTTTTGCTCAGTCTTCTTGAGACCCCAACTCCAGCATTTAGCTACTTGCTCCAAGGTGAAGGTGCTAGGCAGGACGTCAGCACCTTTGAACAGGCCCAGTAGCAGAAGTTTGGTGCCCTCCAAATGAAGCATGAAGGAACATGGTCTCTAGAAAACACTGAGAACAGAGTGTTTCCAGCACCTTGCTCTTCTACGCAGATGAATTTACAGACACATGAACTACTCAGCATTCATAGCCTTGAACCCTTCCCTGAAAACAGGAACTGTATCCTTGATCCTTGAGCACTCATTTCTTTTAAAACACATCCAAAAGAAACCTTTCCCTTTCCAATAACAAGAGAGTGGTTACAGTACTCATTCAGGAAGGCGTGAAAGTGCAACTCTGAAGTTCGGGAAAGCATAAAAAAAAGAAAAAAAAAAATTCTTATGAAATTCCATAAGTTGCTAAGCAGCAGCTGAGTGGTTTTCAGCAACAGCATTATGGTTTTAGGAAGTGCATTCTCTCTAAGGCCTGCTTAAAGGGCCCGAGCCTTTTATTGGATCTTAAAAATTTCTGCTACCTTTCCAGCTATTAAATTAAACTGAAAATAGTGTCTGTATTCTGTTTCTCTTAAAACTGAACTATTCAACCAGGGTTTGCTCCTATTGCAGGTTTCCATAATATGTTAGAAGATAGTGCTATAGGACCACTAAAAACAGTGTTCAAGTAAAGATCATTATTACTAATACAGTTTTGCTCCAGCCACATACAGAATACTTTTCAGTTTCCTCCTTAGCTAAACAAAAACAAAAAAACAACAACAAAAAAAAAAGTCTCCTCTGAAATGTGTCTGTAACATCCCTTCTTTCAGCAAGGAAGACTTGTCATTACAAGCAATGTGACCACTATCACAGTTATTGCAGGTAAATATATCTGTTCAGTGGTATGTCAATAAAAAGCCAGATGGAGAAATAAAAATTTTTTCAGATCACCATATTAAACATTAAAGCTAAATCCTGTAAGCCACGTGTGGTTCAGCGTGTGGTAAAGTGTCCAGCATGAATTTAAAATATAATGAAAGGTTCACTAAGATCATGCATCCGATATAATTTACCTGGCGTGGACATATGCTGTAGAAACCTTTAAATAGATCACTTTGGGAAGGAAATACAGTTGATTGTAAGCATATTAATAGAATCCCCTCAAAGCCCTCATTTCCATTTTGAAGAAAAATACAGTAATGTTATGAGTTTTATCACCAATTAATAAGATACTACATTTAAACAAATTCACTGAATATTATTTAACTAAATGTCCCAACATAACGAGGAATGAATAAAGTGTACCAGCAATGTGTTCTGAAGGAAAGGTCAACAGCATCCTGGGCTGCGCTAGGAAGAGCAGGTGGAGGGAGGTGACCCTTGGTCTCTACAAAGCATTGATGAGGCACCTCTGGAGTGCTGGGTCCAGTTCTGGGTTCAGCAGTACAAAAGAAATATGGACATACTAGAATGAGTCTAGTTGAAGGGTCATGGAGATGATTATGGAACTGTTTATCCTGGAGAAGAGAAGTCTCAGAGGGGATCTCATCAATGTGTATAAATACCCAATGGGAGGTAATAAAGGTGAGGGAGCCAGACTCTTCTCCATGGTATCCTGTGAGCAGTGCAAGAGGCAATGGGCACAAACTGAAATACAAATTCCATTTAAATATTTTTTGTTTGTTTGTTTTGTTTGTTTTGTTTTGTTTTTTAAAGTGATTTTTTTTGTTTGTTTGTTTGAGAAGGTGATTGAAATCTAGAATATGTTGCCCAGAGAAGTTACAGAGTTTCTATCCTTGGAGTTATTCAAAACCGAACTGGATACATCCCTGAGAATCCTGCTGTAGCTGACCCTGCTGTAATGAGGGGTGTTGGACTAGGCGATCTGCAGAGATGCTACCCAACCTCAACCATTCTGTGAAAATGGAACCTCAGATAAGGGCTGTACCTAAAATCTGTCAATCAGTTGGAAAGATGACAGTCAATACAAGAAAACATGCATATCATATAACATGAGTGATTTCTACAAAGTACAAGCCTAAGGAGTCATTCTCCAATACAGGAATTAGACCCTGTAAGTATGTAATTTATTGGCTGACTGATATTTAAACCTTTGTCTTCTTATTTTAATTTAGATACAGAATGATTATACTTATTAGTTTTACATAGTTCTGAGCTGGTATTGCACATGCTTTCTTACAGTTCAGGGTGATCTGAGGGTGCATTTGCATACGCCATTATATAAACGTATAGTTATTCACAGTTCTAAAAATGTTATTAAAAAATGAGTACTTAGTTTGCAGTGTTCTGGGGATCAGATTGCCTCTTCCTATTCACATCTAGGAAATTCTCTAAAACCATACAGGATTAAACATCTGGCAGAGACAGGTATCCCCTTTAGGATATTTGGCCTAGAGAGCATGAGTGAAAGGAGACTTTCAGAGAGCAAGAAGAAAGGCAAAGTACTGGACAGAGTAGAAGCAAAATTCCAGTTGCATCCAGTTGTGCAATAATGGCTTATGTAAGGTAGTGGCCTAAATCAAAGTCCCAGTCTGGACCATGGCTCAATCCGTAGGTATAGGAACCCAACCAGTCATAAAGTAGTAGGAAAGTTTATGCAGAGATGTGAGTTATGCTCATGCTCGAGGAGTACACTCTCAGGACACTTTTCTAAGGGGTACAGGGATGTTACCAATGTAAAACGGTCTGAAACCTAGGCTTATCAGATATCACAAGAGCAACTTCTGCAGAAAGAGTTATTCAAGCAAAAACAGAATGAGAGGTAATGGCTTTGTAAGAGCTCAAAGTGTAGTCCAGATTGGAAGCTGAATGAATTCAACTCCAGGGAAATACAACCAGCTTGACTACACCACTGATAATGATAGACAATAATCCTGAAATGTTTTTTGAAGCATAAAATGCTTCAGGTTTCAAGGACTGTAAGTCATTCAGTCTATACACTCCTTAAAGCAGGATCAACATCAAAATCAGGTCAGGTTGCTCAGGGACATGCCCAGTTGAATCTGGTGTATCTGCAAAGATGGAGTTCCCACAGCCTCCCTGGGGAGCCTGCTCAATCACCCTTATTATGTTTTTTTTTATTTATTATTATTTTCATATATCGAGCTGAAATTTTTATTGTTGCAATTCGTGTCTGTTGCCTCTTGTTCTTTCGCTGTGCATGGCTGATGGCCGTCTGGCTCTGTCTTTTCTATAACCCCTGTTAAGTTTTGGTAGACTGCAGTTAAATCTCCTTGATCTTATCTTCTCCAAGCTAAATAATTCACTCATCTTCATCTCCTGCATCATATGCTCCAGCCACTAACCATCTTGGTAGTCAATTTTTGGGCTCCAGATTATCAATCTTTCTTTTGTACAGGGTGGGCTGATACTGGGGCTGCAGCTTGCAAGCTGTACTATTGCATGAGTTTATTCTGTTTCAGATTACAAGGTATTTAATTTGTCATTGTTGAGTTCATGATTTTATTTTGGCCTATATCTCCAGTTTGTCAAGGTCTTTGCATAGCAGTCCAGCTATCCAATGTATCATACCATCCTCCCAGTCTGAGTTTTTTCATCAGCACGATGAAGAAACATTTTATCTCCTATCCTGGCTGTTGATTAAGATGATGAACAGTATCAGCATCAGTATTACCCAAGGCACACCACTCATAACCAGTTGCCAGTTGATTTTGAACCATTAAGCCTAATAATTTAGCCAATTCTTTTCCTGTTTGTAGTTTACCCATCCTGTCCATACCTCCTCAACTTGGCTACAAGGATGCTATGGGAAACATTGTCACAAGCCTTTTTAAGCTCAAAAGAAATGACATTCACTGCTCATCCCAGTGCCAGTCTTTGCATCAGAGAAGGCATAGCACAATTTGCCCTTGTTAAACCTATGCTGGTTTTCTAAATCACCTTCTTAGCCTTCACGTAGCCTGAACTGGTCTCCAGGAGGATTTGCTCCATACTATCCCAGTGATCAAGGCAAGGCTGACAGCTCCATTATTCCCTATATCCTCATTTTTGTTCTTTTTGAGGATCTCTTTTTCCAATCATCAGGAAAAAAAAAATATATTCACTATAATCTTCCCAGAGGAAAGCCCCAGAATAGATTTGGCCAGCTCCCTCAGGACCCTCAGATGCATCCCACCTGGTTCCATGGACATGTGCATATTCGATTGAATTAAATAATCACTAACTAAAATCATCCTCTACTATGGATAGCACCTCTCTCTCCCAAACTAGGCAGAGAGTTCTGGGAGGTCCAAGACCAGTCCTTACCAGAAAATAAAAAGAGGTCTACTAGCTTTAGCATATGTAGACTTCAGAATACAAATCTTTATCATAGTCAAGAAAAGTATGTCAACTTATCTGTCTCTTACTTTATTGTTTATGATTTTTCGTTTCTTTTAATGGCCACTCTCTGAAGAACTTCTGAACAAATAGTACAGAACATGTAATTCTCTCCCAAACCACATTTAAATCTAGGTTGAAGGATCGAACTTTACCTGCAGACACTGTAAAATTAAAAGAACAATAAGATCTTTCTCCTGGCAATTCTGATTTATTTATTTATTTATTTATTTTAATCTCTGTAACAGATATGCTTTTGCTATCATGAAAGTGGTTTCCCAGGTGAAATTTTGTTTTTCTTCATCCTTACTGAGAAACAGATGGATTACTGATAATGTACACTCCTCTAATTTTGTATACACTCTCATTATGGTTAATGATCTTGTCAGTCATTTTTTAACTTCACCTAAACTTTGCACATATTTAACCATGTCTTCATTTTCTCAGCATTACCTAAAACGTTTTTTATCTCTTTTACTAGCAAAGATATCCTTATATGGTCACAGAAGGATCACTTCTCAACCACAGACCTGTCTAGTTTGTCTAGCTCCATTAAAATGAAAATATTTAGGCTAAAGTGATTAGGGTATTTCACATAAATAAATAAATAAATAAATAAATTGAATTTTATACATACAAGGCTTCATTTAAATAACCATTTTTTTCACATCATTAATCTCACCTTGATATCATTGTCAGAGACCAATGATTCAAACAGTACAGAACAGAATCATGAGGTTCATATTGAAATAGATGCTGGCCCAAACATGAGGCAGACAACCCTTCTGGTTCATGATGTTTCCTACTTACAGAATTCTGAGCAAACTTAACCATTTTATTCTATGGAACAAAGTTTTTCTGATTCCCTTCCAGCTCCTTTGAGACAATTTATAGCTGCAGGCTGTAGTGAAGGGAAAATTCAGTGAACTGTCCAAATACATAATTGAAACTGCATAACCATAGGATTTTATACAGGGTCACAATAGTGGTGAGATATTATTTTACCACTTGTATCTTAAGTGCTTCAATGGCTTAGATTTTATAGAACACAAATGCAGAAAAAACGGTAAAAAGAGGGAGTTACAATTACTTTGACAGGAAGTTCCACATCTTGACAGTGATCCAGAGGTAGCAAATTAGATGTATATATAAGCAAAACCAAGAAGGTTCAGAATTAAATATCAGAAAGATGATGTGGAAGCAATGTAGAGGTCAAGATCAAGAAAAGTCCTAATGGAATTAATCTCATACCCAGAAACACTTTATCCCGAAGAACCAAATAGGAATGTGAGATTCAGTCAAAGAATGAAAATGAATTAGGTACATTCTTGTGAAAATTGAAGGAGAGACTAATTAGAATTGTCTATAATTAGATTTGACTTCCATGCAGACTGGCTGTTCTCCATGATAAAACAAGACTGAAATAAAAGAATGAAGATGTTTTATGGTAGGAGGCATTACAAGGTAGTGATGATGATAAAGAAGCTGTAAAGCTTCCCTCAAATTAAATCATCATCATCAGCATCGTCATCATCACAGATTAGCATAAGATCAAAATCTAAAATAGGAAGTTAATATTGGCATCTTCTCAAAATATGCAAAGTATTAGTATTGAAAATCTTTAAAATTTTAAGCAAATCAAATATTCTGAATATTTATCCAGCAACATCAGAAGTTCCATGTTTTATGAAAGTTCATCCCAGAAGCTGAGCCCAGAAGACCATCACAAAGCACATATGAAGACAGGGAACAGTATTATCTCTACTGCTTTTACAAACTTGCTTGAAAACCATAGTTTAGCAATGCGATAATCTCATCTGAAAGACTATGAAGATTCAGTTTGTTCAGAAGGAATCTGATATGTACATATACATGTATATGTAAAATTATGATAAGCCAAAGGAAAAATTTGTAGAGAGAAAAATTGAGTGTGTGACCCTTGCCTGTTTATTCAGAAAGAGAATGAGTGATTTGCTAAATAAGGTTCAGAGGCTAGATGTGTAAGTGTTTGAGGGAGCTGACAGACATAGGGAACGGTTTAGCAAAAGGAAAGTTGAGCTGGAGAGGAGGAGGATCATTAAATGGGAGACCCAAATATCAAGTCATTAACTAAGGTAAAATACCAGGAGTGAAGGAGAAAACATATGGACTGTGTGATACTGATGATTTTTTTCTGTATCAAATTACTGTCAGCCGAGCATTTCACTATACACCTCCAGCACAGTTTTCAGTTACTTTGCTCACACACCAAAACTGCATTTTTATGATAACATTGATGTATTCTACAAGAGGATTGAGCATAAATTTAAATTAAATGTTTTTCCTTGGAAAAATAATTAAACTTCTTATTCATTTTTGAGTATATCATGGTTCATTTTAATTTGGAAAGAAAAAAGGATAACACTAAATTACACTAATAACCAAAGCAACACTAATAATTTTAAAATGAAAAAGATAAGAGTTCATTGATTGTTAGCAATTAGTCTATAACAGCAGGTAGCATGAGATTTCATTTCACTGTAGAATTCTATTTTGTGCCTTCATGGGATTTAGTTTTTCTAATTTAAATGAATAAAATAATAATAATAATAATAATAATAATAATAATAATAATAATAATAATAATAATAATAATAATAATAATAATCCTGTAGCATTAAAACATACATGTTGGAGCTGAATGACTACTCTGTAATGTTACAGCGAACCTTGTTCTTGTCCAGTCTAGCCTCCACGTACTGTGTGATCCCAACTGCATACGGCATTTAGCTTGTAAAGTTCCCATGGAAGCATCTAAGGTTTTCTTCCTGATGATAAACACATAGATAGGATTCCTGGACCTGGACTCCCAGACATACGCACCTGGAATTGCCAGTATCATGTGTGACTACCTGTGATGCTGTGGTGGGTTGACCTTGGCTGGCTGCCAGACCCCCATCCAGCTGTTCTCTCACACCCCTTCCTCCATGGGACATGGGGAGAGAATGGGATGAAAAAGATCAATGGTCAAGATAGAAACAGGGAGATCACTTACCAATTACCATGTCAGGCAAAACAGGTTAATTTCATTTATTCTCAATTAAAATAGAGTATGATGGTGAGACAAAGACAAAAATTAACAAAATTAGTTTTCCCCCAGCTTCCCCTTCTTCTCTGACTTTGATGTTTGCAGTTCCATTTTTCACAATTTTTTTTTTCCCCTCACTGCTCTTGCTGTGCAGCATTTTTACCCTTTCTTAAACACATTTCCCAAAAGCATCACCATATTGGCTTCTGGATCCAGCCAAGTCCTGCAGTGGGAGTTTACAGAGGCTGTCCTGCAGCACCCTCCCACCAACACCATGACACATAAAGCCTGTACAGACACAGAATGGGGAACAACTAAAGTATCTAGTTTGTGGTCAAGGATTTGTGGCTGTAATTGAGACCAGGGTATTCCAAACACCATATTTAACAATAAAAACTTTTGATGAATGTGCATGAACATTTTAGTGGTGGTCACTTTTTTTTTTTTTTTTTTTTTTTTTTTTAATTCAAGATAAAAATGCACCAGTACAGTCTGGGAGGCTCTGTTTTGGAATTTTAAAGTTTTAACTAATTCAGCCACTTTGTGAGATGTTTTGTTGAAATATATTTGTCTTTCCTAAGCCTTTATATAGAACTAATTTTAAGCCTGTCCATCGAGACACTTCTAGCTCAGCATGCTTCTTTGAATCCAGCCTGTATCAAGCTGCAAGACTAGCACAATTTATGCACTCTTCCCATTTGCGGTTTGATAGATGTTTTAGCAGGATGCAGAAAAATGCTGAGGAACATGGAGAATATTTCAGCAGAATTTTCAGCTTCCAGATCTTTGAGAAGAATTCATTCATGCTTAAGATAAGAGCATGTCATTTTTCCCCATATGCAAACTGGAACACTTGAAGTAAGATCCCTGCACAGACTGGCAGGATTGTGTCATCATAACCACAGCATGTGGTCACTGATGTTAGACTGGCATTTATTTGACACCCACCTCTAGCAACTTTCAAAAGACGTTTTAATTTCTGAAGATTTCAAATGCTTCTCCCTAAACCATGCTGCCTGTAGATCTTGCAAAGGTACACAAAATCTGGCTGCACACTTCTGCTCAGCAAGACATCTTCTAAGAGGAGTCACTAGGCTCATCTCAGCAACCCAAATGATAGCTGCATTTTTGCTACAAGGTGGACAGGAAAAAAAAAAAGAAAAAAAAAAGAAAAAAAAAAAAGCTTTCTTTAGAGCAAAATCATGTTTCCTTCCATATCTCCAGCAATTGTAATTCTTCTGTCGATATGTCATGCAGCTGAGTCCAGACCCAAAGCACACATGCATTGGACATAAGGATTTTTTATGTGGAGACAGTTAAGAGAAAGCAAAGAATAAAGCACAGGTTAGACCTGAGGATAAGCTTTTATGGGATATATGCCTGAGAATGACAACACTATATAGCAATAGTGAGGAGAATGACAGATGTATTGCAGTGACTAGGAAAGAAAATTAGCTTCCTCGGGATCTAATTTGAGTATAGTTGTTTGTTTTACCAGAGGTGTGTTATAAATATATTCTGAAAAGTGCCAATCACTTCTAAAGCAATCTCAAAATGATACACTTTCAATTATAAAACAGTGTCCTGGTGTGAAATGCAGAAGACTTTTTCCTTAGCCATTTAACTGGACTATATAAATACCTAGCCAGCACTTTGTAGAGAGAATTATACCCTGAGAAGGTATTACCTTAAAGACCCAATAGATGTTTTGATTTTCTAATTCATATGACAGAGCTGTCTCACAGCGTACATAATTAGAGGGTTGTAACAAATACATGCATTTTACTTGCTATACTTAGTAACAGCTTCTCAAGAACTTAAAAATGATTGTTTCCTTATTCTTCTGTGCCTCTGAATTGCTTTTCACAGTATTTCTAGGGCTGTATTTACAAACAAATTGTCTAGATCTAATCTACATTATCCCGGTGAGAAATGAGTCCCTCTTCTACTAATAGGAATGTTCAAATGTTTACAGTTCTGCTACTCTTAACCAATGATCATATCCCCTTGATTCTTGTAGTAAGGCCTGATAAATACAGACCCAAATTTCGGGCAATGAGGATAACCAGGCTAAGGTTATTGTTACAAAAAATTTGTTTCCTCTTCTTGCAGAGTAAACCTGCTGGCAATTTCAGCAGACTTGCATATTTTTCTGGCAGTACAGCAGCAATTGCAGGAGGACACATTATTGCCTTTACAACAATCAAGTAGTGCTCCAGAGAAGGAATGGGTTGGTAGAGCTAAACAGTGGGTGCTGAGGCCCTGTTGTTGGTTCTGTATATTTCTCAGAGGTTGTTACTGTAATACGAGTTTGGTCCCATAAACTAGAGGCTTCTTAGCAGGTGGGGTACCTGAGGTATGTTGGCTGGGGACCCACAGTCAGGTTAGTTTTCATCATTCATAAGGAACTTTATTTGTGTGGAGGGTCACTGCTCCATGACACCAGCAAGTGCTTCCTTGATGCCAACAAGTGCAGTAAGGGAGCTAACAAGTGAGATTCACCTTGGAAACACTTCTCTGATCTTCACCAAAATCCTGATGTAAAGTGTCCTATCAGATATTCCTCACACAGATTTTTGGGCTTCTTTTTGTTTCTCTGTGACAATATCATATGGTTACTGGTAAATTCTATTTAGTTTCTCAGAAATGTAATGATAGTTAGGAAGCAACAAGATTTTTAATATAAGAGAACTGAATTGAAGGCTGGGCAGAAAATTATTTTCCTTTTTAACAATGATTATTTTCGCATTCTGTCACAAACTTGGTTAGAAATGCATGCTAGACTGATGTTTTTATTATGAACAAAAAAATTAAAAATAAAAATAAAAATAAAAATAAAAATAAAAATAAAAATAAAAATAAAAATAAAAATAAAAATAAAAATAAAAATAAAAATAAAAATAAAAATAAAAATAAAAATAAAAATAAAAATAAATAAAAATAAAAATAAAAATAAAAATAAAAATAATAAAAATAAAAATAAAAATAAAAATAAAAATAAAAATAAAAATAAAAATAAAAATAAAAAAGGTAGTATCAGATGAGGTCAGGTCCATAAGCATCCAGGCTTAGCACAGGAAAAATAAAAATAAAAAAATTCTTCACGGTCTTTAGGTCAAAATAATCCTCACTCTAACCTGCATCACCAATGTTACTGAAACTCAGAGACTGCAATAGTTTCAGCAACTGCTTGAGGGGAAGCATTAACAAGTGGATTCCATCTCTAATACTCCATCAAAGGCCTGTTGTGCAGAGAAATTCTGTGAAGTTGTGAGTCTGATCTGGAAGGCACAGGGAGATGAGCCATATAACCTTAATAACCCTTAAACTACTGGATTGAACAGCTCCCGGTTGGCTGGTGTTTCCATGAGGTGGAAATGAAAGGCAAGATTTGCCCCTGCAGTGATAAAATAATGTGGAAAGTTACTTCAGTGTGTCAAAGGCTAGATAATGAAACCAAGGAAAAGAACAAAAGAGGGGCAATTGGTTGATTTTTTACATTCTGTGTAAACAGAAGAGTTTTTACAGTCTCTGCAGCTGACACCGATAAGCCATACAAATGCGTTCAAAACCAGGAATTTCCTCAGGAATTACCACTTTGTGTTTTCATATTTTTCAGATTTAGACTGAAAGCAAAAGGACTTCCTTACCTAAATCAGTAAATATAAAAGGAAAAAAAAATAAAAAAAATAAAAATGGAAAGCAAAATGTCAATTTGAAGTAAAATTTTAAGGTTCCATGTATGCCATTTACTCAGTAAAATAGCATGAGTTGCAATGTGTGCATAAGTTCTTTTATGTTTGTGCTTGTTTATCTGGCTTATCCATTTCACTAATGAAAGGACCAGGACTTTGACATTTATTGTTGAAGAGTGGTTGCTTGTATTGTCTACCAGTAAAGCTTTAAAAACTCATTTGAGTCATACAGTGCAAATTCAAAAGCCCATTGGGTTGACCTAAGTAGCAGAGAACTGCAAAAGAAATGAGACTGGAGAATCAATGGTAATGCCTGGGTGTGGTAACAGCAGAACAGCAGAAGAAAAACATGAGAAAAGTATTTTGTATAGCACCTAGGTGAGTACATCAAGAAGGTCATGTAGCTACTCCGGACACTCAAATCAACAAAACTAATGAGAGCCCATACCCTGGGTAGGATTGAAGCCTTAAGAGACAAAAGTACAGACTCAAAAGAAAATTAATCAATCCAAATGACTTACAGGGAGGGACAGGACAGAAAGAAAAACAAACAACAACAACAAAACACCTGACTGAGGTCTATTCCTAAGAGCACATCCAAAACTATTACGGCTACTGATATAGGAGGAAGCCAGGAGGCATGATACTAACTCAATAGATAGTGCCTCCATGTCATCACAAGAAATCTTTGCAAGCCACTTGGGTATATGTCCTTGATCCTTGAAGGCTGAGCAGAATACTTGGATAAACCCATACTGGTGCTTGTTGTGAATATGCTTTTATGTAAGTGAGTAAAGAGTTATTTATCTTAAAACAAAATCACTTTCTCTTCCTATAAGGTCTTATGATGGATTTGCTATGTTGTTGTTATAAGAATTTACATTATTTCCTGCAAGGTCTCAGTCTCCAAAAACTTGTAATCACCTGGTACTAATGGCAACACAGTAACGCTAATTAAACTGCTACTTTTCTGCTGAGTGCAAGGCCATGCCACAAGGTCCTGCAAATATGGTACTGCCTAAAGAGATCATTTTGCTGTACGGAAACAACCAATTCAATCTGTAAAATTAGAAATAGCAATACTTCTCACTGAATGTCCAGAAGGATACATGTAAGTGACTTGTACAACAGAATGATCTGCTAACATGTGCTAGAAGTTTCAGCAACTGACCTTATTTTTTTGCTGTTTCTTTATCACTGTTCAAAAGTTCCAATATTTGGTTTTATTAAGTGGTAACATGTAAATAAACACCATTCTTATATTTTATGCATACACAAATACAGAATGAAGAATGTTTTACATTTGACTTGTTACTCCACCCGATATCTACAAACAGCTATGTATAGCCTGTGTATATGTATAAAGAAACAATGGGATCAATTTTGTTTTAGACAAAGAGGTCTTACACACCGATATGTCTAATAGAATTGATATACTTGTGAGGAGCACCATAAAGAAGCACTTCCAAAAATAATGGTCTAGCTGCAAAGCTGTGATATGAACAAAAACACAAATAAATGCAAATTAATACCTTTTAAGTGCAAAAAAGGGGCAAAAATATTATACTCTAGCAATGAGTCTTATCAACCTGCTGTGAGAGAAAATAGTAAAAGCTTTTACAAATTTACCATTGCCAGTAACTAGCAAAATGGTACGAAGTTCATTTACATTCACTTAGCTTAAGGGAACAGAGTCCATAAATATTGATATCTATGAATATAGTTGTATCTTGCATATTTTCAAGATTTCCTGAAGTTAAAACAATATGTAAATAATAAAAGTCAAAGGAGCAGATATTACAGTCAGTTAAACCCAGTTCGCACCATGAAAAACAGAATTTCCTCAAGTGGCACACAGCTAATGGAAATAATAAAGAAACTACCTGCATCAGCCACTTGATGCTTTACTCAATATAAAGGGAGAAGAGAAAGAAAGATTTCTGTTAATTCCAATATCTCATTGATTTCACATCATGGAGGGTGCTCATACCAGAGGTACAGGATGATTTTGACCTCATCCTGCAATTGAAAGTTGATCTGCAGTCATGCAGCTGGTGCTCATGGATCTCTATAATGTGTTTGCTCTGAAAGTAGGTAGTTTTTCCTTCCTGCACTTTCTTCAGATAATAAGATGTATAGAGATTCAGGCAACTTCACAGAAGCATTTTTCTCTCAGACATATGTATGCGCACATATCACTGTCATCTGAACAAAGCACATTTTCCCTCCTTTTTCTTAAAACGATGTCCATTCATAATCACAGAGCTAGTGAAGTTAGAAATATAAAAGAACTGCTACATTATTTAAAATATCCCTTTCTTTCCAGTGCTGGGTTGTACCTTATAAATTATTTTCTTTTTTTGTTTGTTTGTTTGTTTGTTTCAATGTTTCATCTTTGTTGTTGTTGTTTTAATGTTTCAAGTCTAATTACTATCACCATGAGATAATTATTGTTCTTCTTTCAGTCTAAATTTCCTTGATTTCACACTTTGTATCCATTTATAATTTCTGTTGTTATTCTTCTAAGCCCTTTTTTCCCATTAATTTACAATTTGCAGACAGGCAAGCTAAGCTGTCTTTCTTTGCATCTGCCTAAAAAAAAAAAAAAATGGTAGCAAATTGCTGGGCTAAGTTAATCTACTTTGTAACAAACTATTACTCTGTATAAAGCTGTAACACATCAAAAGACTTTGAACCATACATAAGACTAGATCTTCATAGTTGAGTCCTGACTGTTATAAGACCTTTTTACTTTTCTTTTGTCAGAAATCATAAATTATTGTAACTGTCTCTATCGACCATGTTCTTTGTACTTAATGGAAGATTTATTAATGTATTATGAATGACATATCCCATTTTATTGCTACAAATCTGGAAACTTTTTTTTTTTTTCCAAAAATTTTGAAAAAAAGAAGGATCAGATATTAGTCAGTTAAACTCACTGCACACCATGAAAAACAGATTTTTTTTCAAAAATTTTGAAAAAAAAAAGATTAATTATATTTTATTGGATTTTAGCAAAGCATAGCTTATGTATAAACTCTTGATCCATTACATTGTCATGTTCTGGAGAGCAAGGGAATCTCTTTATCTCCATATCATCTGCATTTGTGATGGCAAATCTCTTAAAAGGAATACACTTAGACAAAAGGTAAGGGAATTTCACATAAAATCTTTTCTTTGTGATATCGTCTGAAACAGGCGGATCTGGAACCGATTTATTGAGTGTAAATTACTGCCAACTTTGCTTGGAATAACAAAGTGCTCCAGAGACTTCTGAGATATGTAGCCATAGTGAGCTGTCTGGCTACTTGAGGATTTTTATATATATTTTTAACACATCTTTCAGCTTAATCAGATACACAAATGCACAACCTAGTACTCAGGGAAATTATGTGGATTTGTCACGCTGCCTGAAGGATTTTAGGATCTGTGAACCAATGAATGGATTACACTGAACCGTGAATGTAATTTGTTCATCTGTAACAGATAAAATATGGATATTTATCATATTAATGTTTAAGAATCTCTGAATAATAAATACTTCTAATGGAATTTAGTCTAAGTTATTCATTATAAATTAATAATATGCTCTTTATTTTCTGATACAAAGTAAGTTAGTGTAAATTGTGTGTATATGAAAAGGACCATAACGGGCAGAGCTGGTAAACTGTACTGCTGAATTACTATGCATCTTCTAATCAAAACCAAATCAAAACCATGGATGAAACATGAAGGCAAATGTTTTATGTGTTAAACTGCCTGGTAAAAATGCACTGATAGACCTAGCTGATCCCTCTAGTCAACACTTTGCATTGTTTATTACTGATATGATATTAACCATAGTCTTACGCTAGTCTACAGTACCAGAGATTAAAATAAACAAGTCTAGAAAGTCTTTTCTGTTTTGCATAGAACAAGACATCTAGCTGACTTTTTAAAAATATATAACAGTCTTGCAAACTGGTAGATAACCATTTAATTCCACACTGTGTATTTAAAAAAAAAAAAAATCACCAAGAATTTTTTTCTTCATAAAGACCTTACCTTAACTGTGAGAACTGAGAGTATTAAGCTATGATTGCATTCTTCAAGGGCTAAGCATTTTTTTTTCCTCTCATCTGTTTTTTTTTTTTTTTCTCTTATACCTAATGTTTTGAGAATTTGTGGATCAGAATTCCTTCTGCATATGGATTCAGTGAAATTTCTGCTTTATGATTTTTTTTTCATGGGTTTTGTCTATGTTAGTCAGTGATATTTTAGATAACAATTTATTCAAATGTTATTAAGCTTTATCCACTGAATTATTATTTTTTTAATATATTGGCTGTCCATAAATTTATTTACACTATTAGTACGTATAATTTAATTCACCGCTACAGGCACTGGGAGTGATACTTTCCAAATTAAAACGTACCATTACATTTTCCATATCTGTAGATCTGTAAACTTGTTTCTATTTTATTATTACTTTTTCTCCTCTGGAATAATGAAGCCTCTTTCCTTTTCCCATAAGTATTTATCAGTAGTTCAGTTTTAACTCTTAACTAGTATTCCCGAGATATACTGAAAGCTGTAGTCCTTGGCTTTTTTTGTTTTCCTTTATCAAGGGGAAAAAAAAAAAAAAACTCTCTTCAGTGATTATGGAACATCTTTGGATTACTATACTGGTTCAAGAAGTATAGAAATCTTTTTACACCACCCTTGAGGACTTATGTATTACAATATACCTTTGTGTCACAGTCATCACATTTATTTTTGACCAAGGCCGTCAAAGTGTATGTAACTGGAAGCTGAATCTCCAACATATTTTCTTAAAGACATAAAATCCCACACTTACACAAAAGCACTGATGGTTGATAAAAAAATAAATAAAATAAAAACAAACAAAATGTAAAATACAACATAGAAAATAAATTCCTTTTTCTCAGTCTCAGAAATATTCCATTATATTTCACTAGGATCAGCACACCCATCCGTATGATGCATATGTTCACAATTTTAAAGTGAAAATTAAGTATTATTGCTATATAGCTATACTGCTATCTTTACTGCTGTAAAGATGCATGAGCGTCCAGGAGAGTATTTGTCAATCTCAAGGTTGCAACCTTGGAAGAAGATACTCTGCAATAATGGTCTCAAAAAGATGGTAAAATATTCAGGTGTTTGGATTAACCACTAGATTCCATAACGTGAAAGTCATGTGAGATGAAGCTTGTTGACATTTCTAACATGCTGGGCTTGCTGCAAATCTGAGCTTCAGGATCAGGTTATAGAGGTGACTGGGCTCCCAGTTCTTTTTGAAAGGAGCCTGTAACCCTCCCACTTCTGAGCAGCCACAGGTGCAGAACTACGTGGAATGTGTAGGAAATAGACATCTCCCTTGTCACATCTTCCTTGCAAGCAATATGCCATTTCCATTTAAAAAACAAAATATAGTAAGTTCCATCAAAATACTTCAGCAAATAAAAATGGCAGTCTTATTCCTCATATCAGAGGAATAAAAAGAAATAAAAATTACATCCAAAATATAAAAAAGACAAGGCAATAAATTATGCAAAGCCAACAATTTTTAGTGACAATAATTAATTGTTGTTTTTCTTCTCTATGATCAGGGGAATAAAGAATATTTAGAAATCAAATAGCATGAAAAAAAGATTAGCCATCAAGAGTTGTAAATGAGTAAAACTTGCTAGATATCAATCTGAATCAGTTCATTGCAGTTCATTGAAAAACCAAAGGTCTTTCAAACGTGAGTAAATATGTCACCTCCTTTGAACTGGCAGCATGTGTTAGCAGGTCTGTATGCAATAAATGAGACGTGCCAAAATTTGGTAAAACATACCAGACCAACTTGCTTATTTTATCAAAGTTACCAATGCATGTATCAGGTCTACATACATAAAGATCACAAAATCACAATGGTTTGGGTTGGAAGGCACATTAAAGATCTTCTAATTCCAACCCCCCTGCCATGGGCAGGGACACCTTCCACTAGACCAGGTTGCTCAAAGCCCCATGTCT
Source organism: Anser brachyrhynchus (assembly GCF_964034855.1). NCBI lineage: Eukaryota > Metazoa > Chordata > Aves > Anseriformes > Anatidae > Anser > Anser brachyrhynchus. The sequence continues at coordinate 96,201,028 of NC_137696.1, read as the reverse complement.
TTGTTTCTTAAAGATTTATGCTAACAGTTCACACAAAATAAATCAAAATGTATTCAATGTATTCAATTTAAAAAGCCTGAAAGTCTGAAATGACCGCAAGGACTTAAACCTATTGGTCCTGGCATCTTATAACTGATGCATAGCTTTTATTAAGGAACCTTCCAGCCTACTGAAATATTGTTCATACAACATGAAAACATAACTGTCAAAAGCTGTTTACTAGTAATATAATATAGAAAATCACCTAATCTTTCAGCAAATCTAAAATACTACACAGACAGAAAAATATACTATAATTTTTATTTGCTTTATATTGTCTGGCACTGGGCAGCAAAGACTGGACAAGTATCAGATGAGTTCCTCAAACACCGAGCCCATGTCCAAGAAAGTGGAGGAGACCAAGAGTGACCTCCTAAGCAGGGAAGATGTTGCTGAGAGGGGCTGACAAAGCCTCAGCTAAAGTCAGAGCTCAAAAGCCACAGACACAGATTGGAGCCTCCATGGAGAGATGAGGTGGAAAGGATTAATTGAATTTTTTTCCAGAAGTCACACATTTCAAAAATTAGAATAGTTTGTGAATTCACTGACAAATCAATGAAACTTGAAAGTATAGAAACATGTTACTTACAGTTGCTTATATTACTGTTACAGGTGCTTTATTATACTGTTTTTTCTCTTTACCGGGAACAGGATGCAGTTCAGGATTTTTCATCCTTCTTCCACTTGAAGGAAGAATGATTAATCTTACAGAGGTGAGAAATACATTGCCTCTGAAAGTTCCTGCTGAGCTTAGAAGTTGACAGGAACTAAGACCCAGAAGCTCTGCCTCTTACAGGAACAAGCTCTTGTTTCTATGAGTGAGAAATTCATGGCCTGCAGCTACCAATGACTTCAGCACTTATAGACCCCATGCCCTCCTCTTAGGCAGCTGAGTTTGGAGCCATTTTTTTAACTTCAAGCCCTGAAGATAATGCAGAATCTAATTAAAACAAACCAAAATTGCTATATAAATATCTAAAATAAATTATGGATCAAAGCACCTTGTGTGGTTTTTGTTTGGTTTATTTTGTTTTGGTTGCTTCCTTTCTTACTTGGTGTCTTTTTCTCTCCCCTCCACCTTTTTTTTTTTTTTTTTTTTTTCCGCAAAGAAGGCATCTATACTATAACACTATTCCTTCCTTGATTTATGAGACTGAATTACAAAGGATGGGCTATGCCGTCTTGGTTAACATATTGCTCATCTTAATTGTGTAAACAATGTCAGCTAGGTGGTAAGTAGGAAGCTTCACACCTCTGTTATCATAATCACAATGCAGCGTTCAGGACACTAAGAATAGCGTTCAACTCCTTAGCAGTGCATCCTATCCCAGTTAAAATACGAGCAAGAAAAAAATTGTATTTTATGTGCTCTGTAAATATTTTTATGCATGTATTTTACCTTTGTATTTAATTTACAGCTGTATATTTTTATTACCTGTGAGTTGAGCTGTCATGAAAACATAGTATTTAACATGGTCTAAGCTAAATAGTGATCTAGAGAACTATTTGTATGTAGAGCTCAATGCTTGGCACAATTTTGGGGATAGGCTTCATATTTTTATTTCGGCAGTGAGTAGCAGTTAACCATCGATCCAACACAGAGAAGGTTGCTATTTGGGGAAATGACAAACCACTTGCTGGCAGAATTCTGAAATTGTATGGAAAAGGATTGAGGTGATGCCTTACTTTTCAAGTTCCCATATATCCAGATGACATATACCATGTATAATAGTTACATTTTAAAGACTGAATCATGTCCTTAAAAAAAATGGCAAACATGCTTACATTTGTGTTCATAAACACATACATACATATGCGAGCTGAAGTCTTTAGGTTATTTTGAGACTTCATATGCAGATATATACAGAAATGAAATGGATAGTCCTGTATGAGGAGAACCGACAAATATTAAGCATGGTCTATCTCACCTCCTTTCAGCCATCTAAAACATTGGCATCAGATCCAAGCTAGATGCCTGGGCTGCCGCTGTGGTCAGTGGCACATGGACAGAAAATGTGCTGCATCCCCCACTAGGACAGAAATCTAAGACAGTTAGGATGACAGAATGAACATAAGTGATGCTAGACACCCAACTTTGCCTGGTGTCAGCCAGGGTGATTGCCATCTTTGTTCACCTAATTCGTAACATTATTTATTTGTGCCATTATCATGTTGTTTTTTGTTTATTTGTTTGTTTGTTTTATTCTTTCAACACATTAAATATCTGCTTGTCTATTAAAAGTTGCCTGGGAACTATTAGTAACCATTTATGAGGGTTTTATGTACACAACATCACGCTGACTGAATGCAGGACATTCCCAAAAGCTGAACCATTGAACCTGTTTTTGCTGCAACAGTTGGATTAAGGTGGCATGCAAAAAAAAAAAAAAATTTTTAATAGTTTACCTAACGTTGTCATAGTAGACCTCTAATTCACTACACACACCTTTAGCCTCTATGCAAGAATGTGCTATTCTCAGAATGGATGAAGACCTCCATCTTTTGGTTCCTAGAGTATTCTCCATCTTCCTGTCAGCCTGTCTCCCTAAGCAATTCATAACAACTGACCTTCACTTTCCCACAAATCAGAACAAATAAAGATATTTGCTAACTGTTTTATCTCTTTGAAGACTATCTCTGTCAAACCAAAGTTTGCACCTTGTCAAAACTAGAAGTGCTGACACTCAGAAATTGCAATACTGTCCTTCACTTGTGTCTTGGGAATGCTGACAGGGATGGATTGTGCACTTTGTTTAGTTATTTATTTATTTTTGCTTATTTTGCACATAGCTTGCTATTAAGTTAATCAGTATAATACTACAGGGACTGATCATAATTCACTGCAGTTATAAAACAAAGGGATTTCAGTGACCAAGGCAACTTGATCAAATATTGTAAAAATAATACAAAATGCCAAAAAAAAAAAAAAGCCAATAAATTTAATCAATTAATGCACAGTAATTTCACATCTGTCCTAACTTTCACTGTGGTTATAAAGTCACTAATAAAAAGTAAGTTTATACAAATCCCAGCCAACATCCTCAAAAATCAATTTTGTAAATCTTCATTATTATTGATACTTCATTAATAGGGTAACCTAGTAGACAAAGTGTTGAGTGAGTTCCATCAGTTCTTATTCCCTCAAGTACTATTAATAACCTCAAATATTGCTATAGTGTGTTCCCTATAAAAACCTCTTTCACATTCACTACAGGTCATAACAGAGATTCAACATTATGGCAAACTTATTTACACAGTTAATCATAATCAACAGTTTGAACTGACTTGTTAATTTAGGTGTGTGTTTTTTTTTTTTAATGTTAATTTAATTGCGTATGAATGTTGTCATTTGATAATTTTATGGGCTTTTTTAATAGCCACATACCAGATGGTATTCCCTTACAACTGCCCATTTTAAACCACTTACATATAATCTTTTCAAAGGTAAATTTGGCTATATCAATTTTTACTTTGAAAAATGGCTTTACAAATATATTAACATAGTAAAAATTAGCAAAAAGACATGAACAATACCTCCGTAAAAAGACTGGGTATTGATGTACTTAAACTAAAACTTATCTTTTGTGTGGAACCCAGTAAAGGCTTTGATGTCTTGTTTGAATTAACTGTAAACTGTACCTTTCCAATTTTCCTGGATTTTAATAGTGCATATTATTTTCCACTTTGTCTGTTTTCATCTGTTTAAGACCAAATTGCATTCACCAAATACAGAAGAAAAGGACTAGCTGTCCTCATATCTCGTAACAGTTCTTTATAAAGGACAGCCAATAATAAACAAACAAACAAACAAAACAATACAGTTAAATGTCAAGAGTAGAAAGAAAAAAAAAACTCTGATAGTGTTAATGTTGTACACAATAAGTTCTCATTCTGAAGGCAGTTCAATCTCTGTTTCACTTTATGCAGCAAATGAATAATCCCATTGAGTTCTGAGAAATTACTCCTATGAATAAAATTAAACTTGTGTATAAATGTGCATGGAAGTCAAGGCATTCATTTCCTTTCTATTACAGAAGACTTTCATTTTCCAAAACGTCTTCTGTGAACACATCCTAGGTTTTTTTGCACCCTGTGTCATAGTTTGGCACTAAGGGTTCCATGTGCTGTAGTTGAAGGATAGAGAAAGAAAAAAGTTCTGTTCTCATTTTTATTATATTGATTCCTCCTTAGTTACCTGTACAAAGTAATTTAGCATTTATTTGTGTCTGTGAAATGAAGATACTAATAGTGATATCTTTAGAAACACAATCTATAGTTGAAAATATATTATTATTCAATGCAGTATCATAAATACATTACTATGAGTTAAAATACATAAAAGAAAAAAAAAGTCATTTAAAAATAAGCAGCTAGTATTTAAAAATAATATGGAAAATGAAAGCAATGCAAATTTGCTTCATCCAAGTGTCTATAGGTTCCCTCACTCATGAAAATTCAACTTTAGGGAACTGCTTCCACTCCTCATGCCTCATTCCTATGAAAGATATGATGTAACACAAAAAATCAACAGATCACAAAATGCCAGTTTTGTAGGCAGCAGTACAGGACTGCCAGATAATATTAATTAAAAATAAAAAATAAAAAAAAAATAAAAAGGAAAAAGAGCTCTTCACACAAAATGAATGGCAATTCACTCAGGGAAAGACTGTTGATACAGCTTTTACTCAAGCAGGCTTGCCCAATCTGTATTATTCCTAAAATTTATTAGAGATTTATTAGAGGTTTTTTATTATTATTTATTTTTATATATATATATATTACTTTTTTTTTTACTTAGAATAGTACATTACCCAGGTAGCCTCTGACTATGTCTATAGCTTACTTTAAGATATTTCTAAAAATTAGTCCTATAAGGTGTGCTCATTCTTTTCAGGCCTTCATACTCACACCAGCAAATCCCAGGCACATCCACAGAGCATACCAAACAATGAGTCTTCAGACATCACATCTATCCCACAAGCTCTTAAAGTGTACCCGTGAAAAACTGTTCTGAGATTTATTCAGCTGGTCTATCATGTATCACTGCATAGGAGGCACTTCTTAATTTTGTACAAACATCTTTAGAACAATTTGGCAACCGAAATCTGGGTTTCCCTGCTCTTTACTGCTGCTTTCTGAAGGCTTGTTGGTAGTCATGTTTGAAAACAAAAATGTGCTCATATCTACAGACTGTGGACTCAGCCCACCTGAACTCCTGAACAAACCAGACCAGCCTCCAGTCTCCAATCTTTTCTGACTAAGACACACCAGTATATGCTGTGGTTGCCATCATTATCTCATCTGAACCAAGATTCAGAAGCAACACAATCTACAAGCAGCCACAGAGATTTGCAGAGATAAGAAGGATGATGAAAGTCCTCTTTCGATTCACGTGAACAATGTGTGTGTGCATGTGTCTTATAGATATGGAGGAAGCAAAAGATGGGAGCAAAGGCATTTCTCCACAGTGCAACTTTAGGAGACAATATCATGTACATTTTATTTCTCATAGGGTTTGTAATACTATACAAGACAAAATATCTTTGTTGTCTATGCTCATAGAGCTCATGGCCAAAGAACACGTCTAAACTGACAAAGAACTACCTGGACTGAGCATCCAGCACCTCAAGGCCCTGTGTTTCTTCACAGCAGCTATTCAAAGCATCACACTCTTTTGACTTCAGCTCTGAAGTGAGCTCTGATTGCTGAGTCAGCAGGCACAATGAAGGCCAGAAGAAAGCCAGTATCATCAAGTGAAAGGTTTCTAGCAGTCCATTGAATTAATTTGTAGCAACAGCATATGTCCCTAAGCTTACAGTGAATAGATCAAAATATATCATAACACAATATTTTCCTTCAGGTAATGCTGCAAATCAAGGCAAGATTTGTCCACAGACATTCACACAAATAACCACTGAGAAAACAGTATTGGACAGCCAATTTTCCTTAGGGGAAAAACATACAAACAAGCAAACAAAAAATGTCCTTTCCCATGTGCCTAAAGTTCTTTTCCCACTTTCCTGGTTCTTTCCCTGCAACGTGTCCTGCAGCTTAGCTACACACCCATGACAGGACTGTGTCTCTCAGGAATTCACTGATCCAAGACAAATGTAAAAAAGTGTGTATCAGGACAGGAGTTCTGTGAATCCAATGGTGCTCAGTTTCCTTCTCCACTGTTCTGTCTCAATCAGCCAGCAACTGTTAAATCAACCACTGAAGTACAATGCTTGATGATTTTATAGCATGGGCTTAATGTGCAATGCTCATTTTTAAACTTAAAAAAATATTTTGGAATATATATATATTTTTATATATATATATAATAAACACACACATATATATATATGATACTGCTACTTATGTGAAATATTTTTGAGCTGCTCCTTTATCCTTCCCATTCCAAACAGTCATGTTCGTTTCCCTCTTCACTCATTCATTCATCTGATTAACCTGTGAGCATACAGAAATTGAGTATGTTCCACAGCCACCTCTTTATTCCAAAATCTTAGATCTTGCTCTTGTTTATGCTTACCTTACTGCCATCCAGACAGAATAAAAAGCAAGTGAGCAACTGTTTTACTTATCAAATAATAAGTCAAGATAAAAAAGGGGAAAATGCTTTTCTCTAATATGACAAAAATATATTAAAATGTAGTCTGGCAAAAATAATACTTCATAAAAAAATGAATTGAAGTGTACTGGAGCATGCTGTGCCCCAGTAAAAGTGACAAAATGCACAAATGCATTATTCCTGTTCTGGTTTATTAAATGGTTTAACAATAGTAGTACTAGCAGTTTTATTGTAAATAAATGCATATGATTCATAATTGAGCTTTAATATGATTTTCATTTTGAGCCTGTAAAAAGGCTGGGATTTGTTACTTACTAAAATTCTATTTATTTACCTTTCTTTGCACCAAATAGAATTATGAAGTTTTCTAATTAAGACCCTGTGTCCAAAAATACATCAGGAAGAAAAATCTATATGAACATATAAAAAATATGTTTTTATAAGAAAAAGCCACAGAGGTAGGACTTTAGTGCAAAAATTCAGTGCTATAATTAATGCCAGTTGGTACCTCACAAGACTCGTCATCCACGTTCGTATTTCTAAGTGCCTAATAGCAGTTGCTGTATTAAAGATAATTGCTCAAAAGTTTTGCATAATAAAGATGATATTGAAGGAAAATGTGCAAATTCAGTATGATAAAGTATAAAGAGTTAATTAGTCAATAAACTATTTAGACTGGTATCCATCACTGCATCACAAACCAAACCTTTGAAACTACCTAAAAATGAATTTATGGCAAAGTTTCTACCTTCTATCAGTTACATTTATAGTGTGAAGATTATTAGAGATAATAAAATGTGTGGTTATCTGCATAGACCTTTGCAGCTTATTCTGCAAGTATCAGTGTGTTCGACTCTCAACTGGACCTTTGCAACTCTGGCCATGTATCTGAGTGCAGAGTTTTATTGTATCTCATTAAATATTTAAATTTTATTCTAGCATGGTAAAAATCACTTCTACAGTATTTCTCCAGTTTTAACAAGACATGTCCCTGGCCCCAAAGGGTTCACAGCTTAAAAGAAGCTTGTCAAGGCATGTTGGAAGACAGTAACTCAGGAAAGGAGTGTAAGGCAGAAGAGAACTGCATTAGTGAAAACAAGCAGAGAGAACCCAGTATATTCTCAAGATATTATCTGAAGGGGGGGGGGGGGGGGTGGGCGGGGGGGAACATTGACTCCTGCAGGTCCTTCTATAGCAAGAGTTGGGAGGGTAGATACCAGAAGGCTTTATATGAGCCAGTATATGATCTCCTGACTTTAGTTATGCCAAATACCTCCTGAATCTAAGAATGTTTATGAAGCCTGGTCTTAAATAATAACAACCCCTTTTTTCAAGCAGATGATGCATTGTCAGTAGTCCACACATTGGATTTTTGATAATTTATGGGAGGGGCTGCAGTGGTAGACTGCATTCAGACACACAGATTCCCAGAGCACAGGCTGGACTTGCCTATACTGTGCCAAGCCTGCAGCTGACATCAGCTACTTACAGGGACTGAATAGTGGATTTCAGCCGCATGCCATTGCCTTGCCGGAAAAACGGGGCCACAAACACTGCAACAGTGTGAAGTAGCAATGGGACCCAATTCCGTCCAGGGTCAGGGAGCTTCGTGGACAGGTCCAAAGGTACAGTTTACACATGTCTTTTTAAAAATCGCAGGTATCTGTCCTAGGAACTTTTTCAAAGGTGTAACTTCCATTCAAATTAGAGACAAAAACAGACCTAGGAAAGGGGAGCCCCAAAGAAATTGAGGAGTCAACCAGAAAATTGCCTCTACTAGCCTACTATCCATTATAGGAGACAGCAGAAATAAAGTTAATCTCATCTAACTTCAGACATTTACATCTGAACAGAGAAAAAGGCAGCTACAAGCATGTGAATCATCTAACTTACTGAAGAGATCTACAGCAATATTAAATAAAAAATATTACAGACACACCTGTTTCTATTTGTTGACTATAGCAAGAGACTAAGCAGCTCAGATATAGACATCTATGTTTAAGACATATTCCATCTGTCTATATTTTAGCCATCTGTCCAAACTGTATGGATTATTTCCACGCTACATCCCACTGATGGGCTGGTTTTCTGAAGAATGGAGGGGAGAAAAGAACTGAGAAAACACCTCCATCTTGTAGAAACAGTCAACAGAAGAAGTTTGTTCTGCATTGTCAGATGTTTCCAGGTAAATTAAGAAAGTTACTATCTAAATACATGATATCCTTCCTATCTTATCTCTATTTCCACATAGCTGGAGAAATACTGTGGGGGTAGAATTCAAATAACAATTGACTGGAAAATCAGAATATGAAGAATATTCTGATTTTATAGGTGCTTACAAGAAGCCAATAACACAGGAGCAAGAGAAGCAAAACAGATGAGAAGAAATACTGAACAATGGAAATAGGTGGTTGAGAGAGAAAAATGAGTGCAAGAACTATATAAGAAAAAAGATTAGACAAAGGCTCTGTAAATGGGATGAAAGAATTGTATTAGATATACTGAGAGAAGAAGCCAGTGGAGGCATATAAAAAAAAAAAAAAAAAAAAAAGATGAGATTAGAACAGCTTCTTGTCAGTCTATTTGAATATCATATTTTAGTAGTCATCGTGAAATATTTCTCAGTTTCTCTTTTACATGTTTAAAAAAATATAAAATAGAAATATGATCATATCTAAGCATTTAACTGAAAAAAGAATACTGATTTTTTTTCAAGTCTGTCACTTTTAAACTCACAGTACAATGAAGGTGTTTGAAATTATTTACATTTGATGATTTCCTTTTTGCATGGTGACCTACTTATTTTAAAAGCCTTGTATAATACACAAAAAGTAAAGCACAGGCAAGATATAATACTAATAGACAAAGAAATAAAGTTTACGCAACAAGGCATTAAAAATATCAAAATTTTCATGGAGGAGTTAAATAGAGATACGGACGTCATCCTTTTGATATCACAGTATAGGTTCTGATCTCATGAGATCTCATGAGATGCATATGGCTATAACACTCTTTCTGATACAGAACGTAAACATTCAGCTAATGCTCTTCCTTGCCTACATGTATTTATACATCACATACAGGTATTATCTGCATTCAGACATACATGAATGTTTGCTTTAATGAGCACAAACATCCATGTGTTCACAACTGGTTAAAATATGCATTTGCAATTGCCAAAAAACTTTCAGGCAGATTCAACATCTTATATTATCCCCATAGACACATGTATAATAGGAAATCCTATGTGTTTATGCAGGCAGTTAAACCAATAAATAAGGTGCAGTCTCCACCAAAAGCTTAATTATTGTACAGGTACAACTGGAATATTAGGGATTAAATTAAATTTATAGGAGATCAGATAATCATTCTGATATCTACATGTTGGAAACAAATTTTCATGTGGAATCTTAACATTAATTTGTACCCTGATTAGTTATCACATCACAGAGACCAAGACAGAGTAAATTTTGAAGCTGAATTACTCTGCATAGCAGTGATAACCTCTGAAATAAATGCAATGTGCTGTTACTCCAGTCTGAAGGAATACATTCCGAGCCACCCAACTGAGATTTGTTGCAAGCACTTGACTTTTTCATTTTTGACTCTTAGCGCTAAATTCCATACTGATTAAATCAGCATAGCATAGATCTCCTGGCTTCAATGACAGTACTTAAATTTACTGTGATAACAGTCAGCAATGTTCATAGAGAACAGTTTTGGCAAAACCAATAAATCATTCACCAACAATTTTTAGATGTATCACTTCAATAGGAGATCTTGGATTCACTGATTAACCACTGTGAAATAACAGATTCGAGTATACGTATCAGAAAGAAAGAGTGAAGAAGGAAGGAGGAAGGAAGGAAGGAAGGAAGGAAAGAAGGAAGGAAGGAAGGAAGGAAGGAAGGAAGGAAGGAAGGAAGGAAGGAAGGAAGGAAGGAAGGAAGGAAGGAAGGAAGGAAGGAAGGAAGGAAGGAAGGAAGGAAGGAAGGAAGGAAGGAAGGAAGGAAGGAAGGAAGGAAGGAAGGAAGGAAGGGGAAGATTTTGGTGCAGACAAGACATTGTTGGCAGAAGACCAGGAATATTTACAGAATTTATAAAAGAGAAACCCCCGTGGCTCTTAGCAGTAGATATGATACATTCAGTATAAATGCTAAATAACATGCTGTGGTTTAATCACTTTTCTTTATTGTCCATTTTTGATCCAGTGATAGATAACTAAACAAGCTATATGCTTCTGTCATTTCAGTCTTCACACTCACCCAAGCATAGTTTTCCATCTTAAAAACAAAAACAATCAAACAAAAACCCTGCTAATATTCACTTTTGTACCTTACAGTTTGGGAACTGTCTTCCATGCATGCTCTCATATTTTGGATAGTAGAGTCACGATGTGTCTCGTAGAATTATAACTGCCACCCGTGGCTCTTTACTGTCATACACCACATTTTCACAGCATATTCTGCCCTTTGCTAACATAAAAGTATTCCTCACCTTTCAGTCTTTAGTTAAAGAACACAGTATATACCAAGAGCATGATTCTATTCTCACATACATTTTACCATTGATACAAGCTGAATTGATGCCAGGATACACCTCTCTGACTCAGGTTTTACAAATAAGAATATTAAGTAAACTCAGCTATTTCTTAACAATCTCATAGCAAGAGTATTTCAGAAGACTAATACCTGAAACATATATTTCAATACATTCCAATAAAAGCTGTATTTCTTAAACTTTGAATGATACATTTACATCTGTTTTTAATGAGTAGTTGAACTTCACAGCACCTCCTTGTAGAGTTGTGGACTGTGAACCAGTTACTCATGGTCATTTAAGAAGTCTATCCATTTAAGTAAGCAGTATTTGACATTCATGCCTGCCACTATTAGTGTGTGAAGCTTTCTCTTTTTCAGGTATTATTATAATTGTAAAAGATGCCAAAAGTGTATATAACCTACACATTAATGTATGAACAAATTGTTTCAAATAAACAGTTTACTCTGCATGTCCACTAAACAGCCGAAGAAGTGAATTGGTCAAAAGAATTATTTCTGTCAAATACAAAAGTGTCTTCTTTCAAAGTCATAAAGTATGTTACTCTTACCTCTATGCATTTGTTCCCAATTCCAAAGCATTCCTTAACCTGAAGACAAACCTTGTCATGTTCATTCAAATTTTAGTTCACAGACACTTATAGAAAAATACATAGGTCCTTCCTCTTTTAAAACATTAGGGAAATGCAGCTAATGTTAAGTATATGTTGTGTTCAAATTTCATTATTACAAGAACAAAAATTTCAGGTTGAGAAGAAAGACCTTGAGGATTTCCTTCTTTGTTATCAACTTGATCTGAGCCTTGACTAAATCTTTAAATTTTGAAATATATCCACTCACTTTAGGAAATTATAGGCACTCAGCCAATCTTTTCAAGCTGGAATACTGATGTTATGACATTTTGATGTCCCAAACGCTCCAGCTTCCATCTGGTTCCATGAGCTCTAAAAATCTTCGTCAGTTTTTTATTATTAAAATACTCAAAAAGAGTGAAGATGAAAACAATCATACTAGAAAAAAAACTCAGGCCTTTCTGCCTCAGTAGTAACTGCAAGTAAATACTTAAGGAGGATTAAAACTAGGGCAAGATTCTCTCCTAAAACTCTCAAAAACTTTTGGATTTGACACTGATATTTTAGTTGCTGCAGAGCAGTGCTTACACTAAATCAATGACTTTTCCATTTCTCATACTGCCCTGCCAGCGAGGTGGCTGGGGGTGCACAAGAGGCTGGGGCGGACAGAACCAGGACAGCTGACCCAAACTGGTCAAAGGGATATTCCATACCATGTGATGTCATGCTGAATCATTATATGGGGTGGCTGGCCAGAGTGGGGGCAGTACCACTGCTCGGAAGCAGGCTGGGCATCACTGAGTGGGTGGTGAGCAGTTGCATCGTGCATCACTTGCTTTGCATATTATTTTATTATTATTATTATTAAGCATTCATTTTCTGTCCTATTAAACTGTCTTTATTTCTACTCATGAGCTTTTGCTTTTTTTTTTTTTTTGGATTCTCTCCCCCTTTCCCACTGAGGGTGGTGTGTGTGTGAGTGATCCACTGTGTGGTGCTTCACTGCCTGTTGTAGGTTAAGCTACAACACTGTAGTATCATAGGCTCACTACCTGTCCTTTTTTTCACCTCAGGATGAAGTTTCCTGCCTAGTCATAGACAAAAGAATGGTCTTTCCATTAAAACACTGGATATAAGAAAAATACCGTCCTTAGACACACAACATACTTATTTTTTTTTAGTGGATGCATTTGTATCAAAGAAACATGTAGAAGAGTACTATGGTCAGATTCTAATTCCCATTCTGTAGCATGGAGTTCAGAAACCTGAGATAGGATAAAGGTTTCCCTTACAATAAGATACAGTAAGTCGGTAGAGGGCTTGAACGGGAATAGTCCCGGTGAAGGCCGCCGAAATTGGCGGGGCGCCCCCTTCGATAGGTTTCCCGATCAAATTACCTCTATCCGAGTCACGGCACCAAATTTGTTATAAATTACTCTTTTAGCCGGAAAGAATTAGTTTATTGAGTAAGCGATCAGCAAGCAAAACAGCGCTGGGTGGTCGGGGAGTCCATGCTCCTCCAAACGGCACGCGCCCCCCCTTTTTCGCAGTCCCCTTTTATCATCAAGATCTTCCGGGGTTACGTGGCCCCTTTCCAGTACTGCGGCTGCGTCGATTGTTGCTAGGGGGTCGTCTCTGGTTCCTCTGGTGGCCGCACAGATGAAGGCAGTAGTCTTCCTCTGCTTGGTATGTGGTGTTTTCTCCTCCTTTATTGGTCATGTTAGTTTGTCTTAAGATAGGGCAGTGGGTTATTGGTTTGGCAATTGTATTATTTACACAAGGTTCTCTCAATCTTATGTCTGAGACATCAACAGGCAGGATGTCTCAAGGTTCATACCGCCGCCTGGGTGACTCAGATTCACAGATTCACAGATTCACAGATTTCTCTAGGTTGGAAGAGACCTCAAGATCATCGAGTCCAACCTCCGACCTAACACTAAGTACTCCACTAAACCATATCCCTAAGCTCTACATCTAAACGTCTTTTAAAGACCTCCAGGGATGGTGACTCCACCACCTCCCTGGGCAGCCCGTTCCAATGCTTAATAACCCTTTCGGTAAAGAAGTACTTCCTAACATCCAACCTAAAACTCCCCTGTCGCAACTTTAGCCCATTCCCCCTCGTCCTGTCACCAGGCACGTGGGAGAATAGACCAACCCCCACCTCTCTACAGCCTCCTTTCAGGTAACTGTAGAGAGCGATGAGGTCGCCCCTGAGCCTCCTCTTCTCCAGGCTGAACAAGCCCAGCTCCCTCAGCCGCTCCTCGTAAGACTTGTTCTCCAGACCCCTCACAAGCTTGGTCGCCCTTCTCTGGACTCGCTCGAGCACGTCCATGTCCTTCCTGTAGCGAGGGGCCCAAAACTGAACACAGTACTCGAGGTGCGGCCTCACCAGAGCCGAGTACAGGGGCACAATCACTTCCCTCGACCTGCTGGCCACACTGCTTCTTATACAGGCCAGGATGCCGTTGGCCTTCTTGGCCACCTGGGCACACTGCTGGCTCATATTCAGCCGACTATCCACCAATACTCCCAGGTCCTTCTCGGCCAGGCAGCTTTCCAGCCACTCATCTCCCAGCCTGTAGCTCTGCTTGGGGTTGTTGCAGCCCAGGTGCAGGACCCGGCACTTGGCCTTGTTGAACTTCATACAGTTGGCCTCAGCCCATCGCTCCAGCCTATCCAGATCCTCCTGCAGAGCCTTCCTGCCCTCGAGCAGATCGACACACGCACTTAGCTTGGTGTCATCTGCAAACTTACTGAGGGTGCACTGGACGCCCTCATCCAGATCATCAATAAAGATATTAAAGAGGACCGGCCCCAGTACCGAGCCCTGGGGGACTCCACTAGTGACCGGCCTCCAACCAGATTTGACTCCATTCACCACAACTCTCTGGGCCCGGCCATCCAGCCAGTTTCTAACCCAGCGAAGCGTACGCCAGTCCAAGCCCCGAGCAGCCAGTTTCTTGAGGAGGATGTTGTGGGGAACGGTGTCAAAAGCCTTACTGAGGTCAAGGTAGACCACGTCCACAGCCTTTCCCTCATCCACCAAGCGCGTCACTTGGTCATAGAAGGAGATCAGGTTCGTCAAGCAGGACCTGCCTTTCATAAACCCATGCTGACTGCGCCCGATCGCCTGCTTGCCCTGCAAGTGCCGCGTGATGACCCTCAAGATAATCTGCTCCATGAGCTTCCCCGGCACTGAGGTCAAACTGACAGGCCTATAGTTCCCCGGGTCTGCCCTGCGGCCCTTCTTATAGATAGGCGTCACATTGGCTAGCCGCCAGTCAACCGGGACCTCCCCCGATAGCCAGGACTGCCGATAAATGATGGAAAGCGGCTCAGCCAGCTCCTCCGCCAGTTCTCTCAGTACCCTTGGGTGGATCCCATCCGGCCCCATCGACTTGCGCACATCCAAGCTCCGTAGCAGGTCGCCAACCATTTCCTCATGGATAGCCAAGGCCACATCCAGCTCCCCATCCCCTTCCACCAGCTCAGGGCACTGGGTGTCCGGAGTACAACCGGTATTGCCGCTAAAGACTGAGGCAAAGGCGGCATTAAGCACCTCAGCCTTTTCCTCATCCTTAGTAACTAGGTTTCCCCTCGCATCCAGTAAAGGATGGAGATTCTCCCTAGTCCTCCGTTTCGCGTTGATGTATTTGTAAAAGGATTTTTTGTTGTCTTTAACGGCAGTAGCCAGATTGAGCTCCAGATGAGCTTTGGCCTTTCTAATTTTCTCCCTGCACAGCCTCGCTACATCCTTGTAGTCCTCCTCAGTGGCCCGCCCTTTTTTCCAAAGATTATAAACCCTCTTTTTTCTGCTAAGCTCCAGCCGCAACTCTCTGTTGAGCCAGGCCGGTCTTCTTCCACGCCGGCTCATCTTTGGGCACGTGGGGACGGACCGCTCCTGTGCCATCACGATTTCCTTCTTGAGGAGCGCCCAGCCTTCCTGGACTCCTCTGCCCTTCAGAACCGCCTCCCAAGGGACTCGGCCAACCAGCGTCCTGAGCAGCTCAAAGTCAGCCCTCCGGAAGTCCAAGACAGCAGTTTTACTGGTCCCCTTCCTGGCCTCGCCAAGAATAGAGAACTCTACCATTTCGTGGTCACTCTGCCCCAGACAGCTTCCGACCACCACATCTCCCACCAGTCCTTCTCTGTTTGTGAAGAGAAGGTCTAGCGGGGCACCACCCCTGGTAGGTTCACTGACCAGCTGCGTCAGGAAGCTATCTCCCACGCTCTCCAGAAACCTCCTAGACTGCTTTCTCTGTGCCGTGTTGTGTTTCCAGGATATGTCCGGGAAGTTGAAGTCCCCCACGAGGACAAGCGCCGACGATTTTGCAACTTCTGTCAGTTGCCTATAAAACTCCTCATCCGTCTCCTCATCCTGGTTCGGCGGTCTATAACAGACCCCCACCAGGATGCTAGCCTTGCCGGCCTTCCCGCGGATCCTAACCCACAGGGATTCAACCTTATCATTCCCAGCCTGGAGTTCCACAACATCAAAAGATTCTCTAATGTAGAGAGCCACGCCACCACCCCTTCTGTGCTGCCTGTCCCTCCTGAAGAGCCGATAGCCAGGCATTGCAGCACTCCAGTCGTGGGAGCGGTCCCACCACGTCTCCGTGATGGCAACCAAGTCGTAGCCTGCCTGCTGCACAATGGCTTCCAGCTCCTCCTGTTTGTTACCCATGCTGCGTGCATTAGTGTAGATGCACTTCAGCTGGGCCATCGCCTTCTTCCCCGGCCTAGCCATTGTTTCCCCCGGCACAGCTCCAACAAGCCTTGTTTGAGCCCCGTCCCCCTTCTTACCTAGTTTAAAGCTCTCTCTATGAGCCCCGCCAGCTCCTGGCCTAGGATCCGTTTTCCCCTTGGAGATAGAGACCCGTCTGGGGCCATCAGGCCGGGTGCCGAGTAAAGCTCCCCATGGTGAAAAAACCCAAAATTTCTATGCTGGCACCAGCCTCTGAGCCACCTATTAACCACATGAGCTTTCCATGTCCTCTCCGTGCCTCTCCCTTCCCCCGTAGGGATGGACGAAAACACCACCTGCACTCCCGCTCCCTCCACCAATCGTCCCAGCCCCCTATAGTCCTGTTTGATGGCCCTGAGGCTTCTCTTTTCAACATCATCGCTGCCAGCCTGGACTATCAAAAGCGGGTAATAGTCAGAGGGGCGAACCAGGTTTGGAAGCTTCCTGGTAATGTCTCTGACCCTGGCCCCAGGGAGGCAGCAGACTTCCCTACGTGTGGGGTCAGGCCGACAAATAGGGCCCTCCGTTCCCCTGAGGAGGGAGTCGCCCACAACAATCACCCTTCTTTCTTTCTTGGTGGAGGCAGTCCTGAGGCGTGGAGTCAACTGCCTCACCTCAGGCATCCTCCCGGGTAGGCTTCCTACCTCATCCTCCCCCACGGGTCTCTCGAGCTCCAGGGCCTCAAACCTATTGTTCAAGGGCACCTGGGAAGGCGGCGCCGGAAGGGGAGGGCATCTCCTGCGAGGTCGAGCAGGGACCTGTCTCCATTCCTCCTCAACTCGCGGGTCCCCTCCCTCTGCCCGATGGCAACAGGGCAGGGGGTCCACCCCCCTTTGGGGCGTCTCACCCTGGTCCCTCTCCCTCCGGTCCTGCAGGGAGTCGCTCCACCAGTCTATCTCCCGCTCGCACTCCCTGATATCCCTCAGCCTCTGCACCTCCTCCTTGAGCTCTGCCACCATGCGGACCAGGTCGTCCACCTGCTCGCACCTCACGCAAGCAGTCTCCCTGCCTCCCGCCGATGGCAGCAAGAGGCTCAGACACTCCCCTTGTTCCCTTCTTAATATAGCCATGAGAAATAATGAACAAACATTCCTTATACATCACAGGTTTTCCTTACAGTAAGATTCTTGGGAAGAGTAATCTGCCTTAGAAAGTCCAGTATAGTCACCATGCTGAATGAGGAACAACCTAAAGCCTCAGAAAACAATGGATATTGATGCAAAGGATCAGACTGAAAACCTCCCAAAAATCAGTTTGTCTACCCCATACATTTCAAGCTATCACTTGCTGATGCTCTGGATACACAGTTAAGAATCCACTCCTCAAGACCAGGTCCTGAAGACTTTCTTTTAGGAAATGGTTAGGCCATGCTTTGTAAATTGCAGTAATGGCAGTAACAGTGCCAGAAGACTTGGCTTCCACTCACTGGAACCAAGGGCATGGAACAACATTTAGGCACAATAAGACACCTAGATTATGGTCCTACTTTAGAACATTATTTCTGTATTTCATGCTGAATAGACATTGGGGACTGAGTCTTCCCGAAACAGGCATGAGAGGAATAATAAAAATTGAAGACACCCTAACCAAATGCTACTATCCTTTTTTGCTGGCTTAAAAATTATGAGAATTAAAAACTACATGATTCAAACTCTTCAAAAAGGAAGTTGGACACAAGTCTTCCACTAACCACTTGAGCTCTTTGTTAAAAGAAATTTTATAATGTTATTTTGACTAACATTTTAAGATGAAGAGATCACAGCTGAACTTGGTAGGGAACAAACAGCATATTTTGTGTTTTACACAGTGAACCTACACTAACAACAGAAAGCTAAGCTCTAGACAGGATTATCAGTCCCTCATTTACACAAATGCAAGAAAAAATGCAACACAAGACACCATCTTTTAACTCTGTCCATTGTGATTAGTGATCTCAATGACACACAAAGTACATAAAATCACACTTCTCCAAAATAAGTAAGTAAAATGAAGGACATTAAAGATGGATTCCGCATTAACTCTGAACTTCTTACTTTTTAGTGGTGTGAGCCAAAACAACGCAGGGGTTTTGTATTTATCACAGTTCAATTTGATTAATGACTAGGCAATATCCTAGAGTAGATTAATAACATCAGAGATGAAAGGGCATTTGTAAAATATTTGTCCTCCTCCTAGTATAAAGAGGATTTCAGTGCATTTAGATAATTAACATGAAAATAGTGGCGCCTTGTTTTTATTTTGTTCTTTGCATAAATATTCTCCAATTAATTTGGCAAAGCTTATGATATAGTCTACATGTAGAGAGTGAAATGAGTTTCTGCTAGTTTTACAGTCATATAACACAACAACTCACTAGAATCTCACCACAAGTGTACATGCAAACATGGACAAGTTACAAGTTTGTTTTAAAATGACAACCATTATATATGAAAGACATAAAGCACTGAAAACATAGACTTCATAGACTGAAAGACAAGAAAAAATACTCTAATCACCTAGCCAAAGAACATCAACTCATCTACCAGTGTTACTGGTAAAACAGATACTCCCAGCTATCCATGAAATATGCAACTGAGGAAGCACAAATTCAGGAAAGATGCCATAGAATGACATCTGGTCAAAATTAAGAGCTGTAAATATTTATGTGCAATTACAACTTAAAAGCAAGATCAGTGAAATAGAAGGCTTTCCAATAGAGGAAAGGCTTTATGTTATAGTCATAATAGAAATGGAAAAAGCTACTGGAAGATAATTTAATTAAAAAAAAAAAGTAACATTTCTTTGTTGTAAACTGTCCTAGAAAGACAGATTAAACAAGTCCCATAAGGAATTTTGCTCTCTAATTCTATAAATTACAGTGGGAAAAAAACTCTAAGTGAAGAGGGCTGTACATCAGAATGGTTAGTACTAAAGGAACCCTTGGCTACAAGAAGGCATGCACCAAAGGATGCAGATCATGACTGGGCTGTCGCGTGCAGTTTTGAAAATTAAAAAGGCAAGAAAATGTGTTAAAATAGGATAATCCTAGATCTTAGACTACCCAATTAGAAACAAATGTAATCTCTAAATGCCAAACCTTAAAAGATATAATTTCTCAGAATAAAGGGTAGTTTTTGAAACAGCACATACTTGGGAAGAGAGCACTCCAAGAAACGACTGTTACCTTGGAAGACATGATATCCTTAAATCAGCTAGCTCAGCTGATAACTCAGCTGATAAACTACAGCTCCATATTAAAGCACAGTTTAGACATGCCTTTGGACTTCAATCATAATAAGTAGAAAGAAGTCAAGGATTAACAATATCTAAACTGATATGTAAAGTGATCATAAAATAATAAGGTTAAATTTATCTAGGAAGAAATAAGATATAAAATCAAATATAATGACACAAACATTTGGACAGAGGTAATCAATAAAATGTATTTTAGTTGAGAAAAAAAAAAACACCCAAGTCATAAAACTAAAGGCAGCTGGGTCCTTAGATGGGGCATTCATATTGCTCTCAAACCCAAGAATATTTCCACTGATAAATGCACATGTGGGAGAGAGAAAGGAGAGGAGAAAAACAAGGAAAATAAGTTACAAACCAGTGCAGTGAAATGAAAGGAATTCAAATACTACTTGAGCTAAGTGGCAAACTGCAAAAATCTACAAAGGCAGATTTCATGAAATGAGGAAAATGATCATAAGTTACAATAGTGAAGAAGTCAGAAGGAAAACTGGACAGAAAAGGTAACTGCTGAAAATGTAAAGAAAAAAAAAAATAAAAGAAACCCCTTAAGTATATCAAAAGCAAGAAGTTTATAAGAGTCACTAGGCCTGCTGGGAATTTCAGAGAATAAAGACAGCAGTTAAGGAAGAGAAGGATGTTGCTAGGAAGATAGTAGATTTATTTGCATCAGTCTTCTCAATAGAGGATGCTAGGGAGATACCTACTCTTTGGTAATAAAAATGAGGTACTATCAGATGAAGAGGTATTGGAACAAATCAATCATTTAAAAAGCAGGAAGCTACCAGGACCGAAAATTCTGAATAAGAGCTATGAAAACCCTAATTAAAAAACAACTCCTCTACTGAAAAGCTAGAAAGTAGCAAATGTTTCATATATATTATGAAAAGGCTTTAGGATGATTCAGGGAATCAAAGATTCATAAATCTTACATCTGTAACTGGCAAATTAAAAATAAGAAAATAAGACTTGGAAGATGATGAGATGATAGGTCTTTGCAAAGGAAGATGTTGTCTTACTCATCTGTTAGGATGTTTTCAACACATCAGTAAAATACCGTAGAGGTCAAAGGAAAACCAATAGAAATCATTTATTTAAACTTTCTAAAGGCCTTGGCAAACTGTTTCACAAGAGTGATAAAAAGAAGAGACACAGACAGCTAACTGAAGATCTCTGTTCATTGTAGCAGATTATCAGAAGAAAGAAGCAAGAAATTAAAACGAATCAAGAATAAGACACAGCATGACCACGAAAAACGATGTTATATAAATCAGTGCTGCTGTCTGATCTGAACTACCATTTGCAGTACTGGCTTCTACATCTCAGAAGGGTATCAGAAAACTAGAGGGAGTTAGAGAAAAGTGACAAAAGTGATGGAAGTTCTTAAAAAACAACAACAACACTGTTTTGTGGAAATAGGTCAGAATAACTGGAATTGTTTTAGAGGAAAATAAAAAGAAGTATGAGAAAAATACATGAAATAATTACTAGAAGTAAACCAGAATTTCATTTCTGCCTTCCTTAACATGGTTACATGCAATTAAACTTCAAGACAGCAAATTTAACAGAAGAGATGCACATCAGTTTTCCCATAGTTTATGTTTTTGCTGTAGAGCTTGTTCTTTGAAAACACTGAGATAAAAATAAATAAATAAATAAATAAATAATATAAGACTTAAAAGAACTGGATGTTTATGTGAATAAGAAGAATGCATTGAGTTAAACTAGTTAAGAGTATTGCAGGTAAACTGAAATTTATTTGGAGACTTAAATATATCTGTAATTACTGTAGACTAGCAGTAGACTGGTCTATTATAGACTTTATGAAGCCAAATCCTCAAAAATATCCCTGTGCTGGGTTTTCTGCACTTCCCTTGGAAGTGTTCAGGGGTCACTGTCTGAGGCATGGATGCTGCACAAGCCTCAGATGTACTTCAGACCCCTTTGGTCCATGCTCCTACTGTCAGTATTTCATGAATTTAACTGTTTCTAGCCCAGTAACTGGGAGTGAATCATAATATCAAAATATTTAAACTAGCAGAATTTCAAAGTTTTTGTAAAAATCTTTACAGAGAAAGCCATATAAAGAATGAAAATACTGAAGCAAGCAAAAAATAGTTGACGTTTTCAACTTAAAAATTGTCAGTCAAACAAAGGTTTGTTTGAAATTTGGAAGAGGACATTATTTTCTCATTAAAAATCAGCTTTTCAAAGGAAAACCAATACTTTCTCTGTTTTTTTTACAATTTTTAAATAGAAGCATTTAACCACCCCTACCCATCAGTTATGCTATATATTCTTGAGCACCATCTACTGGTGCTGCATTATTAATTAACTATTTATGAAAATATAAAGCACTTTAATAAAATTCCAATCTCATTGTAATTCTCTTGCTCTTAAAAAGAAATTTAAAATTGATAAAACAGAATATAACCTAAGGGCCTTCCACATCTGAGCAAATTAAGATGTGGGGAACAGATCTGTGCCCCGATCACACATCGGTGAGCTAAGAGGCTTCATAAATATAGCACTTGACTCTTACCTGTTACTTGACTCTATAGCCACACTTGTTTCCATTTTTGTGCATAATAAGATGACATCTAAGTCCATAACTGTCTACATCTAGCTGTAGTCAATTAAGCATATGATAATAATATGATAATAGAGAATGATAATAGAGAATTAAACTACAAAATTAAGGGAATTTAGATAAATTATTTGTTGAAAAGCCTTCAGTGAGTTCAATGTTGGAGATAAACTATCTTTTATTTGCTCATAGAACTGCAGGTTGCAAGAGTGACCTTGACTTGGAAAGATTTCCCCGCAAGCTGACAAGTGGTTAAGTCAGAGAACAGTCCATTTTTCAAAGCCATTTGCTTTAAGCTGTGGCTTCCCTTATACAATTTGCAGCAAAAATCTCAATGAATTATAATTCGAGTTATAATTTTGTTGAATTTTGTGCTATGTTCTCTAAAACCTGGACTGAAATCACTCAGTTACTGTGACTGAGGTACCAAAGATCTTAAACTGCTACTGTGGGTGGGAAGAGAGAAAGAGAGAAAGAGAGAAAGAGAGAAAGAGAGAAAGAGCGAAAGAGAGAGAGAGAGAGAGAGAGAAAGAAAGAAAGAAAGAAAGAAAGAAAGAAAGAAAGAAAGAAAGAAAGAAAGAAAGAAAGAGAGAAAGAGAGAAA
The DNA here is from genome assembly GCF_964034855.1 of Anser brachyrhynchus. Taxonomy (NCBI): domain Eukaryota; kingdom Metazoa; phylum Chordata; class Aves; order Anseriformes; family Anatidae; genus Anser; species Anser brachyrhynchus. The sequence goes on along the minus strand of NC_137696.1, from coordinate 96,178,119 downwards.
GAGAGAAAGAGAGAAAGAGAGAAAGAGAGAAAGAGAGAAAGAGAGAAAGAGAGAAAGAAAGAAAGAAAGAAAGAAAGAAAGAAAGAAAGAAAGAAAGAAAGAAAGAAAGAAAGAAAGAAAGAAAGAAAATGAGGAAAAAGCAACTAAACAAACCCTTTAATTTATTCCATCCAGCATATTACATTTAGTAAGCAGCATTTTTTTCCCACCAATACAGAGATTACTTAAAAATATTACTCTCCACCCTCGTTCCTAGTTTGGATTGAGCCCAACCTTTCTGAAACAATCACATCCAGTCTAGAAAGCAGCACTATAAATTTAGTGTTCACAATGTTGTGCCTATCCCCACCACACTACTACTGAGTGACATAACACTTATTTTAGTGCCTTGATACTTTCTTTGTAGTACAGATGGCACCACATGTGCCATGCAGTTCTGACAGTACTGCTGTGAAATAGCATGGGATTGCATTAATACCTAATTTCTAGGTTTTAACAGAGATACAGAACCTGGATCTGCTCAATATTTCTGGATGATGTGTATATATTCACTCTACATCTGCCCTATGCTAAATGTACATATAAAACAGCACCTTTCCAAACAAAAATTAGCTGCATGTCCAGTTTAAACAAATATAGTGTCATTTCTATTTATTTATATTTTATGGACATACACTGACTTTTACTTGTAGTGTATCAATAGTCCAGATTTTTGATATTTCAGATGCAGCTGCATGACACCTGGCAAACAAACTCTTTCTGAAGTTGGCCTCAGTTCAAGGAGGCAGGCACATACAAGTGGACCATCAGTATTTAACAAATGGTATATCTTATTTTAGAACTAGCTCCAGCAATTAAAAACTACACCGTTCAGGTCTCATGGCAACAAATCTTGAAAAGAAATCTGCAGAGTGCTCTGTGCCTCCATCTCTCTGTTCTTCAGCTCACAGAGTTAACTTGAGTATGACTTGCGCAACTCCCAGCCTTTTCCTTGCTTGCAGACGAGGCCAGCCCTTCCAAATTCCACTCCAGCATTGCCATGTCTTCACAAAAACTAAAGTGGAAGTTAATCACAGGGTCAGGATACCCAGTAAGTTGTTTAAGACAATAGTTTACCATACACCATGTATTAATTTTCATCTCCACTTGCAAATAAAAAAATCTACAAGTTGTCAGTGCTGCAGGAAATGGGTGAAAGAGTTCACTCAGGGTGGCTTCTCCCTATGACTTACCCTCATGTTCTTCTTTTACAATGAAGGGAGTAAAAAGGTATTTAAATACTGCCTTGTATGTACACCTTCGATTTGTTCTGCTCATACCAACTTGTCAATGAACTGAACTACTTTTGAAGTATTTCAAGCAACACAATGATCATCCAGAGATCATACAGAGTATCACTGAACATGAGAGAGTATGATCATCTCTGAGCCATAAATGGTTCAGTTTTCATTGCACTGTATTTGCTGGGCATAGATCATGCACATTTCTCAGTTTCCTTGTACTGAGTAGATTTTTTTTTTGTTTGTTTTATTTTGACAACAGGGACATGAATTCTTTTTGTTTGTAAAAGCTAGCAAGGATGTGGTTTACAGCTTGTACCTATGGAAAACACAGTAAAAAGGTATAACCGTTCTTTCATTTACTTTGGCCAGAAGTGGTTTGTGACCAGCAATACCTCTGATCAGAATTTGTGCAGCGTGTAATTGTGATCATAAAAGCTCCGTATTACTGGAATTCAAACCTTTACGGGGCTGAGGGGGCAGAAAACTCTCGGCTTTGAGGAACGGATGGCTTGGACGCTGCCCAGAACTTCAAACTCTCGTTCCATCGGGGTGGGAGGGAGGGGGCCGCCAAACCCAGGCGTGCAGCGGTGTTTCTCGTGAACTTTGGGAGGGCGGGCTTGTCGCAGGGAGCCGGCCACATCGCCTCGGCAGGGCTTTGTTCTCCCTGTCGAGTGGCAGCGGCGGGAGCGGGCAGCCGCCAGGCCGCGGTCTGCCCGCTGACTGACAGCAGCATTTATTAAAATGTCATCCCCTAATTTCCACACCGGATATCTGCTGTCGCGAGCGCTGACCCGACCCCTCGGAGAGCCCGACTCGCCCTGGGGAGCGGGAGAGACGCAGCCGAAAGGGAGGGGGGAGAAAAATGCATATTCAAACCTCCTCGGCTACACCCAAATAATCGGGGTGGGGGGGGGGGGCATTCACAGCGGAAAGGCACCTTCCGCGGAGCTCCCCCGTCTGTCGCTCCCCCCCTGACCCCCCTTGCCGCTACCGATGCCCTGCAGCCGCTGCCTCCTCACAAACTTCGCTGGCAGCCCCCCGGGGGGGGGGGGGGGGGGCAGCGCCTCTCTCACGACGGGGACCCGGACCAGGTCCCCCCCTTTGCTGCGGGGTCCCCCGGGTCCCCCCCCGCCGCCCCCTGCCCTGCCCGCGCCCCCGCTGGACGGCGGCGGCCGGGGGAAGGACCGCGACCCGGCCGCAGCCTCCTCCTCCTCTCTCCGTCAGGGAACAAATACGGCGTTAATTGCAGCCTCGCTGAGAAAATTGCCATTGTTCCAGTCAAAGGCGGGCGGCACATTGAAAGGGTTTTTCCTCGGGAGCGCCGTGGCGGTTAATCTGCAGCGCGGAGCCAAAGTGACAGCTCGCGGGGCTGCGACGGAGGGGGGAGGTTGGGGCCGGGGGGAGAGGGGGGGAGGGGGGATGCTTTTAAAGAAAAAACAAGAGGAAGGAGATCAAGTGCGGTCTTCCCGCCCCTCCACACTCCTGCCATCCTTTCCCCGTTTCCCCAGCGGCGTCAGCCGAGGCCCCCAAAAAATCCCTCCCCGGCGCAGTCAGCGCCGCTCCCGGGACGCGCTGGGTGCCGAGCGGCCCTGACGTGCCAGACGCCGGGGGCCGGGAGGGGCGCCTGGCACACTCACACACACACACTCACTCACACTCACACACACTCACACCCGCGCGGAGCGGTGCGCAGGGGCGCGCGCACGCCGCCGCCCCGGGAGAGCGAGGCGGGGGGGGGGGACGGGGGTGTTGCGCGCACGGGTACGCGCACACAGCCGGCGGCCCCCACGGAGGCTGGCTGGCTGGCTGGCTCGCACACACAGACACGCGCGCGCACACACGCGCGCACACGCAGCGGCAGAGCCGCGCTCCCGCTCCCTCCGCGCTCCCCTGCGCGGCCGGCGTTCGCACCGCTCGCTTCCCGACATCGGCAGCCGAGGAACCCCCCCCCCCCTCCCCCTCCCCGCCGCTGTCCGGCCCTTAGTGCCCGAGAGGGGAGGAGGAGGAGGGAGGCAAGAGGAATAAGTCCACCAGTACCAACAACAACAACAAAACCCACCAACAAATCTGCACTAGCGCCTGAGTCCTCCTCCTCTCAGACCGTCGCCTGCCTGGCATCGCCGCTCATCGGGCTGCTGTGCTGAGACTTTGTTTCAAGTAAAAAAAAAAAAAAAAAAAAAAAAAAGAAAAAAAAATCCATCGCTTGCTCAGCCACTTCCATTTTTCCCCCCCTGCAGTCTCGCTGGTTTGAGGTTGTGTTTTTTTTTTTTTTCTTTTTTTTTTTTTTTCCTTCATGTGGTTGGATTTGGTGGATCCGGAGCCAAAGCTGCTTTTTTCCCTCGGTGGGGTGTGCGTGTGCCGTGCGGGGGTTTTCTCGCCGCGTTTTTTATCTTCTGCTGCTTTTTTTAATCTTGGTTTTGAACCTGAGCCGGGGAAAATGGGAAACGGTGCTTCCGACAGAAGGGGAATCTCTCCATCACTGTTGTTGGGACGTGTGCCTGTGGTGCTAGTCTTTTAGAGAAATAGCCTGACAGCTTTCGGAGTGGAAGGTAAGGGTGCCCGGGGCATTTCCATTTCCCATTTCCAGGGATTACGACTGGAGAGCTTTTAGCTTGGGATTCCGGGGAGGAGGCGGCGGAGGAGGGGGACAGGCTGTTGCTGAAGGATAGAGAGAGAGAGACAGCACATACAAAATGATCTCTGCATTTACTTCAGCGCTGCAGTTCAAAAGTTAGAGAAGTCCGTTTGGCGACAGGTCTGCTTCCCCGAGAGTAATTTCCAGCGAGACGAAGAAAACCTGAGGTTTGTGCACGATTGGGGTAATTTTATTGGGGGGTGGGGTGGGGGGGAGATGTTAGGTTAATAGGAAGTTAAAATAAGAGGAGTCAGTGGGTCTTCTGCTGGGGAAAAAATAAGTGGAGTGATGGCGCCGTCTATGTTCGGCTAAACTACAGTGTCACCTAGAAAATCAGTTTGGGGAATATCCAAACTAAACGCCCGTTTGCTTTTCAGCAGAAAAGGGTTCCCCCCCTTCCCAAACGAGAAACCTTAAGCCTCTGTGGCCGTCCTTTAACTCCATCCTCCATGGAAAAGGAAGATTTTATTTAATCTGGGTGCCTAATCCTTTCGGCGAGCAGCTTCCCTCTTGTATTTAGCACTATTGCAAACTAAATGAAATGCTGCCAGCACATTCGATTCGAATGTGTGTGCATGTGTAATACACCGAGGGAGAGGGAGATTAAGACAAAATTGCCTATCAGTAGCTTTGTATGAACAAACACATAACTAAAATGAGGGCTATCTGATTACGTTTCTTCACAGAAAACAGCCTAGCACTGCAGACGTCTTTATTTTTCTAATTTCATAGAGGATGAGAAAAGTCAGAGGCTTTTTCCTTTTCAAATTAAAAAGCAACTAAGGCCCCTTTTTGCTTTCCAGATTATAAAATTAATCCTTTTTCATGGGTGGAATTCCTAATTTAGACACTTATTGTCACATTGGCTTTCAACGCCTACACCATCCTGAATAACACTGCGCAGAACTGCAATGCCTGCAAAGTGCTTCAGAAAAGGGGAAATTGTTTCCAGAATTCCCTGTAAGTTTCTATTTTTTTAAACCTTAAATGCTGTACTGACCCTATTTGGAGAAGGAGGACCATGTTATTCATTGAGATGGATGCTCAGAAAGAGAAAATCTGACCGTGTGGATAGAACTGGCAGCAGCTCTGCTTTTTTTTTTTTTTTTTTTTTTAACCGCAGCTATAAAGAGGGTTAGAGTTGGTGCTGCTTTGCCCATTTCAAGATTCAGAGTTTGAATTGTAATCTAAGAGATACGAAAATCTCTTCAAGGGAGCTTAATCTGGTGATTTGCTGTGTGTTACGCAATGGGAGACAGAAGATGCCATGCTGTTTGGTGAGGAGATGAAAAGCTAGGCAAAGACACATATCAAAACTCAGTAACAGTGTGTGTGTGTGTATGTCTGCCTCTGCTTACAGAGCAACAGTGGAAGAGACTGAAATCCAGAGTTTTGAAATTAGCTTGGCATCACTTCTGCCTACTTGCCTTTGAAAGCAGAAGGTGAAAAGCTACTTATTTGTAAGGGATAACTCAAAGGTTAATGCTGAAAATGTTCAATTTGATTTTTTTTTGGATAACATTACGGAGGTAAATATAACTTAATGTTCACTTTATTAACCTAGGCCACTGTTAAGAAAACAGAGCTCTAGAGGAGGCTGTAGCGGTTGACAGGTGCAGTAAAACAGCTTTATTTGGTGATACTAGCAGAGAAAATGTAATATATCATCATTCAAGCACACATCTGCAAAGCCCAGGAGCTAATCAGACAGTACAAGATATTCAGAGTAAGAGGGCAAGTAAGAGACCCAGTACAGTGCAATAGGTGCAGAGGTCCTACTATAGCACTGCAAGCTATATAGAGCTAATGGTTGTAGACACTAATATAGTGGTCCATTTCATATATCCTAAGAGGTTGTAGCACATTTGAATTACTATCTTAAAATGCTGGCACTTAGTGGTGGTGTCAGACCACCACTAGTTTCATCTGTCTGTCTTTGTTTCTTTCTCTGATACTCTCAACATTTTATTAATATATTAATCTTAGTATTTCCTTCCTGGGATTTATTTTTATAAAGACCTCTGTATGCCAGGTGGCCACTGCAAATGCATGTAGACATATGGAAGATAATATTCCATCTGTAACAAATACTGTTTGGGCTTTTAAAAATTATGGCTGTAATTCTTCACTGTTACTTCCCAGACTTAATAGAAAAATAATACATAACAGCAGATGCTACCGGCTTTCTTGATCTATTCTGGTGAAATTCTCCATGTGCACATTGTACGTGCACAGATATGAATATAGCAAGCTACTTATTTGCTTTTTGAATAAATAAATAAATTGTCCTGCTCTTAGTCTGTCGGGTAAGGCGTCTAAATTTTTACCTAAGTTGAGCAGTTCTAGTCCACGCCATGATGACTACAGCCTAGACAGGAGAGGACATTCCTATTAATAATCTAATGATTTTTTTTTTTTTAATTTGAGTGTAGAAGATTGGTCTGTCGCGATGGCCACGCGATGGCGCTGTTCACACAGCAGCAAAGCGTTCCCTTGTGTTATAAAATAAAAATTACCTGCCCTTCTTTCTGAAACGGGCTCTAACTGCAAGCTTGGAAACAGCTGGCTCGAATATTGGAAGGAGTTTGGTTTTCAATGCGTGAAGAATTCTACTTGCATTTTCATTTCATTTCATCTCCTGCAGGCCAAATGACATAGGATGAAGGCTGTTCGTAATTTGCTGATTTATATATTTTCCACCTATCTACTGGTTATGTTTGGATTTAATGCTGCCCAAGACTTCTGGTGTTCCACGCTGGTGAAGGGGGTCATTTATGGATCGTATTCTGTAAGTGAAATGTTTCCTAAAAACTTCACAAACTGCACTTGGACACTGGAAAATCCAGATCCGACCAAATATAGTATTTACCTGAAATTTTCCAAAAAGGACTTCAGCTGCTCCAACTTTTCCCTCTTGGCTTATCAGTTTGATCATTTTTCCCATGAAAAAATAAAGGATCTTTTAAAAAATAACCACTCTATAATGCAGCTCTGCGATTCCAAGAATGCTTTTGTATTTCTGCAGTATGATAAGAATTTTATTCAGATACGCCGCGTCTATCCTATCGATTTCCTAGGATTACACAAAAAAGAAGAAGACCAAAAATCCTTCTTTGAGTTTTTGGTGTTGAACAAGGTGAGCCCGAGCCAGTTTGGGTGCCATGTGTTATGCACTTGGTTAGAGAGCTGCTTGAAATCCGAGAACGGGAGAACCGAGTCCTGTGGGATCATGTATACAAAATGCACCTGCCCTCAGCATTTGGGAGAATGGGGAATAGATGACCAGTCCCTGGTGTTGCTCAATAATGTGGTGCTGCCCCTCAATGAGCAGACAGAGGGCTGCTTGACCCAGGAGCTGCAAACCACCCAGGTCTGCAACCTCACCAGAGAAGCCAAACGGCCTCCAAAAGAAGGTAGGTGCTTCTTGGGGGGGGTGTTGGGGGGGGGGGGTGGGGTGCGGGGGGGGGCTGAATCCCACACTGGTGTGTAGGTCCTGTTGCCGTCTCTCTTTGATACTCACATTCATTTGACTTGCTCTTCACTGCGGCTTGCCTCCAGACAAGGTGAAAGGGCTGGAAATGATGTACACTCCCTCTGGGCAAGGAGGGATGCATTCTCATTTCTAAACTGGTCTAGCCTTCAGCATCATGTTCTGCTGAGCAGTACAGAAACTCCTCATATGTAGATTCCCTCTGTTTTCAGCCCTCACAGTAATGCCCACAGGTGATGAGCCAGGAATCACTCACCATCTCTTTACTGCTGCACTCAACTACAAAATCTTGATGAGATCCCTTGACTTTGCAAGGAAAATGTTTCCAAAGGCATGTGGGCATCCTGAGTAGAACACCCAGAGATTTGCCATGGTCAGGACACCTGGTCCCAACTGTGACAGACTTAAAAACAATCTATAAAACAAACGTGGTTCTCCAGGGCAAGCCCTCTGCCCGTGATGCCTAGAGATACAAACCACCATGCACCGTCAGCACATGCTTCTTTGACTTGACAGACCTGCAGGCTGCTGCTGTGCCCCTTTCCCAGGAGGTGTCAACTTCAGGAGATGAAGGCTTTGCATCTCACAGCAATACTAGTGGGGTGGGTGGATGTGTCAGTCCTGACAGCTGCTTCATGTCCCCATTGGAAAAGGTGGGTTGTGGAAGGGTGGGAAGCCAGGAATCCAGCAATTAGAGTGGCAGCCCACTGTCTCTCTGCTTTACACCTCCTGCTTTGGCTTCCTGATGTTTTGGAGAGGTCTGGGGGTGATTTTAGGAAGGGTGCAGAGGGGACCAGAGGGTGGGAAAGCATAGGTTGAACACAAATTGGGGGTTCTTATGTGCTACCTATGGATGTGGGGGTGCTTCAGAGCAGCCATGCAGGGCAGAGAGGAGGTCCTTGCCCCTGCGGCAAGGGATAAATCATCCAGCCCAGGGTGTTGCATTTTCATGCAGGAAATGTTCCCACTCTTCTTGTTTTCTGCATAGCCACAAAGCTCCCAGTCTGTGGTGAGGCAGCGCCAAGCTCCCAGCCCCCCTAATAGAAGTGGCTTTGTGGAGGAATGTAACATTGACACGTTGTTAGGAGAGGATTTTCTTTAAGGGCAGCCAAGCCCCAGTGCTGTGGGAGAAGAAAAGCTGAACTTGCTCCAGCTGCCGCGGTGCCAGCGGCCGCGGGCAGGGCCGGGGGGTGGGGAGGGGGACAGGGGACACTTTTGGTGTTCTGCAGGTCTCTCCACACACCCAACAGCTCGGAGCCAGGGAAACGGAGCCATCTGAAATGACAGGGAAGCTCCCCTCCCGTAAACTCCCAGAGAAGCCTGCGCAGCGGCAGGGATGCTATTTAACATCGTTTAGAGCTAATTAGTGCCCTGGGAGGCGGAGGCAGCTCCGGCCTCGGCGCCGGGCTCTGCCCGCGGAGGCCCCGGCGAGCAGCTCCCGCAGGGGCCGAGGCGCGTCCCCGGGGATGCTGAGGTGCCACCCCGCCGCTGGGGACAGGGGACACAGCGGGGAGCACAGGCCGCCGAGGTCCCTTCGTAGCTCTCCCGAAAATAGGCTGGGTTCCAGGGGATGTGTGTCTCCCGTGTAAAACACCCACTTTCTGCCCTTAGCAGAGAGGACAGAGAATGCTTAGGGCAAATATTGCATTTTTTTTTTTTTTCGTAAATTTTGAAACACATTTGCAACGTATTTTCTTTCCGGTCTCAGTCACATTTTAATTCTTGCCCTAATTGCGGTTCTCCCTGGATATTTCCTTGACAAACAGCATTGTTAGAGTGGGTGAAAATTTTATTCTTTAGGTGAAAGGTATTCTTCATTTGTTTTGCCACAGTACTTCTTATTTTAGAGTGTGTGTGTGTGCGGCTAAGAATTTTAACAATAATAGAATTATTTAAATGTTTTATTTAATTACTCCATGCACTTGGAAATTGTTCATCTGACTGTTACTGAAAGTTAAAATCAGTTAGCAAATTAAGCTTCACGGTCCTTCTCAGTAGCAGTATGCTTTGTCTTCCAGTTCAGTGTTTGAAGCATTTTTTTGTCTTTCCTACAGAAGGTTAACAAGCTGCAAGAGAGGTGTGTTCATTCCTTTTCTGTTCACAGATTCATATTTATCAAGCATGTCGGTCAGTGTGTTTGTTTGTATAAAGCTGGCTTGTGGTTCAGTTGGAGGCTTTATTGAGGGATCAAAATGTAGAATATTCCTACCACAAACATGATGCAATTCATCAATTGTGTCAGCAAACATTTAGGCAAGAAATGGAAAAGTTCCTTTCATGGGCAATCTGGTTCGAGTTAGATCAGCACAGGTAGTGAAAATAAGGGTGACCATTATCAGAGAGAGGTTTCGCGTTGTTAGTATTCATTAGCGCTAAATGAAAGTGCAGTTTTATTAGCATCAGTTGAGTTTTGAAGAGAACTACCGTATCATTGTTGCCTACCACTTTGAGAGAGCTCTGGACTTGGTGAGACTGTATTTTAAGAATTTGTGCATTACTTTGAGGTTTGGTACTGACATTGCCTAGCAATGGCTTTCGGAAAGGAATTGCAAAGACCTGACAGCTTTCTTACAAGATTGTGCATACTCTCCCATCCTTCAGATTTGCTTTCATCATGCTTGACTACATGAAATACAAAATCTTTCCCCAAAACTATTTCCAGCTCCCTTCAAGAACCATAATGTAAATAGAGAACATTTAGATTAAAGCCTACTGCTTCCTTTTTGAACCTCTGAAGATTTTTGTAATTTTGAATATGAAAAATGGCTTAGGAAAATGGATGAAAGACAGTATTTTTCCTTTTCAAAAATTTGCAGCATTTTACAAAAGATGTGACAAGTACACAAAGGATGATTGTGTTTCTAAAAGTGCTGAAGAGTGTTGAACAATAAAAGGAACTAGGTCAAAAAAGGAAACTGTAACCATTTTTTTTTTTTTTAATAAAATGGTTTGGAAATATGGAGCTTAACCAGTATGTCTTCCATAGGCAGATCGTCACTGGTGTCACTGATTAAAGCAATATTGAAAATCACCACGTTTTCACTAAGACCCAGTTTCATTGTATCTTGATGCTTTTCCATAGTCTTACATCTGAGATGCTTAGCTTGGATCAAAGCACTAGCAAAAAGATCTCAGTGAAGTCTCAGGCAGGGGCCTGAATTTAAGAGCTTAAGGGTATTTGTCCTCTTGATCTTCAGTGCTGTGACTGAAGTATCTCATGAAGTTTCTGTCAATATGACAGGGCTCAGGTCCAACTTTTGTGGACCTGTAAGCCTTTGTATGTAGTCAATCCATATATTTTTATGAATGATGTAATAAGAATGCAAAAATGTATTTTCTCATTGTGACCACTACAAAGCAATATTTTTTTTTTTAGTTTTTTTTTTTTATGTAATGGTTTACTTAGACAGAAACTTTATTTTGGAGTTTTCTGTTATAAAACAATATAAATATTTATTTTGTCCTATTACATTCATCAGCAGAAGAAAAGGAGAGGGGAGAAATTCACATTAATTAAGTCTTGGTAACTGGAGTTCCAGATGTAATTTTGTGTATCATGTTCATTCATCATTATTATTATTATTATTATTAATAATAATAATAATAATAATGGAATGTGACATTGTTCTACTTTGTCATAAATTCTAATCGCTTGGCATCTCAGCATTTGGCAACTGTTGGGTTTTTGTTTGTTTGTTTCTAATTTCAGACCTGAAAGCAACAGGGATCTCTCACCAGATTTACTATTTATGTCCCTTTAATACAATAATTCGTGATATATTGTTGAATAAGAGTAAGATGCAAATAGTATTGTGAAATTTTCATGGCATATATGCATTTATTTATATGTCATTCTGTGAATGCCCAACTCTTATTGCACACATTTAAGATGAATTTATAATATTCATCACATACCCAGAGATGACTAGATGGCTGAGTAGGTTAGACATCCCTCATCAGAAAATCATATGCTGTAGTAGCATGTCATAGCATGGCTTTATCAGAGGATTTAAACTGTTAAATCAATGCAGGATTTGTCTGGGAAGATCAAAAATTACAAAATGGAGTCTAACATCCTCACAGAGATATTTAAAATTTAGTGCGTTAACAACTATTTAATACTAAAGTGAAAAAAAAAAAAAACACCTAGACAATATCCATCACATTAGGAAAAAAAATAGCTTTGCTTCCAATTTTTTTAAAAAATAAAAATTCATAAAATTAAAAAAAATTTTGGTTAGTAAATATGTTTGGTTATGTATATATGTCTGAATTGTAATTTCTTTGGTATCACAGTTTATATCAGTACTTCTCACTCTAAGAAGATGGCATATTATTTATTTTGGGAGGAAATGTCAGCCTACTGCAAGAGTTTGCCCTGCCTTCAGTGATATCACAGGTGTATTATATAGGATATGAACACTGGTTTTCCATAAGCTCAATCATAAATCTTTGTTGACTTCAATGAAATAGCATGCTAGAAGCTGCTTTGTAACCTAAACGGTGATCTAGATTCACCAAGGCACCGTTTTTTAACTTGAATTAAACCTCTATTTATGTGCATTATTGCACATCAAACATCATGGACACCTGTTCTCAGTTGGGGACAAATGCTACTAAAGACTTCCACTTTAAGATCACTGGATCTAAATAGAAGACGATGATAAAGAATGGGGAATACATATATATATATATATATAAAATAATAAAAAGTGTTGAGACTGAAGACAAAAAATATCTGAATTAGGAACAGAATTCCTGAATGAGGAACAGCACTTGCTGCTGGTTCCTGTGAGCAAAAACTCAATAGCACCAAGTCCTGTACCACCAAATATTTCAGACAAGTCAGGTCTTCTTCTTTGTTTGCTTTTGTCATACGAGTAAGCCATTCTTTTTTTCCTCAAATACTTTTATTACAATTTGTCTGGCTGGGCAGAATACCCAATGGCTTTACAGCACTTTAGACCTGTCCCTGAGTGTATTTTTGACTAATGTGTAAGTGTTCACATGTAGAACAGTCATTAACAGCTGTTAATGGTGATTCTGTTTACACAGTAGGATTTTAGTTATTACGTCTCAGTGACATTACATGGAATTATATTATGACATAATGGAAGTACTGCATTTCTTATTTTGTAGTGTTTTTACCTATGCATATATATTTTATATATGTATATAACATATTGATTCTGTGGTCTATTACACATTCTTTTTAAAACAATTTATCCTCTCCTGTTTAGAGCTATCCATATTGCTGTTTTGTTTAGTTTTCTGCTTGCAAAAGCATAGGAAAATGTGCTTTGTGTGTTGGTATACACAGAGGAATATTCAGAGGAGACTTTCTTTTTCTCTTCTTTGGGAATTAATTTTATGAAGTTCGTTCAGTTGGGTTTTATCAAAGGATTCCAACTCAAAGTTGTAGTCTTCAAATCGAAGTTTAGCTGCTCATTTATAAATATGCAGTAATTGTAATAAAACAAAGGTCACTGCAGAATTCCATTGAGCATTATTTGCATTCACTGTTAACAAGAAATATAAAATGCTCTTTAGGATAGAGAAAGTTATACATGATATAAAATACAAATTTACAAATTATGCATCATTGATACATGAATATTTCAGAGTTAGAGCCCTTTATGCTAGTTAAATCTCAACAGGAAGACAGTCAATTTTTTCAGTTTTTCTCAGTTTTGTTAATCTGTAAGTTACAAATAAAGTTTATATCAAATTAATGACGATTTTTTTTTTCTGATGGACTAGCCACATCAGAATTAATTAAACTAATGTATAATAACTGTGTATGAGATTACTGTTGTTACTTTACTCTTCAATGGACAAATTATTGTCCTTAATAAAAGCAAATTCCTAATGTTATAAATATAATTCAGTCTAAATAAAAATTAGATTAGAGCCCACAGAATAGATGTGAAACAGTGATACAATGTGTTCTTTCTATTAATTGCAAATTATTTCACAATTTATATTAATTCTTTCATTTCAGGTTTCTTATGCTTCTTTCTGTTTAGTTTTAGTTTTGAATGCATCCTTGACCCTGGGTAGAGTGAAACACATGCACTGAAAAAAAAGTGCTATTTTGTAACTGCTTGCTGCCTTCTTGTCTCTTCTTTTAGCTGATAGTCTCTTAATGTATTTCCCTTCAGTTTCTGTGGTTTTTGTTCTTCGTTATCTGAAGGTGAAGGAAGACATATAGTATAGTCAGATTAGCATCCTTGGTGTGTGTAGTTGAAATTTGGAAGCAAGCTGTTTTATAGTTATTCAGTTCAAATTTTATTTATATCTACCTGAAATGAAAAACAAACATACAAATAAATAAAACACAACATAAAAAATAAAATTTGAATGACATTCGTTTTTTGGTAGCTTGATAGAAAAATGGTAACAATGGGCCTTTTTGGCAAGTTTTCCACAATGCTTTCTTTTAATTCATCAGTAAATGTAAAACTGTTTGGCTGTTGGCTTTGGTGCCTATTGTTCATCATGTATTAATTGTTCAGATATCAATTATGCAGAGACACCATTTATTTATAGTATGGTTTATATCTTTCATCTATCGCTGGTAGTTGTGTCTTTAAACAGATTCACTGAAGGATGATGGGGGGTTGAAGGATCAAGAGAGCAATTCTCCAGCTCCTAGCTATAGAAAATGAACCAAACTTCTTTTCTAACTATAGTTGGAAATACCTTTTGTTATGAGGGAATATGTTCAGCCTTGCCTCCACTGAGGTATATTACTACAAGTTGCTTGTGTCAATTTGAGACCTGCTGAGGCTTCTGAGATGGCTCTGTCTTCATTCCTTTCCCTTTGCTGAACTGTTTCAGCACAAGCCAAACAGAAAATTATTCAGCTATGGTTTTTGTTTTTTTGTTTGTGTAGTGGTATTTTTGTTTGTTTGTTTGGGGGGGGGGGGGCATCACGGGTTGTTATTGTTTGCTTTGTTTGTTTTGTTTTACTCTTCTTGTTAGGTGAACTTGATGTTGGGTGAGTGTGCTACAGTGGCCCAGCAGAGCCTCCATCAGTATCAAAAAGTGACATGAGAAAGAGCTGGAAAGGAAAAGCTCTGCTGGTGTAGCCGGGTTTAGGTTAGTTTAGGCCCCCCAAAATATTTTATCAAAAAAGCAGTCAAAAAACGTCACTCTTGTCCATTCTCTTGCATTTGTTAGCAGCCAGTTGCACAATTCTATATTTCTAGGCAAATATATCAGGTTCAGTTACAGTATTACCAATGGATCCTTCAAAATAGCATCCAAGATATGTGTTCAACCAGAGCTTCCCACTGAGCACTAAAGAGTTGTGCAAATTGCTGTGAAAGTATGCACAGAGTGCCCAGAGATGATTCTGCGAAGCCCTTGAAACTCATTCCTGTAGTGCAGCTGGAAAGGGTTTAAACTATAGATTAGAAAATCGGGGAACTGAATTCGTGCTATTTATTCTTGTGAAGGAATAGTGTTGCCCATGCTTCATGTAAGAAGAGAACTTTTTTTCCTTAAAGGATTTTGGAAAATATTAAATCTTAAGATTTCACGTGGAATCTTTCTTTGAATCCTAAATGGTTCGCTTTTCTCACACATTTTTTGCTTTTCTCATGTATGAATATGTCCTTTGCAGTCCCTTCTGTTAATGTGCACATAGAGGAGGTGAATTGTCTGCAAAGCTGGGCACTTCAGCTTGAACAATGAGTTATGCTTTTATCTTTGGAAATGTTTTGTTTGTTCTGCAGCATTGGCTGCTGTCTTCACTGATTGGCACACATACAGGTGCTCCATACTGCTAGGTTTGAAGGCTGATGGATGTGCTTCATACAGATGAAGGAAAGGAGGAAAAAGATTCAGCACTGCAGGAATAATATGAGTACAGAGTTTAATCCAGCTGGTCGTGTCTCCACCAAATGTCTAGGAAGTCACTTACAATACAGAGTATCATGATTTTGCTGTCCTTGGGGGGGAAGAGGGTTCCAAGGCTGGGATAACAGCCAGTCCCAGCACCTGGTAAAGTTGTGGCAGTTATGTATAGGGCCACAGGGCTTCAGCTGATTATGCTATTATTTGGGTTCATAAATCCAATAAATATGAAGCTAAATGCTTGAAGGAGAATTACAAACAGAAGAAAAGTTTGATAATTATTGTCCTGGGAGCAATGTAATATACTTAAACATAATTGAAGCAAGGCCTGGAACCTATGCTTTCCTGTTGTGCAAATGAATGTTCAAATTATTGCATATCTCTTTAGTCCAATGAATATGTAATTAATCCACAAAAATCACTGCAGCTTCAGATTTGGGAAAAAATCAAGATTATTCCCATTCCTTGACCAGACAAACCTTCTGAGAACCAGAGCCACTGAGTCCAGATTGCTGCAGGTGCTTCAGCTGATTACAGGGTGATCAGCTCAGGGTTAGTAGTAGATTGTAAAAGGATGGTTCCATCTTTGACTGTGGTTCATACAAAGTTTGGTCAAGTAGAAGCCCACCTTTTAGATTAGACCCTACTGCTAAATAGGTGGAAGTGACTCTCCAGAGTTTGCCACTTCTCACAGCTGAGGAAATGCCCAGACTCTTATGTGCACCTTGTGCACGTTGCTTATGGCTCTTTGACACCAGTAGGTATGAGCTGCTCTGGGATGACCATTTTGAAGATCCCCACTTCAGACGTAGGCCTCGTGGGGCATGTAAATTTATTTGATTTGTTTCGTAAATACAGCTTCTGTAAATCACTTCCATTCCCCATAGTACTGCTATAATAGCAATGCCTTGCCTTCTGGTGAAAATATGAGGATAAACACATCAAAACTTATAGGATACTCAGTAAGCAGTATTATACAAGTACTTAAACCATATAGATTATGCCATCAATGCTAAACCTGAAAGATATATATATATTATTTTTTTCCTCACAGTTCTGATGAAAATCAAATCCATATTGGCTTCAGGTATTTTGCAGCGCTTGAAGTGCAAGTTTGATTTTACTGACTGTTTTGCAGATGAAATATATAACAGGAATGAATGGATCTTACATTTATCTGCTGTTACATACTTTTAAGATTTTGGATAATGGATTTTTGTCCTGGTTAAGTTTGAAGAATTAATTAAGAAGAATTAATATGAAGAATTAATTAAGTTTGAAGTGATGCCAAAAAAAAAATAGTTTGATAACATGTATAGTAACTTTACAATTAAAGATTTTCTATAATAAATAAGACATGAAGAGGAACCCAGGCGTACTTGAATGTAGCATCTAAATGATTTTCAGACATGACTGGATTCATGCTTTTGTGTTCACTTGCACATAATTAATCTCAATGAATCAATAGGATTATTCATGTAAATGAGATTTAATTAAAAGGTTTGCCAGTAAAGACCCTTAAATGAAAATGTGGATACTCTTTAATATATATAGTCAATATTAGAACAGCAAACAATTATTTTATTATTAATGGGATTAGTTTGGTTCCAGATTCAGAAAACTAAAATTTTAGTGGTTAATATCATCTGGAACAGTGACATGTTTTTGTTATGTTAACCATATATGCAAAATTAAACATCAGTTGAAGTTTTCTTTTTGGAACAAACAGACAGATTTTTCAAAAAGAGGTTTTCAGGAATTCCATTTTATTCAGCAGCTTTCTCTCTTGCATATGACATAGTGTCATTATATGTTTTATTAACTTAATTCAAGGATTATTGTTGCTTTTTTTTTTTTTTGTCCTTTCAGAATTTAGTTTCATTATATTACATGCTTATGATTTGTGCTTCAATTTTCTAAGCACAGCCAGTAGAAGTGACATTTTGAATATCTAGGATGTTTAACAGTTCTTTCAATGCACTCCATTGATGAATCCAAGAAACTAAAATTTGGGGTAGTTTCCTTAATTGGGCAGTAATCAATCTAACTTTACAATTTTGTTTCCTCTTCTTGTTTCCTCTATTAGATTACAATTACATTACCAGCTCTCTGTTTCCTTTTTGGAAATGGCTTTATGCAGTATATCCACTTGAAATCTGCAATGATGTCCCAAATCATTTGTGTTTTATAAATATCTTCATTCATTTCTCAAGGATTAATGTTACATTCCAAATACTGCTGTGGTCAAAAAAGAAGCACACATCAAGCAAAGACTTTGCTGTTAGTTTAACTAAAAATTTAACAGTGTAATAAAGGATTACAACAGAAATTAATAATTACTACAGAGAAATAAAATAAAATAAAATAAAATAAAATAAAATAATAAAGCATTTGAAGAACAAGCTTAATAATAAACTGGATATATGTACCCACCTCCTCTTAGCTACCTTTTTTGTGTGCAGTGCCCCTTTCAGTGCTCCTCTAGTCTAAAGATTTTTGGCATCAGTAATGGAGCAGGGCTGTACAGAGAGTTACCAGTGTCTGAAGTCCCTCCCATGAAGGAATTCTCTGCCTGGTCACCTTATTTTCACTCAGTGGCCTGCCTGGGCCTATTTTTGTGTGTTTTTGACATGCTTTTACATATTTACTGGCTTGCAGCTTCATCTTATACCTCAGTTTACTATATAAGGACTGTCTTACATAAACAGGATAAATATTCTTTGTTTTTATTGTTTCTGCACTACTTTGACTGATCATGCATGTATTCTTAGCTTTGGGATCCTGACTACCATCCTGAGCACCTAATTAACCCTGCTGGACTTGTGCTCCTCTGCAATGCATCCAGTATCTCCCCTTTGGAGGCTCTCATACCATGACTATCCTTTTCAATTATTACCATTATTGTTATGCTGGGGTAATAAGCACATCATTCCATACAGACCTACTATTTTTAGCTACCAACTATTTTAATAAAAATATGGTTATACTGACTGTTCATATAAAGCAAAAGTTAAACAAATCAGGCAATAGCTGCCTGATCATTGAACAAACTTAAACAAAGCTCCAGGAAGAATAAGACAGGTTCAGACAACATTTGACATCTCCTGAGGCATTTTGCTGGCAACATCAGTACAGTATTTATTGGGATACAGGGCTACCCTAAAAACCCTTTAGAATTAATCAGCAAGAATGACACCGGTTATCTCCATTGTACATTTATTTATTTTTTCCCCGTTGAATGTGTCCAGGAGCTTCCATGGATTTTGTTAAAACAATTTAGCATTCTAAAGCCTGCATTTTTTTTTTTGTTGTTGTTGTTAGATGAAAGAAATAGTACCACTTTATTGATTTATATTTGACAAATTTGACAAATGGTTTCACTTTAGAACCATCTGGCCAAAACCAGGAATCGTTTTAGTGGCCGTTGCCTGATGTTATAACTGATAAAATTATGATAAAAACATATGCTTTTTGATTTTCTTTTTGATGTTCCTGTTTTGTTTTGTTTTGTTTCTGTAAGTTTGGTTTCACGTTCATCTCTAAACATATCCTTTCACCAAACATTTTGAGTACATGGCATGTGTTAGAACATGAAATTGAGAGTTATTTAAGACTACAACCACTGTCAGAGAGTTTCTGAGAAGGAGAAGGAATTAAATATGAAGAACTGGAAGATTATGTTTATTGTACAATCAGCTATGAAAGAATATGGAGCCTAAAGGCTGTAAGTATATACAGTAAAGATTATCAAAAAACATGAAAAGCAGATCATCTTAACCACAGCATTTATAATTTACTTAGATGCAATGAAGTGAGAAATTCAAAAGCGAGCACCTAGGATGTTTTGATGTTTGAGTGAAACTGTTCATCAATTATTAGATTTCAGAAGTTGGCAAATGCCTTAAAAAATATCTTAACTGAATATCTTACAATAATGTTATGACATGTTATGTCAACTTTTTTTTTATTATTATTTTTTTACATTTCTAAGGTCTATTTTCTATTGCACATATATTTGGACCACAATATTTCACTTGAAACAGTTAGGCATGAAAGTTCTCAGATTCAGACAGTATTTTGCATTAAAATTGATGTGGATGTATTTATAATAGAACAGCTATTCTTTCCAATGATCTGTTTGCTACTTTTATGGCTAAGAGAGATCTCAATTAAAAAATAACATTTATTTTGCTAGCAGCACAAAATGGTGTGAATTGCATAGCCTTTTTCACATGGATCGTTATAATGTGTCTGATATCAACCAAGAATTGAAGTCTTGTCCAGTCAGACTTTTCTCACAGCTCAGTTATCATTATAACTGCTTAGCTTATGTTTCACAGCTAGTTAGGATCTTTGTACATTTTAAAAGAGAATGCTGTCACCTAAAAGTTATCCTTTTGGCAAATTAAAGAATATCACTGTGGTATGCTGAAAATGTGGACCTTTTTGCAGAGAGAAAATTGGATTAAAAATCAGATGAAATGCTTAAAATTTATAAAATATTTGTGTCAATGGTATGGATTATTTCCAAATACATAAATAAATAAGTTGAGACTAGATACAGGGTACACTGGAGATTTCTTGGGAAAAAATACTGAAGATGCTGAGTGTTCTCTTCTAGGGAAAGTCGCTATTTCGATATGACACCAAGATGGTATCTGATAACTGTGATACATAATGAGCAATCCTGCCATTTCAGGACAGGGATCCCTTTGGCATGCAGGCAAAAAGTCCCTTGGTATTCTTCTTTGTTCCTTTGGCAGAGTCACATTGCTCATGGTAGTATGATGCACTGGCGAAGACACAAAGTGCTGTGTTGATCAGAGAATATATTATGTGCATGCTAACTTGAAGGATGATCACACACTGCTTCTCTCATAAGACAGACCCTCAGGCCACAAAGTCCATTTCAGCATATTTGTTATTTGTAACTTGCAGCTCTCTTTTAGAAATTGTCACATTGCCCTGATGGAGTTCACAGTGAAATACTGAGCAGGCTTCTTGGTTTGTAACTCATAATAAAAGGTTTATACATTCTTAAATTTCCCTTGAAACTGCTCTGGCTCTAAGTATTTTTTTTCCATTTTTTTTTTTTTTTCCTCCCTTGGTCTACCTGCAGTTTCTCTTGTCTCTAGGTTGTTACCTTTTTGCATTACTCTTTCAGATAAACCCTCAGATTTCCCAGAAGCTTGCACTTTCACAGAACTCAGTCTTATTAGTACTCTAAGCTTTCAGTTTACCCCTTCTGGGAGATAAAATAGGTGAAGCAAACAAACACAGAAGCTTTGCAGGAAGTTAAAAAAAAAAAAAAGAAAGAAAGAAAAAAAAAAAGAACAAAACAACAGCTTTTACTTCAGCTAGTTGGGGAAATGCAAAGGCTTGGACAAAGAAATAAAATCCCTGTATTTAATTCCTTTTGTTTGTTTGTTTGTTTTCCTCACCACTCCAGTCATATGACCAGTTAAAGCTGAAGCTTTATGAGGAATCCAATATTCCCAGCTCTACTCTCTATTTTGCACAGGATTTTTCCACATTATGAATTCTCTTTCAATACATTTCTGCCTTCAGGAAGCTGTGTCATCAGCTTCCTGTTTTCCCCACTAGTTTTACATGTAAAAAACATCTCACCCATCAAAGGCAGGATATGACTACCAGCCCATGCCCTGTTCATTTCTGCAGATCATTTTACAGTTGTGACTGTGGACTGTAGTGTAAACTGCAGTGGGTTAAACTAGGTTGTGAATTTAGTTTGTATATTGCCCAGAACCCAATCTTCCCTCAGTAAGGAAACACTTTAACCTAAAAAAAAAATAATAAGTAGGCTTTTCTCCAATTTGCTTCTGCTGGCCCCCAAAATCTTGCCTTCTCAAGCCACTTAAGTTTCCCAAGGGTAGGGTTGATCATGAACTAGTAAATTCCCCTCCTTAGGATACTTTGAGCAACATACTAGTATAGGAAAAGCATATTTAGTCTTCTTAGCTGGTATTTTTTAATAAGAGAACAAAAAGGCTTTGTGTTTGGAGCAGTACTCTCTCGTACATATAGCACTGCCCAAAAACACGTAGAGGTTTGGTCATCAGCAGGATATGTGTCTTTTTCTGGCTCACAGCAGATTTATGTGGTCACCTAGGTTCTCAACCAGGCTCAAAGAGGAGACAAAGTACAATGTGAAGTTCTGGAAGCCTTTTTTTTAGGTCCATTGGGAACAAGGATGTCCCCACATACGCACTTCAGTAGCTAATCCCAGGTCATCTGCACCACTTGCTTGAAATGAAGTTTCCAATTCTGCTCAGTCTCCATAGAGACACCAAAGTAGGTATCTAGAACATAGACAAGGATTGTAAATTAATCCATTTGCAGTAACCTTGTAGATTTTCATGATGTTGCTTGTCAAGCTTTGCGTACGTTAATATTTAATCTCCACTGACATCAGTGGTATGGAGGGGAAAAGGTGAGCCAAGGAAGTGTTCTCTGGTACAGGTTTCATGTCATTCTAAGCTGATCTACTAGAAAGAGAGACACGTGCACTCTTTGAAATGAAATTATGAGTGAAATTTCTAGGTCGTATTTATAGGAAACATTATTTTTGTTTCTGTTTATATAAAAGCACAGTTACAAGTTAGTTGCTTATTAGTGTAACAAAGGTACAGGTATTATTTCACCAATAATTTATATTTTCTATTGCGTTGGTTTCACTGCCACAAATTATTAGTACATTTTAGAATAGATCTTCAGTGTGTAAATGCAGTCTACTCAAATGTGACAAAATCTTAATCTAAACTACATAAAAGGTCTTTGAAATCACAAGAAATATAGACATCAAAATAATTTATGCTTATAAATATATACAAAATGAATTTATTAATACTGTTCAATATATGTTGTACATTTTTTGTTTAAAGTGTTTTTATGAAAACATACTAAGCTCAGGAAAATGGAAATAATTGTCTACATATATACAATGAGTCTAATGATATTATAAATCATTTATATTTTAATTGGAGGATATAGCTTATCAAAAACTGTTGAAATTAATGGTGTTAGCCCATTCTGTCTATAATAGCACAGAAACGTTTTAAATTGTCCTCTGGATTTTTATGGGATTGTGTCAGTTTGCTTTGAGGATTATGGAATGTTAAATACTGTTAAGAGAAAGTAATCCATGTGGGCTGGTTGTCACCTCTGCCAAAGAAACAGATGGACTGGTGACCTTTTCAGGGCAATGTTAGATCTATGTGCTTTTGAGTGACAATGGTGCTGGGAGCACTCTTGCTCTCTGAGCTGTCTTTATACAGTTAATCTTCATTTATATCTGTGAACAGCTCTAACGACCAACCACAGAATTGCTTTATGTTTTTTGTTTCTTTTTGTTTGTTTGTTTGTTTTTGTTAATTTATTAGGCTATAGGCTATAAATTACCTACTCCCTTTGCAGTCATCCTGTCTCCAGTAGATTTGCCACAGCTGAATTTGTCCTAGTTGTCCCCAGTGAACATCTAGTAGCGTGAATTTTGAACTGTGGCCAGGTATCATACATAAATGTCTTTGTCCACACAGGTGTCCCCTACAACCTTTGAGAACACATTTGCATTTTCCAGGAAGTTTCATTTTTATGTACCGCACTAATAAGTCACATGATAAGCACACTCACACACCATGCAGTTTTATAGTACTAACAACTGAGTGTTGAGTTGATGTACAAAGTCATGGTAATCTGGAAAAAATCAATGCCTTCTCTCTGAAAAATATGCAGGGGTCTTGCAGTTTTAACGTTTAACCAGATTTCCTAATGACATTAAAAAGAATCCTTTTTTTTTCCTTTTTTCTTTTTACTGTATTAGCAGAGATGGTTTGTTTCTTTACATTTGCTTTAGATAATTTCATATATACTTACTGAAATTGTTGGTATGCAGCTATCAAAAGGCAATTTATGCCTCCACCAGAAAGTCTGTGAAGATTACGGGAACTATAAGATACTGGTTTCTGAGGTTTCCATTAACCATTTCAACAGTAATAAAATAAATTAACAAAGTGCTGGTGTTCTTTGTATCAGTCTTTACTGATCTTTACTTTGTATCAGTCCATTTGGAAAAATAATAAAAAAAAGGTAAACATATAAGTATTCTTCTTTCTCCTCCTCCTCCTCCTCCTCCTCCTCCTCCTCCTCCTCCTCCTCCTCCTCCTCCTCCTCCTCCTCCTTCTCTTTCTCCTTCTCCTCCTCCTCCTCCTCCTCCTCCTCCTCCTCCTCCTCCTCCTCCTCCTCCTTCTCCTTCTCCTTCTCCTTCTCCTCCCTCTTCTTTCTTCTTTCTTTTCTTCTTTCTTCTTTCGTATTTCTTCTTTCCTCTTTCTTCTTTCTTCTTTCTTCTTCTTTCTTCTTTCTTATTCTTCCTTTTTCTCATTTATTTGTTTATTCAATTTGGTGTGTAGAACTGATGATGATCCCTGGAAGATCACTTAAGTTAGGAGGCTGTGCTCATGTCTTGCTTATATTTTATCATTTTTGTGGTGTGATGCTGCACAGGATTTGGATTTTGAGCAGAGGGTCATCAGTCTCAGAGGACCAGAGATTTCCTGGTCCTGATTAATCTTAAATAAGATTTCCAACTTAACTTACTGAAATAGTGATGTTTAATGTATAAATGCATATTAAGACTTTAGGTTCATTCATATTTGAATTCAATGTGTTCGTGTAACCAGATACAATAATAAATTCAAGAGATTTTACAGGTGGTATCTTAGTGCTAAAATGTTACTTTCAGGCTGATGTATGTGAACAGATTCCAAAATGCTTTTGAAATTATGTGAAATAGAATCATAGACAAATTTAGGTGTGAGGTGACTTCTGGAGTCCAATCATTTGCTCAGGGTAAAATTGTTGAGTTACGTTTTAAATTCCGGTCTGCTCTTTGGTTTATAATGAGGATTTCTTGATCCTTAATAGTTTGTATATATGTCAGGATTCAGCAAATAGTTAGACCTATAATCAAAGCTAGTGTGTATGTTGTCAATGAGTTTTGTTGTTCTGTAAGTCATCATAATGGTCCATGTTTTTATTTTTAGTTATTCTTTAACATGTGTCAGGTTGCAGTATTCTAATCAGGAATAAAATGATTTAAAACAAACTGAGAGAATACAGAATGACCACAGCCAAAAGAGTTAATCTGAAAAAATAGCTAATAAATGCTTCTAGAGAAAACTGTCCAAAAATAATTATAGTTATGCCAGCCTTAACTTACAGATTTTTGTAACAGTTTGGCATTTAACAAGTCAGTTTCAGTGTCCTTAAGAGTCTGTATCCAAAAAAATTAGTAGTTTGTTACAGTATTTTATATCACTCACCTACACAACAGTGAAGAGCATGTTTATATGCCTTCTCTTTTGCTTCAGATATGTCATAGCTGTACCACGCTATTGGTAGCTTCTGACACTGAAAGACAAGATAAGGAACCACTATTCAATAGTGTTCTGGAAAGGGGAAAGAGAAGAGGCAGCCAGACAAGAATATTCGAAGTTAAAGCTTGTAGGGGGAAGATAAGGCAGCATAAAAAGAGAAATAGATTAATGCTAGCCAGAGGGGTTAAGATAATAAGGATTTTCTTACAACATCATAGGGGAAAAAAATACTGGAAAGACTGAACAGAATGATATTAATCTTGTTTAAAATAGCTCAGTTAAAAAGCTTCTTTTTAGGAATAAGAAATTAAGTGTGATTCTAGAACAACTATAAAGTAAGAAGATCTTGACAAATAAGAAATAAGTTCATCTATGGGAAATCTGAGTCAAATGTCAGAATCAGAAGTCAAATGGTACAGGGAATATGCATTTTAGAATATTATACTAAGTAAATAGCGCATGCATGATTGCACCATGATTTTTAAATTTAACAAGAAAATAATTAACATTACATTTTTTTTTCGTTCTAAGAACCTACTTTATAGACTAGTAAAGCTATGAAAAGAAGCTCGAAGAATATCAGCCTGAGGACAGGAAAAAAAACATAATGCCGTTTTGTATTATTAAACTTATTCTAGTAACATAAATGTTACCAAGCTTTTTTTTTTTTTTTGAATTGTAAAACGGGTGAATGATATGTGAGTATTAAATGAGAGTATATGTGCATAGATATAGTTTTATTCAGACCTCTGTTATGTCCCTTCAATACTTAATTCAGATTTATTTGTTTGTTTTTCACACAGTTTGTAGGAGTTGGCTGTGCACTATACAAAACATTATATAATAATAGTAATGAGGGGCTGACATCTACATAAATTCATATTTGGACTTAAATCTTCAGCAGTGATTTAACAAAGGAAATACTGTACTTGAAGCTTGCAGTTGATAAATTAGGAGAAAATGCAAATATATTTGACACTGGGAGAAAATAATAGCAATAAAAAATAAATACATCAGTTAGAAATGTGGACAGGACATGTGATAATAAAATTTAGAATAATTTAAACTAGTGCTCTGTGTGGGGCTTAAATTGAAATACAATGGGAAGGGGAAATCCTGAAAGCAGTAATGGCAAATGTTATTTAGAGGTGATTCCAGGGAAGAAAAAAAGATGTCTGATAGTGATTTGGAACTCACAACGAAAGGTTCCTATGTAAACAAAGACTAAAACGTTGCTTCTGACCTAGATTTATTATTCTTGGTGAACTGGATATACAGTTGCAAGCTTTTTTTAATTTTTATTTTTAAAAGATCATGGTGCATCACAGACTTCAAAGAAAAGTAACTACAATGAAGACACTGAAATGAATGACTTAGGACAGAAGACTAACAGCAATATAAATATGTAGTTAAATTGAAATATATCTATGCACAGTTAACTGTATATCCCCAGATATGTGAAGGATATTAAAATACGCTTTCAAGTCAAGAACACTTATTTATAGAAACTCCAAAACAGAGAATTAAAAATATTTAATTGAATGAAAAAAAATATATAAAATCTAGGCTAAATACCAGATATAAGATACTAACTCCAACATCTGTTTAAATGCAGTATACTTTTCAAAGCTGTGTGCATGAACATTGTCCCTAGATATAAATAAATAAATTTCAAATATAATGAATTATTCCTATGCTAGCAGTGGGCTGAAGCACTTGGGAAGAGAGGGTTAAAAGATGAAGACTAGAATTTCTGGAGATTACTGCTTGAATATGCAAGCTTGAAGAGGCAATGGTAAACGTGAGCAAAAATAAGGATATTTAATTATGTAACACATGGGCATTCTTGTTAGACCTTCTTTACTCAGCAAATATATTACAATGAATTGCATTATAAATGACACCCATAATATATATTATGTATATTCTATACACATACCTATATATATGCACATATGTAGATGTACTCATTGTATTTTTTTTTTTTTGTATTCAAAACATTATGATTTGATAGTAAGAGATTCCTATACTCACGTAAATAAAGATCTTAATAAAAGGGAGGATTTTTTTTTTTTCTTCCAGAACAGGAAAGAGTTAACACATGGTAGTCAAAGCAGACTAATTTAACTCCTATACTAATCTGGTATTTTTAATGATAGGTGAGTATGATCCGTGAATGATTGAAGGACCAATGGGCATGAATGTCACAAACATAACTGTAGGTAGGAAGGTTTAGTAGTTCATGGAATAGCGGGCTGAAGCAACCACCACCATTGCCCCAGGTTGAGCCTCTCTGTTCATTGAGTTTTCTGAGTATTAAACCATCATTTATTCAGAATAGAAAAACAGCTCAAGAATTGTATATTTCAGTGCTTATAGCAAGGCTGAAATAGAATTTAACTAGTGCATAGCATGTTTTGTGACTCTGCTATAAGATGAATTCTGTGCTAAATATATCCAGAAAACATTTTAGACCTGCAAAACAGACCAAATCTTTCCAGGAATCACTGTTTTCTCATTTGAAAAATAGGCTTACTTCACCCTGGAGGAATTCTCCAGGGGTCACAGGATATACAGAAATCCAGAATTTTCCTTTTGCAAGAGTTTCTTCTCTGCTATTATGGCAGAGACAGTCTTTCAGTCAGCCTCCAGCACTTTTTCTTGTTTGTCTTCTCAATTTCTCTTTGCAGGATTGATTCCTTCAAGACTAGAGAAGAATATACTCTGGGGAAAGCCTGCGATGATTTCCTGTGTCACCCCTAGATTGTCTTGGGGCTAAATACAGCAGGCATGTCACACCAAAGCAAAGAATTAATTCACTGAGACTGAGATTGTGGTAAAAAGGATTAGACAGTTAAAGAAATACAACAGAACATCCCCAGTTATACAAGAAAGGAGTTTAATTCTCTTCTTACAACACCAAGTAATTACTTTTTAGATGTTTGGAAAAAGCATATGTTCTTTGAATTTCTTCATAAGGCTTATATTAGATTTACAGGTGTGTTTGTTGGCAAATATATTCTTAAATGTTGTAAAATTAGATGCTAAAGAAAACTACAGATCCTGACATATGTCTGTTGAGTTGAGCTCTAGAAGGCTTGTCTTTGCCTATGGAAAGTTCAAAAACTGTAATGAATTCTTTATTAGTTTAGAGCCACATTTAACTCATTTTAAAACCTGGTCAAGGTGATTCTAATAAGAGGATTCTAAATTAGTTATTTTCTTGTGAGATCCAGTATGAAACTTTCTACACTTCTGTGAACAGATGCATGTGAGGCTGTATTTGAAGGAAGGATAAATCTTTATTAGAAAATATGTTAGTATAGATTAAGGTCATGTATTGGTTTCCAAAAATTTGGTGTTAAGAAGTACACATATTTTTCCCCCAAGGGAATGTGTAATACTATTTATAAGGACACAATCGCCTCTGAAATGAAAGGTGTATAAAAGATGGAAGACCGAGTCCTGGAAATAATCTACTTTGATATTGTAAGCACACAGAGAGCTGCTTTCCTTAGAAGAATTTAACTCTCCTGTTACTTTTTGCAGTACATCATTCAAACGACCTGCATATTTTTCAGCTTTTCTCATACACTAGAAATAAACAAACAATACTGCCTTTCTTTCAAGAAAATATGGAGTCTTTTGCACAGTAGTTTACTGGAAAATAAAAATATGAACTTTTTGCCTGGAGGTATGTGTTAGAGCTTGCAAAATGACAAGGAAATTTATTTTTTTATTATTGTTATTGTTATTACTATTATTATTTTCAGCCTATTGTGTTCTATACGGAAGAAGCGTAAAGAAATTTCTTAAGAGAAAATAGAGCTTTCTGAAGTCTTTGCTACAGACAAATTCCAGATCTCATCTTTTTAGCAGATGTCATTGCAAAATCTTTCCAAAGAGAGCTATATTTCATATTGAGTGCCTCATTTACAAACACAGATAATTAGGCCAGCAGAGAAACATTGAAACAGTTTTTTGTATTTATTCTTGGGTTGCAAGAAACTTGTTACCTTACATTGTTTGCTTTTTGTTTGTTCTTTCATATCAAAAGGCAACAGCAACAACAACATCAAAAAAGTCAGTGAATGTTAATATGGAATATAGGTACATGAAAAGAAATAAACAAAAATCCAACATTTTCCTTGAGGAAAAGCAAAAAATGTATTGTTTCTAGACTTATCATTCAATAATAGGTTCTTTTATTTTCCTGTGTATCTTGACGATTTTTAGTAGCTAGAATTTCACTTATGTACCGATGATGTATTATCAGATATATGTTACCTTAGACTCTTTAGGTTAAAAAAAAAAATTACATTTCTACTATGATTTGTCTATAGTAAAATTCTGTCCTTCGCTTTGGATTCAGATTCCATCAGATCCACAAATCCAATAGAATAACAAATTTTAATACCTCGATATGCTCACAACTTTATATCAAATACTATATAGAATGTCATTTCATGATAAAACATCAATAGATATATTAATTTTTAATAGCAATTTCAACCTATAGAATGTGAATCTTCTAAAAAAAAAAGGTCTCATTTCAGTTTGTGCTAGTATCCATGATACTAAATCTAAGAAGTAGGCTTTAAAACAGAACTGAAATGTGACGTTAGGTTTTATACAAGAGAGTATCAATTGATTTTTCAACCTTTTTATTGAAGGAACATATGTTAGAAACAGTAAGTAAACAAAATTATTCATCAGGAGAGTGCAAAAGCTGTAAGGTTACATAATATTAACTCTAGTGGTGTATTTTATTTGTGGATAGAGTTCATATTGCTAAACAAGCATCTTATGCCATCATTTGGTTGATTCACAAACTATTTAAGATAAAGTTCACTGCAATTTATAAATTACATTTTTTTTATTCTGAAAGGCTTGGCAACTTCCAGAAGTATTATATATTAATTTTCATAACAACAACAACAATAACAATCTAACTTTTTAGCGATAATACTTATTAACACAAGTTGGAGAACAGTTTTTCACGAACAAGGTAATTGATACGTTTAACCCATCCCTCTCAAAGAAAATTTGTGACTCAATCATTATTTTATTAAACTTTCTGGTGTAAATATTGTATTAGTGTCTTTTAAGCTTTTAATTAATCCATTCATCATTGGTAATTGCTTGCATAACTGATATCTTTTGTTGTGTTCCTTATTTGAAAGAATTTGAAAACTGATCAAAAATAAAATGGAAGTCAGTTCAACCAAATCTTTTAAAACTCAAACTAAGAATGTGTGAATTGCAGTATCTGCACAGAAGTGTATTTTCATTTCACAGTCTAAATCTTCTTTTCTGTCTTTGTACAACTTGTTATCGAAAATCTTGATATGTATGAGTTTTCATGGCTGCCATTCCATCTCTCTGTCTCTGACTTTCAAAGAAGTAATGGTAGGATAAAATCTTCAGCTTAACCTTGAATCTGTTAAATTAAAGTATGCCTTACTTTCTTCAAAGTCCTGATCCTTTGAACTTAGAGTATCAATACATTGGTTTCTATGTCTGTATCAAAAATTATTCGTAAAAACTTGGTAAATTTGGCCCTTTTAAAAGCAACATTGATATCTCTACTCTTGCATGTATGGAACTCCCCTAGTGATTGTATACATGATGACATTTGCCTATATTCAGTATGTTTCTAATTAAGAGGTTTGTAGAAAACCAGAGATCTGAAGCTATTTTTGGACCAGGTGTTATTTTGCCAAGTTATTAAGTTTTCATATTCTGTTTATAACACTGACGGCATTTATCTCAAGAAGCTGTTTAATATAATGGCTAGATATTTTTCAGTAAAATATGTCCATGAAAAATGGTAGTTCATTGAAACAGAAATTTTGAGGGAAGATATCAGTTTATGTCACAATGACTGGACTTCTCTTCAGAACAGGACAAAGAAAGAATAAGTAGTAAATAGCCAGGAAATGCAACAGGGATGTGGGAGGCCCATCTTCAAGAACTAGGTCTTCCGCTTTCAGAACAAGCACATGAACTTTAGGCCTGCCCACACCACAAGGCACTAGATTTCTGGTACGTTCCTTTCAACTTCTGTTGTTACAACTGTTTGTTGTTCTTGTTATTTGGTTGGTTGATTTTGTTTTGTTTTGTTTGTTTATAAACAGAGATTACTTGCAAGGGAAAGAAAATAACCCTCTATTCCAATAATTGGGAGACATGGTGAAAAATATGAGCAATTTCGAGAGGTGAACGTGGTCAGGAGTGCTATAATCAAGTGTACTGAACTATGTATTATATGCCTTTTAAGGGAAAATCTGCGGATGTTTGCGTCTGTCATATCCTCATTTAGGGTTGGTTCTCTGTCTATACATTGCTCAGTACAGATTAGGATTGCATTATATTGAATTTTCTCATAAAGTAGTTTGAAACAACCAGTTGCCTGTCTGAAATTTCTTAGATATTGTTTATAAACCATAGAATAAGGGTAGAAAATAGTAGGCATATTATAATGTGTATCTTCTAAAATCTTGTTTTTATGTGTTGGTTCATTTCTAAACAGGGCATGATAAGGAATGAGAAAAATTATCCCCTCCTTCCTGATTAAATTCATAGAAGTTGTGGGGAAGAGCTTTTCAAGGCATATCAGAAAAAAATATCTGCACTTACTTTCTTTAAATGGTCCAGTTTGCCGTTCTGAGTTACCACCTATTTCTGTGTATTGTTAAGGTCTTGATGTACCACAGGGTAATGTACTTGTAATGTAATGATCTGGATAGGCTAGAGTGATGGGCTGAGGTCAACTGTATGAAGTTCAACAAGGCCAAGTGCCGGGTCCTGCACCTGGGGCGCAACAACCCCAAGCAGAGCTACAGGCTGGGAGATGAGTGGCTGGAAAGCTGCCTGGCAGAGAAGGACCTGGGAGTATTGGTTGACAGTCGGCTGAATATGAGCCAGCAGTGTGCTCAGGTGGCCAAGAAGGCCAAAAGCATCCTGGCCTGTATAAGAAGCAGTGTGGCCAGCAGGTCTAGGGAAGTGATTGTGCCCCTGTACTCGGCTCTGGTGAGGCCGCACCTCGAGTACTGTGTTCAGTTTTGGGCCCCTCGCTACAGGAAGGACATGGACGTGCTCGAGCGAGTCCAGAGAAGGACGACCAAGCTGGTGAGGGGTCTGGAGAACAAGTCTTATGAGGAGCGGCGGAGGGAGCTGGGGTTGTTCAGCCTGGAGAAGAGGAGGCTCAGGGGCGACCTTATCGCTCTCTACAGTTACCTTAAAGGAGGCTGTAGAGAGGTGGGGGTTGGTCTGTTCTCCCACGTGCCTGGTGACAGGACGAGGGGGAATGGGCTAAAGTTGCGACAGGGGAGTTTTAGGTTGGATGTTAGGAAGTACTTCTTTACCGAAAGGGTTATTAAGCATTGGAATGGGCTGCCCAGGGAGGTGGTGGAGTCACCATCCCTGGAGGTCTTTAAAAGACGTTTAGATGTAGAGCTTAGCGATATGGTTTAGTGGAGTACTTAGTGTTAGGTCGGAGGTTGGACTCGATGATCTTGAGGTCTCTTCCAACCTAGAAATCTGTGATACTGTGATACTTTTTACTTGAAACTACCTTTAAATGCAATAAATACTAGGAGCATGACAGCAGTTTATATTTTTACAAAAGACAGAATAGTTTCTACCTCTCATTTTTAGTTCTTCATATTGCAATACCTAAAGTGCTTTCACTGCCCAAGTTGGTTTAAACTGAATTGTCTAAAAATATCTATGATTAATAAAAGGGCTCAAGAGGGCCTTGCAAGCTCATTGTATCTGCATGTCCTGTCCTCCCCCCCCCCCCCCATCCCCAGTAAATAAATAATTCTAAGCTGTATCTAAATAAATTCCTTATAGATACATATTTAACCTGGTCTTAAGACACTGCCAGGAATGGAGATTTGTTGGCCACCCATGACAAGCTGTTTTACTAGACCTGACAGCCTGTTGTAGAAGGAAATTTGATTAATTTTGAGGAATTGACAAATTCCTTGTAAATCCTTGTTGCCTCTTCTTCTGCTTTACATTTTATTATTTACAGGCAGTTTTTTTAAGGGGAATTAAGTTTAAGTTGATCAGCCAATAAATCATTGTCTCTTTTCCCTTTTCTGACAGAGTAATGTAAGGTTGGTGATTCCAGCAAATTTGACCAAGGTCATCTGAAAGAGTTCCCAAAAGCTAAGTTTCTAAGTTTTCTAAAGTTCTAAGTTCCAGGGCCTGGGGTTGTTTGTGAATCATCATGTGGGTGAACCATGTGGCCACACCTGGACTCACTTGCTAGAGTGAGATGAAGGGAGATGTCATCACCCAGTCCTCCCTTATCTTTCCCGTTCTTTGGTTGGGAGAACTCTCGAACACACAGGAAGATAGAGGTAGCCAAGACATTGTCTTTGAGGTTCATTGGATCATTAGAAAAATGGGACTTAAGAGTACACTTCCAAGGAGTCTAGAAGTAACTTGAAAGGAAATAAATGGCTTTGAGATTGCCTCACTCAGTGATCTAAAGGAGTTTAATTTAAATTTCATCAGACTCAATTACTGTGAAAACGAACAAACAAAAAACAACAAACAACAGTATATTTAACCTTTTTTTTTTCTTGTACGAATTTTCAGCTTTTGTCTTTAGAATTAACATTGTTACCTGCGTAATTGTAGTAGAGAATAGTTTTCAAATTGCAGTTTATAAAATACATTACATACTGTACAAGCTTCTAGTAGTTTTCCCTGTTATTGAGGATTGGACAAATTCTTCTCTAACCTGTTAATTTAATAAAAGTTATATTTAGAATAATTTCCTGTTGCTTTTTCTACCCTTACCATATTTCATATCACATTGTTGCCTAAACATCCCTGAATTCTCCCCATGATATATTTTTAATGTGATTTGAATGATTTTAACTTTTCTGCATTGAGGTTATTCTCTTCATTGATTTAACCAGCTTGTCTTTTTACAAACTTTTCATAAATTAGTATAATTTATAATTATGCTCTTAATATAATTTCTTTAAAGACAGGAAAGCTTTCTTTAATTCATTTTTTTAACCTTAAATGTGTAAGGATTACATGCTTTATCTGTTTTCTTATTTGTGTAGTAAACCTGAAATCAAGCACATCTTAATAAGTAATAAGGCAAACATGCTCAATATATCTTACAAAGTTATTTAATATTGGTCTTGACTTTTTAAATAATTAAACAAGCACAGAAAACATACTTCATTTTTATGTTGAAACAAAAGTTTGGGAGAGAGTTTAATTTTAAAATAAATATAAATTTATATAGCTAGGTAGGGTCTGTGTGGAGTTGTGTATTGTAAGGTCTACTTAATTACAAATAAAAATTCTCAATATTTTTCATTTTTCATAATTTTGTCATTAATCTAAGGAAAAAAAAATCCTTTTCCCATTTTAATACTTAGCTCTGCTACACATGCTGGATATAATGCAAATCAGTTGAATACCAGATAAATACAAAATTGTTTTTTGTTTTGTTTTTCAAGAATGAAGCTATTTTAAAACATTTTCCTATTGTAGATAATGAGGACAAGACTGTTCATACATATATATTTTTTTCTGTACATGTTAAGCATGAGAAGTTCACATGTAAATTCACACACTGTATTTTTTCCCCATCCTTATTTGTACATCAGAGGAAAGAGACTCTGTCTTAGAGGACAGAATATTCCACCAAGCTTGGTAGTTGTTCTGCTGGTACCACTTAGCCAGCTGCTGGCGTTCTTGCTCTTTCTACCTAATCAGCATATAGAGAGATGGCTAAGATTTGGCATTCCTGATTGGTGGAAAACACTTTGAAAAGTGCCCAATTTCCTGTTTCTTACAGTTAGTATGGTGAAAGTAATGATGTGTAGGACAGCGTATAAACTAAACTAAACTCATCTAAACTAAATACTATGCAACTCAATAATATAGTTTGAACTTTAAGAAAGGAGCACTATTCTCATCTATTGTATAGTTCTGTTTTGATATAAAGGGTATCTATTTGTCATGGTATTCGTGTTGATAAGTAATAATTAATATATAATTGAACTTCCATATATAATATAAACTTCCATGAGTATACTGCAATTTATGTGTTGTAAAGTTAATTCCCATTTTCAGTGAAGCAAATTATACCATAATTTAGGAGCTGTTAGTGTATAGGATGTGTACTGACCCTGTTTTAGAGTCGGTTAGAGTTTTATTGTACCCTGGTTGCTCTCCCGTGAAAAACATTACAGGCATACTGTCAAAGAGCAGAAACAATGCCATATAACTGCAGGCACATCCACACAAATGGGTGCAAGGGGACCCAAGCTCCTCTGCTTATGCTCTGAGCTTACTGGATATGAGCCAGCTCTAATCTGAAAACTATGTAACCACATTAGTGCAGTTCTGTGCCTTTTTGTAAAGCCCCTTAGCTGGAATGTGGCACTTTCCTAATGTGACTAAATGACTTCTGGCCCCAAATGGGCTCATGTCTGACTACATGGAGTGTGAATGGTGTTCTGTCTGCATCCATCCATACAGGCAAGACCTAAGGTAACCAACCACATATATCAAGTAGTGAATTGGGAAAAGAGCAAATCGTTTCCAGAACCTATTAATCTGAATGCAATGAGCATAAAACAGTTAATTGATTCCTATGAACAAAAGTGAAGCTTGAAAGCAAAGTGTGATGTTTTTCCATCCCCACTCACAGTATACATTTTTTCTTATATTTGTCACAAAAGCTTCTTGTAGCAGATGGCATAGATATTCAAAATATAATCAAACATGATTTTTTGCTCCATTGGTCTTCCTGAGCATGGTTATGATGAGGCTTTGACTGTGCTTGTTTGTTCAAGTAAGCTGTTTAGTTTTGATTTCTTTATGCATGCTGAGCTACAGAAGTGGAAGAAGGGGAAAAAAATGGTATTTTTAAATTATTCTGCTTGTGATACCGAATACAAAGCAATTTCTCTAAGTTATAGTCTTGATCAGCACTGTACCTCTTTCTTTTTCTTTTAGGGACAGTTAACTATGCTGACAATTGAATTACCTAGACTGAATTTCAGACTTAACTCCTTACAGAAATATCTAAAGCCATTTAAATTCTAGAAGGTGCTTTCAGGTTTGTTTTCCTCTTATCCCCTAAACTGTCTGAAGAGATGGTTAAACATGTTATATTTCTTATATTTGATCTGATTTCTTTATTATTTCTTTGCAGCCAGCATTTGAAATCATGAAGCTTAATACTCATTTGCTTTGCAGTTTATGGGAGTTGTTTAATATGTAAATGCCCACTGGCTGCCTGTTACCATTAGCTATCTAGGGGTTATTGCCTCTGTAGAAAAAGAAATGAGTTACTCTTATGTTCCTTATCAGTCAAGGTCACAAGGTGGTAGTCGGAATCACAGAATCATAGAATGTTTAAGGTTGGAAGGGGCCTTTGGAGATAACCTTGTCCAACCCCTCTGCTCAAGCAGGGACACCTACAGCAGGCTGACCAGGACCAAGTCCAGAAGGCTTTTGAAGATCTCCAAGGAGGGAGATTCCACAACATATCTGGGCAGCCTGTGCCAGTGCTCTGTCACCCATGCAGTACTGAAGTGCTTCTTCATGTGTAGACAAAACCTCTTGTGTTTCAGTTTTTGCCCATTGCTTCTTGTCCTGGCACTGGGCACTACAGAAAATAGCCTGGCTCCTTCCTCTTTGCACTCTCACTTCAGGTATTTATAGACATTGATGAGATCCCCCGAGCCTTACCTTTTCCAGGCTGAACAGTCCCAGCTCTTTCAGCCTCTCCTCATAGGAGAGGAGCTCTAGTCCCTTGATCATCTTGGAGGACATCTGTTGGACTTTTTCCGGTATGTCCATGTTTTTCTTGTACTGGGGGCCCCAGGGGATACAGTAGTGTCCTGCTAGTGGGCAGTGATGAAAAGCTGGGAGCTGGAACAACTTCAACAACATTAGGTATATTCAGAAGAAGATACCAAGCCTTTCATTTCTACTATTTAAATAGAATCTTTGAGGAGGTGGGAAGCCATTTCAGAGAAATGCTGGTATGTCTTACCAGCATAAAACTATCCAATACAGCCCAAGTTTATGAGAACTGAATACAGTTTAAAAACAAAGCCCAAAATGTGTGTTGGTTTGGAGAGACTGGTATACAGCAACAAACGCAACCTTACATTTTTACTGAAGAATATTCATCATAAAAATTTCAAAAGAAAAGGAAGGTTATGTATGGCACTACAACATTAAATCATTTCCATATTACAAAAGCTTGTGCCCTGTAACCATGCTTCTTTGTAACTTCGAACTAACTTTATGTCTCATCTCCCAAGGGTTCAGCTCTCCATGTTGTTTGGATCCAAGGGCTGGCTCTGGTATGTTCCCATTCTGTAACTTTGCCTCAGACTGCTTGGGGAAATTGTGAAGTGGTGAGAGAGGTCTGGGAAAATCTCCAGAAAGGTAATGCAAAATTACAGTTGGAGGTAGGATATTTTTGACAGAGATTTTGAGAAGTTCAAGGATTCAGGAGCAAAAGCACCAGTATGGTGTTGCAACTGAATATATGTATACATATATATCAGGGAATTAGAGATCACTGTGATGGGAGCATTCAAAAGACTGACAAATCACAACAGCTTTCAACTGTAACACCAGGCTTATTATTAGCATCTGGTCTGGCTTATTAGCATCACACTTCTTGCTAATGGTCAGTTCTTACACACTATTAAATCATCTCATCACTACATATAAAAGGCTGTTACTCTTTAACACTTATATGTTGATTTAGCTGTGAATGTACAACAACATGAAGCTGAAGTTGTTTAACTAGGGTTGATTTCTATGGTCCTTGGTGACTGTCAGTAACAGATACCCAGGAGATTAGTCTTGAGAGCTGGTTGATGAGGGGAGTCAGAACTGAAGCGAGCTTGTCTTCTATTTCTTCACTGATTTTAGTCGCTTAAGCCTGATTTTTTAAGCTGTTGCCCACCTCCAGAAATGATGGTCTCCTCTGCTCCTGATATTGCTTACCTTGAGGTTTCCCTTTGTCTTGCCAATTACCTATCTTGTGTGTATGGGAACAAGATAGGTAACTTACCCTTCTGGTAATCACATTACTCGCATACTTACATACCATCAGAATATACCTACCATCAGGAAATACCATCAGAAAATACCTACATACTCCTATTAGTTGCAGTATTTTAGTATACTTATATTCAGATACAAGTCAATATCCGGACTAGTAGATTTGTAATTCATTGGTGTCACAGGCTTCTGTTGGCAAGAGTGGAAGGGTCTAAAATGCTGAAGTAAAAATACAGAAAGCTGAGTCATCAGTCTGATCACTACTATATATCATTGGTGTGGACCAGTTGGGGTGGATGATGAAATGTAGCGATATTGAGGATTTGTTTCAGATATCAGTAGAGGCCAACCTTTTTCCTCCAACAGATGCCTGCCTTGCCAGCAAAGGCACTTGTTGTTTTATTGGGCATTATGGGCATATTAATGTTTAGGCTGATAGCTTATTAAATCTCAGATACCTTTTGTGTCTGTTAGACTATAAATTATTACTTTATACTTTCAAGCTCTATGTGTCCTGCTTGCCTATTTCTTTGCACATGGTTAAAGATGTCTGTCCAAACTGATCCAAACAACAAACAGGGATCATAACACATCTCAGGGGAAAGAAAAAAAAAAACTGACAAATTTAGCCAGTAAGTAATGAGTAATGCTGTTGTGGTTGCTACAAATGGAGAGGCCTTTTTTCCCCCCCCTAAGGCTCACTTGTGATTTTTAGATAACGTAACCACCTCTCAAAGTTTCTGATATTTTCTCTTTTCTTCATGAAGAAGAAAATCTTCTAATTCTAACAAATACATATTTTTTTCATCAAAGTGGTATTTGTAGACTATTCCACTGTCTTTTTAAAAAAGGAGCAGTAAAAACATTATTATTTCAATAACTGAAATATTTTCAACCTACTTGGTGATAATTATAACACAGACTCATTGTTATTTAGTAATGTGTAAAGAATGCTGGAGGTTTTATGGCAAGTGAATTTGTAATTTATTAAGATAAGAAAAAGTCAGAAATAAAAATCTCAGATTTTTGAAGGTTCTTCTCTAGTCGACTTCTCTACTTTAATTGAAAGACAACGTCCATAACCTAGAGAATGTGTTAATGTATAAAGAACTGACATCTTCTAGAACTTGAAAAGCAAAGTAATGGAAGGAAGACCACTCATTAACTTTGTTTATTCCAGACTTTTTTATCTGTGTACTGGTTAATAACCAGCCTACCCCACCTCCTAATACCCAATTCCACATTTATGTATAAAAAACTACAATTTTAGCCAATTTTTCATATTACTAGAACTATCAAAAGTCATATCATGAAATGTACTCAGCCTTTCATGTATAAGGAAGCTTCTTAATGTATACAGAAGAGCTACTATTCAATAGTTGGGTGAGTGGACCTGTTCCTTGGTGGGACTTTTGACTCTGTGTTGCTCTCACTTCTGCCACCATTCTGTCCCCCTGATTCTGTCACAGCATACACCACTCCCAAATTTAATTTCTGTGAAACTATTAGTACTTTAGATGAACGGCTGCTTAAAAGCTCTTTTATGTTTTCATGGGATGAATGTTAAAATTTGCAGCTGTACGCTCTCTCTATCTTGCAGGATGATCCAGACAACTGAGTGGTTGCTTAAGGATCTGAGTGACAACTGGGGAGAGCTTAATAGATGTTGACGTTACTGCTTCCAGCTTTTTTCACCACCTGCACTGCACAGATACTGGACTGCCTGTCAGTCAGCTGATCAACTGTCACAGTCTCCATTGCTGTATTGTACATTGAACCACTGCTGTAAACCACTGGGGTTCAGGATGTGGCTGCTGAACAGCTCGGAGACACCGACAGGGTGGGAAAACAGGCTGAAACCTGCAAGTCACTGCATGTTAAGCTGTTCCTAATTGTCACTTGGTCCTGCTCAACAGAGAAAACTCTTATTCTGGACTAGAGAAAGATGTTTTGGAGGACGAATATGCATTTCTGCCTTGTCTTCCTCACCAGACAAAAAGGGTGATTTTCCTAGCAGCCATTTTGCCTCTTAAGAAGCTATTAACTCATGCAAAACGGAAATCAGAAATTATACTAATGCCAGACTTTAGAAACCTCATTGATAAATCTATAAATACTATGAAAGTAACAAAACATACAAAGATCTTAGTGTGCTGTGAACTATTTTATCTACCACACCTAATAATTTTTATAAATCACAAGGTACTGAGAATAAAATGTCTGCAGTAGGGAGGTTTCAAAGCAATTTAATTTTCTCTAAAAGCACAAGAGTCAATAGCAAAATTGAACTGTCAGTAAATTTTACTTGAAAATCCTTTCAGGAGATAAAAGGATTGTAGATAAACTAGACAAAACTAGTAAAAGATTTGGGGAGGGGTAAGCATGTTAGTGATGTGGCCTAATTTGCTGGGATAAAATCATACAAAGAAAATGTTAAAGAACAAAACGTATTGTTTTGAGTAGTCAGTGTGTTCTAAGATAAACTTAGGTGTTGTCAGTAATTACCATCCGTCTAAGAAAACAGGCCAGTCTCACATAGGCTAAACTTTAAGTGTGATGCTTCAGCTTATCTTAAAATTAAGCACCTTGTATTTTTTTTTTTTATTATTATTATTTTTTTTTTTTAAGATAGGGCAGAGATATATCAGATACTGGACTGGGGTAACGGTTAATAGAAGCTGATATTTTAATAGTAGCCTCCCCACAGAATAAAATGTGGTTATGTGAAATATTTTAACCTTTTTTTTGTACTGTTGTTCTCTTCCCTTTGTCTGCTTTAAACTACCCGTAGGCTGTTCCAGGATAATTTTTAATCCTCTATTTTTCTCTTGTGGAAGAGCACTGCAGCAGTTAATAATACCATGGCCTTAATTAGAAAGCTGTATTTAATTGGAGGACTTTTTGTCCTTATTAACAGCAGTGACAGAGTAGCAGAAGGTGGTATTTTAATATTAGTATTTCTGAAAAGGTAACTGCCGAGTTGCGGAGAATCATCTGAATTTTGTAGAAGTGCAAATAGATGTATGAAAAAGACTTGAACCCATGCCAGAAAGTGAGTCACTTTTGTGATATTCCTGGCAGTATGTCCTAGTGTGTGGCTGCTGGCTTTGAAAGAGCAAACAGGAACAGGCCATAGTGATTTGTATACTTTTAGATTTTATCATAACAGAAGCTTCTATCAAATAGGTAAATAGTCAGAAAGAGCACAAGAGGAAAAAAAAAAAAGATGGTAGATTAGCACCATGACTGTGTCTCCATTAAGTGAGGTTATCATTTCTTTTGAAGAGATTCTGTTCATACTCAGATTTAATTTCTTTTCACTGAGAGAAATTCAGGTGAAAGGCTTTCATAACTAAGACCCCCAAATCCTAAGGGGAGCAAAATGTTCCCATTGCCTTTAATGACAGTTGCACATTCTCCGATCTCTCAGAAATATTGGCTAATTCCTCATTTGCTTGTTTTTATTCTGAATTCTGCTTTCTGAGTAGGTAGACAGTGTTTTATTTGGGAATGAGATTGAGCATACTCTTAGAAAACTGAGAAAATCAATTTGCATTAAGGGTGATCTACAAGGTAATTGCTATGCCTAGAGCAGATCAGTATATACAGTAAAGTTAATCTTAAAACACATTGTGCACCTGTACCTTTTTTTTTTTCCAAATAAAAGCTTTATTGGTATTTTGAAATAACTAATAAATTGTGCTACTTCTAATCCCACTTACCTGTTATACTTTGCATGGGTTACCTTTTAAAACAGATGCACTTTTAGGGTTTCTACTGAAAAGCTGAAAGGAAAGGTATCTCTCTCAATACAAGAACAAAAAACAGATGGTTCTATTACAGTATCTGATGGCTCCATTTAAATATTATTACCATCCTGGCATTGCTGATGTTAGCTGTGTGGATGTGACTGCAAGCCATGGTGTCTGGACAGTAGAAAAAAATCAGAGAAATAAGCCCATTTTCTCCTTGAACTACTACTGGAATTTATTTTCTTGTGTTTACATGCTATGTAAGCATTGTAGGATTGCAAGTGTAACTCCCCTGATGTGAGGTAAGAGGCAAAGTAGGTAAAAAAAAATGTAGATAAACAATATCAAAATGTAGGTAAACAGTAGAAAACAGAGTAAAGAAGAAAAAGTGAGCAGTGCTTATAATGCTTTGAGATTAGCCTATGTATCAGAGATCACAGAAAGAAAATGAACAAAAGGAGCAATAAGGTTGTAGACAACCTTTTCCCACCAGGTTTCTTCAGGAGACTCTCAAAATCTATCTGTCAGCTTTGGGTTCCTGAATGGGCATGGGAAACTTAAAGAGGATGTAAAAATAGATACATTATCAAAAACATATTATCAAAACTGATGCTTTCTCTTGTTCCTCTGTAAACCTACCTATAAATCTCAACCATCAGCTGTTGTTGAACCACTGAATGAAGAATATAGATGAAACTAATTTGTTATAGAATGAGTCAGCATAGGAACAAGAAGGATGAATTATATGCTCCCTCCAGGCTGGAAAGAGAGCACCCATAGCAATTACTGTCATTTACCAAGGAAGACTCCCTGTATGTCTGGCATGAAAAAATCGGTTTATCCAAATAGGCATTGGTTAGACTATTTGATCTGCTGGAACTCTGCTGCTTTGACTATCTTTTGACTGCATATATAGCCACAGTAAGTAATTGTAAGATACAAACACTGTGAATGTAAAAACATTTATTCTTCTGCTAGGAAAATAGGCTGGGGGTGAGTTTATGAAAAGGGTTTGGTGAAAGGTCAGTGGCAAAACTTGGAAGTAATTGAAGTTGAGAGTGGAAAGCCATCATGCAAATGAGTGATGCTCATAAGAATGATGATGAGTTTGTGCAACAGAATTTTGTGAACTTACCGAAGAGAAAAAGGGAATCGATGGCTTTGGTAAGGGTAGAAGCAATAATTGCTTAGAATGACATCTTTAAGAGTGTGCTTTCTAGTTCAGTATATAGACGTATTCACTGCAATGTGAGATTTGATAAAGAGGAGTGTTATTCTGTGTCTTCCAACTTGTGGAAAGCTTTAGATTGTGCTTGGAGAATTAAATTCTGGTAATCAGGGCATTACATCATATGATACATATTTATTAACCATTCTAATAAAGCCATTATGTCAGAGATGCAGTGCCTTTCCAGGCACAGGTTATACAATAGCCCAGGTCAGTCAGGAAGCGAGAATTCTGAGAAACTTCAGCAGGAAACAAAGCTAGTCAAAAAAGTATTTGATAGTGAACTGTGCTGTTCTAGGCTCATGCTAATGCATGTTGGGAGAAATAACTTGAAATGCTTTTTTAGTTCCTTGCATTCTAAATGAACTGTGTATGCTCAGAATTAAAATAAATAAAAGTTTTTGGTAAGGGTTACTTCT
Source organism: Anser brachyrhynchus (assembly GCF_964034855.1). NCBI lineage: Eukaryota > Metazoa > Chordata > Aves > Anseriformes > Anatidae > Anser > Anser brachyrhynchus. The sequence goes on along the minus strand of NC_137696.1, from coordinate 96,134,983 downwards.
GTAAGAAACTTGAGTCTTTTTAGAGTTACATTAAACTGAAGAACTGAAATATATGCTTGTATGCTTTAGTACTTCAGCTAACTGCTGGCTGAAGGAGACCAGGAAGATGTGAATATTTGGACCTTCTGCCATTTTCACTCCAAATTACAGACAGAAAATGTGTCTAACGGGATACTTATCCCTATCCCCCCCAAAATCTACTTTATTCTTGAACACGTTATTTCAAGTAAATACCTAGCTGTTAGGCATTCTGTCACCCATTACTTGCCAATCATCTCACATTACTTTCAAAGTTGTGGTCATGTTTTTCCCCATCTCCTTTGATCACTTCACTTTCTGAGAACTGCTTAACTAAGCCAGAGCATGTCATTGTCCACTTCCAAAGGCAAGTGGACAGAAGGATGTTACCTGCCATTCTATCATCATTCTGCATTTGCCAGTTCTCCAGAGCCGAGCACCATTACATCTTAAACAGCTGAATGTGCTAAATGCATCTAAGTTCCCTTCTTGTACATCCACATGTTCTTCTTTTGGGCCCTTTGCAGGTGCTCACCCCTTTCCCTACTATGAATTCACCTTCTTGATGTGACAGACTGTGATGATGTGAGGCTGCAGAGGGAGTGTGCATTCTTTTTCTTCTGTGTTTGTTCCTCTCAAATGCCTTAAGTAGCTGGGGGTTAAGTAGAACATCAAACATTGTAAGATGTTGTAATGCCATGGTGGTCTCCAGACAGCAGGGGAGTTGCAGGAGTACAAGGAAGCATGTTTGTAATTCACAATAGGAGGTTACATCTTCTCTTTTGATCACCATCTTCAGAAAAAATAAAAATAAAAATAAAAGATAAGGGCTCTCCCTGGTTGACAGCTGCATCTCAGAGACAGGCAGGGACAGAAGCCTGTTCCTGAAAAACGAAAGCCTGTTGTACACTCATACAGTCTGCATCCACTGAGTACTGCAAAATTCACAACATGTTCCCTTTAGCTGTACTTTTGTCCTTATACTTAGTGTTTCAATAACAAATACACGTGAAATGGTAACACTATAATTTATTTAATGTTATAAAATTGGATACATTTTTTACTGATTAGCTTCTAGACAAGTGTATGATTAAGTGGTACTTCAAATACATTTCACTTTCAAAATTGTATCTAATATTTAAATTTCACATTTGCACTGTATATTGATTTTTTTTTTTTTCATTTAAAAGCTTCCATTGTCTTCAGCAATTTAGGAATTCACAAAGCCTTTTCTCCTAAGAGGCATATTGTTGTGTTGCATGTGTTAACAAATCTTGCTTACAACAGATTGTTTTTGTTGTTGTTGTTGTTGTTGTTGTTGTTGTTTTTGAAAGGATAATTTTGTACATTTGCCAACCCATGTAAGAGGACCTCCTCAACTAGTAATTCAAATTATTATTTTGTTATGCAGTCATTAAGAATATGTGCTCTCCAGGGGTATTCTAATTTTGTGTGTGACAGATTTTCATGTTTTAAAATTCTTTTGATTGCATTTGTTTGTTCTTAGCATTTTCTGACTGTTTACTTGTCTAGTTTTTAATTATTCCCATCTATATTTTTTCACTGCGTGGCCTACATATGTTCTTGGTTCGTACTTTAATCTTCCTACTGTTTGATGAGTTGCAACATTTAACATTACATAAAAGTTATATTATTAACATATGATAAAAGCTTATGTGATGAAAGAATATCAGATTAATCCTTGATCCTTTTGATTAAAAATATCTTCAGTTATATGCATGATGAGATCTTATACACTTGCAAGTTATATACTGAGGTAAAATAATATCCTGTCAAATCTTTTTTCTATTATTCGTATTAATCAAAGCTTTCTGACCTCTGAATTCTAATACTATATATCTCATGAAAAGTATTTGAGTATATTAAACAGTAAATAGAATTTTTTATGTCATTCATAGTACTGGTTTCTGAGGATATGAGATACATCAGGAGAATATAAAAACTAAGTACAGTTTTGCAGAAGTTAATAGAAATATAACAGCTCCCTCAATAAAGAACAGTAGACCTAATTTCTTGATAACTGGTTAAATTATCAAAAAAAAAAAAGAAAATATGAATATACATGAACTGAGTTTATACTAGCTCAGTGTCTTGCAACACTGTTGATCCTCTGCTAGGAGCACTAATGTCAGATTTACCATAGCCTTATTCTTGTTCAAGCTAGTGATGCTTCTGTTTTAGTTTTTACATTGGAGAGTTTCAGTGATAAGTGTATAATCCAAGCATAAAGATAAGATTGAGAGCATGGGTTTATTTTAAATTACTAATTTATAAACACTACTTAGGTTATCTATGGACTTTTAAATAATTAAAAAAAAAAGTCTTTATATCATTTTTTAATTTGAAGGAGACAAAATATTTTTTTTTTACCTTGTAAATAGGTCAAGATAGATGAAAAAAGATACTCATCCTAAATGCATTTCTAATCAGCTCGGTGCCTGTCAGTGGCATGGAGGCACCTCAGCTTTTGAAAGATCTTCCCAGTGCAAACCATTTTTTTTTCTTGGAAAGAATCATAGAAATCATAATGAGCTAAATCTACAGTCCTCCTCCTGCTGCAATACTAGAAAACATTTTGCGTGGTAGCACTGTGACAGTGCTTGAAAGGAGAGGTATGTATCAGTAATCTCCAGCACAGCAGGCCAGCGTGGCTATAAGCACAAGGGCAGGGTATAGTTATTGTCCCATGGTTCTTTATTATTCCCCATTTGTATGTCGCTCTTGAGTAGGGAATTTGGCGGCAATCCACATATTCCCTTGAGTGCTGGCTAGGACTGCTGAAATTATCACATTTGCAAAGACCTTGGAAAAAGACAAGAGGTGCCTTATTCCCTTCCCACTTTCAGTTACTTAAGGACCGTCCAGTTTCCAAATATACAAAACTAGTGATGGTTATTGTTCTATTTGTTCTACTGTTCTATTTATAAGCTTGAGCAGATATCATACAACATTTCATATGTGCTTACGCTTTGGTATAATCTTTTAAGTAATCTTGACTGTGACAGAACAAAAATGCTAAGCATTTTTCCTCAGATTCAGAATAGTTTTTTTTCTTCAGCCAAGTGCCTGTTAAAAACTAGGAAGAATTGGGACTAGGTCTGAAGAAAGAGCACCAAAAGTGCTTCATTGATCTGCAGCAGAAAATAGGTTGAGGAAAGACCCCTGCCAACACCACATGATTTATAAACCTTTTTTAAGAGTTGGAACTTGATGTAGATTCTGTAGTTTACAAGGAAATAGAATGTATGAATACACCAAATCTGAACAGATTAGAGAACTTCTTTGTCCAGAAAGGAGCATCTAAACTGACTCCTGTGCCCAAATCCATGTCTCTTCCAATACCTTTATGTCATTTCACTTGTAGGTCCTTTTGGAGTACTTAAGAACAATTAAATGCAGTGAACTGTTGTCTTGGTATAATCTATTAACTTTCAAAAAACAGATATATCTGCTGAACGTAGAACAAAACTAATTTTTCCTTAGTGTGTCTCTGATTCATTCTACATTTGACTTTGTCTTAGTGCAGTACAAAGCAAATCCGTCTCCTTTCATAGATCTTATTTTCTTTTTAAATGATTTAGTTTCCAGGATAGTGAAGGTATTGGTGAGTGTATGTGGTGGTTTTACTCAGCGGGGCAGCTGAGCTCCACTGCAACCATTCTCCAACTCCCCTTCCTCAAAGGAAAAGGGGGAGAAAATATGATGAAAAGGGCTCAAGCGTTGAGATAAGGACAGGGAGATCACTCAACAACTATTGCCATGGGCAAACAGACTCAGCATAGGGAGATTAATAAAACTTATTACCTACTACCAACAAGTTAGAGCAGCGAGAAACAAACAAAAAAGCAAACTATAAACACCTTCCTCCCATCCACCCTCTTCCATCTCCTCCCCCCGAACAGCACAGGGGAACAGGGAACAGGGGCTGCGGTCAGTTCCTGATGCTTCGTCTCCACCGCTCCTTCACGGTCACTCTGCCCCTGCTCCACGTGGGGTCCCTCCCACGGGATGCCGTCCTTCCTGAACTGAGCCTGCAGGGGCTGCCCACAGACAGCAGCTCTTCAAGAACTGCTCCCACATGGGTCCATAGCAGGGGTCCATCCATCAGGAGCAAACTGCTCCAGCATGGGTCCCCCATGGGCGGCACCACACCAGACCCCCTGCTCCTCTGTGGGCTCCTCTCCACGGGCTGCAGCTCCGGCCCGGGGCCTGCTCCTGCGGGGGCTCTCCATGGGCCGCAGCCTCCTCCAGGCCACATCCACCTGCTCCACCGGGGGCTCCTCCACGGGCTGCAGCGTGGAGATCTGCTCCGTGTGGGACCCATGGGCTGCAGGGGGACAGCCTGCTCCACCAGGGGCCTCTCAACAGGCCACAGGGGAACTTCTGCTGTGTGCCTGGAGCACCTCCTCCCCTTCTTCTGCACTGACCTTGGTGTCTGCAGGGCTGGTTCTCACTCCTCACTCTCCCAGCTGCTGTTGTGCAACATTTTTTTTTCCCCCTTTCTTAAATCTGCTCTCCCAGAGGTGTAAACAACATAGATTATTGGCTCGGCTCTGGGCAGCGAGGGGTCCCTTTGGAGCCAGCTGAAACTGGCCCTCATCTGACATGGGGCAGCTCCTGGATTCTTCTCACAGAGGCTACCCGTGCAGGTCCCCACTACCAAAACCTTGCCTCATAAACCCAACACAGAGTACCACAAGATATGAATTGACTCCATTGTAGCAGTGTCCAAAACTCAGTGATGAAAGCAGAATTCTTTTTCTGACCGTTTGAGAAGTGAAAATTAATGTTGTAATCCTGGAAAAAAATGTAATATAATATAGCTTTTTTTTTTTTCTCTAGAAAAACTCAAGCATTGTACTAAGTTTCAGATTCTGATGCAACATGCGTGCATGTTTTCAGATAAGCGTGTTTAATGGGTGTGTATAATGCAATTGAAGTGGCTACATAACTGATTGAGGAAGCCATATGCAACTCTGAGACGTGTCTGCAAATACCGGTACTTCTCATACTCTATTTATTCTGTGTATGATACTTAGGCCAAGAGGACTGTTTAAAAAATGCTAAACATTATTTGGTGTCCACTAGTAATGTGCAGTGCCTTGAGTGCCTTAGTTTTCTAAAATACAACTGCAGACTTCTTAGAGGGACATGTAAATATCATTGTGTAGCTGTGTAATGTTTATAATGCTTTGTTTCACAAATGGAAGTTGGAAGTTGTGACTATTATAAATGCTGGAAGTAGGTATTATATAATTTGTGCTGAAGCTGGGATATTCCTTTTAAGGACAAAAAATTCACAGTGTAAGCCTTGAAAGTTTGGTCACAAGATTTCAAACATGTCACCATGCAATACAGATGTCCATTTTTAGTTAAAATGCTTTTTAAACTTTAATTTTATTGCATGTTGGAGGGCTGAAGTTTCAGGCTAGGGAAAAACAAACAAACAAACAAACAAACAAACAAAATACACCTGTGTCAGTGATATTGTTTTCCCTAAAAGAGTTTATATGCAGGAACTGCCCAGATTATTAGGATATCAGACACCACCCCTACAAACATCAGGCAAACTTCAGATAAGATAATCAAAGATGAATGGGATATCTTCCACAGAAATACTGTGTGCAGTATATGGTGTGTGTAAGACAGAAGAGTTCTTTTTGGCAGAGATAGGACTTAAGCAATAATATGTGATAGATATTTTGTCTGTCCTATTGTAATATTTTTTTGCCACAGCCTGACATGACAGCCCAGTAAATATTTGAAATAAAAGGTGTTACAGCTCAGAGATTGCAAGTCACCTCATTTAAAACTAGGGATAGAAGAACAGGCAATAAAAAATATATCTAACCTTAGGGGTTCTTCCCAAGTTTTATTTTGGGTTCATTGATTTTTCCATAAAAGACATATCAAAATTACATATTCATTATACCTTAGCTTTTCACAGTGAGTACCTGTGGAGTAAGTGGAAAAAGTCTCCCACAGCATGTTCATTTTTAATGAGAACAGAGCACTTACATTGTGTATCACAATCAAATCACTTGTCATTCTGTAATAGGACAACTACCAACTGAGCCATTCTCACAGAATGCCTCTTTCCTTTGGGCTAAGAGGTAATCTGTGCAAATCACTCATCAGGTCTTGGTTATGCCCTGTGTACAAATTGCAGTTCTAGAAAAGGACTATACCGTCAGGCTGGTGTTGGCTTCACCTGCTACTTAGGGTTGTCTAAATAGAAATTAAGGTCGTTGTGTCAGTTTTAAGGTATTAATCACTTTGGTTTCTCTTTCATATATGTATTGTGATTGTATGCTTATTAGACTGATATTAGCTCATGCTTTAATTGTACAACCAAGGCCATCCTCTTGCAGGTGTAAGTGGGTATAGTACTCTTGAATTAGTACAGAAAGCTTATATATCCTAAAAAACTGAATTTAGAATTATTTCATAAATAGTGGATCCACAAAGGGATGAGCCATTGCTGCATAGTACTGTAGCACCTAATTCATAACCTGCTGACACCCAAATCTATGTTACTGAAATAAAAAAAAAAAAAGCTTCCTATATAAGGTACATCAGAGTCAGATGTCTCACAAAAGGATTTAGAAAAAGCAGCATGCTGAGCAGGGAGCCTCTAAGTTAGCCAGTAGGAAATGCTGAACACAGAAATACGTCTTAAATTACATATCTCTGTGAGATTTACACACCTTACTCAGCACTACTGGGAAGCATTATCATCCTCTTGGGATTTCAGTCCAGAGTCATTTCCTGACCTAAGTGTTTCTTCAGTATATTAGGTAAGAAAATAAACAAATAGATAAATAAAAAGCCAATACTTTCAGGGAACCACCTTCACGCCTGCTCATCTTTGTTAAATAGCCTAATATTTAGTTTCATCAGGGGACCGAGGTCTTCAGTCTTATGTTTCCCATTTTCCAGCAGAATGGCTTAATGTTCAGGCAGTAGATTTTTCTGGGATGTAGCTGAATCGTGTGTTTGTACTACCCTTGAAGAAGTTGCTGCTTTCCACATAATGGAATAAAAGATCCGCTGGTCCACACAAAACAGCTGGGGGGCTCAGTAGGGGTGTGTAAGACCAGCAGTCTGAGAAGATCTTTCAGACATCTGCATGAACTAGGGTTTCATTACTTTAGCTTTAAATATATGTGATTAAATTATTGTATTTAATAAATTGTAGTGGCAACACTAGTATTTTTTCAATCTGCTTTTACTCTTTATACAATAAAATCAGTATAATACCTAAAGAAGAAGAAAAATCTCCTATAATGTTTCTAAACCCATTCTATATTCCCTTTTCTCTTTTTTAATCGCTGTAATACAAATCCTTGTACCAAAGGATTTGGAGACAGTAACAAAAAATCATCTTCTCTTGTATCCTAAGCATGCAGAGTTGTTCTGTATATCTTTTCTAATGTATTGTGCAGCAGCAGTAGGTAATTAAAACTTTTTCAGTCATCTTCTTAGCCTTGCTTTGATTTAGTCATGGAAAGAAGTTTACAAAATGACCACAGGAAAGCAGTTTTCTGTTCAAGGCAAAGGAATGAGAGTTAATAGATCTGTCACAGAAATCCTGTGTAAGAGCATACTGAGTACTCTTTGACTTGGTATCTTTACTACAAAATTGGATGCTTGCTGAAAAGCTGTGACAATAAATGCTTTGACAATTAAGGAGCTGCTATCTTCTCAGGAGGCCATAATGCCTAGGCAACCTATGCAAACAGAAGGAATAAAGGAAGCCAAACAAAAAAAGCAAATCATTTCATTATACAAAAGATTCTTTTTTTTTTTTTTTTTGCCTTTTACTGCTTATTCCATTATCAATATCATTCTTCCAGAGTTTGGAAGTTAAAAAAAAAAAAATTCAAAATTAACATTATGAAGATTACTAAAGTTAGCACACAGGAAGAGTTCAGTCTCAATTTACATAATGAACAAAGATTTTCTGCCATCAGAGCTGTGGTGTGTTATTCTGTCACCTGGCTGGTGGTCATGGCCTTTCCGAGGTCATAGATGTCTCTTGTTTTGCCTGAGCTGGTATTTTCCTACTGCATCTTTAGACAGGAAGAACTTATAGCTGATACTTTGCTATGGCAGTTTTATCCAGAGGACCCATGATTTGCTCCTTAGGATTGAAGACATAAAAGCAAGCCTAAAACCAGAATGGTTTGTTCTTTCTTTCTTCCTTTCTTCCTTTCTTTCTTCCTTCTTTCCTTCCATGTAGTTTTGAAGACAAAGGTATTATGACAGTTACAAGGTAATATATTTTCAACCATTTAGGAGCAAGTAGACAAAACTAAATTATTACCATTTTCTGAGTTGTTACTATTTCACTCATCAAATGGTGCATAATACTCTAATGCAGGAATCTTGAGGTGCCACAGACAGGCAAAATTCTACTCAGTGTTGAATGAAATGACTGCTTGAATGACTTCTCAGTGTTTTAAATGAAGAACAAACAAACAACAAAACAAACAACAACAACAGAAGCAGACAAACAAAACCTAAAACCTAAAGTTAGTTTTTGAAAATACTATTTTGTAAGTTATGTGGGCTTTATTTTATTTTATTTTATTTGAGAATATAAGAGTTTCAGCAATTACCTTCACTGTTTAATGTTAAGACAGTGCTTTTTAAAGGGGGCATCACTTACAGCTGTATATCAGAATAGGATTTTTTAAGTCAAAATATTCTTGCTGTTCTTCAATGCACTGCTAATTTAATAACATACTTTGTGTGGCTTATTCCTGCCATGATGTTTGAGCAAAGTAATGGTTGTAAGATATTAAAAAGATAATCCTTATGCCAGACAGACTGAGTCTCAGTAAAACAAATGAAAGAAATGCCTGAGGAAAATATGCCAATAGAGCAGCTGACATCATCTACCTGTACTTATGCAAAGCATTTTACACTGTCCCCCATTATATCCATGTTTCTAAGTTGGAGAGACATTGATTTGCTAGATGAGCTACTCGGTGGGTAAGGAACAAGCTGGACAGTCGCACTCAAAGAGTCACGGTCAAGGGCAGAATATCTAGGTGGAGATCAATAACGAGTGGTGTTCCTTGGGGGTCAGTACTGGGATGGGTACTGTTTATTGTCTTTGCTGGTGACAGTGGGACTGAGTGCACCCTCAGCAAGTTTGCTGAGGACAACAAACTGTGTGGTGTAGTTGACAAGCTGGAGGGAAGGGATGCCATCCAGAGGGACCTTAACAGGCTTCAGAAGTGGGCCTGTGAAAACCTCACGAGGTTCAAAAAGGCCAAGTGCAAGGTCCTGCATCTAGGCTAGGGCAATCCCAAGCACAAATACAGGCTTGGTCTCCACCCTCCACAATGGATTTAGAGCAGCTCTGAGGAGAATGACTTGGGGGAGTTGGTTGACGAGAAGCTTGACATGAGATGGGAATGTGTGCATGCAGCCCAGAAAGCCAACTGTACCCTGGGCTGCATCAAAAGAAGCATGGTCAGCAGGTGGTGATCCTCCCCTTCTACTCTGCTCTTGTGAGACCCCACCTGCAGTACTGTGTTCAACTCTGGGGCCAGCAGCACAAGAAGAACACGGAAGTATTAAAATGAGTCCAGAGGAGGGCCACAAAGATGATCAAGGAGCTCTCCTATGAAGACAGGCTGAGAAAGTTGGGTTTGTTCAGTCTGGAGAGAGAAGACTCTGTGGAGAACTTATAGCAGCCTTCCAGTACCTAAATGGGGCCTACAAGAAAGCTGTGGAGGGACTATTTATCAGGGAGTGTGGTGATAGGACAAGGGGCAATGTCTTTAAACTAAAATAGGGTAGGTTTAGATTAGATATTAGGAAGAAATTCTTTACTCAGAGGGTGGTGAGGCACTGGCACAGGTTACCCAGAGAAGCTGTGGATGCCCCATCCCTGGAGGTGTTCAAGGCCAGGTTGGATGGGGCTTTGAGAAACCTTGTCTAGAGGGATGTGCCCCTGATCATGGCGGGGGGAGTGGGGTTGGGGGGGTGGGTGGAGTTGGATAATCTTTAAGGTCCCTTACAACCCAAACCATTCTATGATATTTTCCCCAGTAATTTTAATTCAAGAGATTTTTATTTTTTTTTTTTGCAGATCATATCTAATATTTTTGTATTAATTTTAATTATACATAGATGATAAATTGGTTACCTATACCCAAAATGTACTAGTATTCAATACATTAGCATAATATATGAAACAGAATGTTTTATATATATGTATTGCTGAAAGGTAATAATTTTGTACCTTTTCTATAGTTTAAGAACAGTTGTTGATTGCAAGTAATTGGAAATCTATTATTAAGTGTTCATCTACAAATTATAATAAATTTTCAAAAGCTCGGTATATATTTTGACTTGTAAAGAAATATCTTTACTGATAAAAAGGGCTTTATCAGATATTACAGTAGCAACCATAATACAGCCAGCAAATGAGAAGACATTTATAGAGCTATCAAAGTAAGAATAGCTTTCTGTCTTTTTAGTTTAGAGAGCATTCTTCCTTTGAAAAGTTAATCCAATTGCTTTAGCTTTGTGAAGCACTCCTAGCTCTGTTCTCACAAAACAGCCATCTTACATCATGAAAATAATTTCTTTCAGAGAGCTTCTTTTCCTTTTGTCCTTGTTGGTAAGTAGTACTGGAGAAAAAAAAAAAAAAAAGTCTACTAGGGTCACTGTCTCAATGTATGGAAGATTCCTTTCAAAAGAAGTAATACAACTTTTGAATTACATTTCTCTTTGAGTAGAGAAACTTCATTATGAAAGTGGTAGTTGGGTCAAACCTCTTCTGTCATCCTGTCAGTCATTAGGCTGTATCATGCTTTCAAAATCAGCTAAGGTAAACCAGCTACTGAATCCACTGAATCCTACTTATGTAGGTACAGACTGCGGAAAATAAAAACTATGGAATTGATTTTATTCTACCAAATTAAGAGAAAAATAACAAAACTTAGATTGTATTTATTTCTTTGATATTTCCATTCCATTTTTTTGTTTGTTTGTTTGTTTGTTTTCCTTGATGCATAAGGTGGCTGGGGATAGATTCTACATCATGAATGCTTCATCTGCATTTGTTTTGTTTTATAACAACTTCATAATATAGACCATTTGTATAAAATGTACTTTAAAAGTTGTTTTTTTTTTTTTTTTTTTTTAAGTGAGCTTCTGATGGCTTGCACCCTGTACCATTTTTGAATGGCATTCTCAGCCAAGGTTTTAGCTTGTAGAACAGATGGAATTTGCAACAACAGCAACACTTGCAAAATGTATTTCATTTTAATTTTGCTGGTTCCAGAAGTAAATTTTATCTCTATATATTTGGATTGTTTCCCCATTGCTTAACAAAGAAAGTTAGACATTACTTATTCTAAGCTGTCCTTTCCTGAGAGAAATACAATACTAGTAATTCAGAAACCACTGCGTAACATGCTGTGGGCTGTGCTGAGGCCCTATCTTAGAGAAATGCATCCAATACAACCTTTGCTTATAGCTGGCTTTACTGAAACTCCGACTGAAGACACAACAGACCTCATATTAAGCTTTCCATTCAATTCTTAATTGCTCTCAGGGTTTGAGAACCTCTCACGTCTTACCTTCCTGCACTGGTGCAGACAGGTATTCTCAGCCTGCACCAGAGTCAGATTGCTTCTGAGAAATGTTAAGCAGGGCTTCTGCAGCATCCCACTTCCTGCCAGCTCTATGGCAAGAGCAACCTTCATGCATGATTTGTGGAGTTATGGCTCACTGGTTACAGAATGACCACTCCTGCAGTGAGGACTGGGAGGAGGGAGCAGCTGTTGAAAATCAGACAGCCTCCCGCATAGCGTTAAATTCCCTGCTGGAAGTTGCACTGGAGTTTTTCCTGATTTATAAAAAAAGAGGGCAAATGGCAAATGCTTTTCTTGGTTTCAGTCACAGTGCGCAGAATGAAGTTTATGATATTTCTTAAAAGAAAAAATGCCGGTTTTACTTCTAACTATCTATGTAAAATAGGCAGGAGATACCTAAATATATATATATATATATATATATAAAATATATATTTCCCCTATCCTCCCACAACCCTTATTTGATTTTTCCAGACCTTCTATAGAACTAGGCATGGGCTTAGTTACTTACCTAGGAGAGAAAAGCCTCAGTCAATGTAAGATTGTTTAATGCTACTTTCTAGTGTTATTGTGGTTTAAGTGCTAACGTCATTATTTCCTCTGAGGCACTAGTGAGAAGTATAATGGTCTTTTTCCTTCTGTTGTTATTTATTATAAGATGGAAACAAATAAACAAGCTGTGCTAGGCTGTAAGCAGCGGCTGGCTCTTCAACCCGGGCGAATGCCCTAAGCAGGAGTAGGGTGGTAGGGCACTCCAGGGTGTTTCCCAGAACCTTGGAGAGAGAGTGGAGGGGCTGTCAAAAGAGGAGGAGAAAAGAGACTTGTAGTGCCAAGGCAATGAAATTTCTGGACATACTGAGATATTGCCATAAAAATGGAGGTGCTGTGCTGTGTCTTGGTCTGACTGTGCTACTGTTGTCTTCCCCTCACAGAGCAGCAGCCATGATGCCACTCTTTTGAGTGGCTTCATTTATGCCAGTCTGAAATGTCTCAGCTGGCATGCTTGTGTAAGAAAAACAAAGTATAAACACTATGCCCCGCCCCCCCAAACCAACCAACCAACCAACCAACCAACCAAAAACAAACAAACAAGGAGCAGAACATTATGTTTGCATTTGTCTCTCTGTAGCTCCATTTTGACCACTGCTGATGTCACTGCAGCAACAGTAACAGTTTCCATAGCAGTTAATACTACATTTAATACAATTAAAAATCTCATGCAAAGGGAGAGACTTTAAAAAGGCTGTGATACTTCTGCAGAAATTATGCTCCTGCTCTGTACATTTGAGGAGGCTTTCCATTTTTATTTTTATTTTTTTTTATTTTTATTTTTATTTTTATTTTTATTTTTATTTTTATTTTTATTTTTATTTTTATTTTTATTTTTATTTTTATTTTTATTTTTATTTTTATTATTTTTTATTATTTATTTTATCAGGGAGGTTATCTGGTGCTTTGTCTTGTGCCTAGCTGCATCATTCAGAACTGGTGTTTGTTTAAGAGCCCATTGAAATTTACGTTACTTAAATATTGCTGTGCTCAAAATCTTGTCTTGTGCAGAAGGAAACACATCATATATATGTGGAGAGAAAAATCTATCATTAGCCTAACTTAAATCTGAACAATCACGTCAAAATACATGGTTATGACCACTAAACAATCACTAAATGGTTGTTTAGTCCAACTAAAATATTTTCAGTGCTTACAGTCCAAAAGTAATACGGTACAGCCTCATTAAGAATAATACCTGAAAATTTTTAAGCAAGAAGACTTACCGATATCCACCCATTTTCTCTGCTGCTACAGTGGTCTTTCTGAAGTCCACCTGGATGCCAAGGTTGGGAGCACCAGTGCTTCTGGAGTGGGTGCTAGGGCGCCTGAGGGAGCTGGCAGCTCCCAGGGTTTTCCCCAGTAGGAACTCAGCAGCCCCTTCCCCTCCAGCCTTGCATCCACCTGCAGTGATTTTGATGTTTCTCTGTCACAGCCTGCGCACGCGAAGGACAACTGTTTGTTAGACAGTGACTGCCGGAGAGTGGGGGTACATTCTTCTGCATCAGACCTCCAGGATCCACTGTGCTATAAAGAAGATATAATTATTTTGGGGTAGTCAGGTAGAATTGGCAGCTTTTGCTCAAGTGAGGACTACTTCTGGACAGCTGTAAAACAAACACATAGTGTGTTGTCAAAGAAATAGAGAAATGAGTATGGCAACCCTTTGGAATTTTGTCATTCATTGTCACCAGATTTGCCCCATTCTGACCTTATCTTGGATAATTTAGCCTTATGTTTAGTCAGTATGGGTATACCTGACCCATTGCATCCCCTCTGCTTCCTAGCAAGTAAAAATCATTCATCATCTGCTCCTATCTGGGGTATTCTGAACTATTGTCCTAGAGGCACCTCTTTCTTGCTGCATGAGGTTTAAGTTTCTACTTTTGCTTAATATAGTCTGTATTGAGCTACAGGATTTCTCTTTCTCTCTCCTCCTGTGAGTGATTCATGCAGTTTGATAGAAGTTTTTGAATTAGTATTGTTAACACCTCATCAATTTTGTCAAAGAAATTTTCCATAATTCCTTATGTAATGAGGCTGTATGATTTTAGACCATGTTATTTGCAATCTAAATCAGTGTTATGGGCCTCTGCTTTTTTGCAGAGTTTCAGTGACTCCAGAATGAGTTGGAAAGGGCATAAATAGGTAACAGTCCATCTTCATATATCCATCTAGAAGATTGGAATGAAATTAGTTAAATATTGATTACATCTACTTCCTTCATAACCTGTAACTCAGAAAAAGTACTAGCAACTTGGGACATGATGTGGGTGTTTGGAATGTCTCAGTATTTTGGATTCTATCAAAACTGAAATTAAAGTAAGTTATTAGAGTGACACATGAACTGATATATCTATGTAGCCCCTTCTTTGGAAAGGTATTATAAAGGAACCTTGAAAAAATAAATAAATAAAAAGGATTAATTAGCTAAAATGTGGAGTATATGTTTCATGGTGTTTCAGAATCACAAGACATATGACTTTATTTTTTATTGTTTCCAACAAGTAGCAGAAGGGGCCAATAAGTGAACAAAATATTATCATATTATTTTTTAAATAAATACTCTATGAAAAGATGGGGGGGGGAGTGAAAGATAAGTGAAAGATAAGAGGACAAGATTGCTTAAAAAAAAAAAAAGCTGGACCATGTTTCTGACAACATGAAAAAGATAACACCTCTTGTAATGATGTCACCTTTGGGGAATCAATGCATCAGTATGCAATGTCTAACAAACTGTGGAGAAGACATTCATCCAAGAGAAATGTCATGCCCAGAGGTGCTGCAGCTCTGACAGGCTGAGAAAAACATTGTAAGTCAGACAGAAATGCTCGCAATCATGGAGCAAGAAAGTTTTTATTTTTTAGCTTACCTTTATAACCAATATGCAATATTAAGTTATTTTAATATTTAGAATGTTGTGCATTTTTACTCATAATTGTTATTGCAAGTCATGGGCACAAGTAAGTATATGTTAATAACAGAGGTTAAATTATCTCCTAGTGGATTGCTGCTATTCATAAACAAAAAAGAAATTTCACTTCAGGAGGGGAAAAAAAAAAGTGAAATAATCACCATTTGTTTGAGTCAGAACAGGTGTCTTTACTGAAAGACATACAACAAAGTTTATTAATGTGAACAGTGGATCAACACAATGGAGTTGTTTTGTTGTAATAACTACATTCAGCTATTCACAAAACAAACTTTTTTGACAGTTTTTTTTTCTCAAAAGAGTTTTGAAAAGGTCAAAGCTTTTTGACCTTTTCAAAATGAAAGGCCTCACTTTTTTCACCAGCAAATGACATTTTGAAAAATAACCTAATCCTAGTGAAACAATTGTCTTAAAAGGTCATAACCAAATGACCTAGACCAAATTAAAAAAAAAAAAATAGTTTTGTGAAAATTTTAAATGTTTTTTTTTTTTAATTTTTTCATTCTGTTAAGAGACAGGAAAGAAATATTTGAGATTTTGGAAGCATTTGTAGGATGACAAGAGAGATCTTTTTCCAGCTGTACTGTAACCTGTTCAAGAATCAGGTTTTAAACATTCTAAAGATTTATTATTTTCCTATCCAAGGAGAGCGATTAGATCAAGTTTCTCACAGGTTATAAAACAGCTGAGTTTTGAATATCTCCAAGCACATATCTCCACCACCGGTCTGGATAACTTGTTGCAGTGTTTGACTGAACTCCTGGTCATGTATTTATCTTTTTCTGTACATGAAATTGGAATATCCCATGTTGCAGCTTATGTCTATTGCCTCTCATTCTGCTGCAGTCCACCTCTACATCTGTCTCTGTTTTCAGTGAACTTGAAAGTGTGCTTTCATCCACCCATTCAGGTCCTTACAAAAGACTTTAAATACTGTTGGCTCTGCTGTAAGTCACCATTACCCAGTCCATACTCCAGTCATTTGGATGGCAATATTATGGGAGAGACTGTAAAAGGTCTTGTTAACATCAAAGCATGCGATACCCATTCCCCTCCCATTGAGTATGACATGATAGAGTCAGTGCTCAAAATTGTGTCCGAATGATACCTCTTATAGAGGTTTTGAATGAATAGTGCTGAACTGGAATAGTTTGGTGAAAGGCAGTTGAAGTTTTTCTGTGTAAATCTTTATAGTCCACTTCAGCTCTCTAATATATATGTATATATATATATTTAATACAATCCATTTAAAATGGGACCTCAAAGAAATAACCTTTCAATATTTGATTAAGCTGCTTCTGAGAACAAGCAAGCATTAGAATTATAATGAAAGTTTCTAAATTTTTGAGATGTGTATGACTTTTATAACTGACTTTTAAAAGGAGAATAGCAAAATACATTTCTATTGTACTGAGAACTATGATATTAGCAGAGCTGTAGCAAGAATTTTAGTGTTCTAAGCAATTTGACTTCAAGTCTCTCTCTGTGGACTATGTGTTAGAGCTCAGACACATTTTCTCACTCCTGTAGTGGGAATGTTCTTTATGATCCCAGTAAGAAATGCACTCAGAATCCATAACATATTCCTTAGAATAGCATTCACTGAAGATAGCAGAAAAAGGAAAACAAGGATAGACAATTTCATTTCCCTTCAGATGTGAAAACCCCAAGTGTCTTTGGATGGACATCCAATCTGGGCATAGCACATGCTGCAGATCCTATTCATGGAGAGGTTCACCACTTACAGCTCTTAGAGGGTTTTTTTGTAAGAAAACAACTCTGTTCATTATTTCTGCAATCAAAGAAAGAATTGTTCACATAAGAACTTGCTGCTTCACTCTAAGGTGAAGACAAGGGCACACAGGTGATGTAATCACTGGGACTGGGTAGGAGCTGCCTGCAACCTCCTCTGGTATAACTAAGCCATCTAAGTTTATCCTGCAGCCAAGGAATATGTGCTGCACAACAGGCCTGAAGGCCATGTGCATTCCAACTAGTCTTCTAGTTAGGATCACTACACTTTTCACACTTTATTTCATTTTCTTTGGGCTACTTTGTGAAATAGGAGTCTTTCTTCCAACAGGGGACCAAGAGGAGAAGGAAAAAATGCAACTGAAGCTTTATACTTTTCAGCCTTCTCCTTATAGGATGGTCTTCTCATGTTGTCTTTGCTATGGCTTTACTTTATGTGAAATGCTAAATTGGTATTGGCAATCCAGAATGGTGTGTTTTTCATCTGTGTGGAGAAGTAATTAACATCAAATGGGTGCCACAGCTGGTTTTGGCACTCCCATGCCTGTAGGAGAAGAGTGGATGCATAGTGGGTGGCTTTTCCAAATTAAAAATAATGTTGAAGTGAGAAAAAGGGGGATTTGGAAAAGTTTTGTCATTTTCTAATCTGTACCACCAAGGTACTTACCAAGAATTCCAATAAACAGACACAGATGAAATTCAATAAAGTAGAGAAAGTGTGAGGTGATTTTTTATTCTTACATCACTGTGAATCTGCTTCTGTCAGATTAGTCACTGTAATTTACAGACTACAGAGAATAGAAGGAATAGTTGGAATCAAGTTTAGCTGGTAGCAGGTTTATTTGTCTTCCTTCTCTTTTACTTCTTCCAATGCACATTATACTTTCCCAGTAATTAACTTCCGTGGGTATTTAATTTAATTCTCTCAGCATCAGCCTTTCTAGAGTATTGTTTTTTCAATATTTATTCCCTGTATGGTGGCAGACCTGGGTTGTTCAATTATCCTTAAGGGTGTTTCTTTTTTTTTTTTTAAATTTTCTTTTTTTTTATTTTTGAGTGTTTTACAGCCAAGTACTACAAGTTTGATTAAAGTGGTGGTTTGGTCTGACTCATTTATGGGCTTTACGTACCTTTTTTTCTTCAAGTGCTACAAATAATTTTATTTATTTTTTTTTCTTTTCCTTGGAGGGCAAAAAGTGGGGTGGAAATTTTATTTTGAAGTGTAAGGATTAAAATAAAACTTTACACAAACAAACTCCAAGTAAGACTGATGTTTTTGTTCTGTTTTGTTTTGAGTAAAGACTGCAATATTTGTATCCAAATTAATGAATTTTTCATGTTTGTGCCATCGGTACCAATTAACAGTAAAATAAACCTTGCTGCAACTAACTAACTGACTAAAGTTATAGATATTTCATCTTCCATTTGTATGGTTTTGATATCTTCTGAAGCCATAAATTTCTCTCAGAGATGCCAAGGAGGAAATCCAGCAGAAGATGAGGTTAGAAAAATAGGTAGTGGCTGCAGAAAGAAAACCAAGGCAAAGGCTAAAGTGAGCATAGAGTTCATCAGATTATGTCCTCTTCTTGGCTCATTTTGGTGACATACCTGCGTTGTTCATACTGGGTAGAACGGTATCCCAGTCTATGGTTAGTGATCCCCCTTTGAAGAAAAGTGAATATTTTAATGTATTTCTGCACTACATTTCCTGAATCAAGAAACCTGCTCAAATAAAAATGAAGGGCTCTAATTCTATTCTCACTTAATATATATATATATATATATATATATATATACATGAAAAAAATGTTAATTCTGAAGAAGGAATCAGAAATGTAGAAATATCTGTGAGGGAACAGTCAGGCTCAGAAGAATTTTAGCTGTTCAGCTTAGTAAGATATACACATTTAAAGCTTAAACTTACCCTCATCTCAGTGCATACATTTGGTTTTATACATTCAATGCACATCTTTGATTAGGACAATTTTTTAATATGTCCACGTATATCTGATTCTGACTTCGTTCTTAAAAGCCTGTCTGTTGTGCAATAAATGATCAATAAATGATCTAATTTTTTTTAATATCTGAAAAGTGCTCCTTAGTTTGTGAAGGCACAAAATCACATCTGCATATTGAGTCCAGAGGCTTATAATAATGACTTGGCATTTGGTTGATTGGCGGACAAATGTTGAATGACTGAATCATTGCCCCTTAAGTTAAATACAGAGAAATTGCAGATGTAGCTTTTGCCAGTAGTGACTTTCAGATATTCCTTGGGACTCCTGTGCCTCCAAATGCAATTGTCAACTGACCCAGAAATATCATGGCTGCTTATGTAATTAGGCAGCTCACTCGTGATGGTATAACTGCCAGCAAGTACAATAGCCCACAGAATGATCTTGTTTAGTTTGTAGTTTTAGCAAGGGATCATTTGAACAGCATGTAAGAGTAGGGACAATTTTACTTATCCAGAAATATTTCCATGACAGATCCTCTTACAAAGCAAGTATGAGCCAAATAATATCTTGGACAGACCTCAAAGTAGAGGTTTTAACAGAAAAAATGTTAAATGCCATGCAGTTTCTTCTGACTTCAGATTTTGTCCTTGTTTGAAATCAGAGAAAGAAAATCAAGAAAAGGCATAAATTTTTCCATGAGAAAAATAATGAAAAAAAAAAAATCTTTTGGCAATTTTTTAAAAAATAGTTGTATTTTAACCTTGAAAAAAATATCTGAGCAGAAGATAATTAAAATAAATTTCAAAAGCTTGATTTCAAAAGTGACTTCAAAAAGAATAATTCAGAATTGTCCATTTGCCTCTTTGATTCTGAAACATTACAATAACATTGCAAATAATGATTAATATGAAGATAATTACTTATTATGATCAACGACAATGCTGATTTATGAATAAAAGCAGGGAAAAAAATTAAAAGTTGTTTTTTTTTTAATTTACCCACCATGGAAAATGCAATTAATATGAAGCAAAATATATGAAGCAGTATGTAAGATGATATAAAGAAAATTTAGTAACTAATTATTCTAAAGGATGGGGAAGCCCATTTATGTTGAAGTGTACATTCACCAAGTGTAGAGCATCAGTCTTAAAAGTGTATGTGCAAAGCAGCCATGAGCTTTACCAAACATAAGGTCTGAGCTAGGTATGATCTTCAACTTAAGATATATATTCAGATTTCTCACAGGACACTGCAAGATACTTCTGTTTTGCCCACATCACCCAGGAAATAGTCTGTCATCAGAACTGATAGATATAATTACAAAAAAAAATGTTATTTATCTGCTGTTCTCTTAAACTAGGCAGTATAGAGGAGGTATCTGCGTTAGATTAATTTGGAAGGTAAGCTTAGTTATCTAGGAAATACATGTGACTTCCATGGCTGTGACACTGAAGGCCAGTATTGAAGCCTGTGGGATCAAGGAAGACCAGTGCTGGTAGTTGTACATGTTAATATCTGAAGACTTTACCAAAGCTGATGATATGTCTTTAGGTAATGAATATTTATTTTATCACTTTTCATTTTGCAGTGTGCATTGTTCATATTTTCATAACATTTTCCATATTTTTTTTTTCCTCCAAGAACAGTTATAAGACAGTTAAAAGTTCATGTCTTTATGAGAATACTAAAGCCTGGAGCTTTAAAGGAGAAAATGTTATGCTAGACTCCCTGTGAAATTGCAAGAGTTTGGAAAGCAGCAGGATGAATGAACAGACTAGTTCTAATTTGTGATGGGGCAATATATCAAAATTTTATATTTGTTGAGGGATTTTCTGGGCTGAAGACAATATGTTACAGTATTACTAAATGTGGATGTTTCAAATTGATGATCAACAAGACAGCAGTACAACCTGGACTTGCTCTCCAGGCACCACTGACTGTACTAGCTTCCCAAGGGCTATAAACAGAGTTTAGGTTCACGCAAAGGTAGACACATTTGCACATCCCAGTTTGGAGCTGAACCCTACACAAAATGCTGAGAAACTGTAACTGTATTATTTTTCTCGTTTTAAATGTTTCAACATGTGCAGCAGCATTCACTGGTCAATGTGAAATCCAGACTTGTTGATCTCCTTTGTTGTTGGGCTCCGATCAAACGATATCTTACAATCACTTCTAAAGGAAAAATTCTGTCTGAAGTACATGAGGAAGGGACGTTTTAGCTATTTTTAAGAGATACTTTAGCAATGAATATGAATCAAGCTCTTCCTGTTGTTCCCCCCCCCCCCCCCCCCCCCCCGAGAGGTTGTGGATGCCCCATCCCTGGAAGTGTTGAAGGACAGGATGGATGGGGCTTTGAGCAACCTGATCTAGTGGGAGGTGTCCCTGCCCGTGACAGGGGGTTTGGAATTAGATGATCTTTAAGGTCCCTTCCAACCCAAACCATTCTATGATTCCATGAGATTCTATGATTCTATGCCAGGTCTGCTTTTGTGGTTTTCAGCTGTCTAAATTTACTTAACAAGAATGGCCCTTCACACACCAAAAAATATTTTCTGGGGCTATGTATAGCAGGACACAGACCTTGAGCTGGGCTCTGAATTCAGAGGGAACTAGCACAAAGAGAGTGCAAAAGTGACATGTCTGTGACAATCCATTTTGCTAGGCATATAGTCAAACCATACTTTATACTATATTGAGCCTTTCTCAGGAGCTTGTCTCCATTTCTGAGTATCAAGTGCAAATCTACAAACCAAGACTAAGCAAATCAGCCTATGAGGTATTGTTTCTGGGTCAAGACCACTGAGCAGAATTCTGCATAGTGTGCCTCTCTCCATTGTATCATCTTTTTTTCTCAAGTTCAGTATGCCCATTTTTTTTTATAAGATGAAAAATGTTGGAACAATGGATTAGCTCTGCATATGTTTGGCATTTTAACTTGTGTTTTTTCATCATCTTTATTGGCTCCTGCACTTATCCTACCCATCCTCCTAGCCATGAGACACACTGATCTAATTGCAAACTTGAACTGTCACCAGAAAACTGAAATGAGTTCTCCTTGTTAATATAGATATTTGGGTGTTAACTTCATAGAAGTTCGTTAGTTTTGTGTTTAAACTTTTGGCATATGCCTTGTACTTAACATTATAAGATCTTTCTAAGACTTTTTTAATAGTATAATATCTTTTATGTATGGAATGATTTATATTTTGTTTATCTAGATTAACAGCATGGGTAATCACTATGTTCAGCTTAATGGTATTCAGCCAAAATGTAACAGACTTAATCAGTGGGTAGTGAGCAGAAACAGTTTGAATTAATTAGGAAATAGGTATCTAACCCTGGTGATGCTGCCACTTTTGCTGCCTGCAGCATGCTACCTGCATATTTTCTGCCGCTGTGTCTCAGAAATGGGAAGGGAAGGGGGCATGCAATGGATCTTCACATGCTGATTTGATGATAATTCATCACAATCTTGTAAGAAACACAGTTTATGTTGTCTAACATAATGATGAGTATCAGTATTAAGTGTTCCAAAATACAGGTTCTACTAAAATCTCAAGTTGAATTTTGTTAATAGAATTCAGTGAGATAACATCCAGAGGGAAATATTCAAATTTCTGAAACAGTCTAATTTCAACTGAGAATGCTTCTGCCTTAATGTACCTGAGATTAGGTTTGCCAAAGATAGGAAAAAATCTTTATAAAGAAAATGCTGACATGTAACATATCAAAGGAGTCCCTCTGATTCTGACTGATGAAACTGCATTTCAGTGAATGACCTTCAGAAAGCTGCCAAGGTCATCTAGTTCTCCAGTCCTTCACTTCTGTGTTAGAACCATTCATGCAAATTAAAGCTGCCTGCAGGCCTGCTGCAACTTACAATATGCACATAGCTCTTCAAAGATTTCTGAATATGTGCAACTAGATTATTTGAGTTAATTTTCTTTTCTGGTTCTTCTTTTATTTGTCAGTTTAAGATTCATGTTACCTCTACCTTTCTTCATCTCATACCATACATCCAATTTGCACATTCAACAAGAAAGAATGACTTTTTTTGATGTAAAGTGAGATGTGGTCAAAGGGAAAAATTACATCAAGGGAAAAAGAAAGCCTAGAGAAAGCACTTGGATACGGCTGCCACAAAAATCTAGTGTATATTCTAGTTTGTTTGCTTGAATGGTTTCAGTGTTTGTTGTTGCTTTCATAATTTTGTTATCACTGCAAACAGCAAAGCAAGCAGCATTTTGAATTTCACTTGTTATAAGCTCTGTTATAATTCTGTTGCTCATCTGTGGCTGCACTTTGACTAAAACAGCTGCGGCTTTTGGGGGTGAGAAGTTCTCGGGAGCTTGTGTATTTGGGATTGCTCAGGGGGCTGATGGATTCAAAGGAGATGGCTCAATGTTACTGCAAGCAAGCTTAAGCAAGAGTGAGGGCAGACAAAGAATATCGCTCTGAGTGCTGAGGCTATCTACTTAATATGTATTCTTTAATCCTTACGTGTATTCATCTCCACATGTACCTGCAGAGATTCACATGTAGAGCTGCTTTCAACAACAGAGCTGTCAGGCATCTGAGCTCCAATTTTTGTGCAGTTTCAAGAAACTTCTGGGGCTAGCTGTCAACAAGTTAATAAAATCTTACCTTCCAGTGAGGGCATGGTAACCTTCAGGGCACTCTGTGCTTTTCTCTAAGCAAACAAGCTTTTCTTTTTGGCTTAATTATATGGCTGTGAAAACTTACAAAGCAAAAATCATTCTCCTTCCATCACCCTTTTTTTTCCTTTTTTAAAAAGCTAAGCTGCATGAATCTAAACATATTAAAGAAACAACATCAGATACATCCATTTAGGAAAACAGCCTCCTGAATGGAGATCAAGGTTAGACATCCTTAACTCCCTTGAGAGAGAGAGTTGATGATTAATTTGATTCTGACTGGACTCTGCTTTGAGCTTCCTCTGTAGCTCATACATCTAGACTTAATATCTGAAGGCGTCATAAGATGGAGTCACCTTCTGTTTCCCATCTGGGACTCTGGTAAAAAGACTACTTGAAGCTGTATTTTCTTCAGAGTCCACTTCTCCGTGCAACAAGCTTCTTGTAACTGAGACATTTGTGAACACATTATAAGCTGTTCTTGTTCTACTTTGCCCAAGCAGTTTCCAGTGATTCTTGGCATATCTCTATGTAGAGTGATCACTACTTACAAACATAGTCAAAAATTTGCCAGTATAACTCACAATCTGAGCAGAGCTTCTTGGGAGATTTGTCAGTGTTTTGGAAACAAGCTTCTTTGCCTTTACCAGGCATGAAGGCAACCCCTGCAGCCTGGAAAAATGTCAAGTTCCCTGCCTGCTCTCTTCTTGGAATTTGGCATTTCAGGTAGCCTCCTTTCCTCAGATTTTGCCAAAAAATTAACTTGAATTCTCACCATTTGTAATGAAAACTGTACAATATAAGGAGACTGGAAAAAATAGTATCCATGTTTCTTGGCTCTATTCCTGTTTTTTTGTAAAGCTTGAGCAACATCAGACTCTAAACTGAGAATCTTATGTACAGTTTTTAAAAGCAGAAAATAGAGCTCATTAAAAACTAAATTCCCCTGTAAGGTGGGGAGAATTAATTACAAAAATCATTAAAAAATATTTGTGGTCAGGTTGAAGCCAATTTTAATGCTTCAACTTGATATACCAAACTGAAATGTTTTTCTTTATATCAATTGGTCAGTTCTTTATTTCTCTTTGAACAGGTACTTCATAAGAGCTAGGGCTGTGGTGTCTTCCATCTCTGAACTTTGGCTGTCAAAATCCACTGTAGCTTTGAGCTGTTTGAATTGTCTTTGCGATTTAGAGGCAAGCTATGTCTGTGATGCAGCACAACTTTTGTACTTCCTTTCCAAATTCACTGAGATCAGAGGAATAAATGGTACTCAGACTGCTTCTGTATCATTGTTAGTAGCTCTCTGGTCAAACTTCACTCTTCATTGTAGGAAGTCTCAAGACCATCAATGACATTAAAGTGATCTAAATGAACTGAGAGTTATGCCTGTTGCAGGGAATAAAAGCATAAAGAGCCATGGCAATTGGGACTGACCTTAGCCTATATCAGTTGAAATTAAATATTTTAAATTGAAAAAAAAAAGTCATTTCAATCAAAAATGTCAGTGGGATATCTTGCAATATCCATGCTGGCATCAAAAAATAAATACATCTATTTTGCTTAAGATTAAACAAAATGTTGAATTATCAAGATTTGCTACAGAATGGCAGGTATCACTCTTGATAGATTCCAGCTGCATATTTCAGATCAGCTAGCTGATACTTTAGGAATCTGATCTTGGAGATAATAGTTGGTTACTAAAAAGTTAATTATTCTCACCAGTGTCGGCTTCTTGGGTCAGATGGTTTCATACATAACATTTGAAATTATCTCAGAAAATCTTTAAGTCTGTTGTAGTCTACATTTGCTATGGTTGCATGATTTCAAAATTACTGCACAATGAAACATCATATAAAATGACACATATCACAAGAATTTTGTAAATTGATTGTGTGATTTTTTTGTGGTGTTATTGATCTCCCTGCCATGGGGAAGACATTCAGTTTACAAAGTGGAGCCAGTATGCATTCAGATCCCTAATCCCACAAATGCAACGACATGAATAGCTGCTTTACGTCATCTACTGCGTTACTGCTACACTGTACAAATAATAAGTAGAGGTGTTATTTGCAAAACATTGTCTTCTCTTAAAAATTTTCAAAAAATGGCTTCAGTATTTTAAGTTTTCAGGTTCATCTTAAGAGACTCATTTCCAGTAAAGTGCACACACCCTCCTGACTAATCTTTTAAGTCTGTTTTTCTGTTCATATGAGTGAGACTTCACATATCTCACTAGGTCAAGATGGAGAGGTATTCAGTTGCCCTGGCCTGAAAGGAAGTGTTAGGCTAATAGAGTCTAGCAACCTCACTTGTGCTTCTTTAATGTGATTCCAAAAACAAGCTAACATAGTCTGCTTAAAATAAATGTAATGTCACATTTTTGTTTAAATGATAAGAGCATACATTTGGGCTACAAATTTTATCTTTTAAAATGTGAGACTTATACAACAGATAAGATGCATAATGCTAAGATATATTGTTCTGTCTGCTATTTCAGCATCCTCTCTAATTTACCACTCTCCCCTAACCTGTGCTTGTATCATCGATGATGTTTTATTTACTAAAATTTAATGGAGTTTTCCCATTAAAATACAAAAATCTTTTAGTTGTTTTTTTTTTTTTTTCTTCTACACTCATACTGCCAGATCAAGCACAATACACCCACAGCCTTTCTACACAGAGAGGAGAAGTTGGCTTATCATGAAAAGCAGGAAAAAAAAATCACAAAGCCAGAGCAATGCAGTGAGGGGGAGTGCTGAAGTGGTCCGGAAGAGAACTCCGGCAAATCAGTGCTTCCCACGCTCAGTCTGCTGCACCCCTTCTGCTCACCCCACCGGGTAGGAGCAGTCATGGGACAGCTATGGCCAGGAGGGAAAATGGTAATGTAGAAGAAAATGTATTATAATAACAAGGAAATAGCATAGATAGCCGGAGTGTTTTATGATAAATAGTGTCTAAAATCAAATACATAAATGGAAACAATGGACAACAGCTGTTTAGCAGTCTGTTAATAAACACACATTCCCCCTCTAATGATACACTACTCACATATAAGTATACTTGTGCATAGGTTAACTAGAAGCATTTTTCACCTGTTCCCATGTTACCTCTGGCTCTAAGTGAGTCCTCCAGAAGTTTTCTTGGCTGTTTCATCGAGCTTCCTTTGTGAGGGGAAGCTGCCCATACTTCTCAAGGCAAAATACAATCTTACTATCCATTCAGGAAGAAAAGGAAAGAAAGAAAGAATCTTGATATGTAGGAAGTTAGTGATGTAATCCATTTCTGCCTGCTAATTTAAAGCTGCAAGGGGAAAAAAAAAAAAAAAAAAAAGCGCCTGTGATAATCAGCAGTCTCTGCGATAAAAATTGCCATGCACTTACTAATCCATGAGCTTATTGTCTGAGTTCCAGTTAGGCTTGCAGGAAAGAAAAATTTCAATTTTGGTCCATGTTTCTATTATAGCACACACCAAACTAAGCAGACGACATTGACTGTAGGTAGCAGATTCTCATCTTGCTTAGTTACAAGGTTGAATAAGCAAGCACAGATTTAGCAAATAGCAGTGCTGGAGCCATGATGGTCTAACGATAGAAATGTGAGAAGTTTTGTAGGAAAATTTTACATCTTACATTTTACAAGCTGAGGAATATGAGGGGAGATATAGGTAAGCTTTCAGGTGTAGAGCCAATTCCAAGTGAAGATGGAAGGTGTTGCTCTAAGATCTACTTAATTAGACCAATCAGTTACAGAAGTTAGTGTGCAGTTATATGGTCATTTTAGCTCAGATTGGGAGTGTACTTTTGAAATGTATCTCCACTTGCAGTGTTTGAAGGAGTGAGCTCAGAATTCACACAAGGTATTCTTTTGGAATAAAACCATACCAGAAGATTCGCTCCAGGTGTGCATCTTAATACTTTAGGCCTTCAAAAACTAATCCAAAGTAGTCCCTTAAAATGTATGTAGTGCGGACACTGAATCCTATGCAATAATTGCTTTA
The DNA here is from genome assembly GCF_964034855.1 of Anser brachyrhynchus. Classification (NCBI taxonomy): domain Eukaryota; kingdom Metazoa; phylum Chordata; class Aves; order Anseriformes; family Anatidae; genus Anser; species Anser brachyrhynchus. The sequence continues at coordinate 96,107,477 of NC_137696.1, read as the reverse complement.
CTCAGTAGATCAGGTCCTACTGCTCTGCTTGTTAAGACAGATATAACCTTACAATTTATGCATTGGTTCACAGCATATATTTTAACTTTAAACTCACTGCTTCTGCTTCCGGACAAGGCTTACATACCTGAAAGCATAGAGTTAGGAAAAAAAGCCAGACATAGCTTGCATAATAATAATAATAGTGATGATATGTCTGCTTACAAACTTTGTGTTGTATTTCTCATTGCTTAAAGGGCATTTTTTCAAATGCTAATGCAAGCAGTAGTGAAGGGGTTAAATGAGTGCATTCATAAAAACAGTGGCATTCTTCACTCTGTATTCTGAGATGTGCCAAGGTAAAGAAATGTGTGAACTATCTTTCACTACTGTGAAACTAGCAAGAAAAATGAAGACAATATGTTAAAAAAAAAAACACATTTTAACAAGATTTGAAATCACAAGCTCTGAAAATCTTAGCAGAAAGCAAATGGTTTCTTTGTGGTGTTACTATGGTACAAGAACTTAGATGGCATGGGGATTCTGCTACGTGTTTCTCTCTTAACATACTTGAATTTCTTTTCAGTTTAACCTTCAGTTTGACTTTTGGAGATATTAAAATAATTATACTTTTTCTATCGTATGCTTTATCCTAAATTTCTGATGTGCACTCTCAGCTGTAACTGTTTTTTTTTTGTTTGTTTGTTTGTTTTTTTCTGGGGGAAAGATAGTGAAGGTTATAACACAATTGAAAAAAAAAAAGAAAACCGTTTTCATGAAGGACATAGATTAGTGTGGACTAAGGGCATGATTGAAGTTGGTTTTGATGTAGCTGGAAACAGCAGAGTCTGAACATGCTGTATGCACATGAAAGCTCTGTTTTTTGCAGTTGTGCTTACTGCAGCACTATTCATTAAAACACTGAAGTGCTGGAATGTCTGAAGTACTGAGTTGTCTGAATTTTACAGCAAAGAGTGAAACCAGAATGGAGACTCAGTGTACCTAAGAGCCCGAGGTCATAGATCTCCCTGTGCATAAAAGAAGTGGGGGGCAAAGTGTGTGTTTCTCTAAAGCTCACCTTTGCTTCAGTACCAGCAATTGAGAGCTTAAAGTACTTGTGCAGATCCTTAAAAAATTCAGTGCAGTTATGAAGGAATAGATCTTCTGTATGTTGTGAATAGTTCTCGTCCTGTCATGTGGGTGTCATGAGGAAACTGTTGTAAGGGACCCCATTTGACAGAAGGCATACTCTGAAAGAGAAATCTAATATTACATTAGGTTTTACTTACAAATATATGAGAGGCAGACTGAAAATCCCAGAAAGGTGGGTAACCACAGACTATGCTGCCATTAGCATCCCTTCCAGTACAGACAAATGACAGTCAGGTGTCCATGCTCATACAGGTTGTATTTCTGAGACAGATGACAGGAAAGCATGGGAGTGCCTTGTTGCAGCCTCAGATACAGTAGAAACAAGTTAGGGAGGACGTCACCAAAATTTTATGTGGAAAGCATGACAGAGATCAGAAAATGGCCTCAGTCCTAGAGCATATAAATATTAAGTACCCTGGTCAAGAGAACATTTGGATACAACATCAACATCAAAACACAAGCAGTTGTGTTAAGACACCATCAGGTTATTCTTCAGCCAGTGTGACTTCTTAAGGATAAATTACAGCCAGATACAACTATTCAAAAACCACAGTAAGTCAATTAAAAACAATCAACCAACCAACCAACCAAACAAAGCCCTCTCCCAGTGAGTACTACCCAACAGTATTTAACAAATTCTAGACAACTTCCATGGGAACTGGAGTTCTCTAAAACTCTCTAGGTTGGAGACGACTCAAGAACTTCATATAAAATGCAACAATTCAGCTCTGTGCAACCAAGGGGAAGAAACTATTTTCAAAGGAAACTGTTCCTTCAAGAAAGGATGTGATTTGAAGTCTATGAAAGGCCACTACTGTAGAATCAGAAGACAATGTTACTACATATTGGCTAATCATTATGGTGGTTGTAAAACAACTGCACAGCAAATTATAGATCTACAAACAACTGAAGGTACTGAAATGGACATTGTTGTCACTGTCTGCTTCGTATATTGATGATAATCTCGCCTGACCTTTCCAGAGAGGGAATATTTATATCCTGTGGAGTTATGAATCTGGCACCTGACATTTGGCTTTTGCGCATAGAGTTGGATGAAATGTTCAGCACACTGATGACTTCTGCAATGCTGTTCTGTCACTACAGATGGCTCTGCACAAGCACAGAGGAAAAGAAAAATGCCGGTCTGTTTGTGAGACTACCCACATTCATGCAGGAGAGGCACAGTGGGATGAAAATATTGTAACTAACATCCTCTTTGCCAATGACATGAACTATGACTTTGAGGCAGAAAATAGAAAAGGACATGCTTACTGAGAAGGAAGGCCAAAGAACTAAAATTAGAAAACCCTTCTTCCCAAGATACCAGGATGTGCTAGCTTATTTATCAGAATAAATAAATAAATATGAAGACTGATTCTGGTGGATCAGGACAGATAAAAATAATGGCTGGCCCAGAAGTGAAAGGGAAGAACAATAATATAGCAGTATTAAAACACCTGTCCAAATTTTGACCTCATTTGTGTCAGAAGAAGAGCCTGTAGACCAGTTTGGGAGCAAGAATATAGAACAACAGACTCAATAGAACAGCATGGAGCATTTGAAACAGCAAAGCATGTGACTGATCATAGATATTTGTGCTCTGAGCTCCTGGATAGATAAAAACATGGTGTTACATTGTGATGCACAGGAAAAAGAAAAATACTGATGGCAGAAAATGTAAAGGAATAGCCAGATATTTATTGAAGTATACTTTTAGTGGGATCCAATACCTCTGTGGCTGTACTCAAATATAGAAAGAGTTTTGGCTTAGTCATTTGAGATAAAGTGGTAGCACTGTCTTAGCAGTGGTTATTCTATGTTACAACTGAACTTGAAAATATAAATGTTCACTAGTGGCAAGTATCAGAAAGGCTTCCAAAGTGATGACAGAATTTGTTGCATTTTAGTGCAAGGAGATTTTGATGAGATATGTCTTTACTATAGATGCTCCACAGGCTGAACATTTCTGGACAATACCAAGTTGCTAAAAAGGTTGTTGTATATCATCTTGATTAAATTGATTTTGCCGTTTTAAAAAATGCACAAGAAAAACTTAAAATAGTTATTGAGCACCATCACTGATTAGCACAGCAGGCCTAAGTCATGTAGAGCAGAGTATGCAAAAAGAGTCTTATATTTTCAAAACACAGAGCTGTAACTCTGGGACATCTTAATCAGGAGGTACTGCAAAAACGTATGTGTCCCACTGCGATTTGCAGTTGCTGGTAACAGATTTAAGAGGGTTACCAAAAGTGTATGCAACAAGAGCAACAACAACAAAAAACAGCTACAGAAAGTTTTATGGTACTCAGGTTGGAGTATGAAAAGACAGGAAAGGACAAATATATTAGAGATTTGAAAGGGAATCTCTCATAGGTAAATGCTTTAGGAAACTGCAAACCAGAGCTAGCCAATAATCAGTAAAAGCACAGAAGTGATTGGAAGCAGTCTATCAACATTTAGTTGTGGTTGGGTCAGAAAAAGACACAAGCTTCAATAAAAGTTTTGGGAAGTATATAGTGGTATCACCATATTATATGTGTATAAAGCATTCTGTGAGACAATCCCCATATTGCTCCTCTCCTCAGATATTAATTCTGATGCTAATTCTGCAATTTTAGAAGAGAAGATGTTACCTGATAACAACTTTAATCAAATTATAAAGAGCTCAGCTAAAGCTCATTGTATTTTAAAGTCAGGTAAACAAACAAACAAAAAAACAATAACAACAAAACCTGTGTTCTGGCAAGCCTAGTATTCTCTGATCTGTAAATATATTGTTGGGTTGAAAATGAAAAATGGGGAAAGGATGACAGTGACAAAGACAGAGGGAAAAAACCCTCAGGTTTCAGAAAGGAAAGCATTAGGAAAAAGCTCAAAAGTAAAAAAAAATATAAATGGGGTAGGAGAAAAATAATGTAATATTTTAATGGTAATATCACCATGTTCTTTTAAAAATTTATTTCTTAAAACCATCTGCCCGTGACTGTTCCCTGCTGCTCAGGGAAGAAAGCACTTTTGCTATAGTCCTGAGTCATCTTAAATTCTCTGTATCGAATGTGCAATGTTGTTATATCAGATTAAAAAAAAAAAAAAAACTTAAAAAATTTGTTGATGGTCTCTACTGGCCAAATAGAAATTGTCAACTTGAAAACTACCAGGTGTTTGGGGCTTTTATAGGAGGCAGAAATGGCTTAGCAAATGGTATCAATCACTTTCAGTGTCTCAAAGTAATATTAAGGAAAATAACAAGTGCAGACTGAAATGCCTATAATAAGTTGCTTAATAATGACAAAATATTGTCATTGACATAAAAAGAAATTATTTATTTTCTTAGGGAACGTCTTATCCTGGGTAATGGGTATGAGTGTTATGGGGCTATTGCATAGTTATGCAGGAACATCTCTGTTGGCTTTAGGGAACGTTTAAATTGCAAATCAGAATACTAATCATTTATTTTAGTTTCAATAGAACAATTTATAATTCAAAGTCAATTATAAATTATATTAATAGTTTTTGTTTGTTTGTTTGTTTTTATAATGGATGCTTTGAAGGAATATAATCCAAAAGGTATTAGTCAGAGAATAAAATGTTAATGTTTGTATACATCTATATTGAAGAATGCTTTATGTCATCGAGATAAATTTTAAAAAGACCAGCATACTTTTATTAATGTGCAATCAAACTGAAAGCTTGCTGTGACAGACTTGTCTTTTTTCTTTGTCTTCAAATTAAATGAACATTTACATTTTAAATTGTGGCCTGGTACGGTCTAAATGGCAAATGCAGCAGAAGAACTCTTAATTAATAGCTGCATTTATTACCAATTTTTAACTTAAAACCACTGCAATTTGTAAAAATGATTATAAATCACTTGAGTGTATACTCTGCATTTGGCAGCATGAAAATGCATTTAACTTTCAGTGATGATCAATTTTTAAAATAGTTTGTTCTACTTTAAAAACCCAATGCTATGGACATTCTCAACCTATTGCCTCATTAACTGCATTCATATTAAAATACCACTCCATTTAAATGAGGAGATAATTATAATACCTTGAAGAAAATGAGATGTTATTGCAATAATTAAATCTGAAATGAGATGCAGATAGTTTGGACCTGCTGCTTTCCCGGCTATTTAGTGCTGAATACCATTTCCATTGGTCACACTGAATTACAATATTGCATACCAATAACAGTGTAATACCTGATAGATTAAAATTGCTCATGGAGACTGTAGGACGAGAATTTATTGACCTCTGAATTTTTTATTAACCATTCATAATATGTCACATTTTTTTCCTGTGTAGATTTTCAGTTGTATGCTCCCTTTCTGTATAAAACAGGGAAAAGAAGAAGGATGCAGAAACATTCATCCTCTTTCTTTCATTTCTATAATCATAGTGATGCAGCTCTGCCTTGCATGTCTAAGGATGAGTTTGTAGGATGAGCAAACAAATAAGTCTCTTAATATAGGTTGCTCCCACTGCATTGTTTCAAGACAGAATATACTAATCATGTCTAGCACAGGCAGCATTTTTTCCTGCCCCACTTTATCAGCTTTTAGGTACAGCAATATCGGGTTCAGAGTCAAGGCCATTTCTATGTATGAACAGTAATCCACATATATTTGCAATCAACTGTCACCATAAATTTGGCAGTTCTTTTTGCCCATCTTAAGCATAAATGGCTCCTTTCTTCAGGACAGGAAGTAGCAGAAGGTATTTTTGCACTGGAACATGAGGAAGGGAATTTCTCATTAACAAAGTCTGCTGTCACCTGTTTCTTATGCTCTAACTTATACAGCATACCGTTATACTCAAAGTACAGAGAGGTATGTTATGTTCTGTATTTTTGTTGTTGATCATAATTCTTGCTACTGATCAGCACTGAATAAAGACACTATCACTACAATTTTCCAGTCTTATTTCATACATATCCTTGTAAAAGTAATGTTTGTAAATCAATATCCTATAAGATTATAATAGCAAATATTGTAATAGTTTACAATAGATAATCATAACCTGATTTATTTACATGACTGGTTATTTAACTTGTTCTACATAGAGGCCAAACACATCAAATCAAAAACAAAAAAAAAAGTTTGTCCTTGTATTTCTTAGTTTGTATATAGCCTGTTGCCGGATGTCTGTCAGCATTATCTTTTGATGCTCAGAGCATTATTGTTTAGCATGAAAAATTAAAAAAAAAAAAAAAAAAAAAGCACCAACACAAAGGAACAACAAAAACAAACAGAGATTATATGGACAATGCAGAAGGGGATTTTCAGCAACGAGATTTCCATTTGGCAGAAGGCTATTGCCTTAACAAAAGATATGATTTTCCCCAGAGGCAGTTTGCTATAAAATAAATGTTTGTAAAAGTTATCATTTCCCAGTTCATGGCAGAACTGTGAATATGCAGGTGGTATATAAACTACATGTATCACATTTATACTGCTTTAACTAATAAGCAATCTGGTAACTATCAAAAAAGAATTCGTATCAGGTAGGCAAGTGCAGCACGCCTGAGTTCCCTGATGGCACAGTACAAATGGCACATGGAGACATCACAGAGAATTAGCTTTCACGGTAGAAGCCAGTTACTCTAGGTTTAAGAATGCATCCAGACAATCCAAACACCCCTGCTCGGCAGCTGCCTAACCTTGGAAGTGCTTAAACCTCATTACATGTCCTTCTGGTTGGCGTTAAAATTCTCTGGCAGTGTATCTGTCATTGGGTTCTGCTGTCTGGCTGAACATCATCATCTGGCATGGTGAGGCCTTCTCCTCCCACGTGAGCTTCATGGGGATCCATGGGATGGGCAGAAGACAGCTGCTGCTTTCTGGTCTTCCAGTAGAATGGGACCCCTCCTAAAATTCACCCAGAGCTGGCCTTGTATTGCAAATGCACAAGAGGGTAAGACGAATTTGCTATGCCCATATTTGATTGAAAGGATAAAAATCGTAACGATTAAAAGGCTCCCAGGCTGAGAGGAGTTTCAAGCAGGGCTGAAGATGCATCCTAGAGGGAAAAAAAAGCTGGCCATGGCAGCATGGAGCTGGTGCCCCACAGGTGGGCACCACCTGTCTGCCCCTGGGGAAAGGAGGATGCCTTGCAGAGTGGCAAAGAGGGAAGACATGAGAAAGCATGACTTTGTGCCTGCTGCTGCAGGCCATGTTTGAAAATATCTGCAGATCAGCTCATCTTCTGCTGTTCTTGGTGCCTTGGGAGTATTTATTTAGGAAATCACACTTTTTTCTTTTTTTTTCATTTACACACTGTTAAATGTTTTTTGTTGTTTGTTTGTTTGTTTGTTTGTTTGTTTTAACCAAAACCAAGAGCAGACAGTGACATGTATCAGTTACATGGAAATATGTTTTTAATTGTGATTTGTTTTATCCTTTGTAGTATTTTTACGGAGTCTCTTCAGGTTTCTTCTGAACCAATGGCACATATATGACAGGCTATATAATACTGCACAAGGCTGTAATCTCCCTTTATTCTTCCATGAATCTTATATTCCTTTCACCTCATTGCTTTAACAATAAATAAATTTTTAAAATGCAGTTTTATACCTAAAACCTTAGGCTCACTTGGTAGAAAGTTGGTAAAATGGATTCAGACCTAAGTGGAGTAAAGCACCTATATTCAGCGCAGGTCAACCAAATGAGTAGGAACACAAGCAGGAGATAAGAAACACACCTGCAGCTTGAATTTTTTACCGCCTAGAAGAGAGCCCTCTGCGCAGTGTGCTTTTTTTTCAGTACAATCTTCTGAAGCTGTTGGATCTCCCCTTCTGCTTGTGGAGATGCTCACCAGGTAGCTCTGGAAGCTCAAACCCACTTCACAGTTTCAGTGTCTGACTGATGTTGCAGTTTCAATCTTGCAGGAACCGTTTATTAGATCTGTCTGTGTATCTCAAGACAGGGTCAACATAAAGATTTCTTTCATCTACTGGAGAGCTTAATTGGATAATCCTTTAATGATGAATTACATAATAGACTGACAGGGCTCTCTAAAATCAACTGCCATTCTTATTTTATACTATAATGTGGTGTGAGGATTAAAATTTCAGATTTTATGGTGCAGTTAAAATAAAATGACTCCACCAGAGAAACTGTACTCCTTTTTTTGCACTATGTGAGCAACTCACAATGACTGGAAAGGGATGGTAGAAAACTTCATGTCATGTTTTGATTCAGATGTCTTTGCTACTGCTTCTTTCTGGACCTCAAGAATCTCAAGACCTCAAACGTTGAGGCCAATTACCTTTCGTTTTTGATGTGCATAAATATAATTTCTTTTGAACATAGAACTAAGTGAATACATTTGCAGGGAATAGTTAAATTTCATGTAGCATTTAGTATTTTTCTCTATTTTTTAAAGTTTAAAAATAATACAGTGCGAGTTCATTGTAAAATTTAAAAAGATACTGACATTATTTATTAAATTCAGATTGGAATGTTAGGTTTACTTTTTTTTTTTTATTATTTTAAATTGTAGTAGAGGCCCTATGTAAGGCAGTTCTGCCTAGAAGAGAGTTGTGAAATCTACTTTTCTGAGGTGGTGGCATGTTAGAGGTGTTTCTTTGACCCAAACACATACAGCACATAGACAGTATTAAAGGAAGGGAGGTAACCTGTGCTAAACTACAAGACTGTTAGTGACATATTAAAAGTTCAAAGCACATGAAATATATTTTTATAGTAGACTTCATATCTTCAGTCTAGCACGTAGTAGGATAATGAAGACTAGAAATGAGCTTTTAAAGGAGTTTTGGGTGTGATAATGGGTCTTTTAGTGAGAAATGTTTACTAGAATAAGGTGCCTCACTCTTATTTTGAGGTGTCACATTTTGAAAGTTTTGATAATTCATGTACCTGTTTATGCTATTTTGTTAGCTCACAGTTGGCTCATCTCTACAATCCTTAGGATTTATGCCTTAAGTAACTGATGGAATTAGAATCTCTGAACATTCCCTCAGTGAAAAATCAAGTGTAAACAATTGTTACTTTTAAAAATAGGATTTACATATATTATGATAAACCTGATACTCTCAGGAAGTAACTACAGGAGGGCCCTATTAATTCTAAACAAGCATTTCCTGTTCCTCTGTCCTCATCTTCCTCCTGGCACCCTTGCCTTCCTCTGCTGGCAGACAAACAACAATAAAATGAGATTTCAAAGCTAATTGTGGTAGGACTGAAGTGCGTGAATTGCTGATGCCAGGAAGGTTCCCTAGGCTTCATGATACAACCGAGCTTGTAGCCACATTGTATGCAGGTCTGGCAGGTACTGTTGGCACCCAGGCTTCCTCACAAAAAAAGATTTATCTTGGGTCAGAGTGCAGAAACCAACAAGAATCCATGTTGCATGAACAACAGCAGCATTAAAACCCCACTGCAGAAGTGTGAAAGCTAACTTTGGCATATGGAGGCACCTAATGAAGATTTACTGAGTCATTTAATAGACCTACAAAGGCTCTGTAAGTGTTTTATTGATCCGTTTTGTGTTCACAATAGCAATTTTAATTATTTTTAACATTTTTGGAAATTAATAATTAGAATAGTTTACCTGCTGTGATTTTTAAATTAACAGAATTCTTTTACTTTGGGCTTTAAATATCAGCAGTAGCTTCACGGATGGAAAAATTTGGCAAAAATATTATTCAAAATTTCATGTTTCAGAATACCAGATGAAGCAAGAAATTACTCAAATTTTTGCTTCTTGGCTTGGAATTTAAACTCTTTCTCAATGCACATCTTTACCTTTTGAACACTATCCTGTACAAAACAGCTGCCCTTTACAGTAAAAAATAGATGTTCCATAGTGCTTTTCTCATGGGACTTTTTTTCCTTTTTGTAAGTTTTTCCCCTTTAAATTGAAATCAGTAATTCAGACATGAAAGCATATACTCTTGCTCTGTATATGTGGAAAAGAAGAAATAAAAAAGGAAAATCCCTCCTCTTTTCACATAGCAAATGCCCCTTGGCCATTGATAATTGATTATTTTATTTCAGCCTCAGTCTTTTCTACTCAAGTCTGCTTTCACTAGCTATTTCATCAACTGGTTTTTGCTGTCACCTTTTGTTCTTATTTCAGTAACTGTTTTATGCAGCTGAACCTCTTACTGCTCAGGATATAGCTGGCTTTTTGCTTGTTTGTTTTTAATTCTGAGACTGATAAAAGCATATTAAGGTTAATGAATGCAAAAATTCTCCATCAGTTTTCAGAGATGAGAATGTCAGAGGTTCAATTTGGGTAAGCTCCCTAGTAACAGAGACATAATAAACAACATTCAGAATAATATAATCTGAGGTCAGAGTCAATAAAGATAAATTCATTGCAGTGCTTTAAAGTGCAATCTTTGTTTTTTTCACTATCCTGGATTTCTTTTCTTTCTCCATCCTATTTCCAGTTATTTGTACTTCATCATTCATTCCAAATTATGTTATTCAGTTATTATTGCTACCTTTGTATTAATGTAATTTGAAGCTTTTTCCTGAGCCTTTGACATCACTGGACACATTGTTCTGGAACCTCATAATACTGAAACCTTGATGGCCACAGCTTCTGCATGTTTTGAATGTATCTGCTCTTTGACTGGCTCAATAGTTCTGTGACCTTTGTATACAAACATATAGTAGCATGAGGTATTTTGAATAACATAAAGTGTAGGGAGTAGTTCTGAGAGGGTCCACTGAGGCAGTGTTGTAACTATGTGGTTTTGTGAGATATGTATTGATATGTATATACCAGTTAGTCTCAGTTTAAATCTTCGTTTAAAAATAAAAGTTATGTTAACTGTGCTTCCATATCTGTCTGATGCCAATATCCTTCCTTTTCCTGCCCTAATTCAATATTAATTTAATAATTAATATTGATCAATAATTAATATTGATCAATTTTCAAACTTGTAGAGGTCCAACTGAAATTAGAAATTAGTGAAATAATTCACAGTTCAGGAGGCAGACATTAGAGAGGATGAGATAGATGGGTTTTTTTTTGTTCTGCTAGTTCTAGGCTGTCGGTAATTGAGAAGCAAATGTAATTTGGAGAACTCAGAAGGCTTTACAGGATAATACTACTGAAGGCTCCCTCCCTGCCAGGTTATCTGTAGCACATCACTACAGCTGTATCTCCAGGTGACATTTTCTTTCTCCCTTACAACTGTTCATCACCATTTGCAATGTGGGACTCAGAAATTAGTGTTCGATTGTGCCCTAGAGTCATCTGTTAGCCAAAGTATTGAATTTTGGAACCTCCTTTCATACTGGTAAAAACCTTTTAACTGATATATGAGAACTGGAACAAGAGTGAAAATGTTAACACTTGTGTCGATATAACCCATGAAAGCAGCTGTTTCCTAAATGCATGATACATTTCACTTCTGGCCAAGCTGTAAATAGCAAGAATTAAGGCTCTCTTCTCATCCTATGACATACAGTTTCAAGACTAGGATGAAATTACAAGATGTACAGATGTGCAGAGTGAAATGTTTCTGGGACTCCATTAAAAAAAAAAAAAAAAAAAGGCTTTACTGGCTTTCTTTATGCAAAGATTTAAGCATGAAAAAGAAAGGTTCATATTTACTGGTTTTAATTTTCTCTTACCTTAATATTTACATCTGCACTGTATCATTTTTTTCTGATTGCATTAGTTATCTGATTTCAATCATGTTTACGTACTTATCACAGTTAAGCAAATGTATGAAAAGATTCATCTTTCTTTTTACTTTAAGTTTGCTCTTGGTATGGATAATAAGAGACACATGCTATTTAGTCTTGTTGCCTGGGCTATCACTTTATCTATATCTTTCTAACAAACCTCTTTTTACATACCTAGATATATAACAATTTATTTCAGTATATACATGTTTACTTTATTAGAGATGTAATGGATAGACATAAATATTTTTGAAGAAGGCATCAGAGCTCTGTAAGTTTGAACTAACAACAACAAATAACTTAGTTCTTGCTGTTCTTATTTCCTATGAAAGGAAGACTAGCATAGTTACCACGTTGTGACAACAAAGTTTGTTCCTCATCATGTAAGGCATTTTCAAGATAAGTATCACTGATCCATTGCCACTCAAGTATGACACCCTAACCTTGAGCCAAAAGAAATTTTAAGCCTGAAAAAATTGTTGTACCACCTCAGAATAGGCTAAAGAAATTAAATTGAATTCTATATCAAAAGCTGTACCTTGGTCCAAAACCAGGTCAATGCCAGATCAGCTCCCCACCTCATTGTGACCTGCTGTCACAGAAAAGGCATGCTCTATTCTGAAAGGTGTTTGAATCCACTGGCCTTATATGATCCAGTCTCTGAGTCTTTTACTGCAGTGCCAGTAATTGTCAAATACAGTCATTTGAAGTACTGAGAAACAACAAAATGCCTCCCTGTGTTTTACTGATACAATTTAATGCATAAGATTGCTTTTGTCTGGTTGAGAGGCACACCTGAATAGCTGGAGTTAGGTTTATTTGGTTTAGCTTTTTTGTATCATTGTGTAGCAGCGTGACAGAAGTGTCCGTCCACCCTGACATGCACACTGGGGTTCAAGAATTCAAGATATACAATAAAGGTGTCAGTGGTGCCTCTGAAATAAGTATCGCATGGTCAGTTGTGGCTGTCAAATAAAAAAGTCTAACTTGATAGTGTGTGGAAGCAGTGATATTTGGTTTGTATTTTCAAGACTTTGGCTGATGAGAACAAACAATAATGACAGAAGAAATATATAATATTTAACTGTGATGTATGTGTATTTGCGACTGCATTATTTATATTTTAACTCAACACGTTATCTTTGTTGTTAAGATTATTTTAAAGTGAAAAACTTACTGAACTCAGACCTGGAGAAGTTACATCATACCGGTGTATTTATGTGGCTTTCAGATGGTCATGTTCCTTGACTCCTTCCAAGGAATATTATTAAGGAGATGTAACACACCACCAAGAGCTCTGAGAATTTACATAGCATCGTTTTTTTTCTGTATAACACTTCAGGCAAAGGTCAAACTAGGTATGAAGAACTGTAAAAGCACTAAGCTATCCCATTCATAACAACATTATTTGTCTGTCTCCACGCATGCAAAAAAAAAAATAAATACAGCATTTTTCAGTATTAATTTATTCAGATAGTAGTACTCGCTGCACTCCTGGTGCCTTTCAAACTAATGAGTCTTTTCAATACTATAAGAAGGAGGATTATGATAACCAATTTTTTTTTTTTTTTTAAATACATGCATGTAATCCAGAATATAAGTATTAAATTTTCTCAGACAATTCCTTGCAGTTCCTACATAGTACTGTAACACAGGACTGAGATCATTTCCTTCTTTCAGCTGCATTTTTGTATCTTGATTTGTTCAGATTCCTGTAAACACAATCATTATTCTGCTTTGTAATGGCTGACATTGGGATGATTACAATATAACAGTAGTATTTTTTCCTCTAAATTACTGATACTTTTATGCCTATTTTCATGCAAATGCATGTTTTTACTGAGAATAAATTACATGCATGACTAGGTAGATCAATAATCATCTTAATGCTAATGGTTATAACTTTATATATTATACAGGCTCTGGCTGGGATGGAGTTAATATTCTTCGTAGCAGTCTGTACATTGTTGTATTTTGGATTTGTGACTAAAACAGTGTTGGTAAAACACCAGTGTTTTGGCTATTGCTGAGCAGTGCTTGTGCAATATCAAGGCCTTCTCTTTTCCCATCTGTTCCCCAGCGAGTAAGCTGAGGACAACCTGGACAGCTGACCTAAACCGACCATTCCATACTGCATAATGTCATGCTCAGCAATAAAATCTGAGGCGAGAGGGTTTGGGAGGATGTAGACTTTGCTCAGAGAATGGCTGAGAGGTGCTGAGTGATTGTCTGCATTAATAGCTTTGTGGGGGGTTTTGTGTATGTGCATTTTTGTTTTATTTTACTCTTTGTTTTATTTTACTTTGTTTTATTTTATATATTCATTCCTCTTTTGATTCATCTATTAAATTATTATTGTCTTGACCCAGAACTCTTCTCACTTATGCTCTTCTTCACTCACCCCAATCCTACTGCAGGGTTGAGTGAGCGAACAGCTGTGTGGTGCTTAGCTACTGTCTAGGGCCAATGCACTACATATATAAAAATTGTTCTTCATCACAAGAAGTTAAGCTATGAAAATAGAAGCTATGAATTTAACATTAATTTAAAGGTAAAGTTAATTAATCCATCTATCTAGCAGAAATACAGGAGTCAAAGGGGCATTTGTAAATCCATGTAAAGAAGCATCTGCAAGGTGAAACCAGACCTGATCTTTGAAAATATACAGTTTGATTTCAGGTAGTGTGTTATGTCCATCTTTATGAAAACACAGAAATTTACTGAAGATGTGAGTAGACATCTAAGATTTAACACCCCCCCCCCCCAATTAAACTCATAAACACTAGACACCAAAAAGACTGGATTTATAGCAAATAATGATTTTCATCAGAGAATAACAACTGCTTATCATAATAATTTTCCAAGATGATGACGGATGATTTGGGACATATTTAAGTGGGCTTTCTACAGCATGACTATTTTTAAGTATTCAAAGGAATGCATGAAAGCAAGCAATCAAAGGAAAGTGTCTGTTAGATAGTATTTAGGTATGCAGAATGAGATTCATCTCTTCCGTTCAAAGATCTGACTTTATCTTCTCCACCCCTTTTGTTGTCATTATCTTAGAGAAGAGAAAATTCTAAAGTGTACTTCTTCCAAAACAGACATCTAAAGTAGTTAAGATGAAATGTATTTTTGAACAGCTTCCTTATCTTCCTTGATTGTAAAGGAAGTCTAGGTTTCGAAGTCGAAATGCAGCTGTCTACAACCATTTAAAGTTGGATGACATGAATCCTGTCTTTAATGATAGAGGGCAATGACCAAGAGATTCTGAGAATTATTCATGTGATTTGGTGGTGAAGGAAAGATTCAGATTTTTATAGCACCGATATGGAGTCACTATTCTTTAAGTATGCTTTTGAAAGCTACAAAGACTAATTTCTTCTAGAGGTTCCTATTTTCTTGTTTTCTTAAATGTATTTTCCTTTTCTTTTTTTTCTTGCTTTTCGGTGCGTGATTTTATTTATTTATATATATATATTTTTTCCAGCTAGGGTATAACAAATTTTCTCAGTGCAAAATTTAGGACCACAGAAGAGAAGAACATTATTTTTAGCCTACTTGTAGAGTGCTCAGTACATTGTTAGCATTTAATAATATATATGTTAATAATAAAAAGACATAACCCTTCTCATTCAAGAATACAGAAATATAACTATTAAAGCGGAATTAATAAGCCAAGTGACATCATAATAAGAGAAAAGCTGGTTGCTGTCATTCAGAGTTCTTCAGGTGTGACTTAATTGATGTGATGTATTACAGCTGCATTATTGATGGTTCCCATCATCTGCACCAACAGAGAGAGTTTATAAGATGGTGTTACAGATAATGTTTTCCAGTAGGAGGTTTAAAGAAGAGAGCAAATTTAATGAAAACAAAAGTATCTTAAAATAAAGAACAGTCTACAGACAGCGAGAATAATATTTGAAACATCTCACAAAACCTTTCTGAGAAAGCAATTAAAGAGAAAAATAAATGTCTGATGTGAAAGATAAAGGAACAAGAATAAGTCTTGCAAACTGCTGTCAATCCAAAACTAATCAAGATGAGACAGAGGAAGCTAATTAATCTGGAGCAAAAGTTCAGATGTTTACTATTGAAAAAGCTTAAACAATAGGGGAAGAAATCCATCTAAGCTTCTGATGTTAAAAGCCCAATGGTTCATTGGATTTTTCCTCAAATTAAGTTATGAGATTGATTTACAGAAGCAACTTTGGAGCAATAGTTACTTTTTTTTCCTTTTTAGTTTAATTGCAAATAAATAAAACTTCATAGAAATAGATATTTCTAAGACATTGCATGAAAGTACTTTGACTTGCTTCATATAAGCCTATCAAAATACCATATTAAGTATTAACTCCTCCCTAACATTTAAAACAAAATTATACCTGATGATAGAAGAGAAATCTTTACATTATAACTATTTCAAGAATTTTGTTCCATGAAACTTCTTTTATCTTAAATTGAAAAATTTCTTGCGTCTTAAGAAAAAATAAAAAAAAATGAAGATGGAAACAGTGAGATGAATGTTAAGATTCTTTCTTGAAAAGAAGATCTAGTGTATTCATGTTATTGTTATCTTTTTATTTTAAATTTGTACTTTATAGTAATTTCAACCTAAATGGATGTGAAGTGTCCAGTAGGGAAAAAAAAAAAAAAAAATAGCTATCATTCTGCCACAACGCATTTCAGCTCTTCAGCTCAGCTGTAACAAAAATCTAACAGATCATGACTGTGCAGAAGTATCCTGAAGCACTAGCTGGAGCTACATGTTTTCATTAGACTTCCATCGATTTTTTTATTTTATTTTATTTTAAGCATAATGGATTGAGGCTTATGCCCTTCCTTTCTATATTGCATATGTATCATATATATATATATATATATATATATATATGAGTTCAGCACTGTGTGGGACTTAAGGATAACTATTGAAGCATTAGTTTATCTGGGCTTTAGTTACCCAGGTCATGACAATAAGCCTCTTCATCTTTACAGCACTTGTTGGAGCTCATTTTGTAAACTGAGAAAGTTCTTTTGTAGGGATATATCCATACCATCAAGAAAGTGGAGCAGGAGCCATTCTCTGACCCTGAGGCTAACTCATTTTGCACTGGTCATGTTAATAAAGATAAGCCTCTTAATCTATAAAACTTGGTGGATGCATCAAAAAAGCACATAGAATCATAGAATCATAGAATATCCCAAATTGAAAGGGACCCATAAGGATCATCGAGTCCAACTCCTGGCACCACACAGTTCTACCCAAAAGTTTAGACCATGTGACTAAGTGCACAGTCCAATCTCTTCTTAAATTCAGACAGGCTTGGTGCAGTGACTACGTCCCTGGGGAGCCTGTTCCAGTGTGCAACCACCCTCTCAAACACAATGAGAATATCTCCTGAACTAAGACAGGCCATTCTTTACGTTGAACCAAAATAGTACCAGTGCTGGTACCATCATTATGGCAGTATAGATAATCATGGTCCTGTGCCTTTTTAGTTAGTTTAACTTTTGTTTAGTTTATTACTATAGGTATCCCTAGTAGCCTCAGTGCTTAACGTAGTAGTGGCCACTCCTCTGATGGGACCTTTATTATGATTAGCTTCTTTCCAGTCAAGTAAAGAGAAGTCACTGGTACTGACAGAATTAAACCCAAGAAGTATCAAACTCAAAGCACAGATTTGCTTTTTCCTACTGAGAGAGTCAGGCTAAAGACTTTTGTTGCAATGGTCTGAGTGAATAAAGGAGATAATGAATATGAATTCTTGTCAACATAGGCTACGTAATGCCAACTACATAAGCTTTTTCTTTAAATCACATGGAAAATAAAAACAGATCTTAACATGTACTTCTAACCAGATTTCTAATGGAGGGTTGACTATATATTATGTTTTTAATTGGTTCAAATGCAAAATGACTTGTTTACATAGTTGCTTTTATTATTATTATTTTCTTACACCATTAGATTTGAAATTTCATTATAAAAATTTTGTTTAGGTTTTCCCTGTTACACATAATTAAAATTAAGCCTTCTTTCAATAAAGGATTAATCTGGAGCAAAAGTTGAGATGTTTACTATTGAAAAAGCTTAAACAGTACGGGAAGAATTTCTGTTACACTTACCAAAATACTTATTCTAAATTTTATCCCACTTGTGAGATTGATTGTGAATTCAGGTATTCATTATGATATATAGATATTAAATTAGATCCTCAAGAGGCAGTCTAGCTCTGTCTTTCATGCTTTATTGGTACTGGTTGACCATTAGATGCAGAAAATAACACTATTATCTCTTTTTATGATTACAAGTACTGATGCATGTGTGGAGTTTTCTCCCTTAAAAACAGGACATTACTTATGAATGAAGGTCAACTCCCCTTACTAATCTCTTTCTCCGTGACCTGAAATCTAAACTCATTCCCCGGTTCTTTTGACTTTCTAATCAACTAATAATATGGTATTACTCTCTAATCCTTTCTATTATCCTTATCTCCATTCTTCCATCACATTCCCTTTGGGGTGCATGTAAGCTTTTCTTCATTGCCTATAACAGAGGATAGACAATTTGTATATTTTTTTTTAGACAAACAAACACACATGATTTTGATATGAATTTATGATCTTGAATTACAGTCCCATCCTTCAGCTTGTGTTGGTCTACCTAAGTCCTGCTGAAGATTTCTGAGTTCAAGATATCAGCCTATCTGCCTTGTTTTCAGGGCTGTGAACTGCTTGCATTCCTAGACTGTATTGATACAGCTCCACTTAATTAGAAAATGCTTCATCCAGGTCTGATTTTGTTTTGTGTTTAACACTGTGAAATATATAACTTTTTGGAGAATAGAAGATCTGAACTTTCTATCCTCCCATAATGATTACTCTTACCACTAGATTAAGACTCAGGTATACGGTGTCTGGGCCTATGATTCTGGAATTTTTGGCTGCACATTTCTTTAAGTTTCAACAGAAATGAGAGAGAAAGCTGTCATGCAAAATTCACATGGATTTGTGTTTAGGTACTTAAGGAAAATGGAAGGTGTCATTTTAATCTATGATTATATCACAGACAACAGGGCATCCAGCTCCATAGGTAAGGCTAGGATCAGACATTGGATTTCAAGAGGCTGGAAAACCTCCTATTGACTATACTAACTCTTGAAGAAGGTGGCACTTCACTTATGTGGATTGGGATCATATCTGGAAATACCCGTATAATACTTGAATCTTAAATCTACTGTCATAAATTTTCTGGGTTTCTCCTCTGACTGCCCAGGGAAATTAGATGATTAGGTTAGGCAAATGGAATGCCCCCTTTTATACCTGTAAGTCAAATAATTTAAGATCCAGATGAAGTGCCAGCTTAATTAGATACTACCTACTTCCTTCAGGGAAAGCTTCAAAAGAAAAATACCAGATTTGATCCACGAAGTTAACATTGCTATTCTAAAGTGGTCATTATTCATTTATTTAAAAAATACTATTTTGTAGGAAAGATGTAAATAATTCAGTTTCTTCCAAATTAAAAATGCTGAAAAAGTTCTTGTCTGACTGAACATTCATTCATTACCCAAGAAATGATTTTAAAGGGATGGCCTAAGTTACAATTCTGTTCAGCTCATATTGCTTTACCTTTAACTTATCCTAAAATTCAGCAATTAAGAAAAGTTGTAATATCTGCAGTGGTTTATACTACTGTGGTTGTTTTACCCAGATGGGTAGCTGAGCTCCACCACAACCACTCTCTCAATCCCCCTTCTCAAAGGTAAAGGTGGAGAAAATATGATGGAAGAGGTTCAAGCGTTGATTAAAGAATAGGGAGCTCACTCAACAGTTATCGTCATGGGCAAAGCTGACTCAGCATAGGGAGATTAATAAAATTTATTACCTATTACTAACAAGCTAGAGAAGTGAGAAACAAACAAATAAACAACAACAACAACTAAAAAAAGCAAACTGAAAACACCTTTCCCACCCCCATCCACCCTTCTACCTCCTCCCCCAGAGGGACGCAGGGGAACAGGTAATGGGGGCTGTGGTCAGTCCCTAACACTTCATCTCCACTACTCCTTCACGGTCACTCTCTGCCCCTGCTCCACGTGGGGTCCTTCCCATTGGATGCCATCCTTCCTGAACTGGTCCTGTGTGGGCTTTTCACAGGCAGCAGCTCTTCAAGAATTGCTCCAACATTGGTCCGTACCATAGGTCCATACCTCAGAAGCAAACTGCTCCAGCATGTGTCCCCCATGGGCAACAGCTCCCCCCAGACACCCTGCTCCTGCATGGACTTCTCTCCACGGGCTGCGGCTCCGGCCCGGGGCCATCTCCAGCGGGGGCTCTCCATGGGCCGCAGCCTCCTCCAGGCCACATCCACCTGCTCCACCGGGGGCTCCTCCACGGGCTGCAGCGTGGAGATCTGCTCCGTGTGGGACCCATGGGCTGCAGGGGGACAGCCTGCTCCACCAGGGGCCTCTCCACAGGCCGCAGGGGAACTTCAGCTCCAGCACCTTGAGCACCTCCTGCCCTCCTTCTGTAGGAGGAACCTTGGAACCTTAATAACCTTGGTTTCTGCAAGGCTGTTTCTCACACCCCTCTCCCAGCTGTTGTGTCATAGAAGGTTTTTTCTATTTCTTAAATCTGCTCTCCCAGAGGAGTAAACAACATCACTTATTGGCTTGGCTCTGGGCAGCGGCAGGTCCCTTTGGAGCCATCTGAAACTGGCCCTTAGAATCTAACATGGGGCAGCTTCTGGATTCTTCACACAGAGGCCACCCCTGTAGGCCCCCACTACCAAAACCTTGCCATGTAAACCCCATACATCTACAGCTATTGCCTGGCACCAATGGTAGAATAATCTGAGTTAATTAGAGCTCATGACAAAAATCACTTGGTTTGAGCTACTCTTTCTTTCCTATGAAGAATGATGGCGACACTTAGCCTCAAAAGGTCAACTTGATGTGGAGCTAGCTCTTCAGTACAGATCTGAAAATCCCATAAATACAGGGTTGGATTGGACCTTGAACTATGATTGCCTGTAATTCTTACAACATACTTTGTCATACCACTGAACAGGAGGAAAATCAGTTGAAGTTGTGGTAAAATGGCAATGTTTTATAAATAATTTATAGAAACATATTCTTAAAAGTGAAGAAAGCTTTTTAGGCTGATATGAATGTATCTCAGTAAGTGGAGCCCACTGGCTGAAAGAATGAATCACAGTAATGAATCACCTAGAGCATCCGTTTTCTGTGACTCAGGCTCTTGGTGTTTCTGAGAATAGTAAAGGTAATAACTAAACAAGATGAGAGATAAATATTAATAAGATCATCTGAGAATTATTTAAAATATATATAAAGCAATTCATAGCGTTGGACATGAAGTTCATGTGCAATGTTTTTATATTATTACAGAGGTAGAACAAAAATGTTTGCATTTTACAATTCCATTCTCGTTTGCAGAATAAAGAAATTACATGCAATGTGCAGACTTCTCCAGTGATGTACTACATATAGATGAGATTACAGTGACTATTAATTACTGGAACCATTACCTCACTCCACAAATAGTCAGAGCCCTTTCTCAAATGACAAGATTTCAAATAAATTAGCATGTTAGATGTCTAAGTAACCAAATAACTATTTGTAAGCTTCACTAGCAATGATGTGTTGTATAGTTGTTTTTGAGTATAAAGGTGTTTCTATAGGTAATGAGTGCCCTATTCAAAATTTAATTTATCTGATGGTGGGGAAGAAAACTGCCACTAAAAGTAGGAAATCTTCACGGCAATATAGAAAGGTTCTTCTCAATTGTCTTATTAAGAATACTGATTATTCTGGAAATCTTTCATCGAGGAAAATTTGAATGTGATAAAAAGACAAAGCCCTTCATTTCTCTGATTCTTTCAGACATTTTTAAAGATAAATTTATAATGATTCTTTTTCAACTGTTTCTGTACCAGTCCCTCTCTTTCTTCCTCTTTCTCCTTTTTAACAATGTTGGTGGCATACACTTCTATTCCAAAATAAAGAAGTAGAATAAACATCATTCTTGAGTGGGAGTATGCTATCCGTCAGGGTTAACAGCAGTATTTGTGGATCTGGGATATTCTGTGCCCTTTTCTGTAAATCAGCAACCTCTCTTATCTATGTTTCAGAAATTATGTGTATGTGATAGTGACAGAACAAAGCAAAAAGGGCATGGCACTTTTGCATAATTCAGCTTCCAGCAAAGGAAGCAAATCTGGCCAAATCACAAATATACAGTTATGCCCAGCACAGGACTGCTGATCAAAATGAGAAAAATAACAACTGGGAAAAATCAGAATATCTTTCCATATACAGGAAAGATACTTAGCAAAACGTAAAATCTTCACATCGCTAGACGGTCTGAAGAATAGTGTTGAATTACTAATCTTAACCTAACTAATCTCGTGGGGACTTAAGTGTCATGTCAAGAGCTCATTTGAATACCATTCAAGCCATTAAATAGTTTGTGTCATCATGCTGAAACTGTTGAGTGAAGAATCTGCAAACAACAGTAATCATCTCAATATGAGAAAAAATCCCCGAAGACACTGAGAACTCAAGAGAGAGAGAAATATAAACTGAGGATCCAACTTGAATTTTAGAATCCACTGACAGAAGCACAGAAAGAACTGCTTGCACACATCTTGGACAACATTGGTGTCACCAAACTATTTTCTTTATTCTTTCCCTTTGCTTATCATTGGAGTGGGCCAACTAGATGCTCATTCCGATGGAAAAGCTTGTTACCAGCTCCTTTTACAATCTATGTTTTCTTCTTTCCTTTCCTCAATCCTTTTATCTTCCTCTTTGCAGTCTTTTAGAAACTCATAGTTTCTGAACTACATGCCTAAAAAGGAACTTGTGGAGGTCATCTATTACAACCCTCTGCTCAAACTTTGATTGATAAGCTCTAATACAATTTTGAATTCATTCTGTCCTTGAAAATGAACTTTGATGGACAGTCCAGTCCACACCTACTGACTGTAACAATAGACTCGGCCCCCCATCTTGTAGAAAACTTCTGTTTTATTCAAAATGAATGTCTATTCATGTGGCAATGCATTAATTTTGTTTCTTTTGCTTCCTACCTTTTCACATAACATTTATTAGTCAATTTTCTCAAAGTCATCACTGATAAGTGTGTTAAATAGAAGAGAGTCTGAATGGTTTAAATACTAAATATTGCCTTATTTTTGAAAGCCTGTAAAATATAAAAAGATCAATACTTGCAGAATGACTTGCCAAAAACAGTAATGAAAAGTTTCAGCACTTGAGGATTTTGCTTCCATTTTGTAAAAATTGCATTTTTCAGTTTTACGTTTTTATTCATGCTGTTGTACCCACATTAGTGAACTACTGTAGTGCGGAATTAAAAGTGTTTTAAAATGAATACATTGTGATATAGTTTGAAAGAACGTATATTAGCCAATTCAGCTGAGATAGTAAAGGAAATAAAAGTAGTACAAAAAAAGCACCATAAATCACTGTAATTTAATCACTGCAATAAGTTAACATGGTCTTTTGTGGAAGCTTCTGCATGCTTTAAAGAAATAGCATGTTTAAGACTTAGCAAAAACTTATATTAAGAGTTATGCAGTAATACTGAAAATGTAATAAAACAAATCTGAAGGTCAACATAATGGTATAATGTTGAACTAAATGTTGAATCATCCTGATTTGTCTCAAATAGATGGTGCGGTTGCAGATGCAAAATTAGCATGTGTGCACACCATTTATAATGAATAAAATCCAAGATATCCATCCTTACCACACTGGCAGTCACTTCCAGGAAAAAGATAAAATAAAAAATCCCTGAAAGTACTCAGCAACAGAAAAGAAGGATAGACCATGTAGCTGCAGAAAAGCATTTTTGCAATTCCTATTCTTCCTGCAGAAATTTGTTCAGACAGAATTGTATTTTTATATTTTTAAGACTTTCTGATATGTTCCTGTTACAGAAAATAGTTAAGGCCTTTGGAGATGTTTATATTTTACCTCAGATATTGCTGCTGTGACTGGTAATATTGTCTGCCCCTATAAGCACAGAACTGATGAGAAGAAAGGCTTAGCAACTGCAAGTTTGAAAAAGCTTATAGGCTTCTAGCTTTATCCTGGGCTGCTCTGTGTCTTCTGTCGTTAACAGAAGATATGAGTATTCTGAGGTAGGAAACTGAGTATTTTAGGAAACTACAGGAAGAAGAATTAATAACTGGATCACCACATCATTCCTGTTAGTGGGAGAGATGGAGAGAGAAGGTGTCAAGGAAGGAGGAGAGCAGTAATGGTCTTCTGTATAACAGAAGAACAACTGCATAAGCCCTTATGACAGTCCAGGTGCTAAATTAGTCTTCAGAACTGTCTGAGGAAAAAGTGTCATTTCTCTGAATTTGGGAAGTAGATATGATTTTTTTAGCCATCTGGAAAACTGAGGGGTTGATGAAGGCAGCTAACTGAATTTATAATTCTTCCTGATAGCAGCTGTCTAGTGCACTGGCCTGCTCATGACACCCTGATAACCTGCTGCTGGATTTAGGGAAAAGGGAGCACTTTCAAATAGCTGCTGTTTTTCTGTGTAATGAAGAGGGAACTCCCTTTTCCCTGAACCATCACGCAGAGTGAGAGCAAGAGAGCCTCGTGCTTGCTGAGACCAGTTATGGATGGGTCATGGGCTGATGACAGCCTCTAATGGAGAGGATTGATGATTTGCACTGTACAAGTTATTGCTTGCTAACCCCTAGATGAATTAAGTTAATAAGGTTGCGAACCCAGTTAAACCACATCTGTATATGCTGTCTGTACTTTGTGTGTCAGGCTCAGTGATTAAGTTGCCTCTAGCATTTCATGGATTTGGATAGCCTTTCATTTTCAGCTGGTCTGTTTCCCATCAGCTGCCACACAGTGATAGGTCTCCCTGTGCAATGTGCAATGTTCAGTGTAATTAATGAATGCAAGATAACCCTGTATTTATTACTGCAGTTTGTAAGTAAAAGATTAATGAGTGAAAATCACTTTTAATGCAGAGACTACCGTGCTAGGCCATTGCCCCACTAAGATGTCCCTCTGCATACGCAGATTTTCATGTTGGCTTTGATTTGAAGGGAAGAATCCATGCTTTTGGTTTTGAAATAGAGCTATAACATGCTCTGCTATCTGTTTTTGCCTAGAATAGTGACTATTCCCATCATTAATGACTAACATTGCATATTTATAATTTTTCTGTTTGAAAATATGTAAAAACACTACAGAAAGGATTTCACAACTCAGAAAAAAATTGTTTAAATGAATTCAACTGAGTTGTATTTCCTACTGGATTGTCTGCATTTAAAGTGTTTTAATTATGTGTATTTGTGCATGTATATTTTTTCCCTGAGTGGGACACTATAATTTCATTTTTGTTCCGGTTTGCTGACAAGAAGTGAACAGAATTTGTGATATTGTAGGAAAATGTCTACTTCCACTTAGAAAACTGTCAAATCTATGAAATTGCTGCCTACCACTTTAATATAGATGTTCCATTAACTGTAGTTTTGCAGATGTCTTCCTGTTAGAAAAGATCATATGTCTAATGCCAAGAGTGCCTGTGTACTTGGTAGAACAATGATGGAGAAAACAAATTTTTGAGAAACTGAGCCCTCTGCTGCAGACCTCCTACACCATCCCCACAGAGCCACTCCTCCCCTCAACCTCTCAGGAGATGCATTAGACAAATAGCTGCTGCATTTCTCAATGCAAAATTAGAAGCCTTTGGTAAATCAACAAGGAAATAAAACCTTGAATTTGAAGAACTATCATAAAGAAAATCCTCCTTGTAGCACCTTCATAACAGAGTCAAAGGACTTTGAGAGTTCATGCTTCTGTGACTAGATCCTGGCACTGTGCGCTGCTTCAGCAGCATCCTCTGTATTGCCAGTGAAAATCTATCTGTAATTCATTACTCAGCTACTGCTGCATTTCATAATGAGATGTTGTTCTTTTTGTTTTACTTATTGTAAAATAAAATGC
Organism: Anser brachyrhynchus; assembly: GCF_964034855.1. Lineage (NCBI taxonomy): Eukaryota > Metazoa > Chordata > Aves > Anseriformes > Anatidae > Anser > Anser brachyrhynchus. The sequence continues at coordinate 96,081,650 of NC_137696.1, read as the reverse complement.
ATTCCCATTTATATTTATTTAAAGCATGACCAAAACAGAAAAGACTTTTGTAACCTACACGTATGCTACTCCCTTGCGAAATAGTTACTTGCAACGTTTGCTTGTACTGTACACACACACGCACACAAAAATAAATAAATAAATAAATAAAATAAGAAAAATTATAGCCTATACATTTCTTAAAATTCATTCGCATATAAAACAATTCAGGGAAATAAGTATGATTGTCATGTCAAAAAAAAAAATATATATATATATATTACCTTGCTTATAATGTAATGACTGCTACTACTGTTGAATTAGAACATGTATTAGAAAATACATTAATTCATCTTTTCTTCCCTTTCTGCTACAGTGTGTCAGGCTGCAAGATAGCAATTTGGCCTTTAATTTTTTTGCGATATTTTAACATCTTATAGAAATTTCTTAAAGCTTATGTAGTATATTGTAGTATATAGTTATAAATAGTTCAGGACTCATTACACCATCAAAGTTGAGAAGATAAACCAAGACACATGTATTAAGTTTCCTTGACTTTTTTTTTATAAAGCTGCTTGTTTAACGTGCAAATCTCAAGGACATGCATCCCCAGGGGTGGTTGTCTTATGCTCTAGTAATGGAGATTAAATTTGTGGTAGTTAGCTAGCTAGCTCTTTTTCTAACAAGGAAACTAAAATTCATTAAAAACTAATTAGGAATGTATAGGAGGTTAATACTCCATGTTAAGCCTTATTAATGTGAGATAAGTAATTCATAAAGTATCAAAGGACTGCAATGGACAGAATTAAGAAGAATTATACCACCAAAAACTACATTAAAGTAACATTAAGGGTCTTGTTTAAGCCTGAAAAAGCCAGGAAATTCAGAATTAAAGCTAAATCCCTGTCTTTAATTCAGTTGTGGTTTTTTTTGTTTTTTTTTTTTCCCTGCTGGGGAATGCACATGATGGTCCTCCGTTAAGACTCAGAGCACATCATTAGGTGATCTTTTTCTACAATTTAAGTTTCACAATTAATTAAAATATAAATAAATCTCAAAGAATATGGATTATTGACCAACTGCTTTCACATTCTTAAGATGGTTAACATAAAAATAATTTGCTAGATCTGAGAAATATATCTTCAGAACATGCTATTACAGCTACTTTCTAAGCCATGGTGACTTGCAGTTTTAGCAGTCAAAAAAGCTGTTAGGCTGTAATATTTATTTTCTGAAACATAGCTGTTTGAATGTCAACAAATTTCTAAATTAAAGAATTTATTTTAATCTTTTGAATATTGCTTTGTTTAATGTTTATGTTTATGTTATGTAATGTTATGTTTAATGTTTTTATGTTTATGTTTGTTTATGTTTGTTTATGTTTCTTTCAGTCTGACTTGACTGAATAATTGAAAGTGAAGAGTATTTAACAAAATCATATGATAATGTCTATATAATTATTTTTATTGTAGTGTTCCAACCTCAATCCATACCCAGCTCCATTCCAACTTCAGTAGTGAGGGCATATGTGCTGGTGCCCTCCCCCCAAGCACTTGGATAGAATGTAGGGGCACAGCTTCACCATTGCTTTCCTAATCTGCCCTCTTTTAAATCACAGAAGGTGCTGACATACATGCCAGCCACAGTCCTTGAATGCAGTCCTATCACACTAAAGCACTTAACTAGAAAGTCTTGTACAAGCTGTCTTCAGCAATATAAGAATTACTGAAATGGTATTTGGCTAAAGGATTAGAAAACGGCATTTGTGGCATCCTATACTTAGTGAATCTTCATGCAGAGTGGGAGGAGAGTGAGGAAGAACAAGGAAAAGAAAGTATGTGCATAATGAACCTTGCATATGTTCATTATCATTCTGGTAGCAAATCCTGAAGAAGAAAGCAGACAAATCCAAATGTTTTTGACCCCAGCAAAAGGTTTTTTAGATTGTGAGTCAGTCGAAAGAACTATTTGCTTCTGCACATGGGTAGAAATGAGAGGGAATGGTCCACCACAGGCTATTGTATAAGGAAGATTCAAGAGGGTATTCTACCCTAGCAGCTGACTCCATTAGAAATGATGTGCAGGCAATAGATTTTTAATTGAAGTGAATTAGTGTTTGTGGGTTACACTACAAAAGTGAATTTTATAGTTGATTTGAGTGAAAAGAAAGTAAGAAGATTTGACAACTTAAACACATGAGAAATACTAATACCTTACATTTTAAAGTGCCTTTTTTTCCCAGAGGAACCCTAAGTGTTTTATAAGCTACATAGATGAATTACTTCATCCATCACTGAAATGCAGCTACCTCTCAGTGTACAGAGTGGCTTTACAGTGCACAGAATTATGATGCAGTATTATTAAGCAGGCAATGGAGAATGCTGTAATGGCTTTGAATTCTTTCAGCCATTTCTTGACATTCTTTCTTGACATTCTCTGTCAAGTCAGAGAACAGCTTTCACACTTTTTTTGCTTCCATCTCCCAAACGATAAAATCCAAGGCATTGTTTTTTGGATACTAACAGCAACAGTTTGGCCAGTGGATTTGCCTTAGCAGAGAAAATTCAAAATGGTATTTCATTAAGAACCTGACTGACAGCTGCCTGTAGAGGTATGCAGAGGCATACCAGAAAGCATACATGAAATTGTCTGAACTTATGCTGATGAGCTGGAGCCTCAGCTATAGACAATTCTGACCTCCTCTGAAGGCTCCTCTAAATCTAAAGATTCCTAGGAAAGCCATGTACATTTTTTTTTAGTACAGAAGACAGGTAAGATGAGATGCAGGGATCTTCTCAGGAGGACCTCTCTGCTTCCAATTTATTTCTTTATACCATGAATAATTTTAGCCTTAATGTACGTTCCTTAATTTTATCTGTAAAACGTTTCAGTATATTGACACTATGCTGTGTGACAAATAGAAAAATAAGATTTCTTTAGATTTATGAGTAGGAAAATCATAATCCAGATCATTATGACTTAAAAATAAGCATATGTATAGTCATTATAACATGTCAAAGTTCTACACGTACTAACGAAACAGGATTTCCCTTGCCACTGAATTGAAAATTTTAACTCAGAGAATTTGTGGGGGCCAAACAGCATGTGTATTTCCTTTTCAAAAGAGTGCAAGAATGTTGAAAAAATCATTACAATATGTATGCTTTAGTTATTACAAAGATGAGAAGACATAATATTTATTTCATTAATAATGCATACAGCACACATTGTTCATTGTCTAGTGTTGAACTGAATTTTTCCAGAAATTACTTAACAGAAAACCAGAAGGTATCCACAGGATTATTTTGAGAAAAATTTTGCAGAGGACAGGGAATAGCATTTTGCTGTTGTTCCTGCATTAAATCTATTAATTAGATGTTTAAGTAATGTATGTGTAAGAAAACAAAACAAAACAAACAAAAATAAAAACAACTTAAACCTCATTTAAAATCCTCCCTGATAATCTTAACAAAATAATAATATTAAAAAAAAAAATTACATGATCACATCTCTATCCTGGATTCACAATTTAGACAAAATATCTCTCACGGTCTTCAAAGACCGAAGAGACATTTGTTTTATCCCCCTGTAAATCATAGATTCAAAAATGGTTTGGGTTGGAAGGAATCTTAAAGATCATCTAATTTCAATCCTCCTGCCATAGGTAGGGACACCTTCCACTAGACCAGGTTGCTCAAAGCCCCATTCAGCCTGACCTTGAACACCTCCAGGGATGGGGCATCCACAGCTTCTCTGGGCCCTTGATCATCATGATCAAGTCATCTTTCAAATGACATTTCTCAACTTTTTAATCTGAAATATTTTTATTTCTTCCAGATCTGAAGTCATTCTTGTGGCATTTCTCTAAACCTTGTCCAAATTTTTAATAATCTTTTGCAGATGAGACCTCAGATTTGCAGACCAGATATGAGCTCACTAATTATGTGTACAATAGTCTCATCTCTCTTTTTCCTTTATTACTTTATCCCTTTCAGCTTAGGTTTAACACACAAAACAAAACAAAACAAACAAACAAACAAAATGTTTTATACAAACAGACATGCACATACAAACACATGCACAAACTTTTGTTGACAAGTAATTTTGCTCATCTTCTGGAAACACCTTTACTGAAAGTATAGCCAAACAAAAGACTACTCCTGAAGTTCAGATCTTAGCTGAGAGTTTTTCCAGCATGTTGTAGAGCTCTCAAGATGACCCAAAAACAGTATATCCATTTTCCTATCTTGCATATTCAGAGATTTGTCTTGAAGAATGGCTGAATGATGCAGCATGTAAAGAGGTCTCAGAGGATTCTGTCTTTTAAAAGCTATTAGGTTGGTATTTGTGGGGTATGGTAGGGATATGCTAAGTCAGACCTGACTACAGAAAACTAATATTCCCCTTGCAAAGAAGACGCCCAAACATATTTGTTTTCAGGAAACAACAAACAGTTGAACAGCTCGTCATACTGAACAGTTCATCATATATGTCCACTAAATATCACTGTTAACAGACACAGATTATCTTAAATTTGTAGCTTTGGGTGTGAAACATAAATGTTTTAATTTTTATTCTGTCTTAAAAATGAATGTTTAATTCAAATGAAGGCCATAATCAGATTGTTAAAATCCACTTTTGTTTTGGTGTATGCATATAAAAAAAATAATTTACTTACAGAATTTTCGTAGATTTTTACTGTAAACAGTACAGAATTTCAGCAAAAAGATAAATCCCACTGATGAAATATGGTAAACAGTGCTTTGTTTCAGTTGTTTGTGATATTTCCAAGTAAACTCAAAAAATCTACTGTGGAACATAAATTGTGCATGGCACTGTCTAGGTACCTGAGAAACATGTGAAGCAAAATGCACTTTTAATATGTTTGAACTCTAAAACAGGGGAAGTTTACAAATTTGTAAAAGGTGCTCAAGGATGCAAGTAAGCACTTTTCACAGTCACATTGGGTACAGCAATGAAATAGAAATTCTTTCAAATTGTTCAAGGGCATTTGTCAATCTCACTGTGGCCTATCTACATTTTCAAGTGCATTAATAACTTTGAAAAACAGTTCCAGAATAAGTAAAGCTATTGTGTCAATAAAATCAAAAATTATGAGGATTTCTATTCCAGACTTTACTAAGTGCCCACAAGACACTCTCATTCAGTCACTGGAGTAAAGGATTTTAAGAGAGAGAATAATGTGAAAAAAATATTCCAAAGAAAATTTAATCTCTCCCTTGGTCACAGAAAGCGGACAAATTAATATTTTTTCTCAATTTTAGATAAGATATAGACTTCAAATTAGCTAGAAAACTCACTGGATCTTTGAAATTCTTGTGAGAAGCAAAAGATGTGACAAATATATTTTTGGGAAAGAAAGTTAAAAAAAATCTTCTTTTTTACCATGAAAGCCTTGCCCAAATTCACATTCTTGGGAAAAAAAAAAAAAAAAGAAGCTGCCACAAGGGTTACTGGCTGGGTACAAAGTCTGAAATTAATTTTCTATCATGACATTCGCACAAAGTGTTGTGTGGGGGTGAGTGGTTCTTACTGCAAAGGGTGTTGGCAGAGCCTTGACTGTCTCATTTAATTGCCTCTGCATCAAGGGCTTTTGGTAACCCTGTCATCAAGTTGCTTTCTATCTTATATGAAATATATCACCATCCAGTGCAACAACTCTAGTTCCAAGTCTAACATACGATGTCTTTGACATCTCTATGACTAAAACTCATTTGCTCAAAATGTGAACAACACTGCAGAATTCCTAAAGTGAATATCTCTAAGATTTTATTTTTATTTTATTTTATTGGTATTGACTTTAAGCAGCAGTAAAGGTATTTTGTTGTTAAGCAAGCAGTGATATACTTGGAAGTTAGTCATCTGCCTTTTGAATGGAAATTACATTACTGATTAATGAAGATTCAGAGTCAAAATTGCCTAAACTTTGCTTGACAAAGCAGACTTTTAACAAGTTGACTTGTTAGCCAGAATATTCATAATAATGTAGCCTGACATGAGGTAAGTTAGTCAAACAGCTCACTTCTGGCAAAAGAGAAATTCTCCTCTTCTCCTGTCTTTTCTCCACTCCTGATGTACTTTCTGTCTTCTCTGTAGCCCATAAGGCACCACTGTGATTTCATTCACTGTCCTGGTAGAAAACTGATTCAGCAAGAGAAGTCCAGAAGTTTTATTTGTAGTCAGTGAGTTGAAGTAGCTAATGATGGACTTCAAAGAAAACTCAGGCCAGTGTGAGGGAGGAGATGTGGCAGCACGGCTAGGAGAGAGAAGGAATATGAAGACCAGCTGGTGTGTTCTGGGAGCCACCCTACATACCCTACCTAAGTCAGTCAATGAAATACACGTCTTTCTGAGAGTTGGGTTTCCCATCCGGGGCCACAGTAACACACTTTTGTCGAAACCTGACAGAGCTTAGTTACTACATCATTTTTATTTTCCTTTTTGAAATACAGCCTAGAAGGAGGATAGAGCAGTTGTGATTTTGATGTAGTTGGATATGTCAGCTCTTTCACCAGATATAGGCATAGGAATGCCTCTTTCGATAATCATGAACAGTTTTAGGGAGTAACTAGACTCTGTAGATAACAGTATTTCCAGGCAGCAATATAGTTTTAACTTCTTTTGAAAAATTATGTCAGTTAATGTAGATATCAATGGATTTCAGGAACCTAAGCAGGTTATGAGCTCCCTCCCCCCCCCCCCCCCCCCCCCCCCCAGCCATTTTCTTAAACATTCTGCCAAAAATAACTTTAGTAGCATCTGCTATTTGGGTCTTGGCCTTTGCTCTGTTAATAACTTCCCCTGTGTTGTAGTGTAACAGGTAACAGAATGAATGTCATATCCTAGAGGCCTTTGGAAGGTGAAAAAACAGTTCCATATTAAGAAAGTATCCACCTAGCCACCTAGCCTCGAACATGAGGCTTTGTGATAGCAACTGACCAAGCAGCTCCTGCTCCTTACCTATTAAATAGCTTCTGGGGGACTTTAGTTGCTGATAGCATGGACATTTCTTATGTGAGCAAGATTACCTTTTATTCTGAAATACTTAGCCTCATCTTTGGGTACAGGAGCCTACAGTTTTATCTGTACAAACTACAGAGTAATTTCTCCCATGCTTTTAATCCCTCTCCCCCTAGAGTCTCAGTAAAGATCACAGCCTTTTGAGATGAGCATGTTAGGTATTATGCAGGGTTTCTAAGCTCACAATTGCTTTTATTTGAGAGAAAAGCAGAAGAGACCACAGAGCAGGATAGAACTGGAAGACGCCTCAGTGCCGTGACTGAGGCAGCCCAGGAGGCACCAGGACAACCCCTAGAGGCCCTGCGCAGGGCCTCATAATGCTCTAGATCAGTCATTTCCCTGCCAAATTTCTCCCTCTACACTGAGGAAAAATAGTTACTTATCTCAGTAGACATTTGCTGTATTAGATCCCCTCAACTTAAACCATAAGGGCAAATTGCTGTTCTTTTATAATGATCCAATCTTCAGTGTGACTCCCTGATCAGCTTTCATCAAAGGATAACAGGCACCTGCCAAATGACTGTTACCAGGCAACCTCCACACTAATAAACCAGTTCTCCTCAGCTGAAGCTTCTATATTATCTGGGGTGATTATATTTCAATGGCTTAGAACATAAGTCAGTGCCTTTCCTTTGTTAGCCTGTATCAAGACCCTGTATTAATTTTAGTCCAAAATGGAGAGGAAAAGATAGTAAGAAGGACCAGTCTTGCAGTCCAGGTAAAGACTATGTTTTCCAACAGGACAACATACAAATGATGCTCGTCACAGTGGCAAAGGCAATATGTAGAACTAATGTGATTAGTATGTGCTAATTCTGATGGCAGTTCTGCTTTGACAGCAGGCATCAATTAAATTAATAGACAGTTACAAAGTTGAGCATATGTTTGTGTGGTTGACCTCCACATTTTCTACCTTTGTTTACCTGGAACCTCTTTTTCTGTGGTTCTCTTTCTATAGACAGAGACAATCATATTATTGTGGAGGACTAGAGACAACCAATGTTGTTTATATTAGATTAGGGAGTAATTATAGTTAAGAATAATTCATGCAAAAAAAAAAAAAGCAACAACAACAAAAAAAATGATAAAATTCACTAATAATCCATGTGACTCATAGCTCTGCAAGCACTGTATTTTGTTTTTGGAAACTACATGGCAGGCTGGAAGCTCATTTTTGGACTCACTAGCTGTCTGACAGCTGAAGGCACATGACCTCTGCATAGGTCTGTGTTGCCTGGGCCCGATCATTTCCATATCTATTCAACCTTGCAACTGAAAGAAGCTAACAAGTACCATTTGCAAAGGATTTGTGTGTAATTTGTGAAAGCCTGTTTCCTAGGGCCTGAGACCACAGTCAAAGTTCACAGTATGAACTGCCTTCTAATAAGAAGCAACTTTTGGTTATTACTCATGAATCTACCTAGAAACAAAAAATGTAAAGTAATATATAATCAATGCAGTTACATCTGAGGGAAGCATGGATTTTTTTATTATTTTTTTTCCAGACACAAAATTAGACAAACTAATAGCATTTAAGTGAAAGCATTCATGATTCAGAAAAGAATATATCAGGAATGGGAAAAAAAGAAAAAAAAAAAAGTCTAATAAGGGAATTGTGATCTAAGAGAAGTTGAGGGGGTAGACGCGGGAGAGAAGGGGGTGGAGAGAGTAAGTTTCAATTCTTCCTTTCAGCTCTGCCAGAGCAACAAAGACCACTTTATCCGTGATGGTAGGGCAGGGGCTGAGGTTTAGTTGCTGATTTAAAAGATAGCCAACCAAGTCTGAAATTTGTGCCAGAAAGCACTTCTTTTTTATGGGAAAAGTGGTTCCCTGTATTATATATGCATGTTTGGAAGACTGCCAAAGCATTAGATGTCTATGAACAGATAATAAAGAAAACGCCTGTACAGTCTACCGACTGTAGATCTCTGTCTTTTCTGTAACTTTTACATTGTTCATTAGGAAGGGCAGAAAAGTAAGCTGAATTGTTCCCACTGCCAGTTATCCACTTTCTCAGCAAGTGCTTTCATTGTTAAAAATACTTATGTCCTCTTATTTGCAGCCAACTAAACAATAAACCTCAGAAATTTAGGATATTGCAAAAATGGAGTGAGATGGAGAAATGGAGGATTTGAATCCCAATCCAAATGGTGACCATTTTACACAACTGAGAACCAAAGTGAAGCTGAAAACTGTAACTTCAGTTTTATCAACCTCATCTCTAAGTCTTTAGCAAAGGAGTGAGCTTCAGTTTTTTTCTTTCTGTTATTTTTATGCATATTTAAACAGTTCCGTGAAAATGCCTACATACTTGAGCATGCACATTACCTGTAGTTGCCTATATTCCCATAGGTAGTTCTGATCATGGAATCTGTTACATCTTGTAGTTTGTGAGTAAAGTGATTAATAAATCACTCCAGAGAAATAAGGCAGTTTCTTCTCAGCAACACAAAATATTCAACTGAAAAGTAAATTAAGGAAACAACGTGCTATAAGCAATACCGTTATGTTCAAATTGCCATGTATTATTTTGATCAAAATGGAATATTAATTTTTCGTGTTTGTGCACTTTTTTAGGAAAGAGTGTAAAATGCTTTACAGTATAGTCCTTTGCCCTCTATGCTGGAGTGTAAGTTGATCAAATAACATATCCTGGCAATAGTATTCCTTATTACACTTTATTTGTATTTAATTTGTCAGAATATTAATTAATTAATTAATTAATTTCATTTGAGAAATAAACAGCTAGAAACAGAATGAAGCATAATAAAAATATATAAAAAAAAAAAAACAACAAAAAATCTACGGTTTGGTGATTCAGTGTCATTAATTTTAACAATAGCATTACACTGTTTTGACTTGTTTCCACAACTGCTTACATGTTTCTAAAGCTATAATTCACACTTTTCTAAAGAATGCATTTAATATGTAGAAAAATTATCACGTTTAGCTGTAAAATCCTCCTGTAAGGATTTCTTGTGATTGTATCACTTTACGTTGAGGAAGACAGGAACTGGATGACATGATCAGAATTCTACATTGCCCAAACAATTACATTGTATCTGGCATTTACTTTTCTTGCTTAATCTCTCTTTTTTAATTACCAATGTGATCTTAAGAATGAGACGGTATATTTATTTACTTACCTGTAGATTTATCTGGAGTGGAAAATTGGTTCAACATACTACAGTGAAGCTACAAGCTGCTTGAAGGAGTATTCAAACTTAAAATAAAATTTATTTTAAAAACATATAGATTGCATAAAAAAGAGACAAAAAAAAATAAAATAAAAATAAAAATGGCTCCCTCTAGCTTCACTGTGTAATGCTAGAAAATAGAATTGAGCGTATCAGTTGTTTGTCTCTCACCAGCCATCTTCCAGACCTGAGATAACAAACTGTAAATTCTTATTAAATAGAGTATGGGAAGTGACCATCTCCAGGTAGAATACTTGATTATTTTTATCTACTTATTCATGTATTATAAAAACAAAACAAAGTAACAAAAAACAACCCTCAAGCTTTGTGGTAAGGCATGTATCTGTGTGCATGATGACTGAGATAGCTCCACACTAAAATAAAATTGAAAATAAAACTTTAATTTAAAGTGATAGCACCAGTTACCAAGTGTCCACTTCATAATAAGTTAGATCAGTTCAGCAACAGACACCTTTTCTTCCTGATGCTCCATTATATATTACAAGTGGGAAGAAATCAGCAGTAAAATATATCTCCATCAAAAAGGGAAAGTTAAAATGCCAGTAATGCAGTACCGGGAGGAGAATAACAGCTGCTATCTAAAGGTGTTTTTTCTGCCTGTCTGTTGCCTGGGAATTTTTGCATTTCTTTTTCCTTTCTCTATCATGTGTAAGATATCAATGAAAGAAAACCAAGACAGACTCTAAATCTTTTCATTCAAAGTCATAGCAAACAAAGATAATGTTTTCCTCTTAATGAGATAAAGCAAATACAGTTGAGACAAGTAGATATGCTGCAAAAATTACTTCTTTTAAACATGAACATGTTTTAAGTAGGATGTTTGTCCAATGTATGAAACAACAACATGCTATACTGTAAATGCCTTTACAAGCAGCTTCATAGTCCTCAAAAGTACTTGAAGATAGTGTCCTTGGATGTTTTCCTCCCCTTCATCCATCACACCATCAATCCTTGATTTGTATGCAGTTTTCCTTTTAAAATATGACATCTAATAATGTGCCACTGGTTCTTCTGATTATTAAAGAACTTAGCAACACAAAAGTAAAGCAAAACAAACAAACAAAGTAGAATAATTTATTTCAAAGCAGAAGATTCCAGCAGATATGTATACATATACACACAAGTGTTTTCTATATTTGAACATCACATTCATGACCTATCCTGACTTTTTATTCCCCAGAAGTCAAAAATCCCTCAGATCCAGGCCAACAGGCCCCAGCTGAAAAACTTCAAAGGTGCAAACTACCACCTCTAAGATTCAGAAAACATGAATTCCTGAACTGTTTTATTCTTATCAAATGCAAATTTTCTCTCACTAAAACTTTTACATGTGGTTAGCTTTTTTAGGAGCAGAAACTATTCTTAAATTTGTTTCAAAGAGCAGCAAAATATAAGAAATTAGTAGCATTTTCTTCAGGAGCAAGACAATAACTCTTGCTTAATACAAGACTTAAAAAATGTCTTTTAGGTATTGGCCTGGAAACGTTAACACATAAACTAGTCAAATCAAGAGAGAAAGTGGGAAATCATGCTCTTAGCTTCCTGTAAAACTGGAAGATTGTACTGGTTAGATTCTTGAATCTTGAACTGACTGAACTAACCAATGGCATGAGAAACAATTTAGTTTCTTGTTCTAGAAGTTTTGTGTAGAACTAGAGGAATTCCTAAATTAGAGATGTGTATTACATCCATGGGAGAGCACCTACATCAAGCTTCCATTACACGACCTCACTGACCTCTTGCAGGACTCCTAGAAGAAGTATTTATTTTGAAATAATTTCTTGGACATATTGATTAGTGGATTACCTCCATTAACAGAAAATTTATAATATAATTCTTAGGAACGTCTTCAAAAGTAAGGAAATAGCAACATTTCTGTAAAAGAGAGATTAGGAATTCCATCCATAATGAGTGGACATTTCAGTGGATCTTCTTTATGCTGTTGCTGGATTTGTATGTTCTGGAGATATTCTTTACTACAAACCACTGAAGATGTCTAAATTTAAATATCTGATTAATTCTATTCCAAGAGAAACAGTACTATTGCATAACCCCTCAGGTTTGTTTTATGCTAAATAGAAGAGATGGGAACCTTAAGCCTTCAGAGTCTATCTAATTTTGATATAAACTTGCCTCTTTTTCTTACTGTTTAATGCCAGAGATTTCAACATTGATTTAATGCCAGCCCTTGACATGTGCTTATGATTATTTGCCATACAGTGCCAGTTCCATATTAAAGCACAGTGAAAAGGGGCTAACAGTATAAAGATGTAGCTTACGCCTTTAGGTTGGCACATTATCTGAAAGTCAAAGAAGTCAGAACTTGAATTTAAAGTTCTGTCTGACAAGCATATCTGCCATGTCGTGTACCTGCACATTTTGCTCTATATTAATTAGAAAGTATGCTCTTCACAACGGAATTCCCAATACCAGTTTTGAAGACTGAATGGAGGTTATCAACATATCTAAATTTTCTCTATCAGTTGCTCTTGGGATTTGATAATATCTATGTACAAAGTGAACTAGTTACTGCTGAGTAACAGTAAGTCCCCTCCCTCTCTCCCCTATAATGAGAAGCTGATAGAACTGGGACCGTTCAGCCTGGAGAAGATGAGGCTCAGAGGGATCTGTCATCAATGTCTATAAATACCCGAAGGGAGGGTGCAAAGTGGATGAAACCAGGCTCTTTTCTGTGGTGCCCAGTACCAGGACAAGAGGCAATGAGCACAAAATGAAATACAAGAGGTTCTGTCTAAACATCAGGAAGCACTTCTCTACTGTGTGGGTGTCAGTACTGGAATAGGTTGCCCAGAGAGGTTGTAGAGTCACCTTCCTTGCAGACCTTCAGAAACTGTCTGGAAATTGTCCTGGGCAACTTGCTCTAGGTGTCAGTGCTTGAGCAGGGGAGTTGGATCAGATAACCTCCAGAAGTCTCTTCCAACCTTAGTTGTTCTATGATTCTATGGCTCTTGAAGAGCCATATGGCTCATTGCTAATGTATTTCATTGTCTCACCATCACCTTCACTAGTACTGTATCTTTCTCTTATTGATATTTCCTTTGTTTTCACCTAAGCACACACAGCAGAAGTTGCTAAGCAAAAGATTTTTTGCTTTTCATTTTTCTCTCTTTCTGCTAATTCTATAGTTTTAATAGGGTTTTAAAGTAGAACTATTTGAATTCTGCAGCTTTACATTGTTTCATTTTGTTCACTACCTCTTACTTTGTTCATGATCTTGCCTTGTTTAGCAATGCTGTTTCTGAAGTAGATCATACTAACAGCCTTAAGCCATGACATTTTATGAGTGGAATTGTGCTGTGATAGATGATACGTTATTTAGTGAATAGTGGTTGCTAATATTAAAAACAAACAAACAAACAACAAACAAACGTTTTCCGTTCTTTCTGTTAAAAATATTACAGTTGAAAACAAAATGTTTCCTTCTTTTCTTAATATACTGTTTCTCTGCACTAGTTTAAAGAAATGTTCGGATCCATGGACAGAAATACTTCCAGACAATACAGTAGCTTAATTTCAGCCCCACTCTTCTAGCTTCATCATGTTGTATTATTACTCTATCATTCAGTAAATAGCTGAGTCTAGCTAACTAGTTTTCTTTTGCTGTTTTGTTCTTTAAATTCTAAAACCCATGTGATTAGGAAACTGTCCTTTCAACACTGAGGTTCACTTTCAGGAACCTTACAGTTTCGGGAGAAATTTAGTCTGTTCTTCCAGTAGTGATGTCTCACTTTTTTTTTTTTCATATATATACACACTATATATATATATTTATATATATATTTATATGTATATATTTTGCTGCAGCTTTTAGGTAGGATAATCTTTATAGATTTCATCATATATACCTCAGTGTACTTTACCTTTAACTCAGAAATTCTTTAGAGTCATTTAAAAGTAAGATCCCTTGGTTTCACAATTTATTTCTACTGACAAGGATTGCACTCTCCATGCAGATTTCTGTTCTTATCTTCAAGCATGAGAACGTTGGAGACATCACACTGAGATAGGAATATACCCTTGTTTCATTCCTTCATGCACTGTGGAGGAAGGAAATAGCAAATTATCTCTGGCAGCTGTAGTTGAAGGAAGTAGAGGTCTTTGTGAAATTACATATTTATAGTGGTGTGTCAGCTCGCCAGAAGGCCTGTTAGTCATGTTCATCCCAGTGGTCAGATCCAGCTCTCATGAAAATGTACAGAAAGGCCCTTATTGGTTTGAGAAGGAGCAAGGACTGCCGTAAGGACAATATTGACTAAACAGCCATGGTCAAATTACCAGGAGTATGTGTAAAAGAAAAAAAAATAAGGAAAATCATGATCCAGTGTGGCAATGAGAACTTTTCCACAAAGTGCGTAGCCCATTCATAAAAGTTGTGCTCAGTGACAGCACTCTTAGAGGTACATTGATTTCCCTGTGAACTCCAGTGGTTCCCAATCACAGAAAATTTATTCACTTTCCTCTGTGACTAACGTAAATATGTGGGAATAAGATTAAAGAGCTATATACATAGATAACATTAAGTCAAATTTTTAAATTGCCCTTGAGCCAGTAAGCTAATAAGATATAGTGACCCACTTAAGCAGCTTGTATGAGGAAAATCCTGCATAAAGCCAGTAACCCATCCTTTCTTTGCTGAGGTAGAAATTGGGTGTGCTAAACCCACTTTTTTCAGCAGCACTGACTTCTTTAAATGCATTGGTTGACAGTCTACAGCACAGAAGCTATGGAGTTACGCCATCTAATTTACCAGCTATGAAAATATTTAATATAAAGATTTGACAGCATTGGGCTAGTTTATATAAGTGCCAGACAAATAATATGAGTAAGAATGTATGATTGCATGTATATTTTCTAACATACTTCAAAATTAAAAAAAAAAAAGAAAGAAAGAAAAAAAAAAGAGAGCTTTCTGTATTTAGGGTGAGTGAGATCTATGGTTAATGTAAATCTCAAAGACAAATACGTTGCCATAGGAAATTAATTCAACATTTAACAATACTTAATTTGTGGCACCAGAAAAATCACAACAGTGGAGCTCTTATGTCTATCATTAATACATACTCCAAAAATCCATGGTAAGGTGGACTGATGGATAGACTCTATGTGTAGAGCTGTGAAAATGCTAAGTGATACAGCTGGGGAGAAAATACAAAACAAAACCACCATCGCATGATTTAAAACAAACAAACAAACAAAAACCATTGCTCTCTCAGATGCAATAAACACTTCTTCACCCCTCCTATAAACAAAGCTAAAGAAGGTTGGGATTAATTGCCGAGGTAATTTTTTTCTGAAAACCAGTGCAGCAAAATGTACTAGTACAGTAATACATGCAAATAGGTATTAAAACTCCTTAACAATAGAGAGTTTAATGTGATTGCTGAAAGGCCTGAACTTTACATAGATTTAATGGAGAAACCTCAAGAGAACATATGGGCTGGTCCGAAGTTGAAATGCAGTATTTATAAGGCCTTAATCTTCACAGTGAAAAGACAAGTGACAAGAGGTGGACTGTGGGTTGCATACATAAACCAGATTAGTTGCTATCTCAGTGAATTTAAGTGTTATCTAACATCTGTTTTGAGCACCATTTGTATAAGGAGGAAGGGAAATCTCTATAAGGAGTTCAGGTGCCTAAAGTAAGCACTGAGGTTCAGTATTTCAGCTTGGCAGTGAGAAAGAATCTCTCCTTTGTGTACATATAGTGAAGGCAACTCTGAAAAAAGAAAAATGTTAACACAGACAGTTTAAATGCAGCAGTATTTTCCAGGTGGTAAATTACAAGCTGAGAAGACCTGAGAACCACAAAAGGACTTTAAAAACATGAGTAAAATACAGAGTACTTAATTAAAGAATATTCAAATAATAATACATGGGATAAGCTACAGATGTTTCTAGAACACATATATCCTCTCAAAAATTATATCTTATTCTGCAGCAAGAGATTTGACAGCACTTTCTTTAAACAAAGTCTGAGGTTTTTACCTTCTGCTCAATGCATAGAGACCAGAGCATGAAAATTACAATATCATTAATAGGAGCTTCTGCTTCTTCATAAACAGCTTTGATTATTAAATACTCTTTAACGTTAAGTTATGGGTTAGTATCATCTCCTTTTTCTTAAATTACAAAATGCGCTCCAAACCAACAGAACCTTTGAAACACTGTCCTGTACTGTTCAAAAATATGCACTTATGGGTAACTTCATTTCTACAGTTTTCTGTGACAGGCATTAAATTATAACTTTAGATACTGAAGATGGGTAATGTAAGGACTGATTTAGAGTATGGTCATGTTGAAAAGCTTTGGTTAGTTTTTTTGCATCTTAAGCACTAATTAATTTGTTACAATCTGTTTTCATTTAAGAATGTTTTTAACTTCATTTAGTCATTCAAAATTCTGTTTCACAACAGATGAATAAAATCTTTGAAGTACAACTGTAAGCCTCTGTGTGTACAGAAAAGTATACATTTATTATATCTATATCCTCTTGTTTTCAGCTATGCGCTTGAAAAATATTTGTCTCTTCTGGAAGTGGAAGGAGTGCTTAAAGATCTAATATAGTCTTCCTTAGTCACCTATTATTTATGAGACTGTTTTAAGCAAGAGTTTTCAGACATAGCTACCTAGAACTAGTCGTATTTTCTGTATGTAAGCACCTTGACAGAAACCTTGCTTAGCAAAGGGGCTGCAGTATCCATTACATGTGTTGCTTTTGATGCAGAGGGAAGTGATTATTTTCTTGTCTTCAAGATCTTCACAGAAAGACCTTGGGCTTCTAGGTCCCGTAGGGAAATTTATATGTTTAAATATGTCTGAAAAATTCACTGCAGTTGTTAAATTCATTCCCATCATTGTTGCAAATATTTGAAATAAGAACTCCTATTTCAAACTCCTGTTCTATCATTTAACGTCTGAAAAATTTATTTGAATATGAATGCCTGAAATCGTAATAGTTATGAAAGGCATAACCATCCAAAAAGCATCCAACTGAAAGTTACCCAGTCAATAAAATATAAGTGGTTGTAGTGAACTTTCCTAAGAGAAGGGGTACATAATACTGCATCATAACAATGTCCCCTCTTAATAACAATGTATTTTCACATAAAATGGTGAGAAAAGGATTAATGTGTTAAAAGACTGTTTTGCAGCCCATAAAGCAATAAAGTATTTCTTTGAAGGGTCAACCTTATCTATCCTATATTGTGATAAGATTGCACTGACCTTTTATCTATAATGACAAAGATTTCATCCAAGAGAACTGATTTCTGACTTTCATACTTGCAAAAGTTTTATACGACAATATATACGACAATCAGACCTTTTCATTCCAGACAAAATATATAGACAGACTGGGAAAGGAGTTAGGTGCTCTCTTTGAAGATCAACAGAGAAATGCAATTTCGAATATCAACAGACTTCTATGCATTTCATACCACTGTGGTTTTATTCTAAGTGATCTTTTCAATATTTTACTTTTTCCAAGTAGCACATAAATATAGTAGATTTATCAAGTGTTATACACAACTTTGAAATCCCAAATTGATCTGATTTTTATAGATCTATAGGAAAATGGCTAAATGTTTCTTGCTCTTTGGATTTATTTCTCAGATTTTCTACCAGATTTTTTTTTTAAACTGTATTAAAAGCATAATTAAATTGTGAACCAGAGAACAGGCAGATAGTATCATCCATCAACTTGTCACTAGATTCCAAGCAAAGTTTAAGTATAATCCACTTTACAATCTCACTTGTCTGTTGTTAATCCAGTACCTACATATCCTATATTAATGAGTCAGATGAATCCCTTCCTTTTATGATAACTGGTAACCTGTATTTTCACTTCCTATATATTTTAAACATGTATTTTAATACTATGTAGATGGTCCACTTTCCTGGAAAACTGTTTTAGAATAGAAATACTGTGTTTAGTATTTGTCATTTGTATGTATTTTATTAATAGCCAGGAAACTCAATTTCTATTTCTCCCTTCACACTGTGACCATAGATTTAAAATTGAACTACTAAATACTTCAGTTTCCCATCTTTGAAAAGGAATAATTTTCAAAAAGTGTTTGTTACAGTACTTTAACATATATAGATTGGATCTACCATAGAAGCACAAGATATTAAGAGTAGTTAGTTTCAACTCACAGACTACACTGGGAAAAAATGTGTATTAGGAATGTTATTTGAAGCAAAGTGCTGCAATGACAGACTTCTGAACTGTAAAAGTGGTTTTGGTCACTTAGTGGTTTTTGTTGGTGTTTTTTTTTGTTTTCCTTTGTTTTGTTTTGTTTTGTTTTTTCAATCTTTCAATAATTGCTGCTGTGTTTCTGAAAATCTGTTCTCCAGTTTCACTCATTTGAAACACTCACACGGTAATCTGGGGGAAAAAAAAAAGAATTCTGATCTATATAGATATTTATTATCTCAAAAGACAATGATAATTCCATAATTTTTATGGCTTTACATGCTTTAACACTTATGTCCATACATACTGATTAGTGGAAAACACTCTAGGATGCAGCTTAACTTGACATATGCAATGGAAGCTTATGTTAAAAACATATTATTAGTCTAGGCCTTTTTTACAGTCAGATCCTCAGCATAAGAATATTATGTAAAACAGGTCAATTGTTTCCAAGCAGTGAAATCTAATGTCAGAAAATACATATTTTAGCATAAATTATTTAGTGAAAAGTTCAGTTCCTTTGTAGTACTGTGCCTGAAGCATTTGAATATGGGCATTTTCTCTGGCCATCATTAACACATGCCATGAGAGACTTCAGTACCTCCCAGACATTAGTTTAAAGACTTTTGCCAGTTTACATTGTTTTTTTGTAACACAATGTTTTTTCCATTATATTTTCCTTTTCTGTCAACAGTCATGTATTGGCGTCTTGCAAAATATATATCAAAAAGTGCATTGGCAATTGCATTTTAAAATTTTCAGACATTTGAAAGTTGCAAAAGCACTGTAAGCCTTTCTGGGGAAAGAGGAGAAAAATGGAGGAAGGGGGTCACCAAAGAGTTTCAGGGATGATTTCTGCCCTTCCTACTGTCTCCAACAGGAAACAAACAATCTTGGCTATATGCCAAATTTTTAGTTTCACAAGTATATACATAGAGAAAAGCAATGTACATTTGTATTTCCTCTGCATAAATAACTTTAAAATGGTCATATACTTGTACCTGGGAAGTTGTTTTTATTTGCAGCTGAAGAATTCAATTGACAGTTTTAGCCTACCAGCAACCTTTAAAAACAAAACTTGGGTGGAAAAAAATCCCTTGAATTATTAGGGGTTTTGTCTCTGGAGAAATAAATATAATAAATAAATAAATAAATATATCATATATTCATAATATTCGGGCTGGAAGAGACCATGAAAAGTCATCTTCTCAACTTCTCCACTCCAGTCTGGTATCAATTATGACTGTCATGCTTGACAGGTGTTTCCTGAACCTGTCCTTAAAGACTCCCCCATTTAAAACATCCATGGGCAACATTCACTGTCCTTATCATTAGATCTTTTTTTCTAGTTTTCAGCCTGAATCCTTACCGCTGTTTGATTTTTCACTGCAATATCAGTTACTTTATTTATCAGCTATGGGCAGAGGAAAAAAAATATATTTCCTCTTTTTTTTTTTTCAAGCATTATTTTTACATCCTTAAGCACTACTGTCATATTCTCTTCTTCCTACAGTTGAGCAAATTTAGTTGTCTCAGACTTCGTTCCAAGATCCTTCTGACCATTTTAAATATCATCCTCTAACTGGTACAAATATCTTTTTTTGAGACATGGTACTGTAGTTGAGGTCTTTGCCATCTTGAGTAGTATGATCCTACCCATATCACTAGGATGGTTCCATGTGCTGTGCAAGTTATATTCCAGCTGAAACAACCCAATATGGTGACTGCATTCTTCAAAGCTGTATGATACTTTCCATTCAGCAAAAGACCTTTTACCCCTTTTTTCTCTGTCATGTAGTGACATAGTTGTTTTTTTGTTTTGTTTTGTTTTGTTTTGTTTTCCTGAAGTAGATCATATTGCATTTTTCTTTTGAATTTTATCCTTCTTCTAAATTCCTACAATCTTTCAATACATTTTTGAATTCTAATCCAGTTATCCGGTGTACCTGTAATGTCTATGCTCTTGCTGTCTATGCTGTCTTAATAAGCATATTCACTTTTCTGTCACCAAGGTTATTAATGAAAATATTTTCAAAAACAGGCATAGGTCAGAGTGCTTGAGAACTCCTTTTGGTATTTGTTTCCATGCTGATAACAGACCAATGATACTTAGCAGGTATGGCATGTAAACAGTTTTGTAGTCACCCATACACATACCTTTTTTCAATCCATTAGCCATTAATCTCTTATTTATTCATATTCTAGATATACAAATTGTTCATAAGCAACTGTTATTTCAGTTAGGTCATTGCCTAAATCATTCTTGCTCTTAGGATTTCTCTGTAGGCATACCAACATCTAAGGCATTGAAAGAATTGCTACTGTCTTCTAGAAAAAGTCTTATTTTCTGTCCTCTTTCTCTTTTCTAGGCCTATTTCCAAGTTTACATACTTTACACTTAGGAGAAGTAGGGGCTAATATAGAATATAATGAATTATAGGTACATACTCTGTACAATAAAAGCATTCTTGGGCAGTATGGAACTGTAGAATAACTGCATCACAGAGAAGCATGTTGGAAGGGATCTCTGAAGATCATCTAATGCTCAAAGCAGAAGTATCCCTGCTCTACATTTCAAGCCTCTATCTGAGGCTTGAAAACCACCAAGGGTGGAGGTTTTAAAGCCTTTCTGGGCTGTGTGTTCCAGAGATTTTGATTTATTTATTTATTTATTTATTTATTTCTGATGTCCAACCTGAAGCTCCTGTTTCAATCTGTGGGCATTGTCCCTGAAATAAAAAGGAATTTGTTCCAGCATCCTTCTATCTATACTTTTGGTGACAGAGACCTCTATCCCTCAAAATATTGGTATTTCTACTAGCAGAAAGAAGATACTGAAATAAAATCAATTACAATTCCATGTGTTAAAATGTTGCTGTGTTGTAAAATCCCCTAAATCCATAGCTTATTGTTTAGATGTGCCTCCCATTGCATTAATTGGACAATATTTCTGTTCCTTCCTTCTTCTACAAGAGAATGCAATCTGCTGTGAAAGCTGAAAAGGAGACGATTAAAAGTAGGCTGAAAAATAGTAATGTAAAAATAAATGAGCATGAAGAAGCTCCACTCTTCACTGGATAGTGACTGGATAGTAGATAGTGACTATGGTTTGTTTGTTTGTTTTTAAAGGCACAAAAATTACAATTTTTTATTTTGAATTAATTCATTGCTTTCTAGGGATTAGGTTATTTTTTTTCAAAGTAGACACAGGTTAAGTTTAATTTTATAAACACATGTGAGATTGTCATTATAGCTGTAGCTAAGATGTAAAAGGAATAAAGAAAATTTTGCCACTCAGGAGGACTATAAGGATGTTGCGAGGCTGTGCAGGGAGAAAATTAGAAAGGCCAAAGCTCATCTGGAGCTCAATCTGGCTACTGCCGTTAAAGATAACAAAAAGTGTTTTTACAAATACATCAACACCAAAAGGAGGACTAAGGAGAATCTCCATCCTTTACTGGATGCGGGGGGAAACTTAGTTGCAAGAGATGAGGAAAAGGCTGAGGTGCTTAATGCGTTTTTTGCCTCAGTCTTTAGCGGCAAAACCAGTTGTTCTCTGGATACCCAGTACCCTGAGCTGGTGGAAGGGGATGGGGAGCAGAATGTGGCCCTCATAATCCACGAGGAAATGGTTGGCGACCTGCTACAGCACTTGGATGTATGCAAGTCGATGGGGCCAGATGGGATCCACCTGAGGGTACTGAGAGAACTGGCGGAGGAGCTGGCCAAGCCGCTTTCCATCATTTTTCAGCAGTCCTGGCTATCAGGGGAGGTCCTAGTTGACTGGCGGCTAGCAAACGTGACGCCCATCTACAAGAAGGGCCGGAGGGTAGACCCGGGGAACTAATGGCCTGTTAGTTTGACCTCAGTGCCAGGGAAGCTCATGGAGCAGATTATCTTGAGGGTCATCACGCGGCAGTTGCAGGGCAACCAGGCGATCAGGCCCAGTCAGCATGGGTTTATGAAAGGCAGGTCCTGCTTGACGAACCTGATCTACTTCTATGACAAAGTGACACGCTTGGTGGATGAGGGAAAGGCTGTGGATGTGGTCTACCTTGACTTCAGTAAGGCTTTTGACACCATTTCCCACAACATTCTCCTCAAAAAACTGGCTGCTCGGGGCTTGGATTGGCGTACGCTTTATTGGGTTAAAAACTGGCTGGATAGCCGGGCCCAGAGAGTTGTGGTGAATGGAGTCAAATCCAGTTGGAGGCCGGTCACTAGTGGTGTCCCCCAGGGCTCAGTACTGGGGCCAGTCCTCTTTAATATCTTTATCGATGATCTGGATGAGGGGATCGAGTGCACCCTCAGTAAGTTTGCAGATGACACCAAGGTAGGTGCGTGTGTCGATCTGCTCGAGGGTAGGAAGGCTCTGCAGGAGGATCTGGATAGGCTGGAGCGATGGGCTGAGGTCAACTGTATGAAGTTCAACAAGGCCAAGTGCCGGGTCCTGCACCTGGGGCACAACAACCCCAAGCAGAGCTACAGGCTGGGAGACGAGTGGTTGGAAAGCTGCCTGGCAGAGAAGGACCTATGAGTATTGGTTGATAGTCGGCTGAATATGAGCCAGCAGTGTGCTCAGGTGGCCAAGAAGGCCAACAGCATCCTGTGTTGTATAAGAAGCAGCGTGGCCAGCAGGTCTAGGGAAGTGATTGTCCCCCTGTACTCGGCTCTGGTGAGGCTGCACCTCGAGTACTGTGTTCAGTTTTGGGCCCCTTACTACAAGAAGGACATCGAGATGCTCGAGAGAGTCCAGAGAAGAAGCTGGTGAGGGGTCTGGAGAACAAGTCTTATGAGGAGCGGCGGAGGGAGCTGGGATTGTTCAGCCTGGAGAAGAGGAGGCTCAGGGGTGACCTTATCGCTCTCTATAGGTACCTTAAAGGAGGCTGTAGCGGGGTAGGGGTTGGTCTATTCTCCCACGTGCCTGGTGACAGGACGAGGGGGAATGGGCTAAAGTTGCTCCAGGGGAGGTTTAGGTTGGATATTAGGAAAAACTTCTTTACTGAAAGGATTGTTAGGAATTGGAATGGGCTGCCCAGGGAAGTGGTTGAGTCACCATCCCTGAAGGTCTTCAGAAGACGTTTAGATGTTGACCTTAGTGATATGGTTTAGTGTAGGACTTGTTAGTGTTAGGTCAGAGGTTGGACTAGGTGATCTTGGAGGTCTATTCCAACGTAGATGATTCTGTGTGTGATTCTGTGTGAAAAAAAAAAATAAATAATGCAGTATTTAGAGCTCTGAAAAATTTTTTGAAATCATGACAAAAAATTGTAAAATGCATTATGATAAACAGCACAGGGGATTTTACTAAGCTAAAATAGTACAGTGTATAACTGGTTATCTGCAAGGTGGTGATAAAACTGAGCTAAAAATTAAATTCTAAAAATATAGGTGTATGATATTAATATTTATACTGATCTTACTCTCAAAAAGAATGCCCTGAGCAAAATTGCTGCTTAAACTTTTATGTCATAAGAAACTTTCAAGGTAGGGTCTCAGACAGTACTTTGAGTCTACACTTAATGACTTTAAATGTGACAGAATAAATTACATCTAAATCTGTAAAAATATAGAAATACTTAGTGTATTGTAACTCTCTTGTTGATGTAAATCAGAAGAGATTCCACAGAGGACAGCAGACGTACATCAGTGTGAAAACAGTGAAGAAACATCAGAAAAATTTCTGGAATTTAGATGGTAAATATTTTTGCCTTAACTTGCAGATTTTCTTCTCTGACTTGCTTTTGAAATATGATGAAAGTAAAAAGAAAATAATAATCTCAGTTGCCACTTATTTTTTGTGTTTCTCTGAATGCTTTATACTCTGTCTGCATCATTTAATTTAGAGAAAAAAAAAAAAAGAAAGGTAATGGTGAAGCAAAATATTTTCAGGAATACATAACAATGTTAAGCCATTTGAAGTGTAAAATATTTAAATTGTATTGCAGGAAAAAAGCTGATGGTGGCTATTTTAACATCAGAAGCCTACTACAAGATCTTTCGCCACAGTAAAATAATGTATAAAATAATAATAAAAATATTTTTAAAATTTTCAAAAGATGAACAAGAATTTTGGTCATGGTAGATGGAGCTGCAGGAATGAAGCTTAGTCTCTAATGTCTGATGATAGAGTTTAGGTGAAAGAAAATTAGAAATAAATCATACCTTCTTAGAGTGAGAGTAATTAATCATTGTAATGGATTATTGAACAAAGTAGTGAATTCATCACTTGGAGTCTTTAACTGTAATAGAATTTATTTCTAAAACTGTGTCTCAAGATGCTGGACTTGACAATAGTAGCAGAGTATTTTCTTACTACACAAAACTTATGAACGATGAGAAATGTTTTGTGTAAGAGGTAAGTCTAAAGTATGGAATTTTTTTTTCTCATTTAAATTGTGCTATTCTGAGTGTTTTGGTCTGAGGAGAATAAAAAATAAATAAAAATATGTGTCAATTGCTAATTTGAATCTTTTCTTGGAATTATGCTAAGGTATAAATATTTAAATATTTCATTGTCTGTGTTTTTTTCATGGTGATATTAGTAATTACTTATTATGAATGTTACTCATTCTCTGAACAGTAAGTCATCTATCTAGCTGTTGGACTTACAGTTTCTGTGTCCATGTATATTTGAGCAGGCACACATATATTATACCAACTAAGGGAATAAAAATGGTAAGAGTTTATGATTCTTTGCCCACTTTTTTGGTTTCAGATCAATGACAGCTCTGTCTTCCTGAAATAATTAAAATTTGTGCTTGCCTTGGTGCATGACTCAACTCTTTCATGCTCTGTAAATTAGATAAAGGTTTTCATGATTGTATTTAAACCACCATGAATAGCACTATTTACAATCTGTGAAGGAATCTGGCAACTTTCTGTGTGATTTGGAATGAAAATATAAGATACTGATATTAACATGTTTTATCTTGGTTATTTGTTTCAGTTTAGAGCTGTGACAAATTCTGTTATTGTTTTACAGTGAAATTCATGTACAAATTCATGTAGAGGTTCCTCATTTGCCTCGTCACTCAAATGCAAAATTTTACTTTTTAACCTTGTGATATGTGTAGGGGATCTCTCACTTTCTCAAGTTTGCAGCCTGAACAAGTTAAGCAGAGCACAGAAAGTGTCATGAGGTATCTCATCAATCATTGAGTCAAAGTGGAATTCTGCATGATCAGTCATTGTGGGGACCCAGAAACATTTCACAGTGCAGTTGTTTTTCTATCTAATGTTCTCAGCAAAAACATCTTTCACTCTTCTTCATTTCTCCTTCTGTTTTGCTTTTGGCCTTCTGTTCCTTTTCTTATCAGCTGCTACAGCATTTTTTTCTTGGTTTATTCTCCACAGCGTACTGTGTACCCAGTTTTCAAAACCACAGAATCATAAGAACAAACAATAAAACCTTGAAAAAATAACACTCTAAAAACTGAGACTTTCACAGAACCCAGTGGACCTTCAGATCCTAAGTAGAGCTGAAAGTCTCTGTCAGGCATATTCCTGGCTTTGTGATGAAGCAAACAACTCTAATTTTCCTTTGACTCCTCTGGATCTGAAGGTCCTGGCCACTTTATGCCAGCAAATGTCACCGATGATCCTATGTATCTGAAAGAACTTTTGTACCTGAGCCTTTTGCCAGTCAACGAGGAGTCAAGACCACATTCTTGGCCTTGTGTTTCCACAGACCACTTTCCTACCAGTCTTAATTTACTGTATAAAACAATGTGTATTTTCGTCAGTTTGTTCGTCCTATATATCCATTGTTCCCACCAGTCATGATCATGTGCTTATAATTTCTACACTAAGGTCTCACAGGGTGCTGGTTAACCTATTACCCCAACAATGATTCTGTTCTGCAGAATCTGAATCTACCCCCAGAGCTCTTAACACCTCTCTCTTTGAGTTGCTGGTACTTGGTCCTTGTTACTTCTGTCACTGAAGGTATCCTTTCTGGTTGCAGTTACTGCTACCAAAAAGGTCACAGAATATCCAGTCCCATGGCTGAACCTTGCTGAAAGCAATTATCTTGAGATAGGAAATTCTTACAAACATATCCACAATTTTCCATGAGATTTTTGAGTTTAACATTAAACAAATTTTCAACCTTCCCCCCCATGAAACTTCTTCAGCTAAAACTGCTGTTCACACTCTCAGTATGCCACTTGATCTAGTGGGTAGCATCCTTACCCGTGGGGGTGGAGGGGGAAGGAGGGAGGAGATGAACTTTAAGGTCCCTTCCAACCCAAGTCATTCTATGATTCTATAGTTCTATGAATATCAATAGATTTTTTTATATTTACACAATATTCATATAACAAGTGTGTACTGAACTCTATAAGAAAAGCTATGAAAGATGTCAGCTAAACATCCCACTGAATTTTAGGCTGTGCCTATGGCTTTCCCAGGAAATGTTTTGAAGACTGATATTTGTCTGGTGATACTTGGAGCTCTATCTACATTCTACATCTTAACCGTGTATTATGCCTGTCTGTAGTATATGAAACTGATGCAACACTTGGTAAAGTGATCCTATAATTGTGACTTACATGAAATATTAGAAACTCTGTTACTGAATGTATCAGGAGTCCTGCTGGGAATTTCGCGTAGTCTGAATGGAGCTGTGGGATGGCAGAGGCTAAAACACAGAAGGAAATCGTATTCACCTGTAACACTACAAGACATGTTCATGTGTCAATTTATTTCCCATAACCTCCCTCCCAACCTTCAGTATTCTGCTCAGAATTTCTCTTATATTCTTCATTTGAAAGGAAACTGAAGTGGCATTGGCCATGCTTTGCCTTATGTGGCCGTATGTCTCCAGAGGGGGCCATGGTTTCTGAGGAAAATCTGCATGTTGCTCATACCTCCCATATGACTCCAGTTATAGACAGTTTAGATGACATCAGCCTGTAGTTTATTTTTTACAGTGCATTTGTAAGTGCTGGGATAAGAATACATTTGTACTGTGCTCTAAATTTTGAAAACAAGATTGGAATGATTCTATATGATTAATGTGCACCTGAACTCTTCAGATAGCTTCAAAAAGTATATATGAAACCTGTTTTATTATCAAAGTTTTAATCTTAAGGCCTGATTCTTCTCTGCTGTCTAATATTTCTTCAGCAGGAAATAAGGTTGTTCTTGCAGGATTGCAGGATCTGGCCTCAATTTCTATCAAGCAATGATACTGTTAACTTAAGAATTACTAGAAAATATTGCTGAGGATATTAATATCTAATTACACTAAACTGATTAGTAATTAACTCCACAGAACCACTAGAATAATACTTGCAGAATTAATTAGGACAATATTTAATAGAAGACATTTTTCTTTTCTATTTGTTTGGTTTAAGAAATTGATATATTTATTTTGGAAGATTTCAATGTTTTTATGTCTTTAAGCTTCACAGAGATGCAGATTCCTCTATTTCTTTTCTCCTTCTTTTAATCCATCCATTTTATTTATGCTCCAGTTTGGAACCAAACAAATATAAGGATTGCAAGGCAGGATTTATTCTTCACCTTAATTAAAGATTCTCCTAGTCCCTTAATTTGTCCTGTGTAAGATAATGACCATTTAGGACCTTAGCAAACTTAAAGGGTTTTCCAAGCTGTATTTTGTGCTACTTAGTTTGATACAAATGCAGTTAGGCATGACCTCATTTACCCTTTGTGGAAACAGATAATAGTGGCAAGGTGTCAGAATTTTATTTAGCTGTTTTTATGCCAAGGTGTTTTTTTTGTTTGTTTGTTTTTGTTTTTGTTTTTTCCATGCTGACCTTCAGGATATGCTTCAAAGCCCTATCTATTTGTCAGGTTTTCTATAAGGGTTGAAGTGGGAACATCTAAGAAAGAAGTGATAAGGATCTTCATTTCTATGTATTAAAGAAGAGCTTAATTGATATTGTCTCAGCTCTTTATCTACAGCTGGAGGGATCGCAGCACACAAAAGAGGATAAATAGTTGAGACATAGATCAAGGCACCTCTGTGCTTTCTAATCCCGTATTAACTGCTGTAATTTTTCTCAGGCAGCATGAGTTTCAAGGGGTGTGCACAGTGCACACAGATGTCCTGATCACCTCCCAGTGCCCACTTTAGGGTAGCCTAGTTCCAGCTGTACAACAGAAAGAGGTTGTAGAACATCCCAGGGTCTTTGCTGCATAATTAATTTACATACATTTCAGTTTTTTAAAATGTGTTTTAACACCTGTTGTTCATTAATGTAAATCATTGCAATACAGATTTTCCTATAACAGTTATTTATCTGTATTGCTATAGTGCACAGAGGCCTACTCTTCACAGAACCTCAGTGGAATATGTTGATCTACACATGCAGAGTTAGGTGAAATCCTCACATGAAAGATTTCCCTCTCAAACAATAATTGCCATATTCATTTATATTTAAATGTGAAAAAAACTTCTCATACCTAAGCATGAATATTTCTCTGCTATTTGGCAGGAGACTTTTATGTTCACACTTATGCCTTTGAGAGGTCCATGGATGAGATGTTTTCTTAGGCTCTACTTTCTTTAATAGGAAAGAGAGCAATGGTTTTCAAGCTACACAAAGCAGTTGTTTACAGGCTACACAGTTCTTCAGTGAGATATGGCTGCTTCAGACTAATTTTAACCATTTAGAAATGCTTTGTCCACTCTTGTCTGAAAGCCCTTGTGATTTTCAATCTACTACCTCCACAGTCTCAGGCTGTTTGGATCAATTGTTTGTCTAGAAAGGTAGCCAAAGAATCCAGTTTTAATGGAAATTGCCCAGCAAGGAGAATGAAGATCAGAAAATTTGAATAAAGCAGATAAAGAATGATTATCATGTCATGTCTTTTTATGAGCCTTGGAAGGTGTTTGCTATTTGCTGTCTCTAGCTATTCAGATGAAGAACTTCACCCTTGGTGCTTATAAGTAACTGATCTCTAATGTACAATCATATTTCCATTCTTTTTAAGGGTATTTTCTTTACCAAGCTGATCATGTCCCAGCTAGAAAATTACATAGCTGCCTGGAAATGAATGGTGCTAAAAGGTAGAGAAGTTGTTTATTTTTGGCATCTTTCAGTAATATAACTTACAACACAGAATTCAAAGTACATCTCAGAGAAGGATGGTAATGTTTGCCTTTCATAGATGTCATAAGCATTAGTTGATGTTCTGAAATATATTGCATATGAGCTATCCATAGCACCCTGCTTCAAAGAGTTCTTAGAATATGAATTCATCACTTTTACAAACTATAGTGCTGACTACACTAGCTACTACAGCTTAAACTGGTTGATGTAGCACATTTGAACTGCCCCAAAAGCTAAAGTATTTAGATATCAGGTAAAGCGGTTAAAAGAATATTTGTTTTCCATAACTGAATGCTCATTTATTCCTCTATTAGTAGTATTATTAGTAGCTTATGTGAAATTGCATTGCATGTATTATTAACAGAGTTGGGAGCGAGGCAGACATGTGTGCAAACATATGTATGTATGTATGTGTATATATGTTTTCACATGCATATACATCTCTTCTAAGAACCCCACCTACTACTTCTCCTGCTGCAATGCCTCCCAGCTGTGCCATCTCCAGAGAACACACTTCTTCTAGATTACTTTAAATAAAGCAATACCATAAATAATGGTAGACTGACCCACCCAGGACTTTCTAAATGAATCTTTAATTTGATACGGATCCGATTATTATAAACTTTGGTATTTTGTATCACTAAGAGTTTCCTTGGATATGCTTGGATATGACTCTGTCTTTTAGACAGATAAAAATGTACTGGCACAATAGAAAAATAGGGGTGTGCTACTGAAATGCTGTTGCTGTTTGAGCACTCAAAAGTTGTACGAGGTTCTCAGTAAATGTCTTTGTTACAGAACAGAGAGCCAAACTTTCTACTAATTTATGGAAACATTTTCCCTTGACTCACATTCTCTCAAATCACAGAATAACTTGTTTAGGATTAGCTTACATGAGCACTGGCCCAGCTTTACAAATGGTTTAAACCTGGATAGAGATATTGTATGCCAATTAAAACTGATGGTGTGAAAATCACAGCTGTTTACATTAGCGAAGTATTTGTGCACACAGATCTGTTATTTGGTCAAACCTCTAAATTATTGCAATAATTTCAGAAATTAGTCAGCTGATTTTGTCAGTAATTCACTTTTATTGAATTCCATAATTTTCTGAACTACAGGCCAGTCATTCTCACCTTGATCCCTGGGAAGGTGATGGAACAACTAATCCTGGAAAACAGTTCCAGGCACAAGAACAAGAGGATGACTGGGAGTAGTCAGCATGAACTCAAAAAAGGGGAAGTCATGTTTGACTAGCATGATAACCGTCTATGATAAAATGACTGTCTTTGAGGGATGAGTATTCTACCTAGACTTCAAGTAAGGCTTTTGACATTGTCTCCCATAAGTTCCTTATAGAATAGCTGGTGAAGTATGGGTTGGATGAACATACAGTGAAGTGGCTTGAAAACTAATGCAAGAGCTTGGTCCAGAGAGGGATGATCAGTGGTACAAAACCTAGCTGGAAACAAATAGCTAGTGGTGAATACCTTAGAGAGTTCAATACTGTGTCCTTTTGAATGTCTTCATTAATGATCTGGATAATGGTGCATAGTGTACCCTCAACAATTTTGCAGATAATGTAAAACTAGGGGGAATGACTGATATACCAGAGGGACATGCTGTCATCCAGAGAGACCTAGGCAGACTGCAGAACAAGCCGGCAGGATCCTCAGGAATTTCAACAAAGAAAAAACATGAAGTCCTTCTTCTGGGAAAGAGCAACCCCATAAATAAACATATGCTGGCTGCCAACTTACAGAAAAGCAGCTTGTCAGAAAAGGATCTTGGGGGGGTGGGGGGAACACGATGTCCAGGTAGACACCAAATTGACCATGAGGCCATGAGGCAGCAGTGTGCCATTTTGGCAAAGAAGGCTAATGGTATTGTGAAGTGCATTAGGCAAAGTATTGCCAGCATGTCCAGGGAGGTGATCCTTTCCCTTTATTCAGCACTGGTTAGGACACTCTTGGAATACTGTGCCACATCTGGGCTCCTCAGTACCAGAAGCATAGACATACTGAAGAGAATTCAGTGAGAGGCCACCAAGATGAATGATGGAGAACCTCTCCTATGAGGAGAAGCTGAGAGAGCCGGGACTGTTCAGCTGGGAGAAGAGTAAGCTCAGGGGGAATTTTATCAGTGTGTATAAATACCTGAAGGGAGTGTGGAAAGAAGATGGAGATAGGCTCTTTTCAGTGGTGCCCAATGACAGGACAAGAGGCAATGGGCACAAATTGAAACATAGGAGTTTCTCTCTGAACATTAAGACACACTTCTTGACTGCAGATGACAGACCACTGGAACAGGTTGCTCAGAGTGGTTGTGGGGTCTCCTTCCTTCAAGGAAGACATAGTCCAGGGCAACCAGCATGGATTCAAAAAAGGTATGTCATGGCAATTTCCAAAGGTTATGGTGACTTCCTGCTTGAGCAGGGAGGTTGGACCAGATTTCTTGCAGAGATCCCTTCCAATCTCATCCATTCTTTGGTTTCTGTCATTTGAAGTAAAGTAAGTTTCAGAAGACTAAATATAAATGGAAGGCTCTTCAGGTAGCCATTCATAAGACTGCACTTTATATATATGTTTATTATATATGTATATTGTAATTATATTTTCATGTATTTTAGATGTATTACCTCCATTACCACCAAAGAACTCCAGAACTGTTGGTGGTGCCAGTTGAAGTGTAGTGATAAATGAGGTAATTCTGACTAGCTCAACTTCTGGAAGATGTCTCAATTCTGAGTAGAGCACAATAATTCAGACTAGGACCCATATTGTCTTGTCTAGACTGCTTTCTAAGATAACTATATTTTGTGTTGTACTTAGTAGTTCTTGTGTGTGGTGTGTTTAGCCACTAATTATTTTTTTTCTTCCTGGTGTATTTTTCTGGATTGCATTCATTTTTTCTGCTTGCCAAGACTTATTATTTCTTTTTCTTACTCTATCTAAGATGGCTGTTGTGTTCTTTGGATTTTTTTTACCCTGTAAATCTAAACATAGTTTGAAAAAATGTGGAGGAGATTTGAGACCTACGATGAGTAGCAAATTGCAGGATAGATATGATAGATACTCTGTATAGATGTTCTGTGTAGATGCTCTGTGGCCTATTTCTGTTTTTAACATTCTATTACACAGTTTCATAACTGGTGAACTCAATTCTCATGTCCAGTTGTTTTGTTTTTTTGGAGGCCTATGTTTACATGTTTGTATTTGGGGAAAAAATATAAATGTATTTAAAATATTGGTAATTTTCATACACTAAAAAATTAATTGTGGTAGAAACTTGGAAATAAAGATATAATCAAATTCTAAATATCATTCTTGAGGTTTCAGTAAAGAAATTGATTAGAAAATTATAGAAACTTTTTTATTATTGCAGTAACTGTGTGGTTGACAATTTATTTTTTTCTTATCCTTCAGTAGCCAAATTGCAATGTGCCAGCTGAAATTAAGCAGCCATAATTCAGTGAAAGTAGGATCAGATTGGTATGAGTGAAATGTGACCAAAATACCAACGTATTTATGAATGAAAGAAAGAAGTGTGAGCAAAAAGTTTGGAACATCTCTAAGCCATTTTTTCAATTCATATAAAATATATCCTTGCTCTGTAATAGTTATCTTAATTTGAAATATGATTTTGAATCACTGACAGAAGTTGTATGGTGTTTTGTTTTCTTTTCCAGCCCTTTTACTCTGTATATTTTTCAGCACTTTCATATACTTTTAAATTTCTTTTTTATTTTCTGCAACTGTTTTCACCACTTCAGCTTTGTCCTGTGTGGCTCTTCTTCCTATAATCACTTTGCATTTTCCCTTCTCCTGTTACAGCTGCAACCCATACTCATGCAGACAGCAATGTGTGTTGTTAAGCTTCCTGGTAGTCAACCATTCTTCCAAAATGCTTTTTTTTTTTTTTTTTTCTTTTTCAAGTCTTACTAGTAAAAGTGAAGTCAATTGACACAGGGTAAAGAAAAGAGCTAATAGAGTTTTATACTATTTTCTGCAGTGTTAATAGAAAGTTTGGAGTGATTTTGTACTCTTCTTTAAAGCAGACTGTTGCTTGTGGCTGTTGGAAATGAGAAAGTTAAAACTGAGGTTGACAGGGAAAGGAAAGAATAATGTTGCCTGTAGTAGGTATCAGTATTTTTCTTCACAGGATGTTGAAGGCACTCCTCTAAAGCCTTATCTGACAATGACTACTGTCAGCTACAGACTATCAACTTATAAGGACCCCTTGTCTGGTGTAAATCACTTCTTAACATTCAAGTTTTAGAACACTTCATTCTCTGAGTTGCATTTTCTAGGTGACAAAATATGAACTATCTGATTCTGGAATTTAAAAAGTGGTGGTATGGGGGAAAAAATGTTGAAAACATATTCCAGTAAATTATGTACTACATACTATAAAACAGGTCAGATTTATTGATGGTGGACTCAAAAAAATTCAATGATGTTACATTTCTGAGGAATTTAGTTTAGTATTTTTCTAATCTATAAATGCCATTGCTAACCTATAGTAGAATTCCTGCTGTGCTAGGATTTAAATATTCTTCTCAAAGCTCTCATGTATTCTTTATTTGAAATGTTTGGTTTATTAAGCATATTTCTAAATTTTGAAGCTGCTAGTTATTTATCTCAGCCTGGGCTGCCGGCAAGCTATGAATTTATTCTGATCCCCTAACCTTTACCTCATGTTCCTCACAAAGCTGACACAATAGCAGTATTCTCTGTTACAGTAGTTCATCTCTAACTTATGCAGCAAATCTGAAGCTGTATATTTTGGGGACATTTAGATTGTTTGCTTGTTTTGTATCTTGAAATAACAACAACCGTGCTACTTTCATATTTTTTTATTACTTTCTCAGTCACTACAACAACCCCAACAACAACAACAAGAACAACCCCACCAAAGGCTGGATCCACCAAAAAAAATCCAGCATATTTTAAAATCTCTTTGAAGAACATAATTAATAAAATATATATTTTAAGAAGACAACAGGAGATATATCCTCATGAAATCTTTCTTAGTAGTTGCTAAATCTTTTGACAAAAACAAATGGTCTAGGAACATGATTTTTTTAAAGCACTTTAGTTTCCCTAGCTACGTGTGTGCTAGTAAATGAAATGGGCAAGGGACCACTCTCTGGCTGGCTGGTAAAGCACAGCTCAAATCTGTACAGATGACCTACCTTACCCTCCAAAACAACAGTCACGCCTAAATCGCCTCTTGGAAATGCAATCTTGCCCAGGGTTACTCCCAAGCCTTGTTCTAGATTCTCTGGAGAGTTCTTGTTGACCCAAGCCACATCAGTGCCAGAGAGTATGTTAGCAATTTAAAATCAGGTTTGGCTCTGTTACAGGGCTTGAGCCCTACTTTGATTATTGGTGTTGATACTGTCTCTATGGCACATACAGCTTTCAGTGATGACTGCTACATATAGCTCTTTTCCACTTTTTTTTTTTTCCAGTACTCTTTATCCTTCCAAACTATTGTGGCAATGATCTGAAAATTAGTTTTTTCAGTATCCATTGTCTTAGTCTCAGGAAACATTCCTGTTTCCAAAACACTGTAATTATAAATGAATGGTATGGATTTCATAAGAAGGTGGAAAGATTTATACATTTGATCTGAAAGGCTATCGTAGCTCTCATTGGTCTGACCATACAAAGCAGTATTACAGTCTAAATGGTAATTTCTCATGTTATTTTGTAGATGCTTCTAAGATACAGATTAAACAGGTAAATCAGGACACTGTTTGACTGCAGTATGCAGTATTATCATTATCAAAATTACATCTGGGCTGCAGAGAAGTACTCGTACAGTGATGATTGCTTCGCTGAGATAAAAATGCATTTCTTATTTTCTTGTCCATGTGCCTGAGGACCAACAACTATGCTTAATAGTATTGTTTTCTGGACAGAATGTACAATCTTGGCAGGTGCTAGACTCTTCTTAACTTGCTATTTCTGAAACTTAGCACAGATTTTCAAAACCTTTAGATGGGTTGAGAGCTCAGATACATCGGTAGCCAATTGCTTTAACCCCTGTTTATCAGAGTATGTGTTCACACAGAGATCCCAGATTGTAAATTCTAGATGAGTGTGAACCAAAAAGAAAAGCACCTACCACTCAATGAGAGACAGATTACTGTGTGAGCTTCTCACCGTGTGAGCAAAGGGTTGGAAGGAACTTTTAGACAACTGCAGGTTGTCTAATTCAATCTCCAATCCCAGGCAAGGCCAACTTCAAAGTTACATTGGTTTGTCTTAGGGTCTTATCCAGTCAACTTATTAAATTACATTCCACAGCATCCCTGGGCAAACTGTTACTGGGCTTCACTATTGTCATTGTACAGCATTGCTCCTCATCAGAATTTACCTTGTTTATGGTGACCATTGTTCTTTCACCATGTATCTCTGAGGTCCACCTCCACCTCTTCTATAAACTCCTTTTCAGTAAGAAGAAATCTATTACCGATTGTCATTTACGTCTGTTTTATACTGAATAAATTAACTGGAAAACTAGAAGTGGATGGTTTGTTTGTTTGTTTGTTTTAATAATTTTTCAAAAAATGAATATGACAAAGCAGCCAGAATATTATAGAAAACCCTAGGGTATACCTAATGAAATTCAGATACAAAATAATAACACTGCATAGGAATGAAAATCAAGAGTAGGAAAAATATAAAATATTTAAAGAGAAAAATAGCAATGTGGGAAGAATTTTGAAGAAAGAAATAACCTTGGTCACCTCAATTGGAGGTGGGGAGGCTGGATTATTACTGGATATTCTCTTACAACAGAATTAAGATGCAGTAAAGATTAATTTAGAATTTTACCCGAAGTAGAAATTTAAATGAAAAGAAAATAAAATGCATCTTAAGTTTCAGAATGTTCCTAAATAAAAATGATCTGAATCTGTAATCCAGGTAGTTTAGATCAACCAAAAAAATTTTGTGCTTTGCATATGTATTCTATTCTAGAATTTTCTTGAATTTATTGTTGCCCTGTCTTTCTTATTTTTGGATACATTTCTAACATCAAAATACAGGAGTAGTTGAAGGATTCTTTAAGTGTTGAATGGCATCAACCCCATTTTCTTCACTTTTAATTTTACCTACAAGCTTTCCTTATTTTTATTTTTATTTTATTTTTATTTTTATTTTTATTTTTATTTTTATTTTTATTTTTATTTTTATTTTTATTTTTATTTTTATTTTTATTTTTATTTTTATTTTTATTTTTATTTTTATTTTTATTTTTATTTTTATTTTTATTTTATTTTTATTTTTATTTTTATTTTTATTTATTATTTTTATTTTTTCTTTCATCTGTTCCTCATCTTCAGAACAATGTTCCTCATCTTCAGAACAATTCTCATTTTGAGTAAGTGCATGTTGTGGTTTAACCCGGCTGGCAGCTAAACACCACACAGCCGTTCACTCACTCTCTCCCCTCCCTCTCTGGGATGGTGGAGAGAAACGGGAAAGTGAAGCCTGTGGGTTGAGATAAAGACAGTTTATTAAGACAGGAAAACAACAACAACAACAACAACAACGATAATAATAATAATATGTATGAAACAAGTGATGCACAATGCAATTGCTCACAACCCGCTGACCAATGCCCAGCCTATCCCCGAGCAGCTGGCCCCCCCACCCCGGCCAGCCACCCCTATATATTGTTTAGCATGACGCCAGATGGTATGGAATACCCCTTTGGCCAGTTTGGGTCAGCTGTCCTGGGTCTGTCCCCTCCCAGCTCCTGCTGCACCCCTAGCCTGCTCGCTGGCAGGACAGAGCGAGAAGCTGAAAAATCCTTGGCTTGGTGTAAGCACTGCTCTGCAAAAATTAAAACATCAGCATGTTATCAGCGCTCTTCTCATCCTAACCCAAAACATAGCACCCCACCAGCTACTAGGAGGAAAATTAACTCTGTCCTAACTGAAACCAGGACAGTGCAGTTCATTTCTCCTTTTATGGATCAGGCTCTCCACCTGCATGTCAGACCCCAGAACAATTCCCAGTTACCCAGCTACTAACATACAGCACTGTTTGTGCACCAGAGGAGGAAAGTCTGTCCCAAAAGACAGTCTGTCTGTCTCACAAACTAATTAGGAGAATGAGGTACTTAAAAACTTTCAGTTTAATGTTTAACTGTTTCAACTTTCAGTTAATGTTTAAACTTTAATTATTTTCACTGAAAATAAATAAACTTACGCATGGGGAAAAAATTAGTTGTGGTAAACTTAATCCATTTTATCACTTGGATGTGGAAATGAACTAGTTCATCATAGTGATGAACTGAGATGTCTTTACCTTTATTTGTGTTAGAATTAGGTGCAGTGAAAAAAAAAATCACTTATTTTTGAGGGAATTTATTGTGAAATCTCTCTTTCTCTTTTTAAAGGTTTGATTAAGAGAAAGAATAAGGAACACTCAAAGCTTTTTTTTTTTCTTTTCTTTCTTTTTCCTTAATGTAAGGTTCGTATCAAGTGGTGATAATGCAGAAATTACAGCTATGCTTTTAGAAAGCTTTTGACTCTACCTTCCTGACACAGGTAGCATGACTCATGGTAGCAATTTCTGTATAAACAACATGAGGAAAAAATTATGGAAAAAATATCCATGCATTTATAAGAAAGGATAGTTTTTAGTTACAATCTAAATAAAAGTGAACTGTACAGTTGTTTAATAAACAAATTTCAGTAAAATAGCCTTATAGCTATTGTTATTACATATTGTTATATTGTTATTACATAGCATTGTAATTGAATATAAACTTTTTATTCTTTGTAAACTCTTATGTCATGTCTATCCCCTCTAGTGATTGTATTTTCCAGTAATAATGTGTTGAATGGATTCTCGTACTTTACTTATCTATAAATTGTACAGTTAAAACAGTAAGTGTTTTTATTTTATTTTATGTATCATATAAACACATGCATCTGTAATATATATAATGCTTATATTCATATCCATGATAATGTTACAGAAGACAAAGTCAAAAGGGCAAAGTTTTTTTATTATTTTTTATTATTATTATTTTATTGCAACTTAGGACAGAAAGTAGCAAGTCTGTTCTGATGCTCTTTGATTTCTATGGGAAATGTCATGCACAGTGTTAGGCTCTGCCCTCAAAAGGGCTCTAGTGTAGAAAATTCCGTTATGTCATTCATATTTATCATCTATGGGCAATTTGAACTAGAGGTTGATGAAACAGTGACTTTATTTTGAAAAAAAAAAAAGACAATCTCTGAATGAGATTGAACATAAGTTAAAGCTGAAGCAGAATTTTGTTGGAAGTAGTACTGCTTCCTATCCTTTATTAGGCTGGGATACAGAAGTTTTACTATATTTTGTCCAAAGCATACTTGAGGGGAAAAAAAAAAAAAATTACCTTGCTGAAGGTCAAGAAGGAAGCAGTACAATCACTGCCAAGAAGCACACTGAAGAAATAGATGTGTTTAAAAGCACTTAAATACTGACCTTCAGAAAGAATAGTGGCAGATGATGCTTTTATTTAAGACAAAAGGCTTAATCTTATTATGAATCAGATGTGTTATCATAATCAACATCAGTTAACAGTCTCCATGGACAAATATTATTTTTGACATTTCCAGACCTAGCCTAGTTTCATTACATAAAGAAAAGACCTTGCCCTTCACTGCCTTTGGAAGAATAAAATATCAAAGGAAAAATAGGTATAAAAAGTTACTTAATAAAGAAATGAATTAACTTTCAATGTACTTCCTACTAGAGCATCTATTTCACATCTTGTGGTGTAACTACTGCAGTTCATACTAGTCTTCAGAGCAAAGACTGTAAACTGCAGTCACTCATTCTTAAATAATGGGCTTTAAAATGCAGTTTTTTCCCTGCATGGTGAATTTTGGTGTGACCACGTGCCACTTGGAAACTGCAGTTAACCATTGTGATTTCTAAATGAGCACGTGCTTAGTTCTTTAGATTTTATATCAGCACTGAAGTTTAGTTTCATGCAGATCAAGGCATGTGTCTCTCTTGTTCAGTTTCCTAACTGACAGTTTTTAGTCCACTCTCACTTGTTCCCAATTGTATGACAGAATGTTAGAATGCAAAAAGTGAAATATGGAAGTTAGAGTTCAGTTCGTTCTGCCCACACATTAAAAAATACAGTAATGAGACCTGATGGCTCTGTACCTTTCCTTTTTCACATAAGGAATAATTGACCACCTTAACTGATAAAGTGAACCACAACTATGCTACTTTGCCTTTCTTTTTCTGTTCTACTAATACAGGTATTTTGTACTAGAAGAGACTGATAAATTCTGAATATTGCAAATTTATAACTGTTTAGTCATGATTATTAATTCCTTCTTTCTTTCATCTTCATCTGGTGGCTGCTGCTTCTCTATTTCCAAAAGCATAAATGTGAGCAAAATCTTGTACCATATTTGTTTTCATAGCTGTGTTAACAGCAATTACAATTTGTGCAATTACAAGTTTGGGTTTTCAGAGGTAATATAACTAGAATTCTGGAATACATAATCCAGTGTCTCTTTAGCTGCACTCCTAGAGACTTGCAGTGTTCAGATTTCCCAATGGCTGTTGGGCTTCAAGCACACCCCCTGACTCCTCATTTGGGAAACCTGACTAACCTTGAAAACTGAGCAGGTCAGGGCTAAAGAGTGATAGATAGGTATAAACCAGATTTATAAGGGACCAAGCTTTCTAGCAAAATTTAAATGTCTGTGGACAAACTACCAGTCCTTTCTAGCACCAAGATACATCAGGGAAAAAGCACTTCCTCCTGTTTGTTTTTGTTGTTGTTGTTTATTTGTTTGTTGTTGTTGTTGTTTTTCTAGAGTCTGTAACCACATAAAAATGCTTTGATTTGAATTCACATATAAAGAAACACGCGTTAGACAAAATGACAAATAGTGACAGGGACTACACAAGGCTGGACCTGGAAGATGAATTTTGCCCTGTGTGAGGTAGCTTGGAATCATCATTTGTTTTCAAAACAAAACACCTGAACTGCCCTCCAAGTGGCTTGTTGATCAGCAGACTGTTTCAGAGAGCAGAGTCAAGCCCATGGAAAACAAAGCCGGTGAGGAACACACATATGTTCTTTTCTTAGTTTGTCAGAACTTTCTTTTTAGAAAGATGTCACTAGAGTCATTTCTGTTTATTGTTTTCCTTGTTTCTAACTGTTCAGCTTGCCAGGTGAACATAATTACAGACAGAAGATTACATTTATTTCAAAGTAAAATTGAATTAACCCTAGAATCTCACCCCAATATACATCTGAAAGGATTAAAAGAAGGGTGTAGATTACACGCCACTGTACCATTAGAATAAAAAATTCCATATTCCTTCTTCTGCTTCTTCTTACTGATTCTCCCTTCCAAACATAATAAAGAGATTCCATTAATTGATTTACCAGTCTAGTTGTTCCTAAATATACTGCTTTCCCCACTAAGGGTTGTTAAATTCTGCATTCTTGGATTTGACAGATGGACCACTTGGTGGGTAACGAATTGGCTGAATGGTTGCACTCAAAGTGCTGCTGTCAACAGCTTGATGCCCAAGTGGAGATCATTAATGAATCATGCTCCTCAGGGCTTAGCATTGGGACCAGCTCTGTTTAACATCTTTGTTGGTGACATGGACAGTGGGATTGAGTGCACCCTCAACAAATTTGCAGATGACACCAACTGTGCGATGCGATCAATACAGTGGAGAGAAGGGGTGTCATCCAGAGAGATCTGGACAAGCTTGAGAGGTGGGCCCATGGAAAGCTCATGAAGTTCAATGAGGCCAAGTACAAGGTCCCGCATCTGGGGCAATCCCAAGCACAAA
The DNA here is from genome assembly GCF_964034855.1 of Anser brachyrhynchus. NCBI lineage: Eukaryota > Metazoa > Chordata > Aves > Anseriformes > Anatidae > Anser > Anser brachyrhynchus. Next base: position 96,040,264 of record NC_137696.1, on the reverse strand, counting down.
TATGGGTTGGTTGGGCAGAGAACGGATTGAGAACAGCCCTGAGGAGAAGGACCTAGGGGTGTTGGTTGATGAGAAGCTTAACATGAGCTGGCAATGTTTGCAGCCCAGAAAGCCAACTGCATCCTGGGCTGTATCAAAAGAAGCATGGCCAGAAGGTCAAGGGAGGTGATTCTCCCCCTCTACTCTGCTCTTGTGAGACCCCACCTGGAGTGCTGTGTTCAGCTCTGGGGCCTCCAGCACAAGAAGGACGTGGACCTATTAGAGTGAGTCCAGCAAAGGGCCACGAAGATGATCAGGGGCTGGAGCACCTCTCCTATGAAGAGAGGCTGAAGGAGTAGGGGTTGTTCAGCCTGGAGAAGAGAAGACTCTGGGGAGAACTTATAGCAGCCTTCCAATACCTAAAGGGGGCCTACACAAAAGCTGGGGAGGGACTCTTTGTCAGGGAGTGTGGTGATAGGACAAGGGGTAATGGCTTTAAACCAAAAAAGGGTCGATTTATATTAGGAAGAAATTGTTTACTCAGAGGGTGGTGAAGCACTGGAACAAGTTGCCCAGAGAAGCTGTGGATACCCCACCACTGGAAGTGTTCAAGGCCAGGTCGGATGGGACTTTGAGCAACCTGGTCTAGTGGGAGGTGTTCCTGCCCATGGCAGGGTGGTTGGATCTAGATGATCTTTAAGGTTCCTTCCAACCCAAACCATTCTATCATTCTATGATTCTTGGCAAACCCAGTTCTAACATCTGCCAAACGCACAACTTGCCTGAAAACCAGCTAGCATTGCTAGGTGCAGCATTCACCTGCTTTGTGAATCTGATGGTGCCACATCTTATCATGCTCTGAACATTTGTCCAAGAGGGACAGATAATAATTTCCTGACAGGGTATTCATTCTGTGTACTTCTTGGCCTCAATAACTTTCTCTGTGTAAACTGTCTTTTGCAATTCCTATGTCTTAAAAAGAGATGGTATTGACTCATTATATAAAGAAGAAATATTTGTAAAAACAGAATGCTAATTTTTAGAATGGAAGCTTATGCAGAGCTTTCTTCCAAAATATATACACTGGTTGAACTAGCAGTTTTCTTTGGTGGAGAAAGTATTATTATTATTTATTTATTAACTATTTTATTGCCTTATTGAGCTTCTTGTGATATGGATTTTCCAGGAGACCTTTGGGGGAAGTCTGCAGTTCCTAGGTTGTTCCCAAAAGATGTTTTCATAAACCAAAAAAGTTTCCAATACAGTGGCTCACATAGAAGTCCTCTTCTCTAATGCACAACAAAGCCAGGATTTCCCTTTCCTCTCCATTAGGATTTGGGATCCAGCCTAGTTCCAAGCAGGGATGATACCTGGTCTTTCTACCCTGCAATTTCCAAAGTATTCAGATTTATAGCTTTGACTCTAATAGCTTAAAAGTCTTTCCTTTGAAGTGGAACAGAGAATAATGTAGACCGTCAGCTAAAAAGATCTCTATCAAAGTAATTTGAAGCATTCAAACCTGGAAATGGAAGAACAGAGATCTTGTTCCAGATATGTCATGAAAGACTAAACTTGAGAAGAATGTCAGGCCAGCCACCCTTGTCAGAGTCTGCTTCTTGTTAGGGCATAAACAATGGAAAGCTGCTGTGCTCTGAGAAGTCTTTAATCTTGTGATTACATGTCAAATTAAGGGGTTAAGAAGGTAAACCTTTCTACTTTGAATTTATTTTTTCTCCTTTTCTGAAATTAATTTTTATATCCGAAATTATTCCTTCGTGGTTCCAGGGCAAAGCAAATGTAAATGCCTTGGAGCCAAGACAATGAGTTAAAGATGTCCCATAATTAACTTTGTTTTATTAAAGTAATGTTTCAAATATTTAAAGTAATTAGATTCACAGAAGCAATCTCACTATATTCTTAAAATAAGTTATAAGCATGCTTGAAATGACAGAAAAAATCAGTCTTCCACTGCAGCAGCTTCTCAATTTGGAAAACAGTAAAACATGGAACTGTGTTTTTGTATACTTCACACTTGACTTGAGTGATGTTGCCCACATCCTCAAGTTCAAGCATATGCATGATTTCAGGAACAGGGCCTATGGATTTGCCATGAACAGGAGTTAAACCTGACTGAAAATAATGACCTTTCAAGGTTAACATCTTATTTAATAAAAGCACTTCTAATTGTGCAGGCTATTTACTATAACGCATATTGGATGTTCAAAGTAAATATGTAGTAGATAGAAATGATGCAGAACAATAGCAACATGCTTATTGCCTTTTTATGCTCTTTGTCTATACTTTGTCTCAGTCTTTTCAAACTAAAATCCTAAATCCTGTTCTGAAAGTGACTGAACCTTTTTATTTATTTATTTATTTATTTTTATTTTTTTTTCCCAAAACAGTTGTCAAAAGACTGTGTAATGTAGTGGTTAAAAATATTAACTGAATGTAAATGTGCTTATCTTAGGAACATCTAAATCAAAACTGCAGTAATTTAAATGATGCTTTGATTAGACTTCTTTTTACAGAAAATAATCAAATTCATAGAGAGAGGATGTATTAAACAAAAATATCCATTAGCAAAGCTAGAGGAGAGGTCACAGATAGCTGTGTAGTTAATCAGAAGAATACACCATTCTACACTTTAGATGGGTAAGGTGAAAACATTACCAGATAAAAATGTGAATTCATAAGTCATACAATAAAACAGGGGTGGAGGGATGATTCCACAAAAGGAATATCCACAGAAAGTAAGTGCTACTTGAAAGTAATCCAAGTTTATAACATAGCCTCAAGATTTGATTCAACTCTCTTGCCATCAGTCTCTGTATTTTATAAGAAACTTCTCTAACATTTCACCCTATGTTAAAAGAAACTAAGTTACTGTAAAGTATAGTAATGACCTACCTTTCATTAGTGATGCTGAAAATATTATATTATCAACATTCTTGAATATAAAATGTTTATATTTATATGAAGCATGGTGTGCACTCCCTGTAACAGAAGAACAAATCTTCCCTATGTAGATTTCTACAGAAGCAGATAAATATGCTCAAGATAATTTCTGCATTAATTACTCACCTTTTAACTGACAGCTTTCAATTCCTAAATGATTTTTAGAGCTAATAAGTGTTGGGCGTTCATTGGAAATATCAGGCAGAGCTGAAGTGTTTGGGTCTGGAGTTACCTGAACAGGAAATTGCCTCCATCTATTCTAAAGTGGCATTTGTCATCTATTTTTCATCAAGATCTGTTCATTTCTGTTGCACTGATAGTACTCTTCTGCAAGGGCTACTGGAGAAAAACAAATTAATGATGCTGGATTGGTACTTAAATACTGCAACAACTGTGGAATCAATGCAATTTGTCTGCTGCAGCCATGTACCAATGCTTTCTAATCCATTCAGTCACATTTGATTTATAACCTTTGTTTAATCACGATTTCATTCTGTTCAATCTTTAAGATATTGCTCTAGTACATATTGAAATGATTTACATGATTTTTTTTTTGTTGTTTCAGTGAGATTCTTATTTGAATATGTTGTCTTTCACTCCGTTTTCAAAAAATATGATAGTGATGTCTGAAGAAAATCTAGGAGCCCTAAATCGTTCATATTTCTAAAGTTGGTTTTATTGAGGTTGTATTATTCAGAAGAAAATGTTTATTTTTCTTGAGCATATCTGTTAGCATCCAACACTAAAGGTTGGACTATATATAGTAGAGAAACGTCTTTGATGTAGTAGTACCAGGAGCTTGAACACTGACTTAGCAAACGAAATGCTGATTTATCAAGTGAAAGTGACTTCTGTTTATTGGATAGAATTACAGCCTATAAAACATTGCTACATTAAATAATATATATATTAATATTTGTATGTGTTTGCATCATATCTGAAAGTGATTGGACTGCTGGCAAAGCCTCTCTGTTTAACATCATCCTTTTAATCACAATCAGCAATCTTGACATTTGAGGCAGGACACTTATCTGGGAGCAGTGACCGTTTAGAGGGAAAAACTAATCAATAATGATTTTTCAAAGGAAATTAAAAAATACATAATTCTAAATGATTTTCTATCTTTCTACTTTGTGTTTTCTACTTCTGGAACATCAAATGTTTTCCAAATGATATTTTTTAAAGTTAAGGTCTTTGAAGATATACAGAGAAACTTTCCTGAAACTAATACTGAAAATAGAAATTTAGAATAAAAATATCCATAAATAATGCAGTAGATGCTTTCTGAGAAAATTATCACTATATCTTCTTTCTCTTAACACTGCCTTTGAAAATAAAAAGCATTTCATATATGAGAGGCAGGTCAGACTTAAATATATTAACCAGAAAAAAAAAAAAAGTGTCTTCAGGATTGACTTTTCTTTTCCAGAAAGTCCAGATTAACTTATTCACTTTCCATCTACTGATACAAGTTATACCTTGTCTGCATTGCAATGCAGTGCAGATGAGAGACAAGTGTCTAGACATTTACTAGTTTGTCAGTAGGAGACCATTCAGTGCATCAGAGCCCTGGTCTCTGATTTGTCTCTCCAGTAAAGGAGAAGGGCATCATTGAAAACTGTAGGGAATCAGAGAAGAAAATACTATGGATTTCTGTCTAACATTATTGATGAAAGTTAAATGTCTGCCCAGACCCATCATCAAGCTCAGGAGGTGACAAAGCATTTGTGCAAACTGTGTAAGTAGAAGTAAGGTGAAAAGGAACCCTGTTGCGAAAAACTTGGCTATTTTGGAGTTTGGATCTGACAAATACCTGTTTCTTGAGAGAAGAAAAGAAAGACTGGAAACAACTGAATGTCTCAAACAAATTAACTTCCATCAGGAGTGCCTTGTAATTGTTTGTTTATTTGTTTTTCTTCCAAATGTCTTGCATCAGCTGTAGAAGTTTTTAACTTAGGGTTCAAGAGACTAGTCATCAGAATCAACCTGGGAAGTACACCTGAGTTTTTAAAGTCCGTATTTTCTGCAACATTTTAAGCAGGCCACAATGGTTGATGTTCTTTTCTTCTGCTGTTAATTTTTGGTTTTGGTTTGCGTGTGTGTGCGCGCGTGTAAGGGGTGGGGGGGATAAGGGGAGTTCATAATCCAGGATGATTTCCTTATAGAATTATATGCTCCTTTAGTTTGCCGCACTCCCCCCCCTCCTTTTTTTTTTTATTTTTTTTTTCGAGTCTGGTAGTTTGCTTTCAGCCAGATAGGAGTGACTCTCCTCCCATGACAGGGACAGTTGTTGATTTGCATCAAGTTTTTGGCAAAAAGTTCATATAAGCCTTGTACTGACTGATTCATCTTCATATTGGCCTCATTAATAAGGTATACAACTAGTCTTACTGCAGTCAGTAAATCATGACTATCTTTTCTGTATAACTCATATAGACTCAGCACTGCTGTAGTATACTGATACCCGCAGGTATACTAAGAAGTAATGCAGCTTGTGATCTGCTAACGTCAGACTATGAAAACTTATAGCCAGTTATTATAAATTAAAATTCATAATATCCTGATTTAAAAGAAAACATGCACTTGTATGAGGTATGTCCATCACTGGGAACAGAGGAATCCAGGGCTTGATTTAAATGAGTTAGAAGGGAAGAAATCAGCTACATAGTATATTTTAGTTTCAATTTTCTTCTTGTGTTCTTCAGGACAACTATGAGAAGGTATTATCTTTATGAAGTTCTGGAACACTGATAACAAATGGTACTGCCTACTAGACTGAAAATCCACTATAATTCAGATCGGAGAATATGGATAGACCACAGTTCATGACTGATGTTACACTGCAGGATTTCAATTCATCTGCTGGGCATGATAGAGGCACAAGTCTCCAGAAGCAGTAGCTTAAAAAACTCACAAGAACCATCATATGCACAGTAAAAATTAATAATGTTGATAATGCTTCTAGAGAACTTGTTCTGTAACCTATCCAGATCTTGAAAGGTTCACTTAGCCCATAAACAAATCTTATAATTATATTCTAGTTCTCAAAAGACACATATCTGCCTTGGAAACTTGCAAGAGGTATATACCATGTCCAAAACTTATTTTTTTAAGAACAAGGCTTTTTAATTTGATCTACTTTTTCACATTACTGTATGTTGTTGTGTTTCATAACACCTGGGAATTAAACAGATTTGCCTCTTTCTTTTGAAATTATTTTGAATAACATATTTATCTCCCTCTTGGCATCTGTGGATATGGCCAGATTTAAGGGAAGATGCATTTAACAGTGTCTGGAGTTCTGAGTCCTGATTGTCCAGATCAGGGAATGCTTGTCATTTTCTTCCAGGTTTGGTTTCTTTCCTCCTTCCAAGGAAAGCCTGGGAGATCAGGAGGATTGGTGCATATTGATGTCTTGTCCCATCATTGAGTTGGGAACATGGCTTATGGAAGTCAGTCTAGACCTGAAAACTGGGAAGTACTCTTATCATGTGTCTATAATCAATAGTCTCTCATGTTAGATCAGCAGTCATTCCTTGTGTAGAAATTGGGGCCAAGACCCCGCAAAATTTTCTTTCACGTGAGGAGTGTCTATGCAACAACATCAAGGAAGTCAAGGAACTCTACAAGAACATGAGCAAGAGCGAAATACTTTGCAAATAATTCTGTATGTCATTTCAGAATTCTGTCTTGTCATTTTAGTATTGTTTCCCACCTTGTTCATGCATCATTTTTACCTTTATAGAGGCAGTCTGAGATAATTTTCACTTTACATTTCAGTTCACATACTTCTTTCAGCTCATCTTTCATAAATGAACTCCTCGTTCTTTCATTCTTTCGTTCTTTCGTTCTTTCATTCATTCTCTTTTATTAGCATAATAATTTATTTCATGATGATGCCGCTGAACTGTTTTCATGTGCTATCATATTTCATTTTCACATACTGTTCTGCCAGTCTCTACTTTTCTACTATGTAAGATATTTTCGCTCTCAGTTGTGTAGGCATGTCCACTCTTCTGTCATAACTGGGGGATCTGGAAATATGATTAGCTCCAAAGTTTGGGGTTTGCAGCATGCCTTGATGTTCACTTACTCCAAAACTGTGAACCTGTGACTAATTTATAGCATACAATAATAATAATATTAGACTAGGGAACAAACAGACAAACAAAAAACAACTAAACTCTATTACTCATTTAATAAATGTGACACACAGCTCACAGGAAAGATATTAACCAGGCAACCCTACCATATTACCCAGATACAAAACAAATGAAATAGAAGCATAAAGTATGATTTTGTCTATGGCATGTGTAGACAAACCGTCCATGAGCTGTCCAGGCTGGTAATTGGTGTCATAATGGGAGGTAATTTCCTGTATTTTGTAGAGTAATAAAGGTTGTTTTCTTCTTCATACAAATCAGTAAAATATTGGCTCTCACTCATATACAATTCAGACTGAACTTTTCTTCTGACATGTTTCCAGCAACATCCTTTTAATGAAGTGTTAGAACTAACAGTTTTTGTACCATCTGAGAAATCGGAAGCTCAGTTTTTCAATTATATTAGTTCTGTATTGCTATTAATATGTAACTTCAGATGAGTCACAACACATTGTTTCAGTTTCCGTATCTGAATACTGGAATAACAGCTTCAGAGGAATGTTTAGAGATCTGATTAATTAGCCAATTGTTAAGTGTAAGCATTAAGTCTCCTGTGCCCATCTCCAATAGTTGAATAATTCCTTCAGAGAAATAAAAATTACATTACTCATGTCACAGGGTAAATTTAGGTTTGCAGATGTTACAATATCAGAATGTGGTCAAGATGCTATGAAGACTTCTATTTAAATATATATATATAATTGTAATAAATAATCTTTGTTTTCTTATAACTTGCCTTCATTTCACATAATACATACTCATTTCACAGATTATATAACATGCTGGTCTATCAATGTATCATTAAATATGAATCTACAGATAAATATATGAACATATATCTTTTACTTCCTATTCTAGTCTATGTTATTTTTTTTCTAAGACATAATAAGAAAATCTAGACAAAAGCAATTTGTATAGTATTTTTGTTTAGATTACATAGGTAACATTTTGTCAGATAAGAATCTTATCTTCAGTGAGATCTTGTGCCTTTTCCACTGAATTGATTAAAATATAAAAGAATAAGTTTTAATAAGAGTTGCAGATCTTTTAGTTTTGTTTGTTGTTGGTGGTGGTGGTGGTAATTGTAGGTTTTTGTTGTTGTTTTTTCTTTTTTTAAAGTGAAAAATCTGTTGAGTAAATCCTCTGTTTTAATACCAAATCTTTCAGTGATAGTGATATAATTTTACTTTTCAGATAACATTACGTGTCTATCTCAGGAAGGTAATAAATTGCTAACATAAAAGATTATATTTTTATTATTGATTCACTAGTTGCAATTTGGCTACATCTGTACAAAACATTTGAGAATAGCTAGAATAGTAAACCATTAACGAAAACACTCTAGTTGTCATTTTTTAAAGAACATTTATGTCTTATTTATGCAACACGCACAACAGTTATATTCATGTAAGATATAAAATACTCAGATAATTTTGCTTTATTGTTTTTCATATCTTTGTTCCCTTAAGCAATGATGGAAAAGTTTGTAATATTTTATAAGGATATTTTCAAAAATGATGCAAAAATATATTTGGTCTGTAAGAAGGAAAGGTACAAATATGAAGTTAATTAAATAAGTTGATTAAATTAGTATTCATTTTCAAATATGTTGTATGTGTCCATTATTTCTCAAGGTTTACTTTAGTTTGAAATAATATTTTACAAGGAAAAAAAAATTGTCACATGGTTGCCAAAAGAATCTCACAATAGCTAAAAGGAATTATATTTCTATCGAGTTAAATAAAAATTTTTACTCCTTCCTCAAAACTGAATGGTATGGATTTCCTTTTAAGGAAATTTGAAATGTAGATAAAATTCGCTTGTTCTAGGGCCAATGCCAAAAAAAAAGAATAGTGACATTTTTTTAAAGTACCCTGCTCTGTCCACAGTGCTGTCTGTTCATATTACAAAGTAAAAAGCTCCCCGCCCCCCCCCCCCCCCCTTTTTAAAAAAAAGAGTACTCTTGCCTGTAGCATTGCACACAGGAACAATACAAGCTGTCAAAAACTAGATAACCAATTTACTTGGAAAATGAATTAATGCATTCCTCATCTGACATTAATTTTGTTGGAATTGTGTCTCAAGTGGAAAATGTTGGCTTTGAGTGCAGAATAATAACAGCTCCTTCTTTAGACTCAACAGGCTGAAATGCCAGGAATGGGAAGCCGTGTCCCCAGCGTGACTGGAATATCAAGTGACAGCCTTGGTGGGGTGTTCTCCATGCACTGTTCAATCCTGTGTGGGAAAGGATGAACAAACTCATCAGGATTAAAATTTGTGGTGCATTTACAAAATTTAATGATGAAGGAATCCATATTTCCATATATATGCATGTTGCTTCGTAGAACCTAGGACATACTCACTAGACTGTCACTAATATTTTGTTGTAGGCTTCCAATTTGCATGAAGACACCTCTATTCATGAGTGAGTAGCTGCTGCTAGCTCTGTAATGTTACAGCTAGGCTAGTCTGTAATTGGTTTATTTTACATTGTCCGTTATTCTATGAGTAGTTCAGCAGCAGTGAGTGAGGGGCAGTTTTTCTCTACTGCATGTACCTCTGCTGGAAATATATTAGCGTATGGCTGGAAATGTGCATTTGAACCTCCATTTATTAAGCATTTTCATCTGGAAAAAATAAAAATAAAAAATCTGTTTTTTTTCAGTTTAGCACTTGAAATCTTATTTTTACACAGACTGGCTTTTTCAGTACTAAATACAATAAGTTTTTACTGTCACAGCCATGAATACTGGCAATATTTCTGGGGCTATTTAGCAATGGGAAAGATGACAGTGTTTCAGAAGTTGGGCAAATTGGAAGTAGGAGGCTTCAAGTAGCAAAAGGAAACCAAGGAAGGACTGCAAATTTGTGTTTATAATATTAACCAACTCTTTTTTATGTAGGTAAAGGATAGCTGACTTTCTAGCTGAACATCCCAGTCTTTCAAGATACTTACTCTGCCAGAACTGTTTTTCTTCCAACTTTGACTGTGATAAAGGCTGTGCTTATTCAGTATGTTGGGGCAGCCAACAAGGTCAGTGAACATGGGTGTCATAGGAACTACCTGGGGACTTTTAGGATCTAAATTGGGTGGGCCAGAGAGCTTAGGAAGTAAATAAGAGAGGGATAGGAAGTTTATTCGGAAAGCTCCTGCAATTTTCTGTTCATTTATTATCTCAATATATTCATTAAAACTATAGTATTGTCATTCTTACATTATAACTTGTGACATGGCAAAACTTTAGAAAATTCCTGGGGATATTTTAAATGGGAGAATACAGTGTAGTTTCACAGAATGATTTCCTCCAAGTGCCTTAGAGCACTATATAATTGCAAAGCATATAAAATTAATTTTGAACAAAATGGTAATTAAACTGCAGCAGACTCAATTTGACTTTTGTAAGAATAAGCTGGTGTCTTGATTTTGTTTTGTAATAAATAATGTATTTGAAAAATGTGTGGGTTATAGTCACCTGTAAACCACAGATGATTCATAGAAGAGTTTCAAAAAAAAAAAAAAAGAAAAGAAAAAAAAAAGTATCCAAATGAAGAAGCCAGTGTTTCACTTTTTATTCAATAGAGTATAGGTTAAAAATTTTGTTCCTTCCTTCTTAAGGGTTTTAATCTATCTTGTTTCTACCTTGTTTTTTACAGAATTACACTGAGAGTACAAGAAGTTGTGTAATACTCCAAATGTTATTACAGTCTAATCGGCTTTAAGTAAAACAGTGACATATACATCTATGTAAACATAATAATCTATAACATATGTCAGTTGTCTATGTGCTAGAATTTAGATTTACACTTAAGTCCTCCAGCAGTTTTTTTGATGATGTGTGGCTTGCTTTTTTCAACACAAAATGAATCACAAGATGAATCAGGCCCTACAAATGCCTGTTTCTCTCCATTGATTATGAAATGAGTCCAGTTGTCTAGCTCATTTCTAGATATCTACTTCATATAGGTAATCCACATTTAGTCAGATGAGTCTTACTCTTGTTTCAAGATCAAAATATAATACATTTTATTAGTAAATATAGGTTAAAGTGTCAACTTGCTCAATTTTCTGATCAAACGTTTTCCATCACTGGGATGTTGTCTTGGTGAATTACTTCAGACATTAAAAAAGTCTTACAGCTGAAAAAGAGTTCAAATTTGTGAGTTTGAGCAGTCTGGATGCTTACTTTTATGCTGCTATCACTTTCTTGATGTGTTTTTTCTCACTGTTCATTCTTGTTTTCTGGGAACATTCACGCATAATAAGTAACTCATAATTTTTTTCTTTAATGAAGCTAAGTAAAATAGATGAAGTATGCAGCAGTATTTTCAGCAGAGCTTGTTATTTCTTGGAAAGTGAAACAACTGTCTACTTTATTAAAGTTGCATTTCACCTTACATCTGTTTTACTGTTTTCATATTTGCAACAGCAGTGTATTACAATTGGAAGTAACGAGCTAAAGAAGCTATTCTTAAACCTTGATAATGACAAACTCAGAGATTTGTTTAGAAATTGTGGGGTTTCTTTATTTTTTATTTTTCATTTATACTGCAGTGACTAACGTCAACAAAGAAAAAAGTGATTTTCTTAGTACTTAAAGACATGATTTTTTTTAAAGTCTGTTTGGCATCAGAGCAAGGTGTGAGACAGCTTTCATTGGAAACAGAAGTTTTGTATTGTATATATCATAGAATTGTAGAATCATAGAGTGATATAATGGTTTGGATTGGAAGGAACCTTATAGATCATCTAGATCCCTCACTAAGGGCAGGGACACCTCCCACTAGACCAGGTTGCTCAAAGCCCCATCCAGCCTGTCTTCACAGGAGAGGTGCTCCAGCCCTTTGAACATCCTCATGGCCCTTCTCTGGACCTGTTGGTCCACATCTTTCTCATCCTGGGGGCCCCAGAGCTGAAAGCAGTACTCCAGGTGGGATCTTACAAGAACAGTGTAGATGGGAAGAATTACCTCCTTTGACCTGCTAGCTACACTTCTTTAGATGTAGCCCAGAATGCAGTTGGCTTTCTTTTGCCAGCTCATATTCAGTTTTTCATCACCCATCACCCCCAAGTCATCTGCAGGGCTTCTCTCAATCCACTTATCCACCCGGCAATACAAATTCATGTTTGGGATTGAACTGACTCAGGTGCAGGACCTTGCACTTGGCTTTGTTGAACTTGATGAGCTTTGCACAGGCCCACCTCTAAAGCCTGTCCAGGTTCATCTAGATGGCATCCCTTCCTTCTGTTGTATCAACTGCACAACACAGCTAGGTATCATTGGCAAACCTGCTGAGGGTGCACTCAATCCCATTGTCCACTGACAGAGATGTTAAATAATACGATTTCCACTACAGACCCATGAGGGAAACCACTTGTCACCAGTCCCCAACTGGACATTGAGCCACTGACTGCTGCTTTCTCAATGTGACCACCCAACCAATTCCTTTCCCACCAAGTGGTCCATTCATCAAATCAATGTCTCTCCAATTTAGAGACAAGAATGCCACATGGGTCACTGTTAAATGCTTTGCAGAAGACCAGATAGATTATGTCAGCTACTCTTCTCCTATCCACCAATGCTGTAACCACATCGTAGAAAGCCACCAGATTTGTTGTGCCCTTAGAGAAGCCACATTGGCTGTCACCAATAACCTCTTTGTTTTCTATGTGCCCTAGCATAGTTTCCAGGAGGATCTGCTCCATGATCTTGCCTGGCACAGTGGTGAGACTGACTGGCCTATAGTTCCTTTGGTTGTCCTTTTTCCTTCTTTAAAAATCGGGGTTATGTTTTCTCTTATGCTGGATAGTGGCTTAGCAACTTCATCTGCCATGTCACCACAACAGACTCTGCACAGCAATGCAAATTAAGATACGTTTCCGTAATACTGCATCTCATCCAGGCCCTTGAAAGATTATTATCCTCACAGAAAATAATTATCTTTGACAATTGAAACATTAGACCTTTTAGGAGAGTGACTGTTTAAATGTGGTTTATACTGACCTGATTATCAAGTAATTTCAGATGGTAACATGACTTATTCAGAAGCATATGTAAATAATGTACTTAATTTCAGGCATATGCTTCAATCCTATCCTCTTTCAGAGGAAATGAACACATGCTCGAATATTTTGATAAAATGGGATTTTCTCAATACTGACCTCAGTGAGCCATCAACCAGCAACCAGAAATGGGGAAGGTGCCCTGTCACCTGCTCCTTCAGCTCACCACACACCACTGCAGAACACACTCTGTGCTTCTGTCATCTCTGCTGGGAACTGCGTAAGCACAGCTGAAGGTAAAGGCATAAGTAAAATTTGGGCAGGATGTGGACCTTTTTCACAATATTAAACGCTTTTATTTATTTATTTATTTATTTATTTATTTATTTATTATCACCTGCAGTACTCCCCAAATTGTTTGAAACTGATGCCTTTTACTTTAACAGATACCAGAAAAAGCCTCTGAGCTCATATTCAGAGTAGTCTTTTTTCTTTTTTTTTTTTTTTAGTGATTATTAAAGCACAGTTTAAAAAAATCTGTAACTGTCAAAAAGACTTTGCAAACCAAGCTGAACAGTTTTGGGCCCCTCGCTACAAGGACATCAAGGTGCTCGAGAGAGTCCAGAGAAGGGCAACGAAGCTGGTGAGGGGTCTGGAGAACAAGTCTTATGAGGAGCGACTGAGGGAGCTGGGATTGTTCAGCCTGGAGAAGAGGAGGCTCAGGGGCGACCTCATCGCTCTCTATAGGTACCTTAAAGGAGGCTGTAGCGAGGTGGGGGTTGGTCTATTCTCCCATGTGCCTGGTGACAGGACGAGGGGGAATGGGCTAAAGTTGCTCCAGGGGAGGTTTAGGTTGGATATTAGGAAAAACTTCTTTACTGAAAGGGTTGTTAGGCATTGGAATGGGCTGCCCAGGGAAGTGGTTGAGTCACCATCCCTGGAGGTCTTCAGAAGATGTTTAGATGTTGAGCTTAGTGATATGGTTTAGTGTAGGACATTGTTAGTGTTAGGTCAGAGGTTGGACTAGGTGATTTTGGAGGTCTCTTCCAACCTAGATGATTCTGTGATTCTGTGATAGATGCTTACTTACACTATACTGTAAAGTCACTTCCATCTACTAAATATTTGCATTTTGACATTTGGCAAGCTATGCTATTTAAGCCATAGTTTAAGAGTCATGGTCGTATTTGTGCATTCTCTTTGGGCCTCACTAATTGTTATATGCAAAGTGAAATAGCCTCAGCAGTTAAGGAATGCTTTTTTGATTTGTTTTGTCTTGCCTCTTGGTTTTGTTTCCTATTAATATACAGATACTGTTTAAGACACAGGCATGAGTTCATCTCCTTCTGACAAGTATAGAAAAGTAAGCTTATGTGTACTTCATTGTGACTGACTGCTTTAACCCTTTGAACCCCACCTCTCATATTCAACTTCCTTAGAACAACAGAGCACAATAGGTCTTCTCTGGTAGTGCCTAACTGACAGTATCCTTTCTGCAAATAACTGTAGAGAAAAATCTAGTTTTTGAAGCCTGAGAGGGCTTAGTCTAAGATCAGGGCTTCACTCATTAGTAAGTCCCAAAGCAGAACTTTAGGTACCATGAGAGCTTTAATTTTGGAAACTTAGAGCTCTGCAGACTTCACGTGTGAGTAGGCAGCTGCAAAGTAGATATTTAAAGCATCTGTGTTTTGTATTTCAGTTCCTAAATGCTGGTTATGTCCCATTTTAGATGCTTACGCCCTTTTGACAATGTCATCTAAAAACTGAAATCTCAAAGGTATAGAGAGCTCTGTGAGAGTGTCAGTCTCTCACTGGGTTAAACAGAAATTTTCTATCTTTGAGTATTACAGCTTTAGGATGCTAGATCTTATTGAGAAGCATGGCACTTAGATTCTTAAATACCTCAGCATTTCATAAAAAGAGAGTTTAACTGTGCAAAAAATTGGGGCTAGTTTTACCTTTTTAGGTATCCAACTGGCTAGCAGAAACAAATCCTTGGAACTGAATTAGATGCCCGAAGTCCCTGTAAAATGCTGCGTAGTAGACAGGCATCTGAGGGAAAGGTATGTCCGTATTATGTTTGTTACAGAGTTCCATAGTGTAGAAATACCAAGCTTGGGTACTGAAGCAGCCCGCTGTACTGCATGTTATTCAGGCTAATGTACCTTGAGAATATAGGCTCTCTGCAGTAGCACACAAGATCGTTTAGAGTGTACTTTGATATCTTCACACAGCACTGTTGGACTCTGCACTAAAGCCAGATCCTGTAAATGGGACTGAAAAAAATCCACATGGTTCTAAGTAAGAACCTGATTAAGCCACTCTATAGAGAACACTGTGAATAGAAGTGGGAATAAACTCTCCTCCTTGAAGGTCAGAGTAAGGCATGTATCTTTACTCAGGGCTTTTGGATTACACACGAAAGCCAGGTCAGGTCTTTCCAGGGAAAGAGCTAGTTCCTACCTTTTATATCCAGTGTTAGATGATTTTGGTTTTCAAATCCTTCATTGGCCTGTTTTCAAACTGATTTGCAGCCACCAGACAGCTAAACTATTTAGTTCCATGGGGCCTGCTTTTTCTTAGTCTCTCTTGTTTTTACTCTGCTGTTTCTTCTTGCACAATTAGCTATTCATTGAAGCAAAACTTTGTTTCTGATTTTCATCCCCCACAGCTATGAGGTTTAACAGATGGATTAGAGAGCTAGGCAATAGCAAGATTTGAAAATTTCTGTACAGCAAAATGTGTTTTAGGAGGTCAGCACAACTCACCTTTTTTTAGCTGTGTTTTCTCACCCATGTTCTCCAGTTTACCCCCTCTCAGTTCTCCTTTTGCAGTTGTTGGATGGGCATGTAAACCATGCAACAAACATTCCAAAGACTGGTGCTTCTAACTCCTGTAATTTCAGCTCTGATGAAATTCTGGGACTACTTGCAGTCCCAGAAACAGTTACATCAGGATGATGGGGGGTGGGGGAGTGGGGGGGGTGGAACATAAAGGAGTGTGGAACAGGCTGAATGTCTAGAGGCAGGGACCTCTGGGTTATTCATGGGAAACACATTAATGTGGGACTAAATTAAGAATGCCCCTGCTCCCTTGTATTTTGGCTTGATTAGTAGTAAAATGCAGAAATGAGTCCACACTAAAATGCTGCAACATTTCTCCCATATCAGTACAGTCAAAATGGTACAAAGTTTCTGTATAGAGTAGCCCTAGAAATTTACAGGCTTGTTCATTTAACCTGGTCCTTACAGAACTGGTGTCCATATCCAAAAATCTTTGCTGTTGGCAGACTGACAGAGTGATCTCGGTGGATATGGAAAATGAATTGACTCAGTACTACAAGGAGTGGTTTTTCCAAGGTCAATATTTGAAGTGTATTCCTGGAGAAATGTATGCTCCCACCACTGAGGATGAAATTTTCTGCTGATGAATAAGAAGACTTTGCTGCCCAAGGCTCTCACTTCAGCGAATTTCCATGAAATAAAAGGAAAAACAAGAACAAAACAAAACCACCACCACCACCAAAAAAACACTGTGTTTCTATTTTTAATGGTGGTCACTTCAAGATATATTAAATAGTTTTCAGGGGGTTGTTGTTGTTATTGTTTTGTTTTTAATAGAAAAGAATGCTTGAAGCTATGTTGGTATCAGCATAAGCAATATTAACATCTTTTATATTTTTTTATTAGTGCTTCACAATGAGTGTCAACAGACACCTATATCAGTAGTATATACTGTAAAAAATCACTATACTAAAGAGCTAGTATAGTGAATAAATTATATATTATATATTAATCAGTCACAGTTCAGCAAAGATGAATATGAAGTTCTACATGTAGGCAGGACTCATCAGCTAGTTAGTACAAGACAAGAAACAACTAAGTGGGCAGAAGTTCTGTAGAAAAAGATCTCACATTTGGAGTGAATGACAAATACTGCATGACTCAGTGTTATTATGCCATTGCAAACAAGACAAATATCCTACTGGGATATGTCAACAGGAATGTAACCTGTAGGATTAATCCCTCCATTCTGCTTAATACAGGTAAATCTTCAGCTCAAGTACTCCATCAAGCTTCAAGAATGATGTAAAGCAATTATGCAGGGGCCAGAGAAAAGCAATGAAATAGGTCAGAGGTCTAGAAAATATGGCCTCTGAGGAAGGTATCTAAGGTTGTTAAGTCTTGAAAAAAAAATGGTGAAAAAACTATCATAGCAGTCTTTCAGTAGGTAAATACATGCTATGATGAGAAAGGTGATATACTGCTCTCAAACAATAGGTTTCTAAGGCAGCATGGGACACTGGGAAAAACATTCTAAAAGAAAGATTGATTGGGTGTTTGAGCGGAGTGCAGTGATGTTGAATTTCTGTTACTGGATGTTTTAAAGAAAAGGTTAGACAAACACCTATCAAGAATTATTTAGGTCACTACAATAGATTATCTGAGTATACATCCAAGAATAAAAAAAGCTTACACAACTTTTTGCACTGGGAACAAATACATACATTTCTGACTTGCAGTATTAAATAACAAATGGAAATCTCACAATAATGTTCTGGTCTGTTGAATAAGACGAGAAAGACTACACTTGAATGAGTCATTCTGTATGCACTAGAAGTGTGGAAAAGCAGAGTCAGTTCTTAATATACCAAAAAAAAAAAAAAAAAGTAAAGATAATTACTGATATTGCATGCAATCTGCAAAAGTTTTGTTTGTTTTTTTTTTTTGTATTGGATGTATTTGATAAAATAAATTTTCTAATAGAGAAATATTAAGAGGATATGTAAAAGGAACCAAAATATTAAAGCATGGTACTGAAGACTGTATAATATTCCTTACATTGGGATAAGAATGATTATTTACTACTTGTGTAAAAACTCATCAGAAAAAGCTTAACACCATGGCACAGACTTTGGAGAAGTTTAAATTAAAAATAAAAATAAAAAATAAGATTAGGTGAATATGAAAGAAATGTGTTAAAATTGTGTATGACATGAAGCCCAAGATCAACTACTGTGTGCTGCAGGAGACTGAGTGAATGGACAGTTAAGCATAGTGATGTCCTCTTAAATACCCTCAGCAATATAGATAGAAGATTTGTATTTCATAATTTGTATTCTTGAAAAACTTATAGAAATATCTGGGTATTTTGTTTGTCAAGATTGAAAGACTGAGCTATATTTCCTTTATTTTAATTTGGAGAAAGATAAATACAACTCATAATTATCAAGCTGAGTATCACTCTAGGGTATAACCTTCTGCAGTTTGATTATATCCTGTTGTATTTGGTCTTACATCACTTTGTACTGAAATAAAAATCAGAATGAGTTAGAATGGAAACAATGAAAAATAAACAAAGATCTATTTCAACTTTAATTTATTCATAGCTATGAAGTAGTGATAACAAATGAGGGTTTCAGATGTTAAGCTGCATGTGGCAAAGCACCTTAGCAGCCTATTTAATGTGTTAAACAAAAGAAGCAACCAGGAAGAACCCCGGGGTCATACCTCAAAAGCTAGGTTAGCTGAAGATAGCCCATTTGGGTTGGCTGTTTTCTTGGTCAGTACTCAGTTGTCTCAAAGCTTAATGACTGTTTTCAAGATGTAGGATTCTTCTTATGTAATACACATATTTATATGCATCTAGAATTAGTTATTTTTATTGCAATGACCTATCTCCTTGAGCATGCCTAGAAGAGGGAAATGCTCATGTTTCAAACCCGTTATGTAATACTTCTCAGCTAACATAAATTTAAATATAGAGTGATTTTAGGATGTACAACTTAAAATACTAATCCAGACCATGTTAGCCAGTCATTGTGATGATGTCTGCAGAAGTAAACTCTAAAAAAAATGGGTCTGTCTGTTCTGTTGTCCTGAGTGAAAGTGGTAAGGGGATTTATATAACGTTCTTCCCTTCAAAACTGGGATTCATGCAAATGGTGGAGGGAAAATCCACCAGGTGACAAACCACCATCAAGCCAAAGGAGCTTGAATCCTTGCTCACCAGAAGCCAGGTAACATCATGCCATAAGTGTAGTTTGGAAATTAGGAGACATTTCTTCTCAGAAAGAGCAGTCAGGCATTGGAATGGATTGCCTGGGGAGGTGGTGAAGTCACCATCCCTGCGGGTGTTTAAGGAAAGGTTGGACATGGTGCTTAGAGACACAGGTTAGTGGGTGATATTGGTGGTGGGGGGATGGTTGGACCAGATGATCTTGGAGGTCTTTTCCAACCTTAATGATTCTATAATTCTACTGTAAGTTTATGCACATCCCCAAGGACTGAGGCTGTGGACAACCCATGCCAGGGCAGGGACACTGAGAAGAGAGCATCAGGAAACCATGAAGCACAGGGCAGCAAAGAAGTAGTAATCACAGAATGAAAGAGCAGGTCCTAACCATAGGGTGGAGGAAAAAATATTTTGCTCAGAGCAGCAGAAACCTGTTATGTATGTATCACCTCAGCCTACACTCCTCCTCATCCCAATTTTGGAGAACTGAGTGCAACCAGTGGATAAAATACAGAAAGCTGAGATTGGGATACAGGAGCAATAGGTGTTTGTTAATTTGTTTGTGTTCTTCTACTTGACACCTAAAAGGGTGTTCAGTAGTCTGCATTGGTTGGCAATGGATTAACTTGATTAAAATTTCCCAGCTGGTGACTGGTTTCCCCATGACACCCTTGTTTTTCTTGTTGTACCCAAGTGACTGGGTGAGCACTCTCCAGCTCTGGCCAAAGTCACGCCAAGCATACAGTATGAATGTTCATAGGACAGTGCTTGATGCTGTGTTTTGGCCCTTTTCAGTTGATTAGGATAGTCACCAGCCACATAGAAGGCTGCAAATCCAAGCATAGTATTAGTTAACGGGCTTTTGTTCTGGTAGTACAAGAACAAAATCATATCTAGCACACCATGGCTGAAGTGGAATATCTGTTTTCATCCACCTTGTCCTTTGCCCTAGTTGCTTCAGATGTAGCTCTGTCCAAGAGACTTAGCAGTGAAGAATAAGTCGCAGCTCTGTCTTCTACCTCGGACCTAGTAGTGAGGCATATTCAGCTACTAGGGGTACACAAAGTCTCCATTACCAAAGGGCAAAGTAAAAAACATGGACCGAATTTTCTTCATCTACTGGGAGCTCCAGAAGACAGTGTACTTCACTTCTGCCCCTTTAGGACATGACTAAGAGGTCCATTTTCACTAATTATATCACAATGCTTTATCCTTGCTGAAGACAAACTCTAGTTACCGCTCAGTAGACATTTAGTTTAGGTTTTACATGAAGCAGGAATTGTTTAAAATCTCCTTACACCAAGAAAATGCAAATTCTTCAATCACTGTGATATTCTAGTAACTCTCAAGATCATTTCTTAAATATTTCCCTCACACAGTTCTCCTTCATTTACTGCTAATGTATTCCTGATTTTTTATTTTAAACTGAGACATTATGATGTTGCTTTTTATTCTGCATGCCTTCTATCTACTCATCTCTGCACTGAAATCCCCTATCATTTTTCTATGTGCCCTGCATCCCTGGACTTTCCTTCTTGTAGTTATTCTTGCAACACAGTCAAGCTGGTGTCTCTTTAGCATTTTCTTTTAAAGAAATCATTTTTTACCTACATACATTTCTGGTTATCATACTGTCATTCTTTCATTTCTTCATTAAATTCACTTAATATATTGTCTAAACATCTTCTGTAGTATTATACTTGAAAGCTTATTTCATTGGCAAAAAGGAAACATGCTTTATAAATATATGGAGAAATACAGATGTAGATGTGTATACAAATGTATTGCTAGTCTAATTCAGGAGTCATTATTAGCTTAAATTATTACCCCCTTAAAAAAAAAAAAAATCTGCTATATGGACAAAGTCTTAATAATAGTGATAATACAGTTAAAGTTGTAGTACACACACTTCTCTATTTCCGCCCTTTTCCTGGCATTATACTCATCCTTCCACCTCTCCTCTGGGTCCTAAGGCCAGTGCCTTCATCCGGGTGGCTCTGCATGGAGGGAGCAACTCCTTGTTCCTTTTTCTGTATGAAACTATGATCGTGCCATGGAAAAATAAACAAAAATAAAACTATTTAGCTATCGTCAATGGATTAGTAGAAAAATCACTGTTAGTAAAGCCTGCTGCAAGCGAGTCAAGGAGAGTTCAGACTCGGTGAGCCTCAGGCCTCACAAACTTGCTGCAAAGCTTATGGTCTCTTACAAGCAATAGCAATACTGTGTTTCAGGGCTACATGGTAACAGTGGCATTTAATTCCTGTACCCTAATTCTGTTCAGGCTCTTTTATACATGCAGTTTCTTCTTCATACATCCCACTGAAAGTTTTCTCAACAGAAGTCCCTAACTGTCTCCTCTGGAAGAAATATCACAGCCTGGGACATGCTTTCTTTTTCTAATCTCCCCAGGCCCGTTTCAACACATCCTTTTTTTTTTTTTTTTTTTTTTTTTTTTTTTTTTTTTTGTCATCCGTCGTCTTCCTAGCTCCATTATCTCTTGATTCATCCCCACTTCTGATCATTCTTTTACATTTAAGAAAGTTTCAAATTAAAATACAAAAAGTAAAACAAAACAAAACAAAAAAACAGAGCTCTTCTGTTTGTATACTAGCCACATGCTTGTGAAAATTGGTAATAAGCCCTTACATTATCATTTTTTATTCCTGGCAAATGTATTAATGAGGCAAATAGCTGAATATGAGTTTCAAAATAATATTTCTCATGAAAATGTTAAAATAAAGTGCTGCAGTTAGTAGATTTGATTTCTAAAATACATTATTGGAATAGAGCACCTGAAAGCCAGCTTGTGTTTTTATGATTGCGGATTTTATCACGGGAATTGTGTTAAAATTTATATTAAGCAATTGGGCTCATGCAGCTCTGGCTGTGGTTGTACAGGCTTTTAAACTACATCTTTTTCACAACTCCTACATAAAATCTCATAAGGGTTTTGGGATGAGTGACAGTATAAATTAACAAAACCTTTTGCACATACTGAGGACTACATAGAGCATTTAATTTGGAATGTCCTTTCAGTATCCTTTGTAAACATCAGCTGTCATGCTATTAACAATTCAAAAAATTAACGAAGTATTAAATTAATTGTGGACCAGATTCTGCAGTGAGAAGACCAGCTAGAGCCTCAGAACTGGATCTTTACTGGGACTGCTAGCACTCAAACTAACATAGTGGCTCTGGGGCACTGAGATGCTGTAAAACTGAAGTGAGGCTAGGAAAAAAAAGAAACATCTAGAAAGCACTAGACCATGCTGACTTAGAAATCACTGTCTTGACTCATATAAAAATAAAAAATACAAAATCCAGTTGTGAATTTTTTCAGGCCATAACCCTGTAATTACGAAACAGTATAGAGTATTTTCCTCTCCCACAGTTCCCGCAATTAGCGCTCTGAAGCCAGTGACGCCGCGGTGAAAAGGAGCGTTTCGTGAGATCATTTTCCTGCCAGCCACGCACACAGATGCTGCCGCCGCAACCTCGGCGGCGGCCGTGCGCGATCTCCCGGCTCCCACTAGCGGCGGCCCCGGCGGAGGCGAGAGCCCTGCCTGGGGGACAGCCGCGGAAGATGCGCGGGGGCTGCGCTGCCCCGTGCTGTCCTCTGCTCCCCGGCTTCTATTCAGCGCTTCACGACGCTGCTGGGTGGCTCCGGTCGAGCCCTTTTCTGCTCTGGGTTTGCCTGTAAACCAGTTACGGAGCTTTTTCATTCCCAAATTATTCTGTAAATTACACAAAAAACGTTTCAAGATTGCGCGTGTTCACAGCTGATTGTTTGGAGTATGTTATTTATTTATTAGAATGGTTTCTGAGAGTCATGCTCTCTCTGGTTGGATGGTCTAAGATTTCCAAGTAGAAGGGAGCCTTTTTCTATTTCCAGCTGAACTGAATGTTCTTAATCAGCTAATGAATTTATTGTACAAATAATAAAAGAGCTTTTCAATATGCTAGTATACTAGTGCAAATACTCGTACATGCACTGGTTTACAGTGCTTTTCGTAACCATGAATATTCTTTTGAATAAAAGTTTTTTACTGAATATTCATGAATAATGGCAGGAAAGCGAGGTCATGAATATGAACAAGCCTAACTTGGTGGGTTTGCTTGGCAAAGAAAAAGGCATGCATTCACATTTGCTGTCATCACACACCCGTATTTTTTCCTCTTATACTGACCTTCACATTTAAATCAGCAACTAAAAGTTTAACTGCAAAGCTGAGTTTCAGGCATTTACCTTCACAGTAAATTATCAGTGTTTCTTTACTTAAGGTCTAGCATATAT
This sequence comes from Anser brachyrhynchus, assembly GCF_964034855.1. Lineage (NCBI taxonomy): Eukaryota > Metazoa > Chordata > Aves > Anseriformes > Anatidae > Anser > Anser brachyrhynchus. The sequence goes on along the minus strand of NC_137696.1, from coordinate 96,016,851 downwards.
GTGGCATTATGCTGTTTTATCAGGGAAGTGAGCACATTGTGTTTGATAAAAAATCTTATAATCTATGACTTAGAATGAGTTGGTCATTTAAATAAAACAAAAATTTTGCACAAGATGAATTCTTTCTTAAATGTGTTTACTTTTCTTAGAACTTTTTTTTTTTTTATCAGAACTTTGTCCCTTTCTCCCTTTTCCTTAAAAATAAGCTTTTATCAAGTTACAGCTGAAAAAAAAAAAAAATCTCAGTTTGGGAATTTAATTTTCACACAATTAAAGAAAATAACTTTTGATCCTTCCTGTCCTGGTTTCAGTTAGGACAGAGTTAATTTTCCTCCTAGTAGCTGGTAGGGTGCTATGTTTTGGATTAGGATGAGAAGAGTGCTGATAACATGCTGATGTTTTAATTGTTGCAGAGCAGTGTTTACACCAAGCCAAGGACTTTTCAGCTTCTCGCTCTGTCCTGCCAGCGAGCAGGCTGGGGGTGCAGCAGTAGCTGGGAGGGGACAGACCCAGGACAGCTGACCCAAACTGGCCAAAGGGGTATTCCATACCATCTGACGTCATGCTAAACAATATATAGGGGTGGCTGGCCGGGGTGGGGGGCCGGCTGCTCGGGGATAGGCTGGGCATCGGTCAGCGGGTGGTGAGCAATTGCATTGTGCATCACTTGTTTCATACACATTATTATTAGTAATACTATTATCATTATTATTATTATTATTATTGTTATTATTATTTTCCTGTCTTAATAAACTGTCTTTATCTCAACTCACAGGCTTCACTTTCCCGTTTCTCTCCTCCATCCCAGAGAGGGAGGGGAGAGGGTGAGCGAATGGCTGTGTGGTGTTTAGCTGCCGGCCGGGTTAAACCACAACGCTTCCTTTCCCCAAATTTATTTTTCTTCCCTATAGAAATTATGATACTTTTCATATTTACAGATACGTATAATTTATGACACTTTTGTAAAAATTCTAACAACATAAATATCCTACTGTTTTAAAATGTGAATACAATATGTAGAAGTTCAGTGAAAGAGAGGAATGAGTTAAAAATACTCGATGTGTTATAGAAGGTTATCCTACTTGTGTATAACATATCTGGGATGTTTTCAAAACTCTCAAATCAAGGTATTTTAACTAATAGGGAAGACATTTAACATGATTAATGGCATCACTATTTACATCACTAAGTCCTACTCACTTTCCATGGCTACTGGATGCCCACGTGTGATTTTGAAAATGTCTGCCAATCTGTTTAATTATTTTTAGCAATTAAGGTTGTAATTTGTGGATGTTGCTTCAGCTTCTTGCCATGTTGACTGATGTCTCAATGTGTACATTCTATGTCATGCCATATGTTCCTTGTTAGCTCCTATTATGCAGAATGATATTTTTTCTTTCTAATCAGGTTTTTACTGGTACATGTTTCAGGAGAAAACAGAAAATCATAATGTTCTGGGTCTGTTTCTCCACTGCTCTGTCCCTTGCATCTCTTCTACTAAATATGGCAGATGAATAAGAATTCCCAATGAATTGAGAGCTTGTTTGCATGTTCTTCTATGCTCAGTTTGTCCAAGTAAAAATGGTTCAAAAACCAACCCACTGAAAGATCAGTCCAGTGTGGATCTACTTGCTTTGATTACTCCCAAATTACAAGCACAAACAACAAAGTTTACTGAATCCACAGGCAACAAGAAATCAAAACACTTTTATGTGTTGTCTTTGTTTGTTTGTTTTTGTTTTGTTTTGTTTTTAAATACCCAATTTATAACTAAATTAATGTACATTTTCCAGGGAGATATGCAGGTTTATTTGACTGTAAAATGGAAACAATGTGATGTATACCTGCCTGTGGAGTTTGCTGTGGATAAATGAGTTTTCTGGAGCAAAACCATGTTAGAAAGAGAGTGGTTATAGGAAGTTTACAATGATATTAGTCCAGGATGCTTTTTGTCAGTGGAATAAGTAATCTTGTTCCCCTTTTTAGCATATTTATATAGGAAGGGAAAAGGGGAATATAAAACCTGTCTCAGAGGTTTTGTTATTATTTTTCTGCTGAAGACTAACCATATCTTTATATGTTGATACAGTTTCTACAGTTACACAGATGGTTACTAAATTAAATTTACTTGATGGGCTGCTGTTTTTATTCATATAATAGTGCTTTTGATCAAAGACACAAAAAAGATAATACACATCATAATTTTGATTGGTGAAATATGGGAGGCACTTCCAAATGGTATTCAAGCACTGTTTGAAAATATATATATATTAGTAGCACTAATTAGTCACGAGGATCCTTGAATTTTCTAGGGTAGAAAACATTTTCAGCAGTTGTTCAGAAGCTTCAAAGCCTGATTTTAAGTGCTTAACTTACGGTGATAGGAACTGAAAGGTGACAGTGACAAAGAGTAAACAACATTTGCATACCAAAAACAAATTGAAAACTATATTTATAAATATTGCAAATGAGGGAGAAAGCTAGTTTCTTTTTTAAAGCAAAATTTCCACAATGACTTAGTTCTTTTTTTCCCCCTAATTTTCCATGAAGATGATTTGATACTATTCTTTCATTTGAAACCATCAGATGTTTTATTTAATAATAATAATTAAAAAAAAAAACTTAGGTACTGAACTGTAACATGGATCCATAACTCTTAACTCAAATTAATGTTCTCTGTTTCAAGCAATAAATCTATTTATCTCTCATGCATGTTCTACACGTGTACATGCAGACTTTCCAGGGAATTTAATTTAAAATCCAGTTCTATGATACCAAATCAGACTAGAAGATCTACAATGAAGAGCAAAGAGGGCAACACTGGTATGCTCTAGCAATTACTTTGGCTAATTATGGGCAGCATAAAACTGTGAAGTAGAGGAGTTAGCTACTGCTAATTCAAGTTACTGTTAATTCAACACCTGTAGACTGAAAGAAGCCTTAGATGTTTTTCAGAAGTCATTAAAAAAAAAAAATACAACTATGCTGCAATTTGAACAATAGGAATTATAACAGAAGAATTATAGATATAAATAGTTAATAACATAAATATAATAATTCCAAGGGATTGCACTTGGTTTTGATTCAAAATACACTCAAGGTGTACAGAATCAGTCTAGAAGTCCCCTGACTAGTTTGGCATATGAAGTCATACTTCCAAACTGATAGCAAAGTCTATACTGTTAAAGTCAGCCTGACTCAAGAGTTCTCTTTGACAGAACACTGACATTCACACATAAAAAGGCTCTTGAAGACAGCTTTGACAACAACTTCAAAGCTGATAATACTTAAAAAGACAAAATACCAGGGTTATCTTTCTGTTGCCTCTTGACTAACATGTATGTTTGATGCCATCTCAGGCAAAAACTGTTATTGTTGATCTGTGGGTCAAATTTCACTGGTGTCCTTAGGCTAGCATGAACTATAATATTTCTGTTTTCATCTCTGCTCCACTAAATCAGAATTACTTGGGCAGCTATAAAATGAGCCTAACACGTATTGTGGTAATGGTTTACTATTAATCAAGTGGATCCTGGTATCATATAGGAACAACTGAGAATCGAGCCCCACTATTTAAAGCACTGTGTAGTTCTTAAAGATGGTTGTAGATGGATTTTTCCTTGTAAAACCAAGCGTGCTGTTACCACATCCATGCTAGTTCCCCTTTTTACCCTTCTATCCATCATTACAACTTCAACTCTTTGGCACTTGAACTGCTAAATTCATTGCGTGAGTTTCTGTCTGCTACTTGTTTCCTGAAACCATATAGGAGGCAGGAGAGATGCTACTGCAGGATGTATATTGATTTTACCTATCTTAAAATTCTGATCCAATATGAAATCTTACTGTAGTTTTAAGCAGCTAGCTCCTTCTATGTGACTGAACTTTTTCAAGGAATAAAAAGTTGTCTCCTAAGGTCTACTAGATTTACTCCTTTGTGGTGCATTTTGGCAGCTGGTATCACTGTCTGCAGGAGAGATGCTTCCACAAAAGATGCCATGTTCAATACATTTTTGGCACAGTCACGTGGCCATCATGAGTCACTAACACACCTGCTGCAAATCAGCCTGTTATACTGGCATTCTCAATTGCCCATGAATTCCAGATCTCACTTTCTTATGTTATCATTTTTTGGCAGATAACTATCAACAGGTGCGATTATCAGTGACAGGGAGCATGTAGTGATGATGGTTAAAGGCTTTCACAAAGTCCTTAAAAGGACTTATTTCAAAGAGAGTGAGATATTTTATGGTTAACAGTTGTTTTTGATTAGAATCAGACTCCTTCCTCCTGCTGTTACTCTTCCCACTCATCCGGAATCTGAAAACTAAGATGAAAACTGCTGGAAGAATACTGACTCTGATGTTATTTTCATGAAATACTGTGGGAACAGTTCCATAATAGAGCAAGTGACAAACAGCCACATTCCAGCTGGCAGGAGGAAAAAAAAAAATGGACGAGAAGGGAGGTGGAATGGCTTGAGAAGGAAATATTAAGTGAAGAGGGGAGAATAGAATAACAAAGTATGAAATGTTAGAGGGAAGTTGAAAGACATAGCATATGGAGAATGGAAATAAAAAGTTACAAGAAAAATGAAGTTAGAAGTTAGACAGGTAATGGTGGAGTTTTTTTTGATGACAGTCTATGACATTCAACAGAACCTAAGAAGAAGCAAAATTAGGTGTTCAGAAGTAAAGGAAAAACATCAAGTTTTTCATGCAAGTTTCTTAAAAAGTGAGGACAAAATGTGAAAGAGGAAGAAAAATTCTTGGAAAATGTCTTCTAAACAGCATTTGAACATAGTCTGTATGTAAATTAATAATAAATTTAGAAGACAGTTGCATATTTTGGGGAGCTGTCATAATTACTAACTTAAACCAGCTATACCTCACAGCAGAAGAGAAACTCTTCCGTTCTTATTCATTACTTCTGAAATGTTTCCTTTCTAAACAGATCATTCACTGGCATCTAAGCAGTCACCTTTCATTGCTTGACACCTATATCCCGGGGGAAGGGTTTGATGAACTTGTAAACAAGCAGTATGCTTTGAAGTTGAGATGAGTATGAGGGTAGACAGCAGACATTGCATATGTGCACCAACTGTAAGAGTTCATAATAGGACTCCTGTCCAAAAATGTGAGTAACTGCAAGGATGTGCCATTTGTACTTTTGCTTTCAAAAGCATTAGTTTTGAAAACAAAATAAAACAAAACAAAACAACTCCCCCTCCACAAAACAAAATATCTATTCTGTGAAGCCAGTCAAAGCTTTATTTACCTCCATTTCTTTAGAGTATGTTGGGTTTATGTGGCAAGGGTTTGGTGGCAGGGGGGCTACAGGGGTGGCTTCTGTGAGAACCCAGGAGCTGCCCCATGCTAGATAAAAGCCAGTTCCAGCCACCTCCAAATGGCACTCACTACTGACCAGAACTGAGCCAGGACCTCTGGAAGAGCAGATTTCAGAAAGGGCAAAAACGGCTGAGCAACAGCAGCTGGGAGAGAGGAGTGAAAAACAGCCTTGCAGACACCAAGGTCAATGAAGAAGGAGGGCAGGAGGTGCTCCAGGCTCCAGGGCAGAAATTCCCCTGCAGCCCATAGGTCCCACGGCGGAGCAGATCTCCATGCTGCAGCCCATGGAGGAGTCCCCAGTGGAGCAGGTGGATGTGGCCTGGAGGAGGCTGCGGCCCATGGAGAGCCCCCGCAGGAGCAGGCCCAGGGCCGGAGCTGCAGCCGGTGGAGAGGACGAGCCCACACAGGAACAGGGATATGGGGGGAGCTGCAGCTCGTGGGGAACCCACGCTGGAGCAGTTTGTTCCTGATGGATGGACCCCGTGGTATGGAGCCATGTGGGAGCAGTTCTTGAAGAGCTGCTGCCTGTGGGAAGCCCCTGCAGGCTCAGTTTGGGAAGGACGGCATCCCGTGGGAGGGACCCACAGTGGAGCAGGGGCAGGGAGTGACCATGAAGGAGCGGCAGAGACAAAGCGTTAGGGACTGACTGCAGCCCCCATTCCCTGTTCCCGGCACTGCTTGGGGGGAAGAAGTAGGAGAGCATGGATGGGTGTGTTTAGTTTGCTTTTAGTCTCTCACTGTTCTAGTCTGCTAGTGATAGGCAATAAATTACATTAATTTCCTTCTGTTCAGTCTGTTTTGCCTGTGACGATAATTGTTGAGTGATCTCTCTTGAACTCTTTCTGACATATTTTTTTCCCCTCGTCCTTTGAGAAGGGGGAGTGAGAGAGTGGTTATGGCGTAGTTTAGTTGTTCATCAGGGTGAAACCACCACACAGAGCTGTCAGATGTATCTACATCTTGTTCCTTCAAAAAGGTGCACCCATTAGCTGACCTTCAGTAGTAGTACCTGACCACACAGTCTGACCAGTGCTTGCCTAGATATTCCAGTGGGCATGCAAATAAATCTGTGACAGACACCTCTGACACCTCTGACACCTCAACATGGTGGATCCTTTAGCCAGAAAGAGAAGTTGTGGTAAGAATTTATTATTGAAACCTGGAATGCAGACACAAACCTACTTGAAATCTTTCAAACAAGAAGTGCCAGAATTTGAACTACCTTGAGAGCATATGGATTCATTCTGGTTGTGTGGATCAGTAGGCAGCTGTAAGTCTAGAGGCAAAAGTTAGTCCTGTAGCTCACCGTGGTATGTGGAACTTGGAGGGCTGAACTTCTGAAGGCCCACATGTAGTATTTGCATGAGTTGCAACTTTTTCAGGGTTCTACGATGGTCATGCCAAGGTTTTTGGTTCTGAAACAGCATTGAAACTCCACAAAAATATATTTCTTTGTAAAATCTTCTGTGTAATCCAGGGTTAGCATAGTTTCCCTCATAGGTTTTGTTCTTATTTTAGGCTATGGTTGAAATTAGTGAGAGAAGACATGATAATTTTGAAAAGTTACATGAATTTTACTGAAGTTCAGAGGTTTCAAGAGAAGCTGAAGTTGCATGCAGAATTTTCTGGTTGCTTTGTATTTTATTTTGAATTGTTTATCATGCAGGAATAGGTGATTATCAGGGAAAAGTAATTGGGTAATGCTTATTGCAGATATAAGCAGAGGCATCTGCAACTTTTAAAAATTATGTTGATTTTAGACTTCCCTTCTCTCTAATTCTCAACTTAGTTGCCAGGAACTGTAAGTCCACACTACATGATATGACTGAGTCTGTAGGAATACAAATGAGAGAGAACATGGCTCCTCTCCCTGCTTTCAGTGTAATTAATATTTACCAATTTTCCATCTGCCATCAAATACTAAAATGTATCTTCCTAAACTGAAAATACCTGCTTTCATGGCTAAAATATACAACTTAGTAAATCTCTATATAGAAACAGAGAGTATTTTAAAGTTTTTTTTTATACTGAGGTAAATATATGCGTTGTTTTGAGAATGATAAATAAAAAGGAAATATCATAAAGAAAGAAAATAATGAGTTTTACGGTTTTACTAGAGGTTTTCTCTCCTCTCCTCTCCTCTCCTCTCCTCTCCTCTCCTCTCCTCTCCTCTCCTCTCCTCTCCTCTCCTCTCCTCTCCTCTCCTCTCCTCTCCTCTCCTCTCCTCTCCTCTCCTCTCCTCTCCTCTCCTCTCCTCTCCTCTCCTCTCCTCTCCTCTCCTCTCCTCTCCTCTCCTCTCCTCTCCTCTCCTCCCCTCCCCTCCCCTCCCCTCCCCTCCCCTCCCCTCCCCTCCCCTCCCCTCCCCTCCCCTCCCCTCCTCTCCCTTTCCTTTTTTACATGCTTTCATAAAAACTTCACTCCTGAAAAACTATGTGTCAAGGGAAATAAGTTGATGTTATTGATGTTGTCAGTACCTATTTGCAGTTTGATTTCTTACAATGCTATAACTTGAGAGGAATTCAAGACTAACAGTTTCAGTATTGGCACCAATATCACTGCAGTTTGGAGCACTTGTTTCAGAGCTTCATTTACTTTATAAAAGAGCTAGAGCTTCTCTCTGCAACTAAATCTGCAAAACTTCTCTGGAAATTTAAGCAGAATTGTATTCTACTGGAGTATGCTTCTTCATCTCAAGTGGGATGAGATCCAGTCAGTTTTCTCAGAATTACTTGCGAATGAAATGAGGGAGGCAGCTGATGTCCAAAGACAGTTCCCCAAATGATTTTTTCATCAAATTGCACAAGAAGTGGTTTCAATTAAACCACTTTAAAGCAATTTTTCTCAACGGAGAACTTAGAAATCTGTTACTTTGTATTCTAAATTTCACTGGTCAGATTTTGAAATCTCCGGAGTAAGATGAAAAGGAACCTGAAGGAATTGGAAGCATTTCATGGATCACTGAGCCATTGCCCTGTCTTCTTAGGCTGTACATTTTATAATCCTATATGAAATAAAATTTCCATCCTTCACACAGCTCTGCCCAAGAGCATTTCTGGGTTCTGGCTCAATTCTAATAAAATGTGGTCAGGAATTGTAAGACAGTGATTAATCCTTCAGATCTCTGCTTGATGGAAAAAAAAAAAAAAAAAAAAAGGACTAAAGGACTATAAACTATGAGGAAAACATAAAAAAGAATGAGGAAAAAGGAAAAAGGTAAAAAGGCTAGTATCATAGTAAGCTATTACCTTTATGCTGTTAGTTGGGATGAGACATTGGTGTTCTGCTGCTTCTGCCACTGCAAGTATTCTGAATGGTAACGGTTTTGATCCCCGAGGGACAGAGTACAGCAGCTGAGACAACATTTAATCCAGCAGATGAAGGTACAGTAAATGCCACAGGCAGTATTCAATTTTGTGTGTTAGCAGCAAGGGATAGACATTTAAAAAGTGGAGAAATGGCAACCTTGTGTGATGGGATGTGATGAGAAAACATTGCATTTGTCCTGAATTGGCCTCTTATGCAATTAAGTACTCTTTCTTTTGCTGCTTCCTTGTGATGGAAACAGCTAATGAATAGAAAAAAAAATAAATTGACAGTATAAGCATGTTTCTCACAGAACATAACTAGAAGGGTATTGCATGACACTTGGAAAAGATATATAAAATAATTCTACAGGAATCAGGCAGTAGAAACTTATTATTAGTGTTAAGGGCCTAAAAAGACATTTCTTCTAGGCCAGAATGCTTATCAGAATGTTTATGAGACTTTCACAGTCCATAATCAAAGCAGTGTTTTACCAAAAAAAGCTTATGGGATAACATCTCCAACTGCAACATAGTAAAGAACACTTCTTTTTAGCTTTGTTTTGTTTTTAGTCCTCTGTTAGTTTTAGGAACTGAAGTCTCATGACTTTTGTCACAAGAAGGAGTCAAATCAGAATTTTTTTAGTAAATTCCCAGAAGAACAGATTAAGCCTTCTTATTCTTTCCACTAAATTAATGTAGATACAGGACACATTCTGGAATATGTTCTGTGGTCTATACTATTTGCTGTGTCCAATTATCCTTCCTGAGCAGCCTCATTATCAGAATCAGTAGAGCAACATTCATAAAGCACCCAAACTACTTTGCCTAATAAAGTTTAAAATTTCTTTAATTACATCTAGACCAACACCAATGTATCTATATGAAGCTGTATATCTATATAGTGCAAGTTTACTGAGCAGAAGTGTTATTAGTTTGAGGATATAAGCAGTTCACATCGTGACAGGCTATAGAAATGCGCTGTGCTGTACAGCATTATTGATTGATTGTCACTAAAAATATTGAAATAAATTGTTGCCAAAACAAAATAGTGGAAAATAACATCATTAACAAAAATTAGTGTAATATATAGCCAAAGCTTTTCTTTGTATCTGGGTCAATTGACAAAAAAAAAGTCCCATGTTCTAGGAAACGACATGCAATATTGATTCCTCTGAATATATATATTTTTTAATCTCATTGTTTCCCCAAGTTGACAGAGTTATGGGAATACTTGTGTTTTTTTGTTTGATGTTTGTTGGATATTTTTTTCTTTGGTGTGTTATGTTGTTTTACTGTTCAATTCTGTCCAAATAATTGGGACCTGGGAGCAAATTCCATTTCCTGTGTCCAGACTTGTCCTCTGTCTACAACTTAGCCCCACAGGGGAGGGAAGCAGACATACAAAACAGAGAAGTACGGAGACTTTCCAGGCAGAAACTGCAAGTGACTGGAGTACATCTTAGGTACCCTGCCTTGTCTACTTTATCATTTGTCATGTCAACAACATTGTCAGCAAGCCCAGCCAACTACCTGAAAGGACAACACACAAACCTAGTGTTTTATTTTAGCCAGGAGTATTTCATAACTCTTTGACTGTTTGTGAAAATCTTGTTTGTTTGTTTGTTTGTTTGTTTTATAGCTTTGCCTGTTGTTTTGATTATAAAGTATTTACAGGAAATGACTTGCTAAAATGAAAGCCAGAACAAGGAAATAAGGAGGCATAGCTATTGGAAACTTATATCATCCTTTCTTCATACACACTGAAATTGAAATTTCATTTTAGCTCAGAAGTGAACACAACCAGGTACTCTTATTACTAAACTCAGTTTTCACATATCAGAAAATTAGCCGCTGAAGTAGCAAAATTGCAGATATTTGGCAGACACTTCAATAGTAGTGTAATTGAGTAAATGTCAAAAATTAAAACAAGCAAGCAAACAGAAAATGTTTTGTTTCCCTCTGATTTCAGGTTGCTTTGCTCATAGTCAAAGGTCCCACTGTGAAATAGAATGCCACTGATAAATAGGCATGGAAGCGAAAGATGGGGAAGTTACTACTATGAATGTCAAATATACTGGTATAAAATGTATTGCTTGTAGTAAGTGCATCAAGGTTTTGTAGGTGAAGGTATTAAGCCAATAAAAATTGGAATAAAAAGAAAAAGAAGAAAAAGAAAAGGAAAAAGAAAAGGGAAAGGAAAAGGGAAAAGAAAAAGAGAGAAAAAAGAAAGAGTAAAAGGTTTTCCATGCAAAAGTCAAGGGTATTTATTTTTTCTAAATCTTATATTGGTATAATATGAGTTATCACCTCTATATATCTGCAGAACTTGCTTTACTTTTATTATCAGACCATGAGGACTTTAGTGTTACGTGAATCCTACAGTTTTGGACTTCTCATCCACTCATTTGTTCCTATCACTCAGTGGAGTTTTATTCTTTTAATACAGTCTAGTGATTACATACAGCTAATGTAAATAATTTAAATCTGCAAAATATTATATCTGTCAATTATAGCAAGGCTTTTTGATTTTAAGGTAATGTAAAGCATAGCAAATATGGCTCAGAGAATTACTTTAAAGTAAATTTGGTTTAATTATGCTTCCTATGACATAACATACCTTTTATCAGGGTAATGAAAGGCATAGTTAATTTTACTGACTGTTTTAAAGCCTCTCTCCTGATAATTACCTTATAGGGAAAGCTGATCTAGCTTTAACAAAAATCTGTTAGACTGAATTTTCTTTTACTTTTTTTTTTCAATAATAATCTTGAACTTGAAAAAAAACGTAGAGCTAGATCCTCACTTTTTCTAACTTATGACATTTTTTTTGCTTATTTGAGAGATAAATTAAACTACCAGTGTTCAAACACATTTTACAATTTTTTTAGGGAGTTCAAACAAATGAATTACATGTGAAAATTACAGGAAATGTATTTTGAAATAGAAAGCAAGAATGGAGATTTTCAGTGGTATCATAATTCCAATTCATTCAGCGTATATAAATAATTTTGGTTTTACTGCTTAGGTTTGTTTGCTTGATTCATAAATGTAATAATATTTCACTAATATGACTACTAAAGCTGAAAATTTTATTGTTGACCCGTACTTTGGAAAAGTTATATCCCCAGAATATTTTCGGATAATTATCCACCAGGGATTAAATATGACTAGATTTGAAACTGATATTCAAACAGCAATTCTGCAACGTTGTATTTTGTGTTTACCTTTTGCACAGTTGAACCATTTGCCATTTGCTTTTTTGCTTTTTGCTTTTTTTTTTTTTTTCTTTGTAGTTAGACGTCTCTATAGTTGTACTTCATTTTAGCCTTTAGGTGGCAGCATTTGAGAAGAGTTGTAGTTTTGGGCTTCCAACCTTCTAGAACGCAATTCATGAACAAGAATTATAAATAGATAGGACAAGACATTTAGGTACTCTGCTTAGCATGCTATTCACAGCAAACTTTATTCAGAAGCAGTCTCCCTCTATATATATGTATAGGTATATATATATACATATATAGGTATGCAAGACCATAATCTTCTTAACACTTCTCTCATTCATACTTTTTTATGTAGAAAGATATCTACATATATATTTATACATATATATATTTTTGCAAATGCTTTGACTCAAAATGGAAGTGAATGTCTCTGTTTACTGAATGTGAAAACATTTATTCCTTTTTGTTTGTTTGAGTTTTTGGGGGTTTTGTTTTGTTTGCCTTTTTTTTGTTTGTTTGTTTAGAAAAAAAAAAAAAAGTCTTTTATCTAGGAAAGGAACAAGAAATAAAGGGCCGTTTGTTCAGGTTCCCTGTTATACCTCTTTTCAGTTATCTTTCAGTCACTTCAGGATGACTAACAACAAGTGATCAACAGCATTTCAAAAGATTTATCCTGGGCTTTGGGACTGGGTTGCCCCTGTGTGGTGCAGAGATATTGTGGGATGTGTAGAGTGAACATCAGTACAGCTACATTCTGTTCTACAGATATACTTCATAATAAATATCAGAGTAATTTTCAGTTTATACGTTAGTAGAAAAAGTGCTAAAGGTTGCTAAAGTGCATGAAAGAATCTTGTGGCACGTAATTTCCTGCACCGAGGTACTTAGATCATTTCTCAAATATTTTAATGGCAAATTACATTTAATTGCCTAACTCCGTACATCTAATGCCACTTGCACCTGTTGTACAGCCTCCAAGACATCCATATGGGACTAACAAACACGTACAGGTCCTGTGGGAGCTCTCTACTTTTTAAATTGTGACTGTGTAAGGCATGTAGATGCCTTAATTTTGGATTAAACTCCACAATAGGTATTCTGTTCCAGTATTTATACTTCTTCATAATATCTGTCATAAGCCTGACAAGTGTTAAGCTTAAATCCATTAAATTGCTTCTTGCTCAATACCTGATAAACATGAAGGCAAATGACTACTGTCCACTTCATACAAAGTTTATATATTTCTTTGTAAGTTTTACCTTATTATTTTCCATCTTCATTGCTACTTTAAGTCAAGCTGAAAAGCTATCACTGATGAGTTCCTTTATTTGGATATCAGAAGAGAGGTTTTAGGACCATGACAAAATTACAAAATTGATACATTCCTGTTTCCCATTTTATGTGGGAACATGTTTCTGAAACAGGGGAGTTCTAAATATGAGCATTGTGGAAGTAGCAACAAAACCAGATTTGCAAGGAAAAAATAAATAAATATTTCATTCATACTTCTTTGATTCTTAGACATTAACATTGTTGTTTTATTTTACTTGTTTCACAGAAACTGAAAGACAGGTAGTGTCAGGTTGCTCACCAGCTGTTGGTTGTCTAGGTCTGTTACTGCTTTGCAAATTACAGAAATTTTAAGTCTGTCATTCAGATGCCCAATACTTATATATCCAAGAGAGAGGGAAAACAGAAGGAAAACAAACAAACAAACAAACAACAACAACAACAAAAAACACTAAATGTCTAGCTGAAAGAAATAAGAACTGTACAGTGACATGAGGAGAGAGATGTCAGGTTACTGTTTGTCAGAATGTCATAGAAAATTCAGAATCTAATGAAGGTGTGACCCTGAAATAAATGACTTATTTTCTTGGACAAGTGGACAAGTCTCATTCAGACTTAAAGTGGCCTTAATTCTTTTTAGCTTAATTTACCAAGTAAGCTAAAATGAATTAGAGCCACTTTAGTTCTGAATGAATAATTTAGTCCACCAATTTAAGTAAAGTGCTTTGATAGTTATTCATGAGCTATTTCAAGCCTAGCATTTAGACTGTTTAATGGTCAATGGCTTTAGCCAGCAAGATACACAGTGTACTTGTCCCTTTCATTTGCATTTGCAACCACAAAAACAATCTAAAGGAAGTTGCAGAGTTATCCCTTCTGAATTATATTTTTTCCACCAATGGTTAATACGTATTCCAGATATATACTTAACCAAGTCTAACATGCTTTGAGGAATCTGCTACACATGATTTAATAATTAATATAGTTGTAAGAGCCAACATTTTATATCGTTAAATATACTTCACATTCTCTCTGATTTCATGCTCAGTATGGGAATATATTATTATTATAAGGGAATGCATAATTATATATTTAGACAGAAAGCTGGGATGATATGTCAAATGGAGTTATGAGAAGGAGTAGTGATACAAGGAGGATCAGAGCTGCATACATATTGAAATGACAGTATACAACCTTTTTACCCACTTGGTCACACTGAGATGCACACATAAGTATATTAGTATGCATATTAGAAGTTCTCTCTTTAATTTAGATGTTAACTTTTCAGAGAACAGAAAATGACATTGATGGCTTCATTGTCACGTAGAATATGCTGTGTCTTGACTCCTCTGGCAATTTTAAAGATAGACTAACATAGAGTGAAGATGGAAAACTCTCCTATGAAGTAGTAAAGGTTGTTAAAGAATTTAGCTGCAATATGTGCATTTCTCTTGATTACTTACATATTTATAAAAATATCCATCAGGTTTGGCATTAGTAGACTGAAGGTAAGTGGCTTATTGGCAAGTATGACATAGATTCATGCTTACTGCTTTAATAAAATGTAATTATGGTTGTTACTGTATGTCACTTTTTATCCTCTTTATCAAAAGTGTCCTATCATCAGTTCAAAGCATAGAATTATTCAAAATGTGTGTGTCAAAGAATTGGTCCTGAAAATGTAGGCTGTCTGTAGGCAAACATCTGCCTATGAGGGCAGGTTAGAGGGAACAGAGATGTAAATGAAGCCATGATTCAGTTGTAGAAGTCTTAAATATGTTTCTACCATTATTTCAGTAGAAGACAAGATACAATAATATGAGACATTTCCAGTATGTGAAAAAAAGTCACTAACATCTTTCCAAGTCAAGTGAAAGCTCTACCTCATCACCTACACAGCTGCTGTGCAGGAGATTTTGTTAAGCTTACTGTCAGATCTTGCTCACATTGTGGCATACATATTTTGGTTAATCTTAAATGATTAGTATGCTTAATGATCTATAACATCATATGTAGCATATTTATATTATGTCTTTGTGTAACAGGGAAGTCCACTACAAGATCCAAAAGTATTGAATTGTTACAAACATTTTAATTGAAATGATATTGTGGATTCTTAAAAGAAAAGTCTTGATTTTCTTTACCTTTGGAAAGAGGGCTTTTCATTTATTTCTTGATGGAAAGTTAGGAAAAAAATATAATAATCAAACAACGATCATGGGATAAACGTATAATGAATAAGAAAAAACATAAATTTTCTCATAGATATGCTCTACTTTTACAAACCATGAACAAAATACATGTAAATTGGAAGTATAAATTCTGCTTGTAAGTCAAGCAAATGTGCATAAAATGTCATAAAGAAAAAAAAAATAGATCACACAAAAACATGCCATTGTTGCAAACTGACTGACAGCTTTGTTACTATGAGATTATAGTAAGATGACTAAGAGAAAAAGGAGTAATGATCTTGACTAAGACAGGTTGAGAGTGGGCAACAGAAGAGAAAGGCTAAATGTGAGGCTGCACCTCAAGTACTGTGTTCAGTTTTGGGCACCTCACTACAAGAAGGACATCAAGGTGCTGGAGCATGTCCAAAAAAGGGCAACAAAGCCGGTGAAGGGTCTAGAGAACAAATCTTATGAGGAGAAGCTGAGGAAGCTGGGGTTGTCTATCGTGGAGATAAGGAGATTCAGGGGAGACCCTATCGTGCTCTATATTTACCTTAAAGGAAGCTATAGCAAGGTGGGGATTGGGCCCTTCTCACAAACACCAAGTGAAAAGACAAGGGGAAATGGCCATAAGTTGTGCCAGGGGAGGTTTAGGTTGGATATTAGGAGAAGCTTCTCTATTGAAAGGGTTGTGCAGCATTGGAATAGGTTGCCAAAAGAAGTGGTGTAGTCACCATCCCTGGAGAGCTTAAAGAATCATAGAGTTAGAACTTAGTAATGTGGTTTCATGGTGGACTTTAATACTAGGTTAAAGGTTGGACTAAATGATCTTAGAGGTCTTTTTCCAACCTGAATGATTCTATGATTCTAAAGAGCCTTCAACATTACATTCCAAACAGCTGCATTTATCTGCTTTAAGTGGTTCATGTTGGAAAAGATCTCTGCAAATATGTTGTAAACTGATATCTAGCAAGTTTAGTATTTCAAGATGGTTCTATTTTTCAACACTTTCTAGTTTCTTGCCTGATTTATACAAATGTTCCATTATCCATTTTATCTTACTTTTATGGCCATATTTACATAGCATTTTAGTATTTATACTTCAGAGTAATACAAGAGTAGAGAACATAACTCTTCCTTCTTTTGGACACAACACTACATAGCAACAGAGCAGGAAATACTCCACAAATTAAATTCTTCACATCTGAGCTGTGCTTCTATCTCAGACTGCGATAGACTGTGAATGTATATGCTTCAGTACGTGTATACTGTTAGTTACTGAGCAGCTGAAGATAAAGTTACAGCACGGTCTAAATTTTCAGTACTAGCTGGTTTTCTATTTTTGCCTATTCTTTGTGCACATTACTGTGTCAAAGTTGCCGTATATGACCTCTCTATCACATGAAATAATTATTTAGCAGGACAGTTCAGTGCATGTTAAATTAAGTAAAAGTGACAACAAATTAATTTCAGATGAAAAAAAAAAGGAACAATCAAAAGTGTTCTGCAGGTACAATGTATGAAACCTAGGGCTATTTAAAATGTCTGGATATATGTTTCTGAATGTTTACGAGAACTGTTTCATATGACTGAGATCTATATGTCATATGTTAACCATGTGGAGCCTTCCTTTCTTTTCCTGAAGCTTAATAAAGGTAAGTGGACATGCAACTGTAAGCTGCTTTCTCTACAAGGAGATTACAGAAAGCCTTTGAGGAAATGAAACTGACAGACCAAAATGAATTTTGTCTTAATGTCTAGTGAGAATGTGTCCTAATTCTTATTTATAGATTGCAAGATGAGAAATAATTATTATTAATGAATATATTGAAAATACAGCCATTGTTAGTAAAATGGTTCTGGAGTAAGTAGGAACTTTTTGAGTGACAAAAGAGAAGAAGGATGTAAAACTATTAGTGTGTTCAAAGAAGGGCAAGAAAAGAAAGTGTAGGATCTACAGGGGAAGACGTGTGAGAAGTGGCTGATGTCACTTGGTTTGTTCAGCCTAGAGGAGATTGAGGGGAGGCCTCATGGCAGCCTACAGCTTCCTCATGAGGGGAGCAGAGGGGCAGGTGTTGATCTCTTCTCTGGTGACAGCAACAGGACCTGAGTGAATGGCATGGAGCTGGGACAGGGGATGTTCAGGCTGGATGTTAGGAAAAGGTTCTTCACCAAGAGGGTGATTGGGTACTAGAACAGACTCTCTAGGCAAGTGGTCACAGCACCAAGCCTGCCAGATTTCACGAAGCAGTTGAACAATGCTCTCAGAAATATGTTTTTTTTTCTAGGTAGTTCTGTGTGGAGGTGGGAGTTGGACTTGACAATCCCTGTGGATCCCTTCCATCTCAGGATATTCTATGATCCTGTGATTGGGACTGAAGTTTATTTAATGGATTCTAGCATGGGAGACTTCAATCATATTTACATATACAGAAAAAAAAATAGACTATCATACGTTCCTTTTCATTCTTATTGATACTGATAATCTTTTCTCATCCTCTTCTTTCACACCCACTTCTTTCACTAACTTTCACAGTTAGTGAATATACAATTAGGCTTTCTCCATTTACTGCTCTAGTGAAGTGATAGTTCCTATTCTTTTCAGAGAGCTCGTGTATTCCTACTAGTTGATTTCTTGCAGTTTGGCTGTCTTATTCTAATGCAATTGTTTGTACCAGTTAAGACACTGTGTTGACTTAAATGTTCAGGTTTTGTACATTTTTCATGTGAATATTTACTTCCAGTATAAAACATAATTTCTATCTAATACATTATTCTAATCCTCATGTATATTTGTAGCAAAAGTACTTGCTCCCAGTGTAAAAAAAATAATAATTATATATTATTAATAATAAAGAATAAATAAATAAATAAATAATAAACCTACTTCGATACAGATATTAGAGAAAACATCTATAACAAACCTGAAGGAAAAAAAAAAAAAGCATTTTTGATACTATACTTCTTGAAATTTTTCATAATTTACTAACCAAGTTTTGTTCAACCAAAGTATCTATCTGAAAATATTAAAGAAATATATTTTTCTACCCTAAATACAAATCATATATTCAAAGAACAATGTGGAAATTAATACTGTTCAACAAAAAAAGATAATAGATACAAAGATTTTCTTATTTTTTTCTTAGTTATCCATTCTAAGACACTTCACATGTTGATAAAGTGTATTGATACGTTTAAGTTAAATGAAACAACACTTGAACCACCACCAGATCTTAAAGTCTTCTTAATCATTGGAGTATTATTAATATTTGGTTTCCCCAATGTTTGTTATCATCTCAATCTTTTCAGTATTTTATAAAGAGAAAATATAAAGCCACAGCTGACCCCTAAAAGTATTAGAATGGCATATAATTCTAAGGATGAGGCAGTCTTGCTGAATGACTTCAGTATCTTGGTATGCCGAGCTTTAAGAGTAAATATTTACACGTCCTGCTTGTAGTTGTGTCCTGAGAATGTAGAGAGATTAATAGATTGGTTAATTACATTAATAGAGAGATTTAGAGAGATTAATATGAATTCAGTATGATGTTGGTGCATAAATGGGGAAAATAGACTAGGTTACAGCCAGTCAGGATGTAGATAAAAAGTCAGAGCTGGTGGAGATGAGGTATTTTAGTGGCCACATGTAGTACTAGGGCAAACTTTGTGCAGCTAAGAGGCTCTTACTTGTCAAAAAAAAACAAAAACTGAAAACTGGAGAGGAAGCAGAGAAAAGCCTTAGAAATCAAGTATTTCTTGAGGTCAGTAACAAAAAATTACAAGCAAATATATATACAGATAGTAAAATAAAGCTGAGGAATTCAAATATAAAATGAAGGTCCTCCAGTTCACAGTAGTACATGTAGCATGTAGAGCAATAATTTTCTAAGGTGGGCCTGAAACTATCACATGAATAGATGCACGACATTCATCAAAAGGAAAGATTTCTAAATGATACTAATGAATCTTAATCACTGCTGTTGAGATAATTTTCTTCTTAAATAAGGAATCAAAAATATAGAGCTAAACAAAAACAAGCCTCCTGTCACTCTTAAGAAAAATAAAAATAAAAATAAATAAAAATAAAAATAATTAAAAATAAAAATATCTTCATTTGTCTTTACTTTTCTGAGGTCCATCTTATATGTTAAATGTCTTATCTCAAAACAATATTGTCTACTGTTTGTTGACTTACAGTAAACACCAATGAGCAGCTCTAAATTTTGCCCCTCCTAATACCCCAGGGCCACAGTAGAGGCAGCTTCTTGCAGTTGTGAACATCACTGGAAAGCCTATTTGTTGCCATGGTGCACCTGCTGTTCAGGCACCTTCAATAGCCAAACTGCCTGACCTGAGAGAAGTGAGAGTGTAGCTCTTTTTTCACAATCACATTTGCTTCCCTAACCTTAATTGTCTTGGTCCAAATGAGATTGTACTTATTTGAAAGGGAGAGAGCACTCTTTTCCAAACCTTGAGTTGTCTCTCTGTCTCCAGGTGAAGGCCACTGAAATCACCAAGCTATGAGCAGGCTCACAAGCCCCCATCCACAATTTTCAGACAGAGCGGCTAATGAAGAAAAAATCTCGTTACAGTTTTACCATGATACATACAGATCTCCAGAACCTTGCTGTGCTACGATTGATCAGACTTTGAATAAAATATCTACCACTGGCACTCTAACAAGCACCCCACAGGCCTCATCTGTCACTGGTTATTTATATCAAAGTGACCTTAGAGTGAGATACAAGCAGAAGATGCTTAGGGAACATTATATTGATGATCAAGGAAAATGTCCTATGAGGTTGTCACTGGCATAGACCTCCAGCTGCAGAACAGGCTCCTACAGGGAAGGCTGGCAATCAGCCAGCAGTCTCTCCCCATGGAGTACTGCCATAAGTATTGTGTGGTCCAACAGGAGCATAGGTCAGCTCTCTGCTCAAGTCACCAAAGGAAAACGGAGCAGTGGAGACAAACATGCAGTATTCGCCCTTACCATTACAAAATCATTCAAAAAACAGTGTTCAGAGAGATCTCACTGAAAATGTTATGAAGACATGGAGTTCCTGGTTAGGAGCAAAAGTTGAAGAGCTGGATCATTGCCATGCCCTGGACAAGATCAGGAGAAAAAAAAAAAAAAAAGAAAAAGAAAAAAAAAAGCCATATTTCATCTGATAGTTTGTATTCTTTAACATGTTCAGTGATCATGTGTGAGTCTAATAGCTCTATAGAGTTGAATAGCTCTGCTTTCATGTAGGTTCAAAAAAAAAAAAAAGCAGCTAATATGTTTGCTTTTAGTTTGTTGCAGCAGTTATGAACAGCAGCAGAATATTTATGAATGCCTGCATTATCAATTGTAATTCCTTTTACCTAATGAAAAACAAATGATGCTGACAAACAGCATCATCAGTAGGTTGGACGTGACAAAAATTCACAGCCATGAAGTATTATGCCACATCTGAAGATAACATGACTGCTTTTAGGTACTCATTTTCCAGGTACCTCAGTTTATTCATCCTCAACACATGCCAAAACCAGTAATTTTTCCATCATGATGTAAGTATGTGGAATAGGAATTATAGGCAGATACATTGATTTCAAAGATTCTTAACTACTATTTCATACTTGGTATAAAGTTTGAAGTTTTCATTTCTTAACATTATTATGGGGTGGGATGACCAGGTCTCAGACTTCTTTATTATGTGGTCATTGCCTTTAACATTTTATCCATATATGTTCTCTATGTAATTATCATTCTTGGATTACATCCCATGTAATTATGATTCTTTTATTTCTTTTTCACTAGGTAAAGTTGTAAAGTTGCTATTATTTTTTTTTATTATGAAGAAGTCTAATGTAGGTAGTCATAATTTGCTTTTACTGTAAATCCTAGTGTGCTTGAGTACATCAATTTTTTTCTTTTTTCTTTTTTCTTTTTTTTTTTTCAAATCCATTCACTGATAATTTCTAGAATAACCGATTTTTTGCTTCATGGGATAGACAGTGATATTTGAGACTGAATGAAATGTGTAAATCAAAAAGGGCTTTTGTTTTATTTTCAGCATTTTTTGTTGTTTATTAGAATTCAAATTCAAGATGTAGCAATAATAAAAAAAATCCATTTTTACAAAATAAATTTTTACAAAATACTATTCTTTTTGCTTTTTGTCTTCAACAATTAGCTTAGTTCAGTGACTGTCCTTAAAACAGCTTTTTTATTAAATAAGCTCTTTGTATGACAAATATCTACTGCCCACTGGAATGCACTGGTACAGTACTAATACAGTCAGTCCTGAATTATGTTTAATATGTTCATTTGCTTTGTATTGTTACAGTGAACCAAAATAATCACCTGCAATTGTTAATGACAATTTTTCTTCTAATAGAAGTTAGTTAGCTTAGAAGTAATAGTGAATAATTACGTAATGAGAAATTATACATATATATAAAACATACTAGAATTTTAATTAGACAGGATGGTTAAAAACTGCTGTTTCAGCTTCATACTCTGAGTATGCTCTGAACTAAGTTCAGATCCAGCAGAAACCCTGTTCCTCTGTCTTTCTTGAGCCTATAGAGTCCTCCCACATAGAGCAGAACCAGGCTGACCCTGATCAGATATGTACGTGTGTGTGATTTCTTTCCTTCTGAAGAGTTTCATCTTTGATTCTTTCTTATTTCTTTTTTATCTTTTTTTCTCTTTTCATTTTTTGACTAGGCTGACATTCTTCTTTAGATGAATTTAGATAATAATCATAAGACTCCTGCTTTTCCTGATGCCCTGAAGCCCGCAGCAACCTCTTTTCTGCTACTCCAAATTTTGTCCTACAGGTAACTTTGTAGGTTTTCCAAGACCTGTAGGCAGATCTACTCCTTGAAGAGAGCATGAAAGGAACCCAAGGGAACTCTCTCTCAACAGTTTGCAGCTAGAAATAGCTGGTTTATTACAACTTGGTCAGAAACTGTCCCTAGACCCTCAATTTTTAAGTCTCTTTATTTAGAATCCCTAAACTATATTTTGTCTACCAGAGTTTGGGAGTTAAATGGCTATAAAAATAGCATTTTTTTTCTAGCTATTAGCTCCATTTCTAGATCTACAACTAGTCTTTGGGACTGGTGTGGGACTCAAAACCTGTATCAACTGTAAATAAGAGCTCAGGGTTATGTCCCTTACACAGAGTTATCTCTAGGCCTAGCAAGAATTATCTGATTTAAAAATTAATAACTCATTTATGTACTTCAGATACTGTCTTCTTTTCAGACTAATGTTCATGCATTTCCTGATTGCTATTGCCATTTGTCTAGAAGACTACCAGTAGTCTAGAAATCACATATAGTCATTTTTCTCTTCACAAGTATTTTACCATTTTTAATTAATTCTCGCTTTTTTAACAAACAACCCAGATCATGCCACAGAAAACCAGTAAAAGTAGAGTAGTTAACATTCCTAAATTCAGTTTTGCATGTACCTCGTTCACACAACCATAACGTTTCATACCAATAATGATAATAGTCTTTGGGGTAATAAGAGAACAGCAGAGGGCAAGAACAACAAATTATTTTCTGCCAACTGGCACTTTTTCTCCTTGATTATTGCACTGTTACGTCTTTTAGTATTGGGCGTAATTTATTGTCATTGACTTTTAAAAGACATAGAGACAAATCTAAACTGACCTCAGCATGAATGAGGATTTAGTGAGATCATACTTTAAGCAGCTGTATTATTCCTATAATCTAAAGGATTAAATTGTATGGACGTAAAGGAGTCTAACAGACAGAACATGGAGATAGGAGCTAGAAAATCATAACTTATTATTCTAGGTCTGTCAGTCCTGTCTGCTGCTCCCAAACGCAAGAATGACTTCCTCTGGAGCCCGTGCTGCTCACATATGAGTTACACATGCACATTTAATTCCATTATTTCATTAGTTTTGATTTATGTGGGTGGAAGTGAAAGCATTGAGCCATTAGTAGGTGATGTTACTTTGATGCTCAGTATGAAAACCACAACATGACAGAATGAGACTTGTCTATTCTTTTGAATTTTTTTGAATTGAAATGCACCACATAAAATAAGTAAATTATATGTAAGTGCTAACTGTGATTACCAATATAAGGGGCTGCATATTAGCTCTAATGACTTATTTTTGATGCAATCTAGTACATAAAATATTGGATATTTTTGTCTGTTGGGAACTTGTAATGATTTTTAAAAATATATAAATTACATGGAAGAAAGAAGTGGGAACAGCTGTTCTATGGCCTAAACTCTATACATGTGCTGTCATGTGGCACCAAGCCCTTTTCCCAGAGGTAGATCTTGTGCACCCAGACTATCCTTTTGAGATGTTTTACATATGTTAGCGTGTGGGCATTTGTATAACCACATCTTGCATCAATGGGTTCTGCAATTATCCTGGGAAATAAACTGCTCTGACTGTAGATAGAAATACCTCAGGGCTCCAGAGTCAGTTCTGGCACAAAACACTCCAGTTCAGTCAAGCTTTGCAGAGCCCTTGCTGCAACATTTTCAAAATCTTCATTAAAACTAACAGAATGTTACTTTTGAAACCAAGGATTCCTTCAGTAGTTTTTAGTGGAGTTTACTACTTACATATCAAGCAAATAATGTTTTTTAAAACCAGAGCTGTATTTTCATCTGCCAAAAGTTGCTTCTAAAATATATTTTATTTTAATATTTTATGTAATATTTTAGTTTTATTTAGTTTAGTTTATTTAGTTTTATATAATATTTTAGTTTTAAAAAATGCTTTATTTATGCAGAGATGTAAATGAATACCAAGTTGAAGTAACCTGTCTTTGTGTAAAAAAAAAAAAAAATCAAATTCAAATATATCCCAAAAAATTAAAAAAAAAAAAAAATATTCCACAGGATCAATACAGCATGTGTAGTCTCTTGTCTCTTGTGTTAGGTCTAAAACTAGGATTCTTTTTCAATGATCTCAGAATAGTAGCTTGTCAAGCTTATCTTTTCAGGCTACTCTAATGGAATATTAATACTAGAATGAAGCATATAATACATACTGTGTAACTTTTGTGGTTGACATAGTCAATGTTCCTTGAATTTTCTGAAAGGAGTTTATAATTCAGTCTTTGAAGTTAATTGTTAACTACTTAACTGAATGCGAAATATGTCTAATTTGTTTGTGTGATGGTGGAGCCAAGACAGCTTAAAGACATAAGCAATACAAGTTTTGTAGATGATAGTAATAAATCTCCTAGGAGCTCTGAAGTTTGATGCTTCTATTTCAGAACGGAAAGATTGTACGCCCAGAATCTGACAATTTTTCCCCAATACTGCAGTTGATCTAAAACCATGTATTACCTTCATCTACAAACACTGCCTTCATTCCTCAGTACTTACTGTTTTTCATTTTCAGCCTATAATGCATATTGGATAGCTGTGACTAGACATATCATTTTTTAGTTCTGATTCTCATTCCTGATTGGACAATCTGAATATATACTGTTAGGTCTGTAGTGAGCATAATTTAATTTATTGATTCAGAATTTGTTTACCATAAATATTCCATTATGCTTGTTTACAGTAGACTGTATTTGAGAACACTTCTTTTAGGTAACTAAATCATCAGAATATTTTCAGAGAGCCAACACACAAGAGGCAAAATCATAACTTGAAGCAAATTAAATTTTTATGTTTGAGAATATCTTTGTATAAAATATATTTTTGTAGCTGCTTTACTGAGCTCCCTAGAGCCCCCATTCTTTTCCAGCCTAGATCTCTTTTTTTTTTTTTTTTCTGAGAGAGTAGAGCAGAAGCAATGGGAAAGAATTGTAGGATATTTATAGACAGATGTGCAAAGTGCACATAACTGCAGAGAGAATTCAAGAAAAAGGTTCATACCAGGAGCAACATGATGAGATTCCAGTCTTAAACTTCTGTTAGGCAGCCACAATCCACATACCAGTTGCAGATCTCCAGTTGTTAAGAGAAAGTCTGTTTGCATGAAGTAGAACACCACTAACTGCAGAAATCTCCATGTCATTTTAGTTCATGTCGATAGGTCATTTTAAGTATGCGTTTACATAAGTTATGGTCAGAGTTCACATCTTAAGTAGTATCGCAAGCTTCACAGTTCCAAGTCCAGAGCTAAGCATCTTCACTGAAAAATCTATACTTGCAATTTCCAGACATTCATATATCTTGACTGTCAGCACCATTTCTTCAGATGGTGGACCATGATGAGACAAGACAGGTAGTGGGTAACTACATCTCATATTATGCTGACAAACTGAAATTAATTACATTAAATGTATCTTGTGCAGCATTCAGGGAATACACATTTTTCAAGGATCCTCATTATTGACATCTGTAAGGGAAACAGCCACAGTTCTCCGTAGAGTACATTTCCATTAATCATAATGGAGGTCAAAAGGTATGGATGGTTGTTAGTAACATTTGCAGGAGAAACATGTGAATGTTAAAAGAAGTGATTCAAGTCTGTGACATCAAGTAGGAATGTAGAAACAATGAGGATACTAAAAGCACTTACTTTGATACTTATTGATGAAAGACAGGTTTAACCTTCCACCTCTGAGGTTACCATTTCAGCAATGTCATTCCCAGCCTTCCCCTTAATTTGAGTATCAATGTCATATTGACTAGACTGTATTTTATATTGCTTTCTAATCTAATCGGAGAACTGGTCCAGAAGGTACTTTGCCATGATTAAGAAGAAATCTCCATCACAGCTACAGAATAGCATTTTTAAAAGTTTTGGTTTGTTCTGTACTTTGTTTGTTTTTGTTTGCTTGCTTGTTTGTTTGTTTAGATATGTATACTGCAAAAAAGCAAGTACGGTGATGGGTCTCAGAATACTCTCTCTTTTTTGAAGACCTGTAGAGCATCATTAGAATTACTTTCACTCTTTCTAATGGATTCCACTTAAGTGCTGTTTTTCCTTTTTAAGAAGACTACATTATGGACTATTCTTAATTGTCATTTTTCACATATTCAATTGTCATTCACACAAAAGACAGATTGTGCCCATCTAATAAGTCTGCTCAAAGTTTCTGCGACTTTATATATATATATATATATATATATATATGTTGGCATTAGGTATTTGATCTAGTGTTGAGGAGGACAGAAATCTTGCATCTCTTCTATTCTTTAATATAGACTTCAGGATGAACTTTCCTAAAAGGTGGTGGACCAACTATGCATTTCTTAGCTCAAATCTGCAGTTGAACAGTTCATTTGCTTTTGTAGAGTCATTGCATAGACAACACCAATCAAACAAGCCAACTATGTGTTCCTCTCTGAATCAATGGGCCACAGAAGTAGGAAGGATGTGCCAGCAGATGACCTCAGATGTTTTTTTCTTGGAGTGGATTATGCAGTAAGAGTCAAGGAGAACACTGCATTTTACCCTCAGTGTGTTATCTGAGTCTTTAAACCTATTAAATAAATCCCTGAAATGAGAATCTCAGAGACCTAGAAAAGTGTGCTTTTACTAAATCCAGTGAAAATATCTACTGGATTTTCAAAAACACTTTGCACATCCAGGTCCAACTAATTATTATTGATAATTTCTGGCTAAATGTCTTATGAGCTTTACTTCTTAAAATCCTGTGCATCTATTTCCTGAAGAAAGGATTTAATTATTTCAGTGATATTTCAATGATGTTCTTAGGTTAAAATATTTATTATAATTTTCCTTTCATTTTTGTTGTTGGTTTTTTTTTTGCACTAAGGTAATTCTGTTGATTAGAAAAGATTTGTTTATGCGTCAAACTTGTTGGGGCCATTGGAATTAACATAGGAGTTCAGAATTTTTAAGAGGTTCTAGGTGCATTCTGGAAACCATTGCAATATTATGCCATGCACACACATCCCAGACTGAACTGGGTGGAATAGCGTGTTTGAAATTTTGTGTGTGATCGTTAGTCTGCCACTGCCAGTCAGGAAAGGTTATGCAATCCTGCAAACAGATTATGAAAACATCTTAGCTCAGAATAGGTCTATGGTTTTGAAAAAGACTTTCTAGACCACATCTTCAGCTGACAGAACTTGGCCTGGCTGGGTGGAACCAGGCCAGTTTACAGCAGGCAAGGCTCTCATCCTTTCTTCTTTCTCGTGAGTACATACAATTTAGCAGCTACTTATGATGTCTGTATAGGAACAGCCAGCTTTGTGGCACCACAAATTATAAATATGCGCTGTGCAAAATTCACATTCGGTGAAACTTCCTTCATTTTATTCTTTTGTAAAAACAAATTAGGAGAGTTTAAGAACAGAAAAAGTACTCTTAAAAAGGCATGCAATGTCATTTAACTTCAACTAGAAGCTCTACCATCCAAAAAAACACATTCAGTTTAACTGTGCTTAGTGAGTAGTTTTCAGTAGCTATTTAAAACACTGATTCTTGTTCCTTCTTTTAATACATTGGAATCTCATGCAGACTGTAAACTTTCCTGTCATATATTCTTAGATAATTCAGCTCAAATTTGAATGAATGCCATCGTAATTTAGAAAGGATTAAGCAACCATCTGTAGGAATGTCTGTGATAACTAGTTATAGGGCAAGGAAATAGATGTCCTTGTGGATGTTTTCTACAATTACCCTTGTTTTTTTTTCAGTGTTTCTAGAACAAAAAAGAAAAAAGAATGAAGTTACTGAATTCAAAAATAGCTTAGAAAACTACAGTTTATCCTCAGTGATCTTACCTTGAGTCATACATGCACAGGGCAATAAACATGCATGTACTATTCTGCATGTAATACCGAGGTAACTTGCTGCAGTGTTCAACAAAAAGAGGTTTCTATTATAAAAATGCTATTATTCTAAAACAACTACTGCACTGACTAACCATATCAATAGGTAACTTAATTAAATCTATGACTAAAAAAATATACTTAATGCAGAATAAAATAGCATGAAATGTAAAAAAAAAAAAAAGGAATGAAAAAATATCTTTATGATACTATGATTTAAATATTTAAAGGTTACACATGAATAAGTTATAGCAGAAACATTAAAATGACAAGAATACTACACAAGACTGCATTTAAGGTCTGTCATTAAAAAAAATATTGATGATCTGTGTTCTCATTCTTTAATGTGTTACTTTCATTAATATCTTTAGAGAACAACAGGGAATATGATAGAGGAATATACTACTGTATGTAGAGGATTTAAATGTTAAAGTTGACAAAATAAATTCTCTTTATTAGTTTTATTATGTTTGTTTGGATACAGACATTTTGGGATGGATTACTAGGGAAATGAATGTGAAGAATCTGAACTGCAGAGCGTCTTCTGCAGAGGGGCAATGACAATTATAAAAAATGTGTCAGATTTACTAGGGATATTAATGGGTAGGTCTGCACTCTGAGATTTCATCCCCCACCCCCACCCCCCACCCCTTCTGTTTCCTTCTTTGCTTATTTATAATTTAATGTGAAAACACACTACCTGCTGTGGTGACATTCTGCATTCATTTTGAACATGTATGAGTCACTTCAATAGATTCACATGTTCATTTTATCCTGCCTAGTTTAAAGATAATGAGTAATTGAGACCAGGAATGCCAGGAGTAGAACTTCCACTGTTTTAACATTCTGTGTACATACACAGTGAATAAATATTACATCCTTATGATATCATTCACTGACCAAATTTGTAGCCATGGAAAAGCAGGTTCAGATTCCAGAGAAGATGAGAAGATAATGGCTGGTCAAGAGAGAGGTTGCGGAGATGTGCAGTAAGGCAGTGGATGAGATTGCCATGAGAAAGTCTAGCTTTTCAGGCTTAGTGTCACAGTATATATTTTAATGCAGTAATATTTGATTTCTTATGTCATTACAAATGGCAGCATGAGTGTTAATCCAACATTACTTCCTAGGAGCAAACAGTTGTCCCTAGAGACAAACACAGGCTAATTACCTGTGTACAATATGTTGACTGGTTAGAATACATAATAATTTTTCCTAAGTTTTGAAAGATGAAGGAATGTATATGTATATTTATTAGTCTATGTATGTGTGCAAGATAGAAGAAATCTTGTATCTAATTTCTTACAAATGTTAGCCTTTTACTTGAAAAAAAACATGAATGTATTTTATAAATAATAATATTAATAATAAACTTTATTAATACAAATATTATTCCCTTTCATATTTCCACTACTATTGAAATCCTTTTTATATTTTCATGAGCAATAGGGTATCTTTCTCACTGTGTTCATGAGTTCAGCTCAGTTCAGATTTAATTTTATTCTAATGAAATTATTTCATTCAGTTTGAAACTGATCAAAGCTCTTCTCTTCTGTTCTGGAGAGTCAAAAGAGGACTTTTTATGGAGCCAGGATCTACGTAGGAAGTAGGCAAAGATTGTTTTAAGAATGTTTTTCACATTTCCTCAGAAAAGGTTCCCATGGAAATCTAACTCTACTAATAGCTATGTTACAATTTTGGCAACTTGCCTGCCTGGTGAGGAACTATCATTTTAAGGTGTTCCAATAGGAAGTCATAGCCTAAGTCTGTCCTGCAGAGCGATGATATGCAGTAATGCCCTGAAGCTCTGTGTCTTGTCAGTGCTTCATTTTGGGGGCCTGGATGCCCTGCTCCAATGAAGCAGAGTTGGAGACAGGGTAGGAAGTGCTCATGGGATTTTATTCTCTTTTCTCATGTCGTTTGCTGTAAGGAAAACAACAGCAACTCATGTTTTGTTTGTTTCTTTCTTTATTTTTTTCCATTCTGACAGAAAATGAAAAAAAAATAATAATAATAATAAAGCAAACTAAACCTCCTCAGTCCTTTGACTGTAATGAAAATATTTGGCTTTTGTTATGGAAAGTAATTTTATAATCAAAAAGAAGTAGAAAATCCTGGCTTCTCAATCCAACACAAAATTGTGCTTGTAAATCAACACACATTCTGCCATCTAGTGACCAGAATAAATTGTGCTGACCAGCTGCAAGTACAAATGAGAAATCCCAAATACTGCTACTACTGAATATTGCATTAGTATCTCTGTGGGAGAAATTTTAGAATGGGCTACAAAGAAATTAAACATGCAGGAAACTTTTTCAAACACCTGGAAGTCTGCAATTAATTACATTTATTGAAATAAGTTAATAGTCCTGTCCAAAAAATAATTGAAACAAATGGTTCTTTACATATTTCTATAGCTCTCTTCTTTCTCTCTTTCCCCCCTGCACTTCCTCCTTCCCCTTCCTCTGGGATTTACATCAGCATTTTGCATAATTTCTGAGAAAAATATTTCTGCACTGGCATGGAGAGGATGCCATACAACTGCTACATGAGCAATCCAGACATTTTGCATTAATGCACATTCTGGCTACAGGGCCTTTAATATTTATTCCGTAGTCAAGACCAATTGAAAACATTCATTTCACTATTTACAGTTCAGGATTGGATAGGATAGTAGGAAGAACACTGCCAGAGTGCTGTGGGTGAGAAGAAAATTACTTTTTTCTGTAACGTCTTTTCTGGGGAATCAATTGCCTCTTCTTGCTGCTAAGGTTCTGGTCAGCCTTGAGGGTACTGCTCACCATCTCACTTTCCTCATGGGTCAGTAAAAGCTGAGGATGGTCAGCAGCTCTCAGAGTTTGCTTTACATTTTACAAGCCTTGAAGAAATAACCCCAAAGGTCTCAGAATCACTTGGTTTTTAGTTCAGTGGTTCATGTCATCACCAACTATCATCCTGAAAAAGGCTATTTTAATTCTGGCATGTTCTGTGCCATTAGAAACAACACAATTCACACTAGATGGTACACCTATAACCAGACCAATATGTTTACACTGTGAAGTTCCATTGAAATATGACATAAAAATAAGCATAAGGGCAAAAACAACATTGTCTATATCATCATTTAATAGCTAAGATTTATATGTAATAACCTTACAACTATTATTAAACAGCCTAGGCATAAAATCTGCTTGACGTATACCTTAATTTTAATGATTTTTATGATCCATTTGTCAAAAAGCAAACATTAGCCATTGGTGAGTAAAGCCTTGCAAAGCTGGTATTTTTCTTTTGTATTGCTCAGTTTTCCTACTTTGCATTTTTATACTGTTAACAGATGTTTTTTCTTCTTTGTTCCTACAGAGAGCACATGGCACCTCTCTTCTCTCCTAAAAACCTACATTGGCTGCAAGATTTTAGCTTCTACTTTAAAAACTAAAAAGGTTACTCAATAGGAATAAAAATTCCCATAACATAACATAAAAATAAAGGTAAAGCCAATGGGACTACAGATAAGAGTTGCTTTAAAAGATACTCAACTGTAAACTTTGCAATTTCAGAAAACAGTGCTATATTTTTTTTAACTCCAAAAAAGCATGGAACTAGATAACATGTGTCAGAGTAATATATAAAATGAAATGATAAACCTTAGCCATATTAAGACATATGCATTGTTAAAATACTTTTGAATATCTATCTATTGTGTACAGCTGAGGAGAGAAAGGGTATGCATCCTATTGCAGGAAATTATTTTTACTTTCATAGCCACCAGAGGACCACTGACAGCATAAATCACTTGATAAATTACTTGATCAGATTAGTAAACCATAGATTTTCTACCACAAATGCTTGGGATATGTTATGATTTGTTTTAATTTAGTCTGGTTAAAATAATCCATTCAAGGTTCCCCATAATGCTATGTGTTATTTACATGTAAGGTATTTCTGTATAAGTTTTATTCTGATGCAGGCAGATTATAGCATTAGCAGTGTATGGGAAAAAAAAATAAAAATAAAAATAAATTCATTTTCCAGTCGTAACTTACAGTCATATGGTGGTTTCTGGATCAGGCCACGTACCTGTCTGCTGATGAAAAGATTCATTGTCCCTCTTTATTTAATATCAACAACCTGGTTAATATCAACAGATTGCAGTTTGAGGTAAAAGCAGAAAATGACTGTCCTGTTTCATCCAAGGGACTTAGGAGAGGCATCCCCCCAAAAATTCAGTTTGGAAACTGAAAAACACCTTTTTTTCTGGGTTAGAAAACTTTTTCAGCAGTAGGAACTAGGTAAGAGTGAGAATGAGAACAATTCCTTTATTCATAATCTTACTTAAAATGCTGAATATTATATTCCAGACATCATGTCTTAGAATCATCCTGACCTGACCTTACATGACAACTCTATGCCAGAGCCTGTCTGTATAAGACGGTCCATCTCACCATTCCCATACAAATAGGTCTTACCATATCATTTAGTCATATTTCAGGTTGACTTGGGCTAAAATGCTTTCCCAGCCCCAAAAGCATTGAATTATTTCTCCTTTGTGAAGTGTTAAGGGAAAAAAACATGTAACAGGTTCATCTTCTACATTACTTATTGAGACAGGCTCTGAAAATAAAGTTTTATTCTATTTAGTATTTGTTGTAAACTACAACAGTCTCTTAAGTAAGATATTTCATTATAAAATGTTTCATAAAAATGCATTACTGTTGAGCTTTATGGATGAAACAATTTTTCAAGCACTGTTTGTACTTACACACAGAAGCTGGACTCTTCTGATCCCATTATGAAAATATACTTGACCCTTATTTTTCTTTTCTTGAGGCCTGAATTTTAATGAGGCCTTTAAAGTCCTCACTCATACCAGTGCAGGACATTAGGGAAGTTTAGGCTAGACATCAGGAAGAGGTTCTTCACCGAGAGGGTGGTCGCACACTGGAACAGGCTCCCCAGTGAAGTAGTCACTGCACCAAGCCTGTCTGCATTTAAGAAGCGATTGGACTGTGCACTTAGTCACATGGTCTAAACTTTTGGGCAGACCTGTGCAGTGCCATGAGTTGGACTTGATGATCCTTA
The DNA here is from genome assembly GCF_964034855.1 of Anser brachyrhynchus. Taxonomy (NCBI): domain Eukaryota; kingdom Metazoa; phylum Chordata; class Aves; order Anseriformes; family Anatidae; genus Anser; species Anser brachyrhynchus. The sequence continues at coordinate 95,983,677 of NC_137696.1, read as the reverse complement.
TGGGTCCCTTCCAACTCGGGATATTCTATGATTCTACGATTCTATGATTTCCTGTTACTGTTTTTGTTCTCATGTGGATTTTGTTCTCAAGTGCATTAAACACTTTGGCTTAATATAAATATTGAGAGCACTGCATGAGTCTGGTTACATTTTTTGACAAAAGTGATCAAGAAATATTTTTATGTTTCTTATGAAACATTTATATTTTATACGTGTTTATATATTTACTACATAAATATGTAATATGTTGGACGTAGGTTATGAAATGAAAAGTGCATGTCAAAGTCCATCAACAACAGTTGAACTGATTTGAATGTTCAAATTAAAAATATGTTGTTGCCAAATGGGAAAATAAAAAAAGTTAGGACATAATTAGTTCCTACATGAACAAGTCTCATTTTATTTGATATTCATGAGTAGCTCCATTGCTGTGAATGGAGCTTTGCTGGGTATAAACCTGCCAACTGATCTCCCAGAGTTTCCTTTGCCTCTTCCCTCGGAGGGCTCAGTCCCATGGGACACTGCATGTGCCTGCATCCAGCACAGAGTGAGGCTACAGCATGCACCACCTCCCTGTATGCCTCTGGAAAGCCTTCCTCTAGCAAAGGTCTCCTACTATTGCACTCTTTTTGTAACCCAAATGATAAAAATAAGTCTTCTGCAAAAATGGTGCCAGACCATCTAAATTGCCTGACAAGCAGGCAGTGTTCAGACAACAAACTAAAAGCAAACACACCTTGCTTTCACAGCCTTGTCAAGGGAAAAAAAATATGTAAAGCCTCTTGTTCTTCACTATGTTGTTAAATTACAGTTTAAATGGTCATCTGTATGGCAGCTTGTAAAAATTGTTAAAATAACATTATAATCTCTATTTGCATTATAATATTAATTGAAAAACTTTTATTATAATAAGATAGTTCCAACAGAATAAAGATCTATCTTAAATTAGAGGAACTGTAGAATATATAATATATATTTTATAAAAATATATTAATAACATTTTATAACAAGTATATACATATATATACATACACATGCATATGTATGTAGATATATATAATTGAATTGTGTTTTACATGTGCTCCTGGGATGTATTTGAAAATGACCAATGCTTAATTCTGAAACTATATTTTGGTAACTAGATTTTTTAAAAAAAATGTTCTCTTTAGAATGCCAACTTCATTGCTGTTCTCAAATGAATAACTAAATTTGTATTTTATGTGGTGACATCAATGAATATTTTCACAATGAAGCACTAATTTATAGGAAAATATTAATAATTTGGCAAAAATGAAAAAATAATAACCTTTCTCTGCTGATTGACCCCTATAAATTATATTTGGCTTATATTATTTTTCTCTAATCAGAAATAAGATTTGTTGTTGATTTAATGATTTATTAAAATAGTATGTCAATACTATTTATAGTATTAATTATTTTAGATAATGTTTTATATCTTTTGTGGCAGGAAGGTAAGTTTTATTATCTTCACAATTTTACAAATTGGGGAGAATTTTGAATTTTGTATTTGCATTTGCCATGTAACCTTCCAGCAGAAGGGTATTTTTTAATGTTTCTATTCCTAGTGCTTCAGATGCCTTCTGCCTCATCAGCAACTTCATGTAGCTGTAGCTGAAGTAGCGTCAATGCTACCCCACAGTTCCAAGCTCATGATACTAAATTAGAGTTCCACCAGAAACTGGATATTTAGCACCAAGCTGTGGACAGTTGTGTGTGCTTGGGAGGACCAGAGGGAACTGTGCAGAAGAGTCAGTAATTCTTCTTTAAGTGCAAGGGGCACTCAATTTTTCATCAAAGAAAGGAAAATGGACTCTGAGGTAGAAGATAGGAGGTTTGCACAAGACCAGAGAGGGAAAATGACAGCTATGATAGGATAAAAAATGAAGTACTCTTGTCTCCCACACTGTCAGCCTTTCTATGTCATTGATTTTTACATAGATTTCCCCATTAAAATCAATGAAGACTTCTTTTTAATTGCTGAGAGCAAGATATAATCTATATTCTGCATAACCAAGAGTTTTCTAAAAATGAAACTGTCCTCAAACACTTCTTTTGTGGGATTCAGCCTAAAAAATGAAGCAGTTCATTGGCTTAAGTATTACTTTGCATTGTCACCATTCCCAAACATGACTTGTTATCTTTGCTGAAGGCTTCATCAGCCTGAAAGATGAATGCAGAAATAGAATTCCTCTGGAGAAGCAACAGGCTCTGTTGTAGAACAGCAATGTCTAGCTCTGTCACCGTCTGGTGTGGTTTGCACTGACTCAAACTATAAGAATAAAATGTCTGCATTTGAATAATTGTTTTTGTCCCATGTCATACAGCTGATTTATAGTATGTGTCACTACATTGACTGTTGGTTCATACAATAAATTCATGTTTGAAAATCCGCAGACACAAATTTAAGTATTTATTAAAAGCTGAGTGTAGCAAAATTAAGTTGATGTTAACTGCCATGATAACTTGCCTGAATCTTACCAGCAACTTCCAGGTATGTTTAGGAACATATTGCATGAGACAGTATGTGACTTTTGAAAAATGTCTACACACAAGCTTTCATAAACCTTTATTCTGTCTTTAGAATTTGGAATGATGGGAGATCATACAATTAAAAGTCAGCGACCTCGATCTGTTCATGAGAAAAGGGTCCCTCAGGAACAAGCTGATGCTGCTAAATTTATGGCACAAACTGGTAATACATCAGTTACATTTTTCTATTTACTGTTGTTAATTTTAGCAAAACCACTGCATGTTTCCATAATCTTTTGCTGCATATTTGTCAGTTTTCTAAGCTGATACTTTTTTTTGAATCATTTTTTTTTTTTCACCAGTTAAAGTCCATAAATGAAGTAGCGGAGAATTAGGTAGATCATACAAAAACATGCACTGTGAATGTGGATACTGAATTGTTTAGTGTAAGTGTGAATTTATTTAGTAATAAAAGCAGTTTCACATGTATAAGAGACAGGACAGTTTACACTTTTTTTTTTTTTTTCAGAGAAGATGTTAAGAATGTGCTCCAGAATTTCTATATAAATAGACTAAGGTCTAATCCCAGCTTTAGGCATTTATCAAATTATTAATTATTAGGATAGTTTTAAAGTCCATACATCTGACATTTACTATCTTTGGCCCAGCACAATGTCCTATTCTCTAGTTTCCAGATTCATAATTGCTAAATGAAATTGGCTGTAAGTTGTTTTTGATTGGATGTTCAAATTATCTAATATCTTTTCATCTTAAAAAAAAAAAAAAAAAGAAAAGAAAAATAAATCTAATTTTGTTTGAGCAACTACATCTTCTTTAGGTAAAGATATCAAAATAATATTTAAAATCTACAGCTAAAGTCATAGGGAAAAAAAAAAAAAGTCCCTTTGTCAACAATTACCACAGCTAACTTGCTAACTTTAAAGTCAAAGTTCCAATGGAGGAACTTCCCTCCAATGGGGAGGTGAATTAAGCTCTAATACACCAATTTTATTTCCCCTTTTGCCATAGTTAATGATCTGTGTATCTGTTGGCAAATGACTCTCTAATGGTTTCCTACATGCTCCATTCCGGTAAGCTATTGCATTAAAAAATCTTGTGCCCCATAATTATTGTATGGATTTGAAACTTTCTCTGTATTCCATAGTTACTAACCTAGCAAATAAGCCTGCCTCGATCATACATAATGCTTCCAGTTTTATATTCACTTTAGTAAAAGAGCTATAATTGCATCTAGTTATGTTGCATGTTGACCTTCTTAGCAGTAAGGTGCTTTACTTAATAGATTTGCAGAAATCAAAATATTAAGTAATATAAATACATGTATAACCAATCAGTGTAGATCTGTTTGGTAAAGAATTTAGATAAGGAAAAAGTCTGTTTCTCTCCTATTAATCTATAAAACGACTTTTATGTCTAACTTCCAGTTGATACTGCTGTAAGCAAACTCTTATATGGCACACATAAATGGAAGAATGGAGCCAAGAACCCCCTTGGGCTTCATGAAGTTAATGTTTAGGCAAGTAGAACTTACTACTTACATACCTAGCTCAGACTTATAATGTTAGTTGCTTACTACATAGAATGACACTTTTGCTTTTATGCTGCTTCTTAAATTAATACAATTACCCTAAAATAAGTAAGAGGATCTGTTTTATTTCCTCATATAAATCCCTAAAACTTTCATATTATCAGGTAAAACTTGTATCTGATAATTTCTAGTCATCCATTGCAGTGCATCTATTACGGGTGTTAGAGAACTGCATTATAAATGCAGTACTTACATGATCACCTTCTGATATATTGTGTGTGTGGAGTGGGAGATGAATGTACAAAATTACACAGGCTTGTACAAGGTCCTGTTCTGAAAGCAGGTGACATGTATCAGCAGAGTATATAAGTTTACATGCCAAACTTTGAGGAAGTGTATCCTTTACATGCTGTAGGTTAACGCATTTTAAATAATACTGTGCTCTTTTTGAACATACTAATTTTCATCTCTTCTTCATTTTGATTTTCTCTGTAGTGACCATTGCATATTTTCTTCACCTCTAATGCACTCATTTTCTTGTGATATAATTAATGTGTTATCTTCTTAAAATGATTCATAAGGTTATTCTAACATATCTCATGAATTTACCCATGTTCTAAGAAGTCTAATAGCTTTTAAAATACCTTGTAAATTGATACTCTCTGAGTTTTAGGCTTCCTATATTTTAACCTAATTTATTTTGTGTAATAATAAATCAGATACAAATGTACAAAATGTTTGTATGGCCTAAAAGTGCAGAGAGACAGGAAGGTAGATTTTTTCTGGAAAAGATTTATGATACGTTTTTAAGACCAACAGAATAGTGGACTTAATCCACTATTAAGTGGAAATTGAGGACTTTTAAAATGTGATATTAGAATATGCATTCTCCTTTTTGTTTGTGAACAATATGAGGCAGTAAAGAAAACTTTTTTTTTTTTTTTTTAATATTGTGTAAAGAATTTATTGTCCTATATTTGTCATTTTATGTGTTTGGACTGATCCTTCCCTTAGGTGTTATGGGATTTAGAATGTATAATACAGGTAAGTGTTACACAGGTCAATGAGGCCTTCCATACAGTAAGTTCTGCTTCCTCTTACATATTGAGCAGCAGGGCAGAATGAGGGCTTTGTACCCTGTCAACTGTTAATTTGAGAATGTAGGTTTAATATAATACCCCTCGTAACCTGAGTTCTCTGAGGGAAAATAAAAAGTAGCCCTTTTGAAATTTTCATTTTAGAAAAGAAAAAAAAAGGTAAAGAGATAAAAAAAAAAAAAATCTATTTATGTATTGAAGGCATTCTAGCAATCTAGGTTTATTTTAGAAAATAAAGAAGTCTCTATTTGCTCATGGTTAACCATGGTTAGAAAAATCAAAATACATTGAGCAAAAGAAAGTGGAGTAGTTGGTAAGATATTTTTTTTTCCTCTAATTTTACTCTTTTTGCACAAAAATCATGTTAGTATGGAGGATATTTCTCCAGCCAAAATTGAAACTTTCTATCCTTTATACATGTTGAATTATATTGATAGATTCTTCCTTTTGTGAATGGACAGTATATATATGATCAGGACTTTTAATATGCAATGTTAATTTCAAAATTTGCTCATTATAATCATGCCTTTTACTATCAGATCAGTGTTATTTTCATCATATTCTGAGGGTTAAGAGCAACTTTTTGTCACTAAGATCTCTGATATTTTTAATTTTTAACACTTCATTTCTATATTTATTAGGTATACACTGTCAGAGGTCTGTGTAGGATAATGGAAAATTTACACTGAGTATGTATGACTATTTTACATAACGAGGAACATCTTAAGAAACATAGCTTTGACTTTTTCTGCTGTTTGACCTTTCATCTAAACCACCTAAACAAAGGCAAAGTCAAGCTTCAAAAATACAGCAAAAGAAAAATAAATAAATAAATAAATTTACTAGCTTGGAAATTCGTAGGAATACAAGTATTTTATCATGTACATAGGGCTTATAGTTCACATTGCATAATTGTTACTATCTACCTGAATATTAGCTGCTATTACCATATTATATCCTTTAACCTGAACCCAAGTCATGTAACAGTCTAAACAAAATGCTAAATACAGTAAAATGATTAAAACAGTAATCAGTAATTAAATTTCTCCTTTGTCCTCCTAACAAATAAAGAAAATGATTTCACAGATCACTTTGGTGAACTTTTGTATTTAAAAAAACTCATCATTTTATGCTTGCCCATAGAAGTTATTACAGTTATATACAATTTTATGAAAAGTGGTGGTATTTGTGTGCTAATTATAAAGCATTCTGTCTTGTTACTGAATAAGAAGCATAGTTTCTTATAGTTTTAAATCATTGAATAACCTTAAAATTAGATAACCTTAAAATTCTTAGAGGACTAGCAAAGACAAAAATTTTGCAAAGGTTTCATGTTTGGCCTCTGGAAACAACAAAAAAAGAGCCTGGGCAGATGCTTGCTACAAAGGCACCACTTCAAGAAATAGTGTATCGTTTACCAAATTCTTGGACGATATAACAAAAGTGTTACTGGTTTGCAGACATTCCTTTGTTTCCCTTGATTCCCTACCAGTGCCAAAACTTTTGAAAGACAAGAGGTATTTCAATATAACTGAAATTTTAAGTGAGCTACTCAAGACTGAAATTTTTATCATTATTTTAAAGCTGATTTTACCACTGATTTTTGAAACTAAATCAAGTCTGTTTCAAAAAATCCAGAATATAATATAAGCTTCAGCAGGCAATTTTTAACTGATTTTTAGTGGAAAAGGTGAATATGAATCTACAATTATTTACTCAAAATCTTTAGAACTTTCACTTTAATCATATTTGTGTTATTTTTGCATTTTTTTTCTATTAAAAATGCACTCAAGTGATCAAGTTTTCTGTAGATGAATGTCTTTGGGAAATTCCAGAACTGTGTGTGTGGCTGTTCGTGACAACTAAATTTAAACATTCTTTCCTGAACATCCACACAAGAAGACCAGATGCATTACTCAAAACACAAACAAAAACAAAAACAATCAATACAACAAACAAACAAATCAGAAATAATATAATGTGCTCTGCTTCAACAGTAAAAACAACAACAACAACAACAACAACAAAACACAATTCACAGGTACAATAGTAATAAATTCCATTCAATTTTGCACATTTTATGGAATAGTAGTTTCTGCAAATTAGTTTTATGTCTTTCAGTATGACTACATGAACACTAAAAAAGCACATGCCATAAAACAGGAATTAAAAACTTTTTTTGTAGTTGTTTGGAACAGCCATTGAATTTTAAATATGAAAAAGATTCCAAATTAAAAGCAAGTAGCTCATAAATTTCTTGGATAAATGATTATTTGAGAATTCTTCATTCATTGTTCCTTTTTGACAATTTTGAACATAGTGGTAAGTACTATACACAGTAATGAGGTCTAGCACATCTAACAGTTTAAGACATCTCTGAGTCAAAAGCAAGGAGCAGAGAAGTGCTCAAATCAAATTTCCTGTCCCACTGTTCAAGTTAAAATCTGGTAAACAAAGTGCACCTCTTTGCCAGGGAACTTCTCTCAAATACTGTATGACTCTTCTTCACTGAAGAAAATATAAGAAATTGTGTTGGTTTTTTTTTTTTGTTGTTTGCTTGTTTGTTTTTTAATCTAAATTTCCTTACTGGCAGAGTTCCTAAAAGCTTAATTCTGGAGTGACAAGTATAAATATCAAAGATAAATCCTTTGCTATTATATAAAAAGAGTTGTCTATGTTCTTGTAACATCCTGAGGGCAGTGTTGTTCCTAAAATGTTGAAGGGCACTATTTCTCATAAATTCACAAATGATGCCAAGCAATCAAAGTGTTTTCTTCTGACAGGCATTATGTGACTGCAGCATTGTAGGTGTCTTTATTTTATATTCATTGCACATTTTCACAACTGCTTTACTCCATGAACTTTTAAATATTTATTTTGATATGATACTTTTGTCTTTAATTTATAAAGGCAGATAAGCTTCAGCAATAAAAATGTCTCATTAATTCTTATGTCTATATTCATGTTTGTTTGTTGTCTTGAATACAGGTGAATCTGGTGTGGAAGAGTGGGCCCAGTGGAGTACGTGTTCAGTTACTTGTGGTCAAGGGTCGCAGGTGCGAACCAGAACTTGTGTATCACCTTACGGGACACACTGCAGCGGCCCTTTAAGAGAATCAAGGGTTTGCAATAACACTGCCCTCTGTCCAGGTAGTGTTAGCAGCCAATAAATAAAATTGTGGATGTTTTTGAACTGTATAATGATAAGAATTTGAAACTATATATTTTTTATTATTATCATTTTTTATTATTAATTTCATAAGAGCATTTCAGTTGGAACAAAGAAATGGAATTCTATTCAGCTATGAAATTTATAATGTAGATTGTTATTTTTACCTTCAGAACAGCCAAGACATGGAACAAGAGTCCTTTTGTCTAACAGCTTCAATTTTTTTAATAAGTATTCCCAGCTATTCACTATTTTCACTATTAAAAAAAAAAAAAAAAAAGAGAGAGAGAGAGAGAAGGCATAGAGTAAGTACTAAATACAAATTAGAGAAGAAACACAGATCACCAATATACTAAAAAGCAGAGACTGATTAACAAGGTGGGTTAAGTTAACATATATAATTTGACACTGCTACAGTTTAGCCATTTAGAGTACTGTCTTCTAGGCAGTGGGCCAGACAATGTCCTCTGCACAGTAATGTCTTCTTTTATATTGTGCTGGCAAGAAAGGGCAACAGCTACCCATCAAAGGAAGAAAGATTGGACAAAAATAACCTTCTTACTACAGACAAAAGGTAAAGGTCATAAGTATCTTCCATTACAGTTTTCCTACTACTTTTTTCTAGGAGATCTGGACATAGTCAGAATTCAGCAGTAGTTATGCTCTAAGGAGATGAGACAGGCATATCTGAGTTAGTTGCTGAAAGGGCATATCTCATTTCCTTAGTTTGCTCATGGATGTGTTTTATCTGGGATGGGAAAGAAAAGGGAAGGCATATGGCCTGTGACTACATTCATTTTCCTCTGCTGTCTCTGAAAAGGAAAAATTCCTTCCTGCCTCATTTCAGATGATCAAAATCCTCAGCTTTTCTGTAAAACTTGATTCTAGGAGGGTGGTGAGCCAGATTCTGGGGAAGCTCACTCCATTCTGAAGTAAACTAGACTGTCTCATACACAGAATCCCCTGGATTTTATCTCAATGAGCAGTAGTGTATAGAATAAGACTCAACGTTGCTACTGCATGTTGAAAAAATATCCAGGAGAAAAATGCATACATGACCACCTCAGAGTTTGTGTATCGGAGCTATAAGCCTTTACAGAACCTCTGCAATGAAAAGCAACTTAAAATATTGTATTAGATAAGCCAACACTGTAATAAGAGCAGCTATCATCACTGAATGCTTTACCATTATGCTTTAGATAGACAACTCACATGTGATTTCCTAATATTTCAGGGTAGAAAACCCAAAGCCACTATTTCTAAAAAAACTGGGGTAGCTTACAGTCTACTAGAGGTTGGATTCTTTCCAAAACTACCCTCAACTTGAAAGTATGTAGTACAAAAAGAAAACTGTAAAATAAAATAAGAAACCTTCCAAACAATCAAAGATAGACTTAAAGATTCTTTTGAAGCAATATGAAATATAAACATGAAAACATACTCCAGCACTCTCAATGACACACAGCTCTGCCACTTTCTTGCTCATTTAATAACCTAAGAAAAGGCAAGGTGTTTAAATCACCTAATTTTGCAAAATTTTATCCTCATTCTCTCCAGTAAGGAATGATAAATTTTCACATAAAAACAACAAGTCTATGTAAAGCAACAGCCAAGATAATTTAGTCAAAGTAACCTGGGGGGGGGAAAAAAAAAAAAAAAAGTTAATTTGTAAAATTTACATTGTCTAGCAAACTTCTGAACAATGCTCACACAGAAGGACTGTTCCACATGTCTCAGTGACAAAGGAGCTCTTTCCACACACACAATGCCCACTTCAGAGTATGGCTTCTGTTTCCAGTTATTCAGTGTGAGCAATGTCTACCACTGGATAACAGTGATACTGCCAAGATATTTTCATTTTCATATCACCACAGCTGATTCTGATAATCTTTACATATGTTGTGTTACCTTTCCTAAATAATTAGTCTTCTAGGCATAATCTTGCATGTTGTTTCACATAACTGCAGTAACCTTACTAATTTATGTTGGTCTCTGTCTGGCTAGAGGGGTCACTATGTGTGGCAGTGTGCAGGATTAGCAATTTAGAAAGATGCTTTTCATAGTCAGAGCTCCATTAATTTTTCAAACATGCTTTTAATTCTAGGCTAAATATCCTCTGCCCTCATTATAGCATGTATCCTGTCTCAGAGAGTTGCATGATTCAGGATTATCCCCGGCTCATGCATAAGAAAATGCACAGTTTGTAGACTAGTATAATGTAGACTAGTATAAGTGAGGTCATTTTGAGAGCTATGTTAACTATTTCCAAATAGCAAAGCTGTGACTTCAAAATAAACAGTTATGCAGAGTGGCTTATACTTCAAACATCTATCGACAAACTTCAAGAGAACATGTTACACTTAAAAATACTAATGCAAGGCTGTATTGATTTCATACAGTCCCTTCAGCGTCCACTGGGAATGGACATCACTGGGATGTTAGAGAGTACATCTGTCTGTGATCTCATTATCCTGGAAAATTTTGAGAATGGGATTCACCAGCTTTATCATTATGCAACAGCAGGCTATATCACAAAGTCTTTTGCATAAGTACATGAAAGCTATTGTATCTATCATTTTTAGCTATTTTTTTATTCTGCTGAATATATATATATTATATATATATATAACATATATATATATCACGTATATAGTGCTACTGATAATTAAACTAAAATCATGAAGGAACTATTGTTTCCACAATTTTTAATTTATTTATATTTTTTCCAGACCAATACTATTTCAGGGATGGGAGTCCACTAGGTAATTCAGGCAGTGTCTTGGAATCAGGGGCCTTCTCAAGAAATGCAACATTGTAAGCTACAACATGTAGTTCGTGTTACCATTGTTATTGGTTCTTTTGTGAGCAGAGGCATTTAGGATCCAGTACTGCAGTGCCACTGATTCATTTCAGTTTAACTGATAATTTCTAATACATCTAAGACTTCAAGGAGAAAGAATATTGCATTTCTATAACTGTAGATCATCTCAGTTAGTTCCTATTTCTCCTTCCCCATTGCCTTCAGCTACTTTCACCACAAAATTTAGCTGAAGTTCGGAATTTTCAGGCTTATGGGTAAAGCAATACATGAAAGGAGCAAGACTATCCTAAAACATTTCAAACATTTGTATGCTCAAAAGATTTTGGCTGGTGCTAAGTCTGCTATATTCCCATCATTTCTCAAGGCTTATGTCAATGAACTTTAGCCATATTACCGAAATTTTGCACATTTCAGTATGTTTTATGTCTGCATGGGTACACTAACAAAACTGTTAAAAGTTTTTAAATCCTACAGTTTTATTGTTATTAATCAGTGCTTTGGAACTTCAGGTCTTCGCTTGAGAGTGGGAAAAAAAGAGTGAGGGAAATTTAGCTTTATAATTACTAGACACTGCAGAAATAGAATGGATGTGTGACTTAAATGTGAATGGTAGAGGACAGGTGTCAGAAAGTTTTTGATTTTTTTCTTATTATTACTAATTTAAGATTTTTTTTCAAATATACAATTTGAGCCATATTGAAGAAACAGAAACTATAGCACGTAAATGTGTTTAAATTCATGCATGAAATACCTATAATATCATTTTAACAATTCCTGTAATGTAGCATCTGGTTTGTTTTAGTTAATCAGCCATATTAAACTTTACCAGAAAATAAAAACCATCAATGTCCATAATATCTTTTCCAATATCTTTTTAGTATAAACATGAAAAAATCAGAAGTATTTAAACCCCAATAAAAATCTCCCAAAATATGCTTGTAGGATGAATGCCAGCATGGCCTCACGCCTCCTCCCACCTCACAAAAGTTGTGCATTGTGAACACTGTGGGTGTTCACTTCAACATGATTAGGTTCACAGAGTGGCAGAATGAAGGGAAGGATGCTCTGCAGTAATCCAAACTCGTTGTGCTAGCAATGATTTTGACAGATAAGTTGGCAATAATTTGAATATTTTTGTCCCAAATAATGAATCTTGCATCTGAAACTGTGTTATAGAAAACAGTAACTCCTCTGTGAGCCAGCTCTCCATCTGGTGTAATTTGGCATAGCTCATCTGGCTATAATTCATCAGATGTTATAGGGTATTGGGTTATTTTTGCATTTAAAGAATGATATTAAGGAAAATGTAAATGAAATATCAGGAATAATATTTGAAGGTAAGAAATTTTAAATTAAAATGTTTTTTTAAAGCTGATCTGGATAATACTGGACATAGCTGTGATGCATTGGACAGGTTGATTTTCCTTTATATTTCTATGCTCATAATTGTTGTTTACTTAGTGGTATGCCTTTCCCATCCTTGACTTTATTAGTTATAGAATCATAGGATCATTAAGGTTGGAAAAGACCTCCAAGATCATCTGGTCCAACCATGTTCTGCTACTCTTAGATATACAAGCCTATACATACAAGAAGGTACTATGAAATTATTACTTACTGTTCTAACTATTTTCACAGAAGATTATTTTGGGCACATCTTACCTTAAACCAGAAACAGATAGAGTCTAGTGCAAGTTTGAATCCACCCAAAGTGAAACATATTGTTTCTGCTTCTGTTCAAATCCAAAATCACAAAATAATTACTCAATGTTCCTGCTAACATGCAGTCACTCTTGCCAGAAGAGATATACAACCTCTTGGCTCAAGACAATAGCTTTAAAGAAGCTCTCAGCTAATGGTTTGTGTTTTGTTGTTGTGCTTTTTTTATTATTACTATTATTCATTTTTAAATGAAGATAACTTATAATATTTCAACAGCATCAAACTGAAACTCCAAATTAAACATTAGACTTAAACTCATATGTACCCTGAAAAACCTTATCACATGTCTACATAGTGTCTAGACCTTTCCAACGTATTATTTTTACAGCATATTCTTTCTCTAATTTGGATTAATTGATATTTGTTATGTTTTACACTTTAAGTTCTTCTTGTTTCAACTGAGCATCTTTTAATCAACCATTGTTGTATGAGTAGATGAAATTATATCGCCATTACTACTGATTGCCATTTGGAATCTGATCTTACAAATTGGTTTCTCATTGATTTTTCTCATGTGTTAACAAATCTGGAGTCTTAGAAATATGACTGGACTCAGAATCTAATTCATTGCCTATGCAAAAAAAGTCTTCAAATGTTATGGCTGGGTCAGAGTTTTCTTCTAGTTATAGTACTTGTTGAAGAAAAGATGAAACATAAGGGGTCATATGCCAACGATCACCAATTTACTAGTTTCAGAAGACTTAGGTTTCCTGGTTTTGACCAAAATGGCAGAATTAATCAAAGTTTCTAAAATAACTAGACTAAAATCTGTCACTATGACATTAATTTGGAATGTCCCTGTGTGTTTTTTTTTCCTTTTGCTAATATAAAGCAGATTGATGTGATATTTAGAGTAAAAGAATTTTAATAAAGCTATCCATGTACGACATGGAATAATTACTCTACTTTTCAACTACTTGTATGTGACCAGCTCAAAACCTTTCATCAATTAAGCTGTTATCTAGTAGCTGAAAATGTTCACTGTATGAAGCTTGGCATGTTATGTCAGATAGAATTTCTATGACATTACCTCAAAAAAATTTACCCTAGCAGTAAAATCTGAAACAACAATTTTCCTTAATTTTAATGAAATGCAATAGAACATACCTACATGCAGAATTGTCCTTGATCTTACTGAATATTTTATGATAATATACCAGGGAGATGTACCTCCTTCCCCACCCTTCGCAACTGAATTCCACCTTGGAAAATGTTATTCTGATACCTACAATAAGGGTTTATTTGTAGGAACTGGGCAGGTGATATCTGCCTTCAGGGCAAAGGAAACCTAAAAATTAGTTCTTTCACAGTGATCAAAGAGATGTAAAGACAATCCAGAAAATCCATTTTTTTGTAATGTTGCGAACTATTACCAATGATACACTGAGGTGTTATACACTATTTCACCCTCCAGACACCCTTCAAACAGTGTTGCAGAAACATACGCAGTTATATGATATCATCTATGATGCTCAGTCTGGGTAATAAGTCTCTGGATTTTCATAAATGTCTGGCATTACTATAGTTTTCCTGTTTCCAAACACAGCCTAACTAAAACCAGTGCAACTGCTTTTATTTAACAAGAATAACTACAGCATGTTTTGCGCTATTTCTCAATTTACGAAGAATTGTCTTGCCAAATCATGTATGGGGTTCTCTTAGTGTTATATATGGTATATAGGCTCAGACGGATAATGTTTATTAGCTTCTTCTGCATTGGAAGTTAGAAAAGATTCATTTTTTATGATTCTTTATATTAATCTAATGAAATATATGTATATTATAATATTTATAAGTGTTTATAATTTATAATGTTCTCTGAAAGTATTTGAAGTTTGTTGAGTCAACATTTTTTTAAGACAGATGCATGCATTACTATATATGTTTGATCAATTAATATGTTCATGTAAAAAAATATATTTAAAATCTCTTTGTGTGCTCTTGGCATTTTTGAGGAAGCTAATCAAGCACAAATGCTGTCATGTTTCCACATTAATATAAACGTGCAACAATTGTAAGAGCCCCAGTTTATCAGGGTAACAGTAAGAAATTGCCAGAGTTATGCCTTTATTTTCAAAAGAGAGCTTAATTTTGATTGCTTCAAGTTTTTACAGTTGTGGTGAGACCTAAAGTGTATGCCTTGTTTTAACAAAGACTAGTCTTCTGAAAATCAGGGCTATTAAACATATCTCAGGTCATATACCAGAAAATCATAACCAGCTTTAGAAAACAGAAGCCATCTTTCTTAGAAGAGTAAAAGAAAAGAAAATGTGGTAGTGAGATTAGTTGAAAGATTAGAGAAAATGGTTCAAAATTAAATATAATTTATAAAAGATAAGAGTTTGAAATTGAAATTAACCATTTTTTACAAAGAAGGTTTTATTTGCCAATACTAGAGATTACCTATGTACTGATATCCTTGAAGTTGGCAAAATAATTACCTTTTACGATATTGATCTTGTTTATTTTGAAATCTTTTTGTTACTTCTGTGTCTGTTTCTGGTTAAAATCTGTTTGGTTTGTTGCAGTACATGGCGTTTGGGAGGAATGGTCACCTTGGAGTCTGTGTTCATTCACATGTGGTCGAGGCCAAAGAACTAGGACAAGGTCATGTATACCTCCCCAGTATGGGGGAAGATCATGTGATGGACCTGAAACACAACATAAACCGTGCAATATTGCACTCTGCCCTGGTGAGCTTATATAGCAACTTTTTGCTTTGTTACAGTGCATTTGATGTGGGTTGTTTGTTATTTCTTTCATTGTGTTTTGTGCTCACACACACACACAAATGGCATGTAAAGTGTGTAGGAAGGGTAATCTTGTTAATAATTCTGACTGTAATGATCAAAAGGATATAATCAGTATGATAACTCTGTTTGAGATACTATACAAGCAGGCAATTCTTAATTCCTTCAAAATTCTCTCTATATATGGCACTTATAAGAAACTTTGATTCAGGATGTCTCTTAGAGAACCAAAAAACAAGCAACTTTCTGAGTGTGGCTTAAAGGGAGACATTCAGAGATTACATAGTTTGCATCTGCCATGTCTGCTTAGATTAAGTTCACTGGGACATTCATTATAATTATTTATTCACCACATACACATTAAAAAAATAAAAAAACATATTTGAGAAACTAAATTTTTAATTGCTATTAATTTATTGAAACTGGATATCATTTACATGTGTGCAGACAGAAGGCTGACACAAGCTATGACACTATTTGAACCCCATTTAATCCCTTATGGTAAGAATTTTAAGTGCCTTATTTCTGGGAGTTTGTCACTAAACCTCTGCAAAAAACTACCCCTAAACAAGTAAACAATGTGTGGGTTTCAGGCTTTCATGTTAAACCTTTCATTCATGGAAATTGAAACTAATTAAAAAAGAAAAAAAAAGAAAAAAAAGAAAAGTTATTCTTTTGAAATTGATTTTAAAATGTCTGTTCACAGGTTACGATTAATTATGAAAAAAAATTATTATATGGATATATACATATACTTACGAAAGGTTTTTCTTTAAAAGTCACCTTCTTTATGACTATAGAACTCATAGTTCAATACCTAGGAAGCTTAATACCTAGGAATGGAAAAAGTGTCAGGTAGCTGTAATGTGGGAACTTTCTTCCACAAGATCTGTCTAACAGAGTTATGCTTGCCTTTGCGGTAGGCTTGTTGAATATTCACAGTTCACAGCAATGCTGTGAGTGGATTCCCCATGACTGGAGCTCTTCTGGAAAAGGGTTGATGGACATTTCATTAACAAATGGTTGTTTGATGATTTGGAAACAGAGGAGAAGGAAAACATGGGTGGAACTTAGCACCTCACAGAAATAAAACTTAAAAAAAAAAAATACTAAACCCAAGCTTTGTTTTATTCTGGTCAGCAAAGCATACTCCAACTTTAGCCATTTTTTTTTTTTTTGAAAAACTTTAGTCTTGTATGCAGCTGCAAAAATATGACTTAATCCAGTTTTTGGCCAAGTTGGTAGCTGTGCAATTTTACATGTGCCTACACAAAAATAATTAACATGATATATGAGCATGAAGCAGAATTGACAACACAAAAAATGCCAAATAAAAATAGCTGAAAAGAAATTAATGCATTCAGTTCACTTTGGTATTGAAAAACAGAACAAAAACAAAAACCACACAAAGATAGTGCACCTAATCTGTTAAAATAAAGGGTTATCTCAGAATTCTGGATTTGAACAGTGATCTGTACTTAAATGGCTTTCACCAGAGGAGATTGTATACTGGCTACATTTAAAGTAACAGCTTAAATCTTTGCTGAATGTGAAGACTTTCTGTAATTTGAATGTTCAATTTTATAAAGGAATCTTCATGTTCAATTCGTTAGCCTTTTAGCAGTATTTCTGAAATAGAAAAATAACACACTTTTTGCTCCTAAAGATAAGAAGGGAGAACTATGAAATATATATGAGATGCCACAGAATGAGTTTCCTCAAAAGACAATATAATAATTGATTCAATCTTTCCTACCCTAAATAATACTATATAGCAATGAATAAAACTGAAGAGGGTGCATTGAAATGTAATTTCCATAATGTTTTCCTCTTCACATAAAGCTTTTATGATTAATGAATGAAACTAGCTTCCATGTTTGGAAAGAGTTCCTTTCTGCTGAATAAATTATCAGGGTACAGCTTCATGGCTTGAGAGGCATCTGCATTGAGAAGTGGTTCACAACCAGACATTACATAAAATCTTTAATATAGAACTTGAGGGAAAAAAATAATCAAAACCCTTCCTCCTTTAATTCACTGTTCTCTAAGATCCTGGGAATTAGAGGTACAGATATTATCTTTGAACTGGTAGAAATGCTTTATGATAATTTTTGGACAGCGGTAAAATAGTTCATCTCTGTATTTCACTGAATATAGGTGCACGCATGCAGACACAGTACCTTTAAAAAGAGCTTTTAAAAGTTAAATCACTAAATTAAAGATCCTGCTTCCTCTTTAATTCTTAACTCCACCAACTTCGAAAGCTACTATCCCAGCTGTCCTTCAGAAGAATCCTGAAACCAGGGATTGGCAAATGTAGCAAGTGAATTTACTCATTTTCAGCAATGATACTTTTATGACAACAGTAATTATAAAACCATGTTTTCAAGGAATAGTATTAATCAAAATTATATTACATCCCAAATTTTGAGTTTATATTCAGCAAATGCAGGTGCAACAAGCAATTGATGATTTTAAAGTCAATAGGAATGTGGGATTCTGAATTAGTACAATCAGTAATATCATTTCATAATGCTTAACCATTTTTAAGAACACTGTCTAGTCCCATTATCCATTATATACAATGTAAATTTTCACTTGTATGGGAACTTAATTGGTTTATATTTTCTATAATTTTTGTTTTTAATATTTTCATTTGCATCAATGAGATTTCTGATATAGGAAATT
This sequence comes from Anser brachyrhynchus, assembly GCF_964034855.1. Taxonomy (NCBI): domain Eukaryota; kingdom Metazoa; phylum Chordata; class Aves; order Anseriformes; family Anatidae; genus Anser; species Anser brachyrhynchus. Next base: position 95,965,391 of record NC_137696.1, on the reverse strand, counting down.
AAAAATAACAGTCCTAAACATTTACCCATGGAAATATTCTTCCAAACCCATGTGTATGGGCTAATACAAATTACTAAATACAGAATTCATCCCCGTATCTATATTGTTTAAACATTCATCTTGACAAATTCAGGAAGCAGATTATTCAGTATGCAAAGAAAGAAAGTAGATTTGATGACCAAGACAGGCCATTTCTGATCTCCTATATTTTATCTCAAAGACTGCTGAAGAACTGTGATGGTTTTCTGAGAAAGAAATAGAGAAAGAAATAAATTTATTCAGCAATAAATTCAATTTTATAAATGTAGAGAACAGTCTTATGTTAGGCAATGTGGTAATTCTTGTTCTCCTTTTTCTACTCAGCTAACAGAACTAACTTTACAGTCAGGACAAAGAATCTTATAAGTTGACCTATGTGAGTGATAGCTGCAGCTGTAAAGAATTACTTTTAAAGGCTCAGAGCTTACAAGACAGGTCTCTACTTTGACCTAAAAAGACAAGTCTTTTACGTAATACTTTGTTTTAAAGAGAAAGAAAACTGCACAGCCTTTCAAACATTGTGGTATGCGAGCAAAGTCATAATTTGTCCTTTGTTACATCGGTGTAAAATTTGAGATGAAAAAGAGGAGATGAGGTAAAAAGGAAAGAGAAAAAAAAAATTAGTTTTAAATTATTTTAAAGTGGTTTGTAACAAGAACTTCTGTATTTGATTGCTATAAGAAGTCAAACTCTTTGGGCTCAGCCCAAAGCTCAGCTCTTTGGCATCAGCCCAAAGAGACGTGTTCATATCCCTACCCTAGAACAAACCCACAAGGCCTAGCATGGTTTTGGTGGTAACTCTGCTATGTCCATCTCTTTTGTGCCTCGTGGCAGTGGACGGCCAGTGGCAGGAGTGGAGCCCATGGAGCCAGTGCTCAGTGACCTGCTCTAATGGCACCCAGCAGCGAAGCCGTCAGTGCACGGCTGCGGCCCACGGCGGATCCGAGTGCAGGGGACCATGGGCTGAGAGCCGGGAGTGCTATAACCCTGAGTGCACTGGTAAGTATCCACCTGCCCTATGTCTGGAGGAGGAAGTGAAGGGTTGGGCCTGTCTGCTGCTCTGAGTGCAGCTGCTGGCACATGGGCATGCGCTTACTCCACCACAGGCCCCAGTGGGCTGTGGAGGATGGAGCAGCCTCCCCAGAAGAACTGGGGCCTGTCTCCTTTTTAATTTGATGAGCCACCTGGAGATAAAAAGAGTGCATCTGCAAAAGGCTGCATGACAAGGGCTGCATGCCTGCTTTTCAGTTTTATTGCCATTTAAAGGACATACAAGAAATAAGGAACTGTTTGAGGACTAAAATATTTAATATTTAGTAAAGTGTCTTAAGAAGCTAGGAAATGAATGTGTATGAAATGATTCTTTCTTACTCTGGGACTGTTTCATGATCCTCTGGCCAGAATTCCAGGGTGGGTAAATTAAATTTATACATACTTTTAGGCTGCATTCAACATGTCAGGGCATGTAAAGTCCTGCTTCTAAAATATCACATGCAAGAATGTATTTATTTACTTTTTTTAAATGATGCTTACGTACACTGCAAATCATTATGTGCACCCCTACAATAGCACTATACAAGTGCATATAAAAATATGCAAAAGTGACTGTGTGCTGTGTGTTTTGCAACTAACTCACTGTTAAAACTCACCAGTCTTTTTTTTTTTTTAACCTTGATATGCAAGTCGTTTAAACAAGCTCATATTTAGGAAAGAAGTAGAGACTTCCCCCATCTTTAGAGGTTCCATGGCCAGTATCTTCTACTTCTTGTCACTGGTAGTTACACAAACGCATCTAATCTATTTGGGGGCTTTCTTCTCTTACCTAAGTAAAGAATAACCTCTATGTCATCCTTTATTACTGTCATTATGTCATCACTGTAATTATATTTTTCCCAATAGCAAATGGCCAGTGGAACCAGTGGGGCCACTGGAGTGGATGTTCCAAGTCCTGCGACGGTGGCTGGGAGAGGAGAATAAGGATCTGTCAAGGGGCTGCTGTGACTGGGCAGCAATGCGAGGGAACTGGAGAGGAAGTTAGACGGTGCAGTGAACAGAGGTGTCCTGGTGAGAAGCAGATATAATCACTGTTATTACCTACACTGCAGTATGGCTTACTTTAACAGTCACCTTTAGGAGAGACAAGATCAACATCTGTAAAGCAGTAGTCCTAAAGAGTTGTGTTTATGTAGCAGGGTGTAAACTAGTTCAATTGAATATATGAGCATCATGTTTGAAATAAATCAAAATGCTGTATTATAGAAATATATCAGAAAAATATTTCATTGCCAAGGTACATCACATTTGTAGAAATAATTTGCTACAGAAATTATCTCTGAATACATTGTTTCTAAGAATATTAGGCCTGTTTTTGTAAATTGTGGAATTATTTTTATGCAGTGTGCAAGAGGCCTTGATGTTATATATTTGGGGTAAATTCCAGTGCAGTAAAGATAAGAGAAAAGCAGTGAACCTTACTATAGTGTATAGAATGAATGAATATATGTGACATTTCATAAAAAGCAAAGATTTAAAAAGAAAAAATATATATATTTCCTCCTTTAATATAATACTTAAATTTATTTCTTTGCAGCACTTTTTACTTAGTCCTTACAATAGATTTAAGTCTTTCTAAGTGAGAGCTAATAAAAGTGCACTTTTTAGCTCTTTCAGAAGTGAACTTATTTATCTGTGAAGAGACGTCCTAGAGAAAAAGAGTGCCCTGGAATAAGATAACAAAATAAGGTGCAAGTAGTAAGGTGTAGGATGATTTAGTCATTCACTTGGGAAATCCTGTGCTCTGAACTTCAAGCCAGGACACTTCAAAATTAATCTAGCAATCTCATTGACTACTGGAAAATTCCACTTCATATTTTGATGGCTCTGTGCTAGGGACAAAAAGACCTAAATAGCGGAGATACTTTGGGTCAGGAAATAGGAAATATATCTGATGTGAATTTTATGTTTTCGAGCCCAGGTTTTCATAGGCAGCATGCTTATCACTTGGCAGCCATCAAAGAACAGTTTTCAAGATAGTTGCAACATAGTAGTACAATGAATTTCATTGCATTTGAAAAACAGTAAAAGGACTACTTATAAAATTGTTATACTAGACTGGAAAAGTTTACCAATTTTAACTTTTCCAATGGTCTCTTTAATTTTAGTACATTATTTGAAAAGTAGGACAAAACAGAATCAGTATTGGGTTCCTAAATAAATTAAAATTTCCATAGCAAATAATTTACTTGGTAAATGTAGACTTTCCTCTATGAAAGCACCTCATTAAGAGAAGGTTAATGGGAATGTTCTCAATAAACAGACATTCAGATAAACAAGCTTTTGCTTATACAACCACTCCTGAAATGTTTTGTCTCTATATTTCAAAGTAAAACCACACTGCTGCAATTTTAAAAGGTTGCCACCTGCTGTTAATAAAATATTTTACAAATGTATTTGTAAGTCAAATGCACACAGAGCATTGTTTTCCATTTGCTATGTGTATTTATTAACTTGATTAATTCCAGATTAGAATCAGTATGCTTGTAGAAACCATAGTAATCTTTTAACAGGTTATACTTGTGCAGAAGATTATACCTGAATAACAGATATGTTTGTTTCTAGACTGATGCTTCCTAAAGAATCTCAGATTTAAATGTAGACATTGGATAATTTACCAAAACTTTGCATTACTAAAAATAAAATGATAGATTTAATTTTAATAAACACACAGCAAAAATGAAAAATACTGTACAGAAATGATGAAAAGATATTTTTGTCTAAGTCATTGAGAAACATGAGAGACTGTAACATTAATTTTTTTCTATATTAACATTGGTTTACCGTAAGTTTAAGACCAGATCCTCAGCTCTGAAGATGTGCATAACATATTTGTTAAGTGGATGAAGCTGCACCAGTTTGTATCACCCAGATTTCTAGACTTACAGAAGACGAAATTATATATTGCTGACTTATAACTGTATAAGCAAAAGGAGAATAAAACCTTTTTCTATTATGCAGGCTGTTGTTAATAAGGTACTTTGCAAACAGAGCTGTTCACTTGACTGACTGAAAGTATTGACTGGACTTTTATTGTTTGAGATCTGCATCATGTGAATGTTATTCAGGATCTTCATAGTCTTATCAGTGATTCTCTTCAACTGGTTCTGGCAGGAGCTGATTTACATCAGATACTCCTTGAAGCTGAATATAATCAGCACTAAGAAAGGCAGGCTCAGAACTATTATCTGAAAGTTGGTTTCTCAATTTACTTGGTTTCTAGACAAAAAATATCTTTCTGTGTGATTTATTTCTATAAACAATTAGTAATTTTAAAACTACAGTTGTTTCCTACTATCGTATAATATACTGGGAACAAAAGATAAAGATTTCATGTACTTTGGCTTCAGTCATTGCTCCTTTATTATAACCCAAATATCTGAAGTCAGATTTCACTCCTAACAGGTCAGCAGTGTTAAGGATTCAAGGAATCCTTTTATGAAGGATAACTTCAGAAAATTGTAAACAAATATGAAAAAGGAAAAAAAAATACTGAATTTCCTAGGCAGCTAGTTGAGCAGGAATCATTGTGGAAAACTTACTATAGAATGACCAAACAACAGCTTTGGAAAGAACGGTTTGTTTGTTTTTTTTTTTTTATGCACAGCTGTCCTTGATGCAAAAACAAAGTGTTGAGAGAGACAGAGGTGCACAGCACAGAGTCAACCAGGGTCCAGGCAAACTTGTTTGCCTGGGCTCGTTGACATATTATCCAAGTTCTGACTTGCTTCTACATCTCTCTTCACATAATTCTGAGTTTTGGAAATGGTTTTTACTTTGAACACAACACAGAGGTACACAGTTATCTCTGGCAGTAGGCTCAAATTAAAACAAGTTTTGAAAAGTGTCATGTAAAAGAATACAAGTACTAACCTTCAACAGACAGACAGAAAACTTCTGATATTACCTGTAACTTGCTATCATAAAACAGAGAACATGATATATATATAAAAGTGTGTATATATGCATGTATACGCATGTTTTCAGGAGGAAACAAAACAAAACAAACAAACAAACAATAAACAAACAAAAAACAAGCAGTATTTGTAGGGAAGTAAGATTTTTAGTTCTGAGAATCAGCCTTAGCAAGTGTTCTTAGTCATTTCTGTCTGAATTGGCCAGAGCTGCATGGTAAGCATACTTACCAAAGGTATCTAAATTTTTTCATATTTATGTAATTTATAATATTACTTCTGCATTATGTTAATCATACAATCTCCAAATCAGAACACTTCTTTTGTTTATAAGGTCATAATAGGGTAGTAATTGCATTTATAACCAGATGGCACGTTTCTCAAAGTCTGACTTTTTCCATTGTAACACTGGTCATGCACCCACTTCTGGGGCATGTCTGAAGCAGTGTTAGTATTCTAGATTAAGAATATAACCAAATTTCTTTGAGTTTTGCCATTAATGGATCACTTGCGTTTTTAGCAGCACAGTCTGTCTTGATTTACAATTGAGGAATGCTGATGGTGAGGCAAATTTAGCAGGCAATTTTTATGCCCAAGTGTGATTCATATTAGCATTACTGAACCATCTGCAAGGTATTCTTTATCATCTGCAAAGAGAGGGTACCGCTCCATTCCCTCCCTCACCTCACTCTTCTGTCAGCAGAAGTGCAAAAAAGGGAAGAGGGTGTATACAATTTTATGGTGTGTGCAATTGGATGGGTAAAATCTGGAGTCTGTTCCTGCATCTGAATAGAGTTTTCCCATGTAACCATGGGAAAATCATTGAATTGTTTCATTCCTTACCATCACTCCATCTGTAAAATAATGATAGCAGTTCCTTTAGAAGTTCCTTTCTCTTCTCCTTTTTTTTTTTTTTTTTTTTGGTAGCGACTTTACTGCAGGATTAGAATTTTCCTGAAATAACTGAAATAAATATAATAATACTTCTAAATAACTCATGATTTTTATGATTTTCTCTTCTGAATTTGGAATGTTTTCACTAATTGGTATTTGTCCTTTAAGTTGTAAGATGACATCAGCCAGACATTTGCTGTGTTGATCTAATTCACTCAAAAATTATAAACTGGGAATGTACAGTAAATATACAAATAATATTGCAATAACCAATAAAAGTTCATTTTGTTTTATAGCCACTCATACCCACATTATTGATTTACTTGCTTAATTACCAAATTGTAAAGAAATGTATTTCAAGGGAATAACCTGCTTTTTGGACTTCAGAATGTACAGTTCTCATTTTTTGCCCTTAGCACACGTGATGTTTAAACTGTGGCTTCAGAACTGATTCTTTCAGACACAGTTTAAGGTTCAGAAAAATCTGTAGAAATTTTTGTGTAAGATAAACATCGCAGCTTATAACCATGTAATAATTGTCAACTTCTTATCGATGCTTGGTATTATTGATCAAAATAGAACAATAAGAGATTCAAACCCATTAACATTACAGTCACCATCTAAAGAACATTGAAGAGAGTAAAGGCACAGACTATGAAATAAATACCATCACAAAGACTGTTATACAAAAATTAATGCTGTTTGTTTATATGTTTCATTCTTAAAATAAAACCAAAAAATGGTAATATATACATCTCAGGAAGAATTGGGGCAAGATGAAAGACTTACTTTTCTGATAAAAAATGTCTGTTTTACATTAATATTAATATTAATATTTATATTTATATTTATATTCTCATTTGTAAATGGCAGCACCTTATGAAATATGTCCTGAGGATTATTTGATGTCAATGGTGTGGAAAAGGACCCCAGCTGGGGACATGGCATTCAATCGATGTCCTCTCAATGCCACAGGTACAGTATTACTTTGAAATTACATGATAATAATAAAAAGGGAAAAATCTTTTGCATTTTATTCTAGAAATAATCACTAGACTCATACATATGTATACATGTGTATATATATATGAATATACATATAGCCTACATGTTTACATATCCATGTACATATAGCATATACATGTACCTATAATATACCTTGTCTCATAGTATGCATTTATGAATGGGTTTGTGATGTGTATGTATGTTTATATGTACACACATGCATATATGTTTGTCTATATGCATTATAGATAGAGAGAGAAAGCTGACAAATCAATTTGATAGGACCTATCAGGCAAACTGATGAAAATGAAGCAAAACATAAAAATCTTTTTAATTAAAAAGCAATGCTAAAATCCCAGCAAGTGAACATTGAAATGTTTTTCAGAATCTTGTACTACTCTATATGCTGATGATCATTGAATGAAATTGTTTCTGTGTCCTTTTAAAATAACATGGAATGTAGTTTAAATATGCTTCATTCTTTCCAATTGGTCTCACATATATAAATATTTTCTGTCTTCTTTGTGACTTACAGGCACCACTAGCAGACGCTGCTCTCTCAGTGTTCATGGAGTGGCCTTCTGGGAACATCCAAGCTTCGCTAGATGCATATCAAATGAGTACAGACACTTGCAGCATTCAGTAGGTGCAAAGCCAGCTTTAGTACTTGCTCTGTTTATTCATTACTAATCGTTCATGTGAAAACAAGCTTACCTATTTACTCTCAAGTCAGATTTCTGATGAGAAATGCCAGGTGGAAAACAGACCTAAGAAAGAAACATTTCTATTCATATTTCATATCATTCCAATCTGACATATTCCTGGTGCTTGAGTGAAAGAAGTTTTATCTTACTGTAGAAATGGAAAAATGATTCAGATTCCTTTCTTACATGCCCACTCTGTGAAATTTTTATAGGGGTCAGAAGGTAAGACATATTTTGGTTTATTAGAAAATGAGATGTGAATAAATGAGATTTACTGGAAGAGTGACGCAGTGAATAATTTTATAATACCTTGAATTCTATAATTGCACACGAGAAAGTCAGAAATGATATTTCTTCCTGCTATTGAATTTAGAACTTCACCTTCAAATTTAACAAAGAATAATGATTGTAGGGTGAAGCTATTGCAATGCCTTGGAAAAAGTAAAGTAAATCTAGATGAAGAAATATTATGTTTTTTTCAGCATGCTTAACAAAAATTTTCTTTGCAAAGCATATGGTACATACACTTAAATATACTATATCTATTATATACACTTATGTATGTTAAGAAGCAGAGGAATAATACAAAGCTGCACCAGGAGAGGTTCAGACTGGACATTAGGAAAAATTTCTTTACTATGAGGGTGGTTAAACACTAGAACTGGCTTCCTAAAGAGGTGGTTCATGCATGCCTGTCAATGTTCAAGAGGTATTTGGATAATGCCTTCATTAATGTTCTTTAACTTTTGATTAGCCCTGAAGTGGACAGTTGGAATAGATGATCTGAGAAGGTCCCTTGCATAAGAACCATTGTATATACTGCCTAAATATGCTTATACTTATGTACGTAATATATTGCATATACTACATTATAAATATACTACTATGGTATATGCTAGGTTAAAATAGAATTGTTACATTCTATTTCCACAGATGAGTCAGGTTAATATTTTGGTGGGAAGAACACCTTTGAAAATTCTCATGGACAATGACTTTTTCTTGCATCATATATTTTCTGACATTCTTATATACTCTGACTCCTTTTCCAAAGGCCACTGCTCCATTAGTCATTCAGCAGAGGGGCACTAATACAGCTATGTGCTTCATAACTTCCCAGTCTCATCCAAGTGCAACGTTTGAGTGCCATGTTTAAATATCTTTGGTGGCTTGGAAAGTAGCAATGTTGTTATTCCTCAAATCTGTCTTGCCACTTGGAGGAGATTTTCATGAATTTCCTTGAGTTTCACTTCTGTTTCAGTAGATTCCAACTTTATTGATTCCCGGGATTAAGTTTCAAGCATTATTTTTAAAATAACACAGAATAAAGTGCTAAAGCATTTTTCTCCACTGCGAACACTGCAAAGAAACTTTTATATTTGCTGTCTGTATGTTGTTCTACCCTTTAAGAGTTCACACTAGGAAAAAAAAAAAAATTAAATGGCTGCAAATATTTTGGTTTTGATATTTTTTGATATCTTATTCTTTCATGACAGCTGCATGTAGCATGTCTAAACATAGTCTTATATATGGGCATTGACAGAAATACATTTGTGTTTCATTTGTTTAGAAGTTGCATGTTTGTACATAGCATAATAAAGGTAATGTCTGCAGGTAATATATATGCACTTTTGAATAATAATGATATATTGCAGAAAAAAATCACACTGCAATTGAAAAATTGAAATTTAATATTTCTTTTTGAGCTGGTATTTAAAAGCAAATTTTTTTTTTTCTTTGTTATTTTTGCATTTAAATAGTCAGTCTTCAGAAATATTTTAAAGGATGTATTTATCTTAACATGGCTGGTTATCCCTTTGGAGTTTTCCTCTGTTCTTACCATTTTAGGTTTCACATCCACATTTATTCACAGCATTGATCCTCATTCCACTGATTCTGTATTGATATTCAGCCTTTACGTTATGTAGTGTTGGTAGAAGTCATTCATAAGCAACACAACCAGTGGGAAATACTTTTTCATGTTATTTAGTGGTATGACTTACCTGGCTGACTTTTGATGATGCATTGATGTTTTCTGAAGACCTGCAAGTCTACCTGACAGAAAGGGGTCATTGCTGAACAATTGAAGGCATCCATATCGGATTTATCTATTCTTCTATATTTCCTTTTTCAAAATATTAAATATGATTAGACCACACTGTGAAATAATCTTTTGCCAAAGAACATTTAAAAATAACTAAAGCTTCTTTAAAGTTATGCAAGCATCTAAAACCATCTTATTGCTGTACAACATTTGAGACTAGTTTATATGCATACAAATTAAAGGAGAAAAAATGATTTTTTTTACACCTGGGAGTTGCTCACAAAGAAAATCTGCTCGTCTTACATCTTGCTGCTTCTCAAAGTGAACAACACAACTTATTTAAAGAATCATAGAAAAAATGAGGTAAAGACTTATAAGGTCATTGGCCTGCAATGTAGGCTTGTACCCCCACGATACATATGTCAGCTCTATAAATCCCTGAAAATAGAGCTTTATAAGGAAGCTGCTGACAGAAGGTGTTGCTATAATAAATATATATGCTTATGAAAGCATTTATGAGATGCTTCGGTGTGCTTAACTTACAATAATGTTATTTTCTAACTTAGAACAGGTATAATGGGGGGTGTCACAGTTCTGTGCATGTTCCTATGAGTCTGAGATGAAAAACTTTCATTTCTCACCTGAAATGCATAAAATAGTAATGGGTGTATAGTCTTCAAATATGGTATTTATGAGGTTGGTTTAAAGCAGCTGATGTACATAATACACAGACAATACATACTATGTTAAAGGCATGCCCACCTGGAGGAATACAGACAGATCTCTTTGCCCTCCAAACACACCACATAGGATCCAGAACCAGCCCCAAAGTCACAGACCTGAACTCACATAGTGCTGTGCCCAAGCAAATGCTCTTTTATGAAAAGCATATCATATACTGGGATCCAAAGTACACAGATTCTGAACTGGAAACTTGCAATTATACTAGTAAATAAGTGTCCAAGCGTTAACATAAGCATCAACATAATCCTTGCAGTCATCTGCACTGTTTAATTATTTATCTGTTAGCATACTCCCTGACATGATTTACGACCATACCAACCAGCACTCTTCCAAACAACAACTAACATCGTTTACAAGACAGCATGGCAGAGAGACCATTCCCAGCAGGTAATAATCCTATCTTTCTCTTGGAGAATGAAGAGAAAGAGAATTTAGCTTGAGGGATACAAGCTGGCTTCACTCATTGGCCTCAGTTCTAGACAGTATCCCTGAGGCTTTTTTTATCTACTTTTATTTATTATTTACAATAAAAACATATTATATTTGGCCAGCTTGGACTGGGGGCAGAAAATATCAGAGCTTCATGTATTCATCAGTAAGACTACACCTGAAGTACTGTGTGCAGTTAGTTATAGGCTCCCCAGTACAGAGAGACATTCACATTCTGGAAAGAGTCTAATGAAGGGCCACAAAAATGATTAAGGGACTGGAGTCTCTCTCATTTGAGAAAAGGCTGAGAGAGCTTTTTAACCTAGATAAGAGGAGGCTCAGAGAGATCTTATGTATATTAATACCTGAAGGGAGGGTGCAAAGAGAATGGAGCAAAGCTTTTTTTCTGCGGTGCCCAGAGGCAGGACAGGAGGCAGTGGGCACAAGCTGCAACACAGGAGGTTCTTTCTGAATGTCAGGAGACACTTCTTTACTGTGCAAGTGACTAAGCACTGACACGGGTTACCCAGAGAAGCTGTGAATTCTCCCTCTTTGGAGATCTTCAAAAGCCAACTGGACATGGTCCTGGGCAAGAGGTTCTAAGCAGTGAGGGTGGATCACAGAATCACAGAATGGCCAAGGTTGGAAGGGACCTCTGAAGATCATCTAATCTATCCCCCCTGCCGAACAGGATCACCCAGAGCACATTGCACAGGATAGCATCCAGGCTGGTTTTGAATATCTCCAGAGAAGGAGACTCCACAACCTCTCTGGGCAACCTGTTCCAGGGCTCTGTCACCTTCAAAATAAAGAAATGCCCTCTAATAATCAGCTGGAACCTCCTGTACTTCAGTTTGTGCCCATTGCCTCTCATTCTGTCACTGGGCACAACTGAAAAGAGATCAGCTCCATCCTCTTGACGTGCTCCCCTCAGATATTTATATACATTGGTGAGGTCTCCCTTCAGCCTTCTCTTTTCCAGGCTAAACAGGCCCAGTTCTCTTAGCCTGTCCTCACAAGACAGTGCTCCAGTCCTCTCATCATCTTCGCAGCCCTCCTCTGAACTTGCTCCAGTAGTTCTATGTCCCTCTTGTACCATGGAGCCCAGAACTGGACACAATACTCCAGGTGTGGCCTCACAAGGGCTGAGTAGAGGGGGAGGATCATCTCCCTTGACCTGCTGGCAACATTCTTCCAAATGCAGCCCAGGATACTGTTGGCCTTCTTGGCCACAAAGGCACATTGCTGGCTCATGGTCAGCCTGCTCTCCACCAGGACTCGCAGGTCCCTCTCTGCAGAGCTGCTCTCCAGCAGGTCATACCCCAGCCTGTACTGGTGCTTGGGGTTATTCCTCCCTAGGTGCAGGACCCTGCACTTGCTCTTGTTGAACTTCATGAGGTTCCTTTCAGCCCAGCCCTCCAGCTTGTTGAGGTCCCTCTGAATGGCAGCACAGCCATCTAGGGTATCAGCCACTCCTCTGAGCTTTGTGTTATCAGCAAACTTGCTGGTGGTGCACTCTGTTCCATCGTCCAGGTCATAGATGGATGAGTTGAACAATGCTGGACCCAGTACTGATCCCTGGGGGACACTGCTAGCTACAGGCCTCCAACTAGACTCCACACCACTAAGCACAATCCTCTGAGCTCTGCCATCCAGCCAATTATCAATCTATCCCACTGTCCACTCATCAGGGCCGCACTTCCTGAGCTTGTTTATGAGGATTTTATGGGAGACAATGTCAAAAGACTTGCTGAAATCAAGGTAGACCACATCCATCGCTTTCCGTTCATCTACGCAGCGAGTCATCTCATCATAGAAGGATATCAGATTGGTTAAACATGATTTCCCCTTGGTGAATCTATGCTGACTATTCCTGATTACGTTCTTATCCTCCAGATGCTTGGAGATGACCTCCAGGATGAGCTGCTCCATCACCTTTCCAGGGATGGAGGTGAGGCTGACTGGTCTGTAGTTGCCTGGGTCCTTCTTCTTGCGCTTCTTGAAGACTGGCATGATACTGGCTCTCTTCCAGTCCTCAGGCACCTCTCCAGTTCTCCACAACATTTCAAAGATGCTGGAGAGTAGCCTAGCAATAACACTGTCCAGCTCTCTCAGCACTCGTGGGTGTATTCCATCGGGGCCCATGGGTTTGTGGATGTCAAGTTTGCTTAGCTGATCTTTGACCCAATCTTCTTCAACCAAGGGAAAGTCCTTCTTTCTCTAGACTTTCTCTCATGTCTCCAGGGTCTGGGATTCCTGAGGACTGCGCTTATCAGTAAAGACTGAAGCAAAAAAGGCATTCAGCAACTCCACTTTCTCTGTATCCTTTTGTCACCTCTCACTCAGCAGCAGGCCGACATTTTCCCCAGTCTTCCTTTTTTGTAGTGATGTATTTGAAGAAGCCCTTCTTGTTGTCCTTGACATCCCTTGCCAGATTTAATTCCCACTGGGCCTTGACCTTCCTTGTCACATCCCTGCATACTCTGTATTCCTCCCAAGTGGCCTGTCCCTTTTTTCACATGCTGTAAACTTCCTTCTTCTGTCTGAGCTTTGCCAGGAGCTCTCTGCACATCCATGCAGGTCTCTTGCCCCCTTCGCTTGCCTTCTTACTCATAGGGATGAACCGATCTTGAGCTTGGAGGAAGTGATGCTTGAATACTGACCAACTGTCTTGGCCCCCCCCTTAATTCCAGGGCCCTAACCCATGGAATTCTTCAAGTAGATCCCTAAAGAGGCCAAAGTCTGATCTCCTGAAGTCCAGGGTTGCAATTCTAATTTTTGCCCTGCTTCTTCCTCACAAGATCCTGAACTCCACTATATCATGGTCACTGCAGGAAAGGCTGCTTTTGACCCTCACATCTCCAACTAGTCCTTCCTCATTTGTTAGTACAAGGTCCAGCAGCACACCTCTCCTTGTTGGCTTCTCTACCATGTGTGTCAAAAATTTATCATTAATACACTGCAGGAACCTCCTGAACTGTTTGTGCCTAGCTGTGTGTTCTTCCCAGCAGATATCAGGGTGTTGAAGTCCCCCATGAGAACCAGCCTTGTGACTGAGAGGCTACTTGGAGCTATCTGAAGAAGGCTTCATCTACCTCCTCTTCCTGATCAGGTGGCCTGTAGCAAACACCCACAACAGTGTCAACCATGGTAGCCTGCCCTTTACTTCTTACCCATAAGCTCTCAACTCACTCTTCATTTACCCCTAGATGACCTCCAGAGATCCCTTCCAACCTCAACCGTTCTACGATTCTGTGATTCTGTGACTCTGTGATTCATTTGCTTGCTCATCCGAAATTATGACTCTAGTGAATTCCATGATTCCAGTGGGATTAGGAATTCACACAAGGCCAAAATTCTATAAAAGTAAATTCATAGTTTGTTACTCTAGCATCAATGTGATTTTTACTTTCTTTCTAAAGATAGCTTTTTTTCTACAAATGTTAACGTTTTTCACCAGATGTCCACATTAAGCCATAATTCTATACTATACCATATAGAATTTTACCACATTACCACAGGTGATTAACGCTATAAGATCATTTCCTTAGTACATAAACACATATATGTACTCAAGTTGAACCAGGAGAGGTTTAGGTTAGAAATTAGGAGACATTTCTTCTCAGAAAGCAGTCAGGCATTGGAATGGGTTGCCCAGGGAGGTGGTGGAGTCACTGTCCCTGGGGGTGTTCAAGGAAAGGCTGGACGTGGTGCTTAGGGACATGGTTTAGTGGGTGACATTGTAGTAGGGGGATGGTTGGACCAGATGATCTTGAAGGTCTCTTCCAACCTTAATGATTCTATGATTCTATGACTTTATGATACTCTATATAGCTACAGTAGGTTCACTGTCTCATACAGAAAAATTTGTGTATTTTTACATTTTTTTTCTGTTACTCACCTAGAAGTGACATAGAACAGATTTCAATCCTTAACAGGCAGTATTAAAGTAGCAGAAACCCAGCCATGCTGCATGTTCTTCATCTTGAATTGAGACTTTTATGGAGATTAATATGGTAGCTATGCAAATCATAGAAAAATGGCACCATATTTTCATCTCAAAATCCATTTGGAAGTCTATTTGCAAAACATGATGTGTCAGTAAAGTTAAAAATATACTCATAATGCTAAAGATAATATACTTTGTTCTGCCTGTGTGCCAGGCAGAGTTACTGCTCTACTCATGACAGGCATGTACTTCAGATGTATAAGAAGGCAGGGCTTTCCACTGTTTAAATTAAATTGCCTACATATATGAATCATTCTTTGAAACATCAATATTTGTGCTGGATTTGGCTGTTAATTTGGAGTTAATTTTCTTCATATTACCTAATATGCTTCTATCTTTTGGATTTGTAATGAAAATAGCATTGGTAACACATGAATGTTTTAGTTGTTGAGCAGTGCTTACACAGAGTCAAGTTGTTTTTTTCTGTTTCTTAGAAAGCTGGGGCTGAGGGTGTACAAAAAGCTAGGAGTGGACACAGACAGAACAGCTGACCCAAAGTGACCAAAGGGATATTCCATATCATATGATATTGTGCTCTGCAATAAAAACTTTGGGGAAAGTTTGCCAGGGTTGCTGCTGCTCAGGGACAGGTTAAGAATTAGCGGCTGGTGATGCACAGTTGCATTTTGCATCACTTATTTTTCTTAGTTTTGTTTCTCTTTGTTTCTTTTTTTCATTTTTTTCCTATCAAACTGTCTTTTTCTCAAGCCATAAGCTTTCTCAGTTTTATCCTTCTGTTTCTCAGCAACTCAGAGGTGCGTTAAACACTTAATACATCATTACAACAGTTTCAGAGTAATTAAAAATCTTTAATTAATACATATCCTCAACATATACTTGAGATCAGGCTCTACTACACCTCCGTTGTTTTTTTGTTGTTGTTGATGAGGAACTGAGGGAGACCAGTTAGGCAGAAAATAAATATTTCTGTACTTCCAAATTAATGTCTATCCACTGTTCCTTCTTAATGTTTATATCTTTTCATATCACAGCACAGAAAATCCCTGGTATGTTAAAAAATGTAACTACAGGACCTCTGAAGAGAATATGGAGCATGATGAAACAGTGCAGGGGAATGGTTTAGCTTGTGGTGTGGTGACTGGCAGTTGGTTTGCATCTTTGGAGGGCATGGTGTCCACCATTCATGTACAGGAGCTTGACTAAAAACATTTAAGAGGATGAAGCACCTAAGCTATGCCACAAAAGTACTTCTAAACTTCTAAAGAAGTTTATTTTATCTTTTGTACTGTGCAATACAGGTCCCTTTTAAAACTTGGGATGATAACTAGATCTCTTTGAATAACAGAATCAATTATTCATGAATAATTTATCCAACATTTGGTACAAATCAGTCATCAAATGAATTCAACAAATACTGTTTGACTAGCTTATACAGCTGGTTGACTAATATGAAAAATTATCCACTGAACAAATTAAGGGACAAAAACACCCAAATCCGTGAAATAAACCCTTGGGAAATTATTTGGTTAGCTCTAAGAATAATACTTAAAGAAGAAAATTAGGACTATTCTTACTAAAGCATTATAAGTGGAAAATGCTAAGTGATAAATAGGTATGCTTTGCCTACTTTAATCTCGTGACCTAGGGCATCAAGTGATAGCAGGATGAACGGAAAAAAACATCATAGACAATATATCAGGACTCCTCTTTTCTGAATTTCTTTTATTGCTCTAGTGCATTTACATTAAGTACATTTACATTTACATTTACATTCTTTGCATTAAGAAAATGCTCCTAGTCAAGCAGTGTTTCAAGACAGTTTCAAGACAGTCATCTGTGCAGCTAAGAACTGTTTTGCTCATTGATGTAAAATTTGTTAAATGTGTACTTGAGAAAGTGGATGTTACAGAAAAAAAGAAAAAAAGGAAAAAAAAAAGGATTATAAGTATCTATCTTTTATCATGGGTAGAAATGAAGGATGGCTAAGATCTAGTGGCAGAGGATATCCTTTCTTCAGTTCCTTCTGCATAGTTCTTGGGCACATACAGCTCATTAGATTTCACCTGACAGGAAGGAATTCCTCTGCTTTCTCTAATTCCAGATGATTTTCTCAGTTTTGTACCCTATATGGGATAGACATGGTTGTTTTTAGGGACCATTTGTGCATTTTACCAAATCTCTGTTTCTGCCTTTAGCAAATAGTTTAAGCTGAGATCCTTCAGTCTCTCTGACATATTTTATTTTCTTTAAAGGGTTTCTGTTGATAGCTGAATGGACTGTTACATGCAGGAAGGCAGATTAGTTGAATATCTAATGGCACATCTTAGACTGTATAATACAGAGTTGTGGTAAACAATTCTGCATTCAGGTGGTGGCTGGTGACAAATGGTATCCTTCTAGGGTCCATCTTGGAACTGGTGCTGTTTAATATCTTTATCAGTGACATGGACAGTGGGATCAAGTGCACCCTCAGCAAGTTTCCTATGATACCAAGCTGTGCATTGCAGTTGATACAACAGAAGGAGGTGATGCCAAAGGGACCTGGACAAGGTTAAGATGTGGGCCCACATGAACATAATAACATTCAACAAGTCCAAGTGCAAGGTGTTGCACCTGGGTCAGGGCAATCCCAGACATGAATTCAGGCTGGGAGAAGAACTCATAGCTCTGCAGAGAAGTACTTGGGGGTTCTGGTGTATGAAAGGCTCAATGTGACCCAGCAGAATGCGCTTGCAGCCCAGACCAACTGCATCCTGGGCTGCATTAACATTGGAGTGGCCAGCAGGTCTAGGGAGGTGATTGTACCCCTCTGCTCTGCCCTCATGAGACCAGCATGAAAAAGACATGGACCTGTTAGAGCAGGTCCAAAGGAGGGCCATGAAGATGATCAGAATGCTGGAGCACCTTTCCCCTATGAAGAAAGACAGAGAGTTGGAGATGTTCAGCCTGGAGAAGAGAAGGCTCTGGGGAGACCACATTGTGGCCTTTCAGTACTTAGAGGGGGCTTATGAAAAAGATTAAGAGTAACTTTTTACATGGGCAGATAGTGGTATGCCAAGGGGGAATCATTTTAGACTGAAAGAGGGGAGATTTAGATTAAATGTTAGGAGGAAATTTTTATGATGGTGGTGAGGCACTGGAACAGGTTGCCAAGAGAAGATGTAAATGCCCCACCCCTGGAGATTTTCAAGGCCAAGTTAGATGGGGCTCTGAGCAACTGAATTTGTCTAGTGGAATTGTTAGTGGCAGGTGTCCCTGCCCTTGGTGGGAAGGTTAGAACTAGGTAATGGTTTCTTGGGAAGACAAATGCCATCTCTCCAAACATCCTCCACTTCTTCCTTCTTTACCCCAGCTTTTATTGATGAGCATGATGGCATATGGTATGGAATATCTCTTTGGCCAGTCTGGGTCAGCAGTCTGTACTGGCTGTGTCCCCTCCCAGCTCCTGGTGCACCCCTCCTTGGAGCACCAGCCTCCTCCTTGACAGGGCAGCATAGAGCAGAAGCAGAAAGGCTCTGTGTAAGCACTGCTCTGCAACAGCTAAATACATCAGTGTGCTATCACCACCGTATTCATCAAAAATCCAAAACACAGAGTTGTGTGACCCTCTACAAAGAAAATTAAATCTATCCCAGCCAAAACCATGACAAGAATGTATTTTCCAAGTGTTGGTGGGGGTGTTTTTTTGTTAGTTTTTGTTTTTGTTTTTGTTTTCATTTCTCAGTTCACATCTTCTTGCAAGTTTCAGTCTTTTTTTTTTTTCTCTATACTTCCTCTATACATTTTTTTTTCTCTATACTTCCTCTATACTTTTTTTTTTTTTCTCTATACTAGTCTATAAAATAATCAAACATCAAGCTAACTGAGTTCTGGGTCTTTTGATCCAACTGAATTCAACCAGCATACTTCAGGTTGATTGTATGCTCTGCTTTGATGTTTGTTGTTGTTTAAATTCAGTTCTTTTAGACAAACAGTATAAAATCTTACCTGACCTGACCTGACAAGTAGAACTATTTGTACCACAACTGGATGTGAGTGCTTGCAGGTTCAAGAATAAAATCAGTGATTAGGAGCCCACAGCCCTACTTTGAATAGTATCAGAGGATAAAAAAGTGATTGAAATAAGAGTTAATTGCATATTTGTACTCCTTTACAAGGAGTATTTCTTTACAAGGTTCTCAAAGTTTGTTATGCTACAAGTGAGAAGACTGAGAAGCAAGACCCCAGCATTACAAATATCCTATGTAATCTTTTGTATCAACAACAGCTTCTGAGAAGAATAGCTAAATATTCCTTCATCTATTCTTAATTCATTCTACTGATGAAAGCAACCTTAATAAAAATAATAAAAAATAAAGTAAAAAAAATTAAAATAAATTAAATTAAAAACACAGACATACAAAGCCAAACAAAACCAAACAAAACCAAAAATAAACAAAAAAATGAGTGGGTGCTAGTGCAGAAAATGGAAATGAGGTTAAAGTTTGGTACATAAGAGCGATGGGTAATCATAGCTTATGGGATCTGAAGACCGTATGACCACTTGTAATGAAAACAATAACTTAATGGAATAGATCAACATCATATCTTGCCCCCCCAAAAGGCTGGTCACCAAAAAGAGTGACTCCAGCTTTGAAATCCAGTATTTTGAAGTCCAAGAGTTGAGAGGTTTTTGAATGCTATGGGAAACAAGCTCGCTACCAAAATGTAAAGAATTTTATTCATAGAAGTAAAGTTTGAATTTTTGATCCAAACAATTTACATTTAAGCTTTCAGAAACCCTTCTGCAGAGCAAGCAGATTGACTTTAAAGCACAAAAAATGGTTTACAAGATGAGAGAGTATATGAAGTTGTTGGATAAGATGCTACCAAGCAGTATTAGAAACTGATTTTGCTTAAAAGGAAAAAATACTTGCATAAATTGGACTATTTTTCACTCCGTTGGGAAAATCCCACAGGATTTATTGGGCCTGAAATGAAGATAGTTTTGTAAGGGATCTGCTTAAACGATATTGGCATCACTGCCTCACCTCAGAGTGGAACAACCCTTGTGCCTAAAATGAGACTTCCTCTAGATGGTTTTCAGACACTCTAGTTTGTAAGAGATTTATATTACACCCATGATTAATGAGGAAAACTAAAGCTTGTTATGAAGACACTTTTTTTTTTCTTTTCTTAAGGTCATGTCTATATTATCAGAAATTCTCTATTAATATTGCTTGTCTTCTAAACCTGTGCAGCATAATTTTCAAAACTGGACGATGAAATTCTACATTTAGGGTATTGGATAAAAATAAGGTACTAATTTGTGCCAACCTCAGTGATGTAACACCTAAATCAGACATGCATTTGTGCAAATCTGGCTGCTTTTCTCTCAGAAAGAGGAAGCTGGAAAACCAAAAACCCCTTAACTCTTGAGATTTAAGAAGGAGAAATCTGCATATGAAATATCACACTGTTGTCAAGATATTAACACTTACGGAGCTTGGGAACTTATGCAGGTGAATCTTTGCATATCAAAATGATAATATAGCCATAAAAATGAATTTCTGCTGCTTCTAGTTCATACTATAATTTTTTTTCCCCTCTTTCCACAGCAGTGTTATTCACAATTTTGCAAGTGCTTGGCTAAAATGTAATTTGATAAAAAGAACTCTGAGGTGAATAATGATTTGCTCAGCTGCAGCTCATTAGAGATGATTTTGGTTTTCCAAATTATATTACAAGGGCAGCATATCAGTCTGTCCGTGCACTCCTTAGTGAAATGAATGCTTTACTCTGGGGATTCAAAGTCTTGATTTACTGCTTCTTTTTGCTAATTTAGTGCTTCATTTCTTTTTGTATAGCTGCAGAGCAAAGCAGCCAGGCTTAGATTTGTAGATTTGAATGTATAGGCCACAATAACAAATTTTTTCTTCTGCATCAGTCCATCCTACTGCTATATGCCAGCTCTTCATCTTCACCTTCACAGCCTTTGAGTAGTGGAGTTATATTAGTAAATGATTTGCTTTCCTTGCCTTGCCTCTCATGTAATCCCAGAATCTGCTGGAGTCAGCTCTGTTTTGTCACCTCCATAACTAGACAGAGGGATGACAAACTGGTTCTATGTTTTCTCTCATCATAAAACAATTGATCATGTGATTGTGGCAGGCAACAGTTTTCCTCTGCTTCACTAACACATTCCAATTTTGCATAGGAGAAAATTTAAGCATCGGAAAAAAATACTAATAACTTCAGCATTGATGTTCGCTTTGATGATAAAGTCAATCATTTGGTTGTGAGAAAGCTCTGTCTGCCCTGCCAAACTCATTGCATAGACTGAAATGTTGTTTTTCTGTGTTTTAACACCATGCTATAAAGTTAGTATGCCTTTCTCAGTCTTCTAAAAGATCTGCTTCACTTTCTGTAAATAAATAAGCATTTTGCCAAAGAGAGGAAATCATCTACTCCATCTTAAGTGAATGGTTGCTTTTTCATAATTTTCATATTAAAATAGGTACCAAAAATTAGCAGTTAGGCTCAGAAGGACATGTCTTGGAAGCTACCACAGTACCTTCTGCATCCATGAAATTACAGTGCTTGATCTCACTAAAATACATATACATCCCAAGCCCAGAGATGCTATACAGTGGGAGAAAATATTTACCTTCTATTCTGCCTAGCCACATCACAATTTAATTAAATCGGAGTTAGTTGTTCTTCCTTTCTGTTTTTGACTGCTTTCTAATACACAAACAATCCCACTTGTTAAATTCAAATAGAAGTCCCCACTATCATCTCAGCATCCTCAATCATCTTTCCACATCTGGTTTATGAAAGAATAATCTGTGTGGTAAATTAAATGTGCTCCTGTGGTTGCTGCTGTGTTATGTGGAGGTCTGCTGCAGCAGTAAGCGAGTGCTCCCCAATCACATTGATATTCCAAACCAAGCAACACTGCAGCCAACAGGTGAACTCCACTACAGTATGGCCAGAGGGAAAATGAGAAATGAAGGCCATTTAGGAGCTCAATAAAGAAAGCATTCATCTAATTTTCCTTTAAAGCCTACCAGAACTGCAGGAACTTTCATTCCAACACAGCTTGCAGAATGACTGCAGGAATTTATCTAGACAGGTAGCTGCAAAGCAGTGGCCACAGCGTGTTACACTTACTACACTCATTCCCCTGCTTTTTTTTTTTTTTTTCTCCACTACTTCATTTGCTGCATTTCCCATCATGTCTAAACTCAGATTTGTTATGTACGTGAGATGCAAATAATTTTTCTCTTGCCTATTTCTTAATGCAGTGCTCCCATGCAGAATTTAGGGCTCCCAAATAATGCTAATATCCATGAAAGAACCATTCTGGTTTGTCCTGCAAACAGAACTGAGCATGATTCAGATGGCTCTATAGAAACACATATTCAAATAAATATATAAATTCCATCAGTAAATCAGACCTTTGTTTTAAGGACACATACTAAATAGAATGACCATGTACTATAAAAAAAGAAAGACAAGTCATTTGTAGTATGTACTTTTGTGACCTCCATTCAGTCAATATGGAGAGCCAGGAGACCTTACCTCAAGCAATGTTACGTCTGTCATAAAATGAAAACAAGACTCTCAGAATCATCGTTCTCTTTTTTTCTCTCAACTCTTGCTCTTGTCATGTTGCATTACACATAGATAACACAAATCTTGAAGACATGCCCTCTGGTTAAAAAAAGAAACAACAATAACAACAACAAGCTCTCTCACACAGCATACCAATGTGAGAAGGATTTAATCACAGATACCTGGAGCATTTAATAGCGGTACTTAATAAAATAATAATATAAATCCTGGTTAACAAACATAGTGATCAATATAAGAAAGGAAAATATACACCCCAATCAAGTCAGCTATTTAATGATTATTCACTCTTCATCCTTAAAGCTATTTGTCGCTCTACTGAAGAGCAGCTTTATAACTTTCTTATTCAAATATTTTGTTGAATCTATGAAGAAATATAAATACTGAAACTTTATAATGACATTTCCTGTCACCTTTTTGGTGAATTAAAGACTAGAATAAGTGAAAATATTAATGATGACAATTTAAAAAAAAAATGGAATGGGTTAAAGTAGCAAAAAAAATCTCTTAATCAAAATAATAGGATACTTTCTGTGAAAGACATAGAGAAAGAGGGCACAGAAGGAACCAAGCATCCCTCTGAGTCACTCACATTTTTCTTCAAATAATACATTAGACTTCCACAGATGCTACGTGATTTTTCTTTCATAGATACTTCAATATGCATTATCACATATAAAAGAATGCAGACATTTCTCTGACATATGTGAAGAGATGCCTTAGATCAGGGTCTAGAACAGCACAGGATTCTGTGCTGTTAAGCTGGCTCTTTTTCTCTAAAAAAAAATCACTGCTTTGATGAATATTTTGCCTAAAAAACAGTTGGAGGCAAATTTGAGTGGGACAACTGTTTGTATATAATGAAGCAAACCTCATTTTCTTTTCATCAGTGTAAATTAGGAATAAGGTCCTTAAAGCACAGGGTTGCAGTGATTTGGGCTGAGTGCAAAGAGGCAGACTGAGGCACAGCATCTGCAGAAACTTGGTGCAGCAGATTGCGTGTTATAACAGCAGATAAACGTAGGAAGGTAAAATGTTCAGTTTTAAGTTTCTCCTTGTACCTTCATATTTCTGGTTGTGATAGTTTGGGTTTCAAATTATTTGCAGGGACTTATTACAGAATTATAGGAGAGAAAGGAAATTCATGAGGTCATCAGCATCAGCTATGCTTGCATTATTTCAGCTTTTTGTTTTTCTTGACTGTTACTAAAGCCTTTAGTGTGGAAGACGGCATAGTCTCTTCAGGTAAACTATGGTGCATCACTTCCTTTACAGTTGAGAAGTTTTCTTTAATATGTATCTTTAATCTTCCTTGACACAATGTATACCAATTATTTTTTTGCCTTTTCTATTATAAACAATATACAATTCCTCTCTGCAGAAACTGTTTATTTATTTATCTGTTATCATGACCTAGATTAAGACTGCTAACTAATTTCACTGATGACAAAGTAGGAAATTACTTTGTATTCCTTTAGCAAACTCCTTCATAAAAATGTGTGGAAGAAAGAAAGACTGAAGAATATGAAATTAGGTTATAAATATTCAGGTGCATGTTTGAAGATGCATACCTTTATCTTTACACCCTACTCTATTTCTTTTAAAAGATGGCTGAAATGATATTCTTTAACCCTGAAACAGCCTCAAAAAAAATAGTAAGCAGTTAATTATGTTAAGGGAGAATAAATGAAACTTCTAGATTCTGCATTCCTGAAATACTTAAAAGACTGTCTGCTGACGATCAGTAAACATGTTCTGTAATGATGTTTTCCTCAAATCTGAAAGGAAAAGCTTTCTCAAAATGACATCACATTATAGTCTACACATCAGCATGCTGCATAAGTTCAGTTCAGTATTATACCTGTGGGAATATTTCAGCTGCCAAAAAATACATATTTTCTGCATTTTTATTTATATGCCTCACTTTAAGTGTACAAGTCTCAGTGCTGGTAACTATAAAAGTAAGTTTAATGCAAAATCATCACTTAATATTTATGGAGGGGGTACTACCAATTTAAGCCTCAAGATTAGAGGCCATATAGGCCAGGTAACATGATTCAGATCGTTTAAGATAGCATTTCAGGTGACTTGGCTTGTTCTCTAGAGGAACTTACACTCTCAAGAGCTTTTAGGTTTTTAACACAATTGAGTAATTCAGGTGACTTTCACAGGTGATCTGACTATTCCTTCCTTTTCTGTGTCTTAATAGCTTTATGAAGAATGTTTTATAAAACACTAGTGTTGGGTTGTGGAGGTGCAAATCAAAATGGTTTGCAGATTATGGGTAATTTCAAGACATATTTTTATTTCAAAGTATTTTTCCTCTCTTCTGTCTAAGGCTTCCTAGTTAAGGTTCTTAGACTCCCCACATCATAAAAAGTACTAACGACATCATTAGTAATATCAAGACATGTATTCAACATCATATTAAAAAATAATGGAAAAAAGATATGGTGTAGTTATTCTTCAAATTAACCATTCTTTTCAATCTTTTATAGGTTTCTTGAGGGTTCATTGTTTTCTGTCCTTTCAGACCACGTCTAGCTGCTTGTTTGCAGTAATTATTATGCAGTAATAATTTTTTACTCTAAAGCTAGGGGCCTAGTAGCTCTGACTTTGTAAAGAGTCATTTTTATTTTGTCCTACTTTCTGGTAAATCAGGAGACAAAGGCAGCTGGACCCTGAGTCAAAGTCCAGTTAAACATTTCAGTAATTTTTCAAGTATACAGCCATATAGTGCATGCATTTAGAGGTTGGACTGACAACTGAAGTATCACTTTAACAGCTGCTTCATTTCACTATCTCTTGGCTCATAAACTTTATTTTTAATGAGCCTGCCTGTAAGACCACTAAAAAATGACCTTCACAGAGAGCTACAAGGATCTATGGTGGTGACCAAAAATAGCTGTCTTGGAGAATGTATAATATCTCAGTGACCATAACATGGAAAATAAGCAACATGGTGACAAAGACGTCATACCAACTGCTGATGAGGAAATTCTGTATTTTCACTCTGAAATACTCTTGTGGTAGCTGTGCAAGTAATCCAAGAGACTGTACTTTCAACCCTTACTACTCTGGACCTCATTCATTAGCTTTAATAGTGCTACACCAGTTTACGTCAACTGAGTAATGGCCTGTGATTTTTGAAGTTGTGTCTATGAGCTGATAATAAGGAGGCTGCTTTCCTGCCAAGCCATTTTTTTTTGCATGGCTGTAATCAATCTTTCAACTAATTGACTAATTTTCACCCACTTTCCCTATCTAAACACATAGTAAACTTCTTTTTTTTTTCCCTTTATTTTTTTAAATGCTACTGTAAGGATATGCTGCTGTAATATGTTTCAATATGTTTGAGAGGGGGAAGAAAAGGTTCTCATCAAGCTGCGCAAGAGTGATGTGACCTAAGGGAGAGAGGGTACTTTTGCTGGGAAGCTGAGCTTTCTGGGTGTGTTATTAAAAAATAAATTAATAGTTTTTTTTTTTTTTTAAAGTTCCAAATTGAGCTGTAATTTTAACAGCCAATAATTCTTAGGTAGTTTAAATCACCTGCAGCACAACCCAATGAAGTAGGTGTAATAATTTAGTCTTGCAGCATTGTGGGCACTTGCTAGACCATTTTTACCACTGTGTCCAAAAGCAATCAAAATGTCTTGATGAAAGTACTAAAGGGTATACTATAGCTCCCACTTCTGCTGCTAGAAGTCTGTAAAATTTTTCATTGAAAACAGATCTTTACACAGCTTTTCTTAATCAAAAGCTTCACCCAGGAATATTTTAGTTTATTATTTGCATTCAGAATGCGGCTGAGACCAAGACTTCTGTGCAATGAATAGTCCAAAACAAATAACATATTGTCTCTATTGAATCATAGAATTGAATCATAGGCTTGGGTTGGAAGGGACCTTAAAGATCATCTAGTTCCAACCCCCCTGCTGTGGACAGGGACACCTCCCCCTAGACCAGGTTGCTCAAAATCCCATCCAACCTGGCCTTGAGCACTTCCAGGGGTGGGACAAACATCTTTAAAATGTGAGTTTTGCTGTTGCTACATCTTTAAAATGTGAGTTCAACAGGAGCATGGAAAAAACAAATTGGGGGTAGTGTACGTACAGATGGATGGAAAGGAAGCAAAATAATACTATATGAAATAGTCTGCTAAATAGTCGTGCAGCTTTCCTACTAGCTTTTTCTATAGGCATAAAAGTGCAAGAGAGGTTTTATGAAGAATGATCACTGTTGCTGTTACTTGAATTAAACGAACCTCTTTGTTCTCTCTGTCTTTATATTGTATGATGCCTTTTCCCACATTACATCCTGAGGTACATGTTAGATTTGGGAGATCTGCTTTATGGACTGCCTTGTGCGTTGTGTGTCTTTTGTGCCTGACCAAAACATACTAACATTGTTAATCCTCAAAAGCTGCAAATATGCTTTGGAGATAGTGAACATCTGGACAGAGTTTCAGCAATAGTTCCATTATTCTGTGTTACTGTGGTAATTGATGCTCTTTTAATTTGCCACATAGACACAATATGTGATAAGATGAGGCAAATGGCAGAATTTCAGAGGAAAAAGAAAAACTAAAATAATCACAAATCAAAATCTATGTTACTTCTTTCATTTATTCCCAAGAAATTAGAAGTCCATAATGTTATTTATACAGTATCAGATCCCTGAAGTTACTCTAATGAATTTTTATTTTTATACCTTTTTCTCTACTGTTATTTTCCTTCAAGATTACTTTCAAAGCCTCCTAAAAAAATGAATAGAAACTGCAAAAAAGGATTACTGCAATCAAATTTCTTACCTGATTTTTTTTTTTTTTAAGACTGAAGGTGGTATTTCTGCTGAAACATTTGTCAAAAAAAAAAAAAAAGAAAAAGACTGACTTTATTCTCCTCACTGATTTTTTTTTTTTTTGAAAACATTTGATTGTAAATTGATGCTTGTAATTCCTTGCTCATGTAGAGTAGATTCATTCCTTGTCCATTCTGCCACAGGCAGGCGTATATCCAAGGCAACCCCAGGGCTTTACAGAATTGTTCCAAGTCTTAAGTATTTCTAGGGTGTGGACGAGATTGTTGTGGTCCATAACAATCCCCAGATGCTGTAAAGACAACTTAAGGCTGTAGACATAACTCGAAGCAGACACTTAGGCCAGATCCAGATGTGTTACAGGTATCTAGGCTATTTCAAAACTAGTTGAGAATGGAACTAAAGAATGTAACAGGTATTTAGATCATGTACGTCAGAGGATAATTGAATTTTTTACATTACTGTCGTGAAATTTATTTTGAACCCTTTTAATCAGTGTATTTTTTACTACATTCTTTGGGTTTTTTGTTTGTTTGTGTTTGTTTGTTTTTTAAGTGAAGCCTCACATATCCACACCAAGTGGCTGGGGAGGTCTGGAAGTGACAAAAGGTATCTTTAACCCCTTTCTTCCACTTCACCACCACACTACGTTACCTTAGTCATCCTGTCCAGTAATAAGGCCAAGCTAAAAATCAATTTAAGTTACGTTTAAAGAGATGGTATTGGCAGTTGAATAGAATTTTCTCTTGAGCCTTCATGCTTATGTTGATGTCTCTCTCGGGTCACTTATCTTTTATTTAATTTAGCTACAATTTGGAAGAACTTGTGTTTATTTATGTAAGTTCTTATGCATATTTTAGAACAGGTTTTTAAACCATGCTCTCTCTTTTAGCCTTGGCTGGTCTTGTGACATCTTTGTGATACACTATGCATCATCTCTTGATGTTGAGTCAATATTAAGAGCTAATCAGATCCACAGTTCAGTTTCTTATCAGGAGAACTCTTCTACAAGCAGATGCATTTTGGATTACCCTTATCACTGGCCCTGTACAGGTCTGCCTGGAGAACTACAACTGGGATAGGCTTCCTTGGCAGATATATAAAAGCAAATCCTAACTCTGAGCTTTGTATCTCCTGAAAAAAACAGGAACAGCATTGTTCCAAGTTAGCACCTTTGTCCTGTTAGTACTAGAGAAGAGAGCACCATCCGAACCTCCTATTCTATCCAAACCTTCACTCTTGTGAAGCCCACTAGCTAAGCTGCGCTGGCGGAGGTGAAGGGTATACTTCCCCAGAATAAACTAGATTATAACATTTAGCATTTACCCCTTTCAGAGCTCTCAGTTGTTTAATGAATGGCAGTATTAGTTGTGCAACTGTTCTGGAGAAGACTAATTTCTTGAAACATCACAACAGTAGGTTAAAGCCACAATCCAGCCTATGGTGTTCCTTAAAAACATGGATGTTGAGAAGTTATTGATGTCCAAAGGGAAGTTAACAGGTGAACTGTAACACCTTCAAATCTTTCATTATAAAATCCATGATTCTGTAATAAATATAAAAATTTCATCATCATGATCTGCTAGTATTTTGGCTACTCTTTAACTAGATGAACTATTTATAATTTCTTTAACATATTTGGTTGTGTTTAGAATTTATCATATCTTTTTCTCAGTAAAGTAGGTTCTGATATTCATTTTGTTCTTTTGCTACAGATTAAAGAGCATCTTGCAAAGGGACAGAGGATGTTGGCTGGTGATGGCATGTCCCAAGTAACCAAGACACTGTTGGATTTATCTCAGAGGAAAAACTTTTATGCCGGAGACCTTCTAATTTCTGTGGAAATTCTCAGAAATGTTACAGACACATTTAAAAGAGCGAGTTATATCCCTGCATCTGATGGGGTACAGGTAAGAGAAACAAGGATAATGATTCAACTGTTGGAGTTTGTCAGTATACGGGATGTCACCTATTTGTGCCACTGGGAAAATTATTTTTTTCTGAATGATAGACATAAGCATTGGCCACTATAAAACTATTATTTCTACTTAATGGGCTGGACAACTCATTTTGCAATGATCATTAAAATAAATATTTTACAGGACTTCTGGATCAGGATATTGGTTTCATCTATATCTGGGAATTTTAGATGTTTTTAAAAGACCATAAATGTACTTAAAAATAATAGTAAGATGGTAAATGTATATATCATTCATGAAAAAGAGACTTTCATGATCATTCATAAATTAATAATGAAGATTTTAGTGAAGATCATATGTATGTATTTGTTTATGTAAAGGTAAAAATATATCATAAATACATTTTCGAACCTATGCATGCAGATAAGTAGAGGTATGCGTATGTACCTTCGAAAAGACACGTTTTTCACAGTTAAGTTTTCAAGAGCTTGCTATTATATTTTCAGTTTTCTTGTATTTCTATGCACAGAGAAAAACGAGCTTCCATATAAAAGTAATGTCTATTACGTTGGCGTGCAGCTAGCTGAAGGTTATATATTTTGAACAGTGCTTCCCAAAATGTATTTTGGCTGGACATGTTGTTGTTGTTTGTTTGTTTGTTTGTTTTATTATTTTAATGAGTTCAATATATTTTCCTACCTTACGCAAAATTTAACTATTAAATGGAGTATTATTTGCTGCAAACTTTTCATGTATTCTACAATCTGACAGTCCAATGTGACTTCCTCATTCACAGGAACTACAGAAATCTTTGGTGGAAACAGGCTCAAGAATCTGCTTGTCATGATGGTTTTGCTCATGGTCTTAGCAGATCAGGTCATTTGGAATTTACATAAATTAGAGAGAATTTGATTTCTCACTAATGAAAATGCCAAAAGATCTGTTCAGTTCAGCAACATTTCCAAAATTCTTAATAGTATTCTGGCAGGACTGCCTTGGAGAAATTATTTGTACTATTTACATAATTTTAAATTAATCATTATCAAGTGAAGAAAAAAAAAAAAAAAGAGGGTAAAAATTGTTAGGGCATATTATTAAAGATATAAGGAAGGATTTCTCAAATCAAAGAAGTAAGTGCTTGAATACCAAGAGCTCTTAAATCCTATCTGGGAAAATAAAAATAAATTAAAAAAAAAAAAAAGGCACTGAATTTCAAAAGGCAATATCAAGAAGTTACACAAATTTAAAACTATGTAAAATTCTGAAAACTTGTGCAAAGTGTTCAGGAAAATATGTAAAATCAGAATGATTCACTTTTCCACAGGGAATATGTTAAGTTCTTGTTACTGACTTCTGACAATATAAAATGAAATCCTGACTCAGTAACATCAGTTTAAGTTTTACAGTCAGCTCCTGAGAAACCAGGATATGCTCCTATGTAAACATGAGTATCTTTGTCATATTGCACCGTAATCATATATTTCATTTTCACTGTCACATATTTTCATACTTTTTAGTCCATCATAAAAGTACATAATAAAAAGATGAAAATGAAATTATTTTCTCAAAAAAAAAAAAAATGATTCTTCATTCTGCAGAAGCTGTGTGGTGTTCTAAATCCATTCTATTTTTTGCACTAATAAAAGGTAGAATCTCTAGGTGCTTTTTTTTAAAGAAATTCTCAGAAAGTCAAAATTTATCATTCCACTTGGTGTCAGAAAAGTGGATTCTGAATTATGAGTAATAATATTTTTAAGGTCCATACAAAAGTAACAGCCTAAGTCCTATAATTTCTTCTTAGACCATTATCTCTTTTAACGCTTACACTTCAATTAAAACTGAGAAAAGAAGTGTATTTATCTGAGTATATTTGTTTTTTACAAATTCCATCCATCTGCATAGTGCCTCTACAGTCTTTGGTTTACATCCAGTATGAATATTCATGAATACTGCAAATGATGTGATTCAGAGACTCCATAACAAAAAGAATGAACAGAAAAGGGAGATCAAATTTGAACAGCTTTTAGGGTTAATTACTCAAAATGAAGATTCCTCCACCTGACGTGCTGCATAGAAAGTGCCCCTTCTTTAGACAGACAGATCCTAAAGTATTTGTATCTAGTACTATATGACTGTTTTTGCATATTTTAATCTTTTTGCAATGAGTAAGTTTTGCATATATGCTGTGTATACAGTGTCAAGAAGAAAAATAACCATGCGTGAGGAAGTTAAACAATATAGAAGGATCTCTCATCAGTGACTTAAAATAGCAGCACCATAGCAGAAGTAACAGCAAATAGATTCGTGCAATTATTCTACAAGCAAGGTCTTTCCCTCAATACGGGAGTTACCTCAAAATGCATCATGTGGGTACACTGACACTATTTGCTATGAGATGGCCACTGTGCAGTTACTTGTGTAAGAAATATGTTACCTAGACGATAAATAATTTTTTTAATAGTACTTTAAAAAAGTACATGAACTGTCTTCTAAATTGTTTTCAGGACAGGATGGAAAGTTCAGTTGTACAATCCCTCAATCTAGTAACCAACAGGAAAAAAGGTTTCTCCTCAAGGAAGTTAGACCAGTCAGTATAAGTCAGATAGAGCCTTCCTGTACCTAAAGGGGGCCTACAAGAAACTTGGAGATAGACCCTTTATCATGGAGTGTAGTGATAGGACAAGAGATGATAGTTTTAAACTAAAAGAGGGTAGGTTTAGATTAGATATAAGGAAGAAATTATTTACTATGAGGGTGGTGAGGCACTGGCACGTTGCCCAGAGAAGCTGTGGATGCCCCATTCCTGGAGGTGTTCAAGGCCAGGCTGAATGGGGCTTTGGCAACGTGATCTGATGGGAGGTGTCCCTGTCCAGGGCAGGGGGGCTGGAACTAGAGGATCAAAGTGAGAGTCAGCATAGGCAGGCAACAGGAAAAAACACAGACTTGCAGCTAAAATGCAAAAAGTAGATTTATTCTCGTTACCTTGCCAACTGGGGAATCCCTGAAGCAGCACCCGAGCACAGGCACACAAGCAGGAATGCAGAAACCGCTAAACAGGGTTCATGCTAGGAGATCGTTGGACTACTGGTCTCACCTGTTTTTATTAAGAGTTTGTGCAGGTGCAGTTTTTACCACCATGCTGTGATTCTCACTGTGCTTTGATCTTCTCTGTACCAAGGCTGGGAGCTCAAGCACATCTGATAGGGCACCTCCAAGTCCACCAAACACCTCTGTTATCTATGCGCAAATGTGCTACTTGTCAAACACACAGAGCACAAACAGCAGCAGACATAATTTATATGTTTTTCTACATTGATGCTTCCCAAACTTTACACATTCCCAGCTGCAAGGTCACTTGAGCATATTTACAATCCTCCTCGCCAGTTTTCTGTTCCGATCCCATCCTCCTCACCAGTCTTCTGCATTTAACCCATCCCTTCCAACAATCTTTAAGGTCCCTTTCAGCTGAAACCATTCTATCATTCTGTGATTCTATGATAATCCGTATATGTTAACCACAAGGACCATCACTGTCAGTGAGGAATTAACAACATTGCCCAATGCTTTTTTCCTGCAATTTACATTTTCCACACACACTCCTGATGCTGAAGTCTAAAAGTGGAGATGACTTCAGGCTATCCATTAATTCTTCCTAGGGAGGAATTCTGTAACCATATAAAAGGATTTATGACAGCTTTATGCTTGCAGAGAGGGTCAAAGAATTAAAACTGGAACAGAGAACTGCATCCATTGTATTACAAAAGAAAAAGATTGAAAGGAAGGAAATTAAATTAGGAAAACATTATTGTCCATTCCTGACTGTAACTGGCATTATCCTCAGAAAAGCCTTGGCAAAAATAAAGGACTTCAAAATTTGGCTCTGGCTGTTGCAGCATTTTCTATAGCAGCCAGTTCAACAATACATAACCCTGCTATGAAAGGAAGGAGGAACCTGATGCTACAAGGAGGTCCAGTGTTTACAGCAGTAATACCATCATATTGCATCCAAATAATGCTTCCAAAATTTAGCCTTCATAGCTGTCAATCATTTTACTAAAGGGCAATGTTGCTTCTCACAGCATTAAGGAAATGAATAGGAAAATAGTCAAAGTAGGTAAAAGACTTTTTAACCTCTGTTCAACTGTCATATTTTGGATTGCATCTCCATGTCTTCAATTATAGTCTTCAATTCATAATTGAAGAAGCAAAGCCATTTAATCATCTGTTTAATTCACAGAGCACTGATATTGCTGACTGAATATCTCAGCCTCCACTGCTACAATAAATATAACATATTAGGAACTGGAGTAGAGAAAAAAAAAAAGGAACCTAAGAAGCAAGATGTTCTTGTCACTAGGTTCATAAACAACATTAATGGTTTATTAGCTAGTAACATTAGTACAATGTGTATCTTAGATCAGTTATTGCTCATCTCTTGTTTTACTTGAGTCTAGGATTATTTATAATCTTTTTTCATATATGTTACTATTAATTGATGGCTACTTTAATGCTTTCATGTAACTAATAATAAACACAAAATTTAACACATAGGATTATTAGCAAAACTGTATAATTTATCATCAGCAAGCAATGTATCATGTATACCTCCTGAGTGTTTTTCAGGCAATCTAGACTACTCTCAGATATATCTGTTTGCACGGACATGGATTCTTTTGCAGTTAGTGCTCATACTGTTTCTGCATGGGAACAGTGGTTGCAATGTAGTGCAAAACTAACTTTGAACTGGTTCCTTAGCATGATAAATTATCCCACACTGAACTTCATGTTAACACATCTAGACTGCTACCGGCACCCTAACAAGTTAGCTAAAATTTTTGTCCACTGTGTCTCCACAGTATTACACTGGAAGAATGCAGAACTATCATGCTTTGAAAAGTATCTTCCGGGTGAAAAATAAATAAATAAAAGTGAATGCCAACTCTTCTTAGTAGAACTCTTTTCCAAAATCATAGTGTCCTAGAGTAGACATAGTGCCATGAAACTGCTTTGGCCAGTACAGTTTATTTTACTTGGGGGACCAATAAAGCTGTACTTTTTTTTTTTTACTTTTTTTTTTTTAATGAACATTTATACAATTACAATTTGCCAACCTGGTTAAAATGGCAAATCCTCTGTAAGGAATATTAAGCTTAACTCTTCTCAGTATATTTCATTTTGTTACTGAATAGGTGAAATATGTTCCTGGAATATAAGCAATATGTGGCTACATTTTCATAGCATCACAGAATCATTCAGGTTGGAAAAGACCTCTATCATCTAGTCCAGCCTTTAAACTAGTACTTAAATCCACCACTAAACCATGCTTCTAAGTTCTAAATCTACATGTTTCTTGAAGACCTTCAGGGATGTTTATTCAACCACTTCCCTGGGCAGCCTGTTCCAATGCCACACAACCCTTTCAGTAAAGAAATTTTTCATAATATCCAACCTAAACCTACCCTGGAGCAACTTGAGGCCATTTCCCCTTGTCTTACGGCTTGGAATTTTCCTCTTCTTATCTTCAGCTTGACTGTAAAGTTGCCCTCTGTATCTGTGCAAATTGGATAAAACCATGAGAAAGTATTTTAATGTTCTGTCTTTAATATCCATCATTCCTTCCCAATGCCTACATGTCATTTGCACAGGAACTTCTGAACCATTTGCTTTCTTTCCATGAAATTTTGTTTCACTGACTCTTATGGATATTTTTCCACCGACTTCAGTGAGAGAATTGTGCCTTCATTAACATACGGGATTTGTTGCCCAAGTTCACCAAAACATCTCTCATTTCTATAAAAACTTTGCCAACTTAAAGCAATTTTTA